>NW_028270154.1:11617693-12350193 GCF_037043375.1 Chiloscyllium plagiosum
GCAGCTCATTCCATACACGTACTACCCTCTGCGTGAAGAAGTTGCCCCTTAGGTCTCTTTTATATCTTTCCCCTCTCACTCTAAACCTATGACCTCTAGTTCTGGACTCCCTGACCCCAGGGAAAACACTTTGCCTATTTATCCTATCAATGCCCCTCATAATTTTGAAAACCTCTATAAGGTCACCCCTCAGCCTCCGACGCTCCAGGGAAAACAGCCCCAGCCTGTTCAGCCTCTCCCTGTAGCTCAGATCCTCCAACCCTGGCAACATCCTTGTAAATCTTTTCTGAACCCTTTCAAGTTTCAAAACATCTTTCCAATAGGAAGGAGACCAGGATTGCACGCAATATTCCAACAGTGGCCTAACCAGTGTCTTGTACAGCCGCAACATGACTTCCCAACTCCTGTACTCAATACTCTGACCAATAAAGGAAAGTATACCAAATGCCGCCTTCACTATCCTATCTACCTGCGACTCCACTTTCAAGGAACTATGAACCTGCATTCCAAGGTCTCTTTGTTCAGCAACACTCCCTAGGACCTTACCATTAAGTGTATAAGTCCTGCTAAGATTTGCAGCACCTCGCATTTATCTGAATTAAACTCCATCTGTCACTTCTCAGCCTATTGGCCCATCTGGTCCAGATCCTGTTGTAATCTGAGGTAACCCTCTTCGCTGTCCACTACACCTCCAATTTTGGTGTCATCTGCAAACTTACTAACTGTACCTCTTATGCTCACATCCAAATCATTTATGTAAATGATAAAAAGTAGAGGGCCCGGCACCGATCCTTGTGTCCCTCCATTGGTCACAGGCCTCCAGTCTGAAAAACAACCCTCCACCACCACCCTCTGTCTTCTACCTTTGAGCCAGTTCTGTATCCAAATGGCTAGTTCTCCCTGTGTTCCATGAGATCTAACCTTGCTAACCCAGTCTCCCATGGGGAACCTTGTCAAATGCCTTACTGAGTTAATTGGTAATAGTTACTGTATGTAAGGATTCTGGGTAATCCAAGATGGATGATGGGAAAAATTTCTGGCTGTAATAGCTGCTTCTTTTTTGAGGTATTTTAGGTGTTGGAGGTGATTTCCTCGAATTTTAGGAGCAGCAATTACTGTTTCATATGCTGTTGCATTGTTTTGGATGGGTATGTGAATAGGAAGGGTTTGGAGGGATATGGGCCGGGTGCTGGCAGGTGGGACTAGATTGGGTTGGGATATCTGGTCGGCATGGACGGGTTGGATCGAAGGGTCTGTTTCCGTGCTGTACATCTCTATGTCTCTATAGTTCTGTTAAGTTTGCCAGTAGAGTTAGGTTATTCCAATTCCTTCTTTCTTTCCTTGTATTTTAACTTTAGCTGATGAATAAAGTGTGATTTGCTTCACATCTGGGTTTTGACCATTCAAATTGCATCTGGAATTCAATACCTTACATTTACCTTAAAAATAAGGAAAAGCTAGGATCTTCTGGATATTTTGAGGGGGTTTGGTCTGGCCACAACACAACTATGATTGGATTTTTATTTCTTCCACAGTCGAGAGCTTTTTTACGCGAGTACTACAGAGATTCCAACATTGAGCTTTCGAAGCTGTTGTATAAACTGGGACAGAGCCTGCCCACGTGGCTGAGAGAGGAACTTCAGAACAACAGGTAGCTGTACGCCAGGAAACAAAGGACAAAGTTGTGCATCTGTGCTTCCAGCGGCTCTTCTCTGAGATCAAGCCAACATTTCTGTCTCATTGTCATTCATTTATTAAAGGCCTGGTCGATTCCTCATCCTTCTAAGCACTGATTGGGTCTCCAGAGACAGTTGAAGCATTCAGCATTGCTGGTGGTTTATTAGCCCTGCGGGGAGACCTATGCTTGTTAGATAAGCGCTGACTGGAAGCTTGTGAAGAGCATTGTTTATTTTCATCTCGGGGCTGTGGCAGCTTCCCCAGGAGGAGCAGAAGAGAGTGAAGACTGTTAGCAATAATTGGTTCCTCACGGCATAGCTGGAGTTCAGGCCAAACCTATATTCACTCCTCCTGAAGTGCTGCAGCACAGAACCATTACTCAGCTTCCACCAGCTCTCAGGAGAGGTCGGTCTCTGATTTTTATGATCGCGAAGTGTTGAACTCTTCCTCACAACAGTCACGAGGAATAGGATGTTGGAAGGGAGGTCTCTGTCATTCCGCTTGACTCAACAAATGGCTCAGAAAGACAGCACCTTCTGAGAGTTGCTTTTGACTGGTTCTCTTGGGAGCTTTGATATTGAATAGTTCACTGGGTTTTCTTCAAGAAACAATTGAACACAGCTTCTACCAAACAGCACAAAGCTGGCAGTCAGGTGAACCAGACTAGAAGCCAGCTCCTTCCATCAAGGACCAGCAAATAAGACGGTCACTTTTGCGAAGTACAACCAGACTTGCATAAAGAAGCAATTCAGAATGACCACGTTGTCCTACCATTGTAGATGATGTCTAAGCAGAAAGCCACCCCCCTCCCCCTTCCTTGCCTCTGGATTACATTTATTAAGGGGCACATCACTTTTCTATACAAACACTTTCACAGAACGCTGTTGGAAATGGTACAAGTTCAGTTGGCCACATTGGCAACCCTAGGGTAGGGTACTGCTTAATTAAAATGAATACAATTCAGATTTCCAGTACGTTGAAGGCTGGTACATGTAATTATATCGTGTCTCTCTATTCTTTCATGCAACATGGGCTAGGACAATGATTCTTGTCCATCCCTAATTGGCTAAAGGGCCATTAAGAGTCAACTACATTGATGTGGAGTTGGAGGGCAGACCATGTAAGGATGACAATTTCAGTTCCCTGAAGGGCATTCATGAACCAGATAAATTTTCCTAACAATGGCTTTGTGTTCACCATTATACTAATAATTCCAGGTTTCGATTAAATTCAATATCCATCATCTGCCAATGGTGAGATTTGAATCCTGAGCTGCAGAACATTACCTGGATCTCTGGACTAATGGTCTAGCGATAATACCAATAGGCCATCACATTTCATTGGATGTGTTCTCCACTCTTAGTCAAAGAGTCAGAGAGTTAAACAGCATAGAAACTGTCACTTCACTCCAGCTTGTCCATATCAATCAGATATCCCAACCTAATCTAGTCCCATTTGCCAGCACTTGGCCGATATCCCTCCAAGCCCTTCCTATTCATATACCCATCCAGAAGCCTTTTAAATGTTTCAATTGTACCAGCCTCCACCACTTCCTCTGGCACCTTGTTCCAGGCACACACCTCACCCTCTTCCCCTCAGGTCCCTTTTAAAGCTTTCTTGTCTCACCCTAAAACTATGTCCTCTAGGTTTGGACTCCCCTCCCCTGGGGAAATGGTTTTGTCTATTTATCCTATCCATGCCCCTCACGATTTTATAAACCTCTGTAAAGTCATCCCTCAGCCTCCGACGCTCCAGAGAAAACAGCCCCAGCCTGTTCAGCCTCTCCCTATAATTCAAACCCTCCAACCCTGGCAACATCCTTGTAAACCTTTTCTGAACCCTTTCAAGTTTCACAACATCTTTCCTACAGCAAGCTGTAGATTCTGGCTGGTGTTTAGAGTGTATCACAGTGCAATAGGTTGGTTCAATCACTTGCTGATTTGGGGCTGAAAGTACTTAATTGCCATTTGTTAAACGTTGTCTAGTTTGAACACAAATGAACCCAGACACTGCAGAAAACCCAACTGGAATCTCAATCTTCAAGGAAACATTGCACAACAAATTCCACAAAGTATTGTACTGAGCTGTTCATCATTTGCAACCTTTTAATTGTTCATTGAGCAAGAGGATCCCTGAGAAACATTTAATATAGAGACTTCTAAATGGGGACCAAATAGGCTCCAAGTAAAGATGTACCATTTTGCGAATACCACCCATTGCTTTTTTGACTCTGGACTCTCTACTTTCATTGATTTTTTGGATGATGTGGGTCAAGTGATGAACAAACTCCATTTGATCTTATAAAATACAGTTGGATCTCTGTAAGTAAGACAATGGCGGGCAGACAATCCTTGGTTATGGGTACAGCAATGCTCTCAGCATCAGAATAATACAATGGAAATTGGATTGAACTATTCTTGGGCATTGAGATTAACCAGATGGAAGATTGATGTGAGAGGGAAATGCAATGATTACAAGGTTTTACCCTGTTAAAACCCAAAGTGGAAATGTAGAAATCCAGACATTCAGGGTGCAAACAGTAGAGGTTTAGCTGTCAAATTTTGCAAGATGGAGCTCTGTCCAACTCAAAAGTACCTGATATTTAAAAGCTTTACTTTTTGAAGGATTGTATCTGAGGATACACTGCAGAACCGGACTGTTTTCCTCTCCCAGAGTATCCCTTTTAATGATTCAAAACTGATATTTGAATTATTAACTTGCAGTTACTTCTCGGCAATAAACCGTGTTACCTGTTCCTGGATTCCCTTTGTGTCAGCTGTGTATGGAAAAGCAAGATCACTTTTTCTCTACTCTTCATCTATGAGTGGGATCTCTGTTTAAATATATCATAAACTTTCCACCATTCGCCATTACATCAAATGTGAAGTTTACATCTGTTTGAAAACTTTTAGAAAATCACGATTATCGTAATTTATTAACTTAAAGTGTTTAAATCTGTAAATATCCTGTAATTTACTCACCAGCTGTAACATTAACGGTCTTATAATTGGAATCTGAAACTGTATAACTGAAGTTTAGACTGTGTTTTGGTTCTTTTTATATGGGACAGACTGCTTCTTGTGTATTTAATTTAATGTCATAGTTTACACTGGTTTACTGTAATGTGCAACAAGCTTGCCTCGGACTACTGTGTGTGTGCATTGGGTTTCCATTGCATTGGCAGCTGTTGGGGTTTTCTTTCTTACAGCCAGAAACTGGAACAGTTGTAGCTACGTGCAGACTCTCTGCAATTTTAACGGCAACAGCTGAGGCTGGGGTTGCAAGTGATCATTTCCACCACGCCATCCTGTCTCATTGGTAAGGGATTGAAAGAGAGTGGCCAGGAAAGTGCAGTTGAGGCCGAGATGAGATCAGCTCAGAACATATCAGAGGACGGAATAGGATCGAGGGGCTGAATTAGAATCCCTACCGTGTAGAAAGAGGCCATCGAGATAGAACTGACTCTCTGAAGAGCATCCCACCCAGAGCCAACCCGTCCACCCAACCCACCCTATCCTCATAACACTGCATGGAGTGGCTAATCCAACGAGCATGTACATCCCAGGACACTACAAGGCAATTTTAGCATGGCCAATCCATTTGACTTGCACAAAGAGTCATAGTTATGTACAGTACGGAAATAAATTCTTTGGTCCAAGTTATCCATGCGGGCCAGATATCCTATATAAATCTAATCCCATTTGGCCCATATCCCTCTAAATCCTTCCTATTCATCTACCCATTCAGGTGCCTTTTAAATGCTATAATTGTACCAGCCTCCACCACTTCCTCTGGCAGCTCTTTCTGAACATGCACCACCCTCTGTGTTAAAAGGTTACCCCTTAGGTCCCTTTTAAATCTTTCCCCATCACCTTAGATCCGACTACATGAGGAAACTAGAGAACCCAGAGGAAACCCACGCAGACATTGGGAGAACGTGCAAACTCCACACAGACAGTCACCCAAGGGTGGTATCAAACCCGGGCCTTGGTGCTGTGAGGCAGCAGTGCTAACCACTGAGCCAAACTGCTCCTAGTTCTCATATTCCCAGCTGTGAGACCTGTCCCTATAAGGAAAAACCATGGGGCTTTGACAGTTCAGCATTGAACTGTGTGTTTGAGACACCCAAAGCAACTTTTTCTTATTTCCAATGCTCCAAATGTCTAGATTTGTGTTCTGTTTGGGCACCTGTCGCATTGTTTCGGTTCGGCCAAGGGAAAGCACAGGTGGACCATTGGGTCGAAAGAACGGTGCTGGTTTTTCTGCTTTGAAGGAGGCAGTGGGATGGGTACGGTCGGCTGTTCATTTCCTGTTGGCTTTCCAACCAGAAAATCCTGTAGTGAAGACACCATGACCCTTTCACTGGCAACTGGTGGGTGCACATGCTCAGTACGTGGCTACATCCATCATTTTGTTGCATTGTTGCTGAGTCATGCTCCTGAGGTGTTGTTCCGGTAGACCTCCATCCAGGACACCTCACTTTCAGGAACTGCAGAAATTCCAAGGGGATACAATCGCATTTGTTTTTGCCGTATGATGCCTTGCGTTTTGAACAGGCCTGTGAAGCAGAAGGCCGGGGGTCCTCGAATATAAAGAATCCATAGGGATTCAGGGCATTTCTGTGTTGGTGAACAGCGTGCAATTTCTGAATGCATTTTTAGTGGCCCAGACTGCAAAGTTTATAAAGCACATGGACCAAGTGACCACTGTAAACAATCACGGTTCAGTTTTGTTACATTGTGGAATTAACATGGAATTTGTGTTCTCATTCATGTGGCCACTCTCTGATCTTGAAAAGTGTTTTTATAAATATATAAAAATGTTCGTTTTTTTTGTAAAACTGTCAGTATCGCATTTCCTGCTGTCACATCTAGTTGTAACGTGGAGGCATCATAGATAAACACGTAACCTTCTGAAAACTTTACATCCTTTGTGTTTTGAGGTTGTTCCTTCTTACAGCCTCTGGGTCCACACTCTGTCCCTTTAGCATCAGCAGTGAAGGTCTGACAATAACTAAATGGTCAGTCGAGAAACTCTTTGCATTTCAGTCATGCCTTTGAGATGTTCCAGAGTCCTTTCAAGCAAATGAAGTACTTTTGAAGTTCAATGAAGGAAATTCGTCAGCCAATTTACTCACAGCTAGCTCCTACACTCAGATAATGACCAGATAATTTGTTTTTAGTGACACTGTTTTACAGGCAGAAATATTGGACAGGATGTTGCAAGAACTTCAAAGAAAAAGTATGGCGTGCAGAAGGAGACCATTCAATCCATTATATCTGGGGCAGCCGATAAAGATCAATCCAGCCTCGCTCTACTTTGTCCCTGGTTCTTTGGGCTAAAGCACTTCAAGTGCACACCTTGCATTTTTTTAATCTGTTGGCTGTAGCTATCACTCTTTCAGGCAGTGAATTACAGACTCATTTCGGTGAAACAAATTCACCTCAACTCCCATAGAATGGGAAGGTGATGGCCTTGTTCTATTAGCACTGGACTGTTAATCTACAGTCAAAAAGTGTGGTGCTGAAAAAGCATAGCCTTTCAGGCAGCATCCAAGGAATAGGAGAGTCAATGTTTTGAGCATAAGCTCTTCATCAATCATCCAGAGATCCAGGTGATGTTCTGGGGACCTGGGCTCAAATCCTACCACAAGCAGAAGGTGGAATTTGAATTCAATAACTATCTGGAATTAAGAGTCTAATTGAACCATTGTCGATTGTGTGGTTCACCAATATCCTCTAAGGAAGGAAACAGCCATCCTTACCTGGTCTGACCTACATGTAACTCCAGACCCACAGCGATGTCGCTGACTCTTAACTGCCCTCTGTGACACTTTCACCCTGTGAATGAATTTTTAAAAATCATTTTACCAATTACTTTATGTGTCCTTCATTTATGACTTCCCACTTAAGGAGAATGGTCTTTACTATCCATTATATTGACAGCTCTCATAATTTTACACACTTTAGTTAAATCTCTCCTCAGTTTCCTTTGTGCCAAGAAAAACCAATAATCTGGACGTTTCCACACTGTAGGGAATCTAATTTAATCAGTTTCCAATACAATGTTTACAGCTCTCCAGCTGTCTTGCTGATTAAATGCACCATGCAATACACCACTAAGTTAAAAGTAAAGTTGTCATTATCCTACGAGACCACGGACAGATTCCTTATCTTTCCCCACCTTATCTCAGAACCCTTCAAGCACACGGGATCAATGTTGATTTCACCAGTTTCCTCATCTCCCCTTCCCTCACCTATCCCAGATCCAACCCTCCTACTCGGCACCGCCCACTTGACTGTCCTACTTGTCCATTTTCTTTCCCACCTATCGGCTCCACCCTCCTCTCGGACCTATCACCATTAGGTATAGAATCCCTACAGTGTGGAAACAGGCCCTTCGGCCCAACAAGTCCACACTGACCCTCCGAAGAGTAACGCACCTAGACCCATTCCCCAACATTTAACCCTGACTAATACACCTAACCCACACAGCCCTGAACACTATGGGCAATTTAGCATAGCCAATTCACCCTAACTTGCACATCTTTGGATTGTGGGAAGAAAACAGAGCACCCAGCACGCAGACATGGAGGGAATGTGCAAACTCCACACAGGCAGTCGCCTGAGGCAGGAATCGAACCAAGGTCCCTTGTCTGTGAGGCAACAGTGCTAACCATTGAGCCACCATGTCGCCCCCACCTTCATATACCTATTGTATTTCCAGCTACCTTACCCCCAGCCCCCCCCTCCCCCCCCCCCCCCCCCCCCCCCCCTCACATTTATATCTCAGCCCTCTTAGGCCTTTCCCACATTGCTGATGAAGAGGTTATGCTCAAAATGTCAATTCTCCTCGAAAGCTGCCTGACCGGCTGTGCTTTTTCAGCACCACCCTTTTTGACTCTGATTTCCAGCATCAGCAGTCCTCACTTTCTCCCGCGTGTTGCTCCTCCCTTGCTGATGCTCCCCTGGACTCCTGCTTCAGGTTTAACCTGACGGTCACCACGCCTCAGGGGAGGGGAGAGGTTCAGAATAAGAGTCCTTCATGGCATCACAAACAAGCCATCCAGCCAACTTAGATAACCATTCTGCCTTCAAAGCTACAGAGAATAGTACAGCACAAGGGAAGGCCATTATACCAGAAGGAGAGTAATTAAATTTGGGGTCAGAAGATTCTCGGCTTTATTTCTGGCCTCAGTTCTGAAGAATAGTCGAATCTGTTTCTCTCTCCGCACATACTGCCAAACTTGTTGAGTTTCTCCAGCACTTTGTGTTTATTTCTGAATTCCAGCATGTGTTTATCTCTGGCCTTTGCTGGAAGATCGATCTTATCTGTGTCTGAATGAGAGAAGGATCCCATTGATGGATTCCAGACTGTGAGAACCAAATGTGATGGGGTTTTAATTCCCAACACTTTAGCCCAATCCCCGCCACATCACTATTACATCGCACTACCCACCCCACCATTCTCTTGGTGATATGGACCAGACCAGAACATTTTAAGAAGGTAGCGTAGATCTTAACTTTTTCTTATTTTAAAGGTAATTGTAAAGTGTCTGTTCCTGATGGGGTATTGAGTATAAGAGCTGGCAGGTCACCTTAAAATTGTACAAGACTTTGGTTCAGCCGCATTTAGAATACTGTGTACAGTTCTGGGCGCCACATTACCAAAAGGATGTGGACGCTTTGGAGAGGGTGCAGAGAAGGTTTACCAGGATGTTGCCTGGTATGGAAGGTGCTAGCTATGAAGAGAGGTTGAGTAGGTTAGGATTGTTTTCATTAGATAAAAGGAGATTGGGGGGGACCTGATTGAGGTCTACAAAATCATGAAGGGTATAGACAGGGTGGATAGAGACAAGCTTTTTCCCAGGGTGAATGATTCAATAACGAGAGGTCACGCTTTCAAGGTGAGAATTGGAAAGTTTAAGGGGATAGACATGGCAAGTACTTCACACAGAGGTTGGTGGGTGTCTGGAACGCGTTGCCAGCAGAGGTGGTAGAGGCAGGCACGGTAGATTCATTTAAGATGCGTCTGGACAGATGCACGAGTAGGTGGGGAGCAGAGAGATACAGATGCTTAGGAATTGGGTGATAGGTTTAGAGAGTTGATTTGGATCGGCTCCGGCTTGGAGGATCGAAGGGCCTGTTCCTGGACTGTAAACTTTCTTTGTTCTTTGTCGTTGATGCAATGTGACTGGTCAAACTAATCGATGTTAAGCCAAACACAATTTATTTAAATACTGTTGATAAAATACAACCAAAGAAAGAGGAATTTAGAATAACTTAACTCTATTGGAAAGCTTAACAGAATGATAGATACACTATCTATTAATAATTAACTGTTCCAATTCAGTAACATCCCATAAACACACCTTTGGCAAAGGGCAAATTCAGACACAGATTCTCGCATGTAGATCTCCAATGCAGGAGATCTACATGCGAGAATCTGTGTCTCAATTTGCCCTTTAAGAAAAAGTCAAGAGAAAATTCAGAGAGAGTAGCAGCCAGGAGACATTCACTAAAGCTGCCAACTTGTGAGATCCCAATAGCTAACGATAAAAACTAAAGGAAATTGGAAAGTTCTGGTTTATGAGAGCTGGCTACACCCAGTCTGCTTTCATTGTTCCCACTCCCAAGGTCTCATAAGCTGTTTACTTTCTCAGAGATAGCTCGGCACTGCTAACTTACAACTTCGCGTCAAAACAAAACCAGGACTGAATAATCTCTTGAAAGCCACAGCATTGTCAGACTTGTGCAGGATAGATGTGTACTTGCCAGCTAATGGCATGATTGAGTTTGACTGTGGCAGTAATGAATACCATCATTCAATTTCTTTTATTCATTTGTGGGATGTGGGCATCGCTAGCTGATCCAGCATTTATTACCTGTCCCTAGTTGCCCCTTGAGAAGGTGGTGGTGAACTGCTTTCTTCAACCCCTGCAGTTCACCTGCTGTGGGTTGACCCACAATGTCCATTGGGAGGGAATTCCAGAATTGTGACGGAACAGTGATATATTTCCAAGTCAGGTTGGTGAGTGGCTTGGAGGGGATCTTGAAGGTGCTGGTGTTCTCATGTATCTGCTGTCCTTTTCCTTCTAGATGGAAGTTCATAGAATCATAGAATCCCAACAGTGTGGAAACAGGCCATTTGGCCCAACAAGTCCACACCGACCCTCCAAAGATTGACCCACCCAGACCCATTCCCCTACCTTATTACTCTACAGTTGTCATGGGTTTGGAAGGAGCTGTCTTAGAGGATCTTTGGTGATTTTTTTTCCAGTGCTTCTTGTAGATAGTATAAACTGCTGCTACTGAGCGTGGGTGGTGGAGGGGGGTCTATGCTTGTGGGTGTCATGCCAATCAAGCGGCTAGCTTTGTCCTGGATGGTGTCGAGCTTCTCGAGTGTTGTTGGAGCTGTACCCATCCAGGCATGTGGGAAGTATTCCATCCCACTCCTGACCTGTGCCTTGTAGATGGTGAAGAAAGTGAGGACTGCAGATCAGAGTCAAAAATGTGGCGCTGGAAAAGTACAGCAGGTTGGAGTGCTGACTGACCTGCTGGGCTTTTCCAATGCCACACTTTTCGACCCTTGTAGATGGTGGACAGGCTTTGGGGAGGCAGGAGGTGAGTTACTCACTGCAGCATTCCTAGCCTCTGACCTGCTCTTGTAGCCACCAGACATTGGCCATAATGAGTCTAGATTAGAGTGGTGCTGGAAAAGCACAGCAGTTCAGGCAGCATCCGAGGAGCAGTAAAATCCTTGGATGCTGCCTGAAGTGCTGTGCTTTTCCAGCACCACTCTAATCTAGACTCTGGTTTCCAGCATCTGCAGTCATTGTTTTTACGTATTAGCCATAATGAGCCAGGCAGCTTCCCCAAGCAGAATCATTCCAAGTTTGACACATCATTAAAGGGTTGACAAAAAACAAAACACAAGCATTATTTGCAGAGAGTGATGAAGTCCTTTCAAACTTTGATAACTACTGGTTAGGAATCAACTAATGTTTTGTGCTCAGTTCTGGTCACTACACTTTGATGAGGATATCAAAGCTTTGGAGATCAACTAGAATTCATTTAAATATGAACGGGTTCAGTGAGTATGGAGAAACTGGGGTTACATAAGAGTTGGTATCACTCCTGACTCTGTGCAGTATTTTAAGTGTAATGCATTATTGAAATGTATGAAAGCTTTTCAATCGTTTGGGACAGAATGGTGGTGCATTGAGGGGCTGAAATTCACGCTACAGTCCAAAATACCATTTCATTAGCAGAAGCCCAATTGATCACTAAACGAATAAAAAAAAGAAACACAAAGGGAGGTTGTCATCTGACGCATCTTAAATGTTTCGGCCGAATTCTTCCATTTCCCTCCGTTTTCTCTCATCTACTGTTGGTTTAGATTTTCCAACTAACGAGAAAAATCATTTCCTCATCGTAATATTTACGTGCAGGATAATACCTTGACTCAGAAATGTGGATCTGTTATCTGTGAAGAACTAGGGTTGACCTTTACACAGGATAAACAGAAATTTCCAGATTTTTCTTTGGCCAATAATAGGTAGCCTTTTAGGTGGGATCGACCTTTACTCGAGTATATATGGTATGTCTTATTTCTAACTTATACTATGAATCACTGTAAGGTAACGCAACTTCTTTTTTATTCCCCTTTTTGCATTTAAAGTTTGTACCCAGGTACTTTGTACCTAAGATGGCTCCATGAGAGGTGACATTGCAAACTTTCCATTGTACTCCTGTACTTGAGTACTCATGGCAGTAAAGGATATTCTATTCTATGTAAAGCAACTTCTTAACAAACAAGCTTCCCTGAACATAAAGTTTATGAAATAGGGACAGTTTTAGAGTGGGATTTAACTTCATGATTGGAACAAAGAATTACAAGCTGCATTTGAAATTTGTAGTTGATGGATTTTGATAGGGCAACATGACTCAGCCAATGGAACATCTATGCCCCTTCTCCAGAAAGAATCACCATGATCATTACCCTATTCGTCCTTCTTCATTTTATGGGAGGTGGACATCATTGGCTGGGCCAGCATTTATTGCCCTGTTATGGGTAAATTACTACAAGCTAGCTCTAATTTAGATAAGTATTAAGAAATCTTATAGATAATCAAACACATAGCAATTATTTAAACTTTATTGCAGGTAGCAACTAAATAAGGCCCCTCAAGTAAACAAGCTAAGCCTCACAACTCACCTTAATGATTAAACACACCGGTTTGTTCCCTGGCCAACATCTCTGACTCAGGCATAAACTGGAAGAACAGCACGGTGGCACAGTGGTTAGCACTGCTGCCTCGCAGCGCCCGAGATCCGGGTTCAATTCCCGCCTCAGGCGACTGACTGTGTGGAGTTTGCACATTCTCCCCGTGTCTGCGTGGGTTTCCTCCGGGTGCTCCGGTTTCCTCCCACAGGCCAAAGATGTGCAGGTCAGGTGAATTGGCCATGCTAAATTGCCCATAGTGTTAGGTAAGGGGTAAATGTAGGGGTAGGGGTGTGGGTGGTTTGCGCTTCGGCGGGGCGGTGTGGACTTGTTGGGCTGAAGGGCCTGTTTCCACACTGTAAAGTAATCTAAAATCTAAATAACACCTCATTTTCTCCTTGAGAACTCTACAACCTTCTGAAATCAAATATCCCCTCCCATGTCCTTACTCCATCCCCACACACCAGGCCTTGTTATCACATGGTCTGCTATTACACACAATCCATTGGTAGCAAATTGTCGCCATTATCAGCTATTCATTCTCCCAGACCAGTTAATACCTACTCCTTTGTCTATCCAAATGTTGTCTCTCTTTGGGCTCTATTCCACCTATCATTTACTCCTTAGCCCCTCTCCCCGTCCTATCTTATACATAACACCCAACATTTTCCAAGCTGCCATCAGTTCTGAAGAAGAGTCATTGGAGCCAGAAAGTTAATTCTGATTTCTCTCCGCAAATGCTGCCAGACCTGAGCTTTTCCAGCAATTTATGTTTTTGTTTCAACTTAGCTATTACCAGATTAATGGTAGAATTTAGCTATGATTCCAACCAACAACATCTGTCTCTGGATATGGCTGGGGTTCAGTCCTTGTGCAGTGTTGTTCTTCAGAGTTCTGGCCCCAAGGAATCCTGGAGTTGAATTCTTATATAATTTTCCATCCTTCAAGTGTGTGGGGTGACATAGTTGCTGATCCTTTAGATTTGTTCATTCAAATTAGGGCAGTACGGTGGCTCAGTGGTTAGCACTGCAGCCTCATAGCGCCAGGGACCTGGTTTTGATTCCAGCCTCAGACGACTGTCTGTGTGAAATTTGCACATTCTCCCTGTGTCTGTGTGGGCTTCCTCCCACAGTCCAAAGATATGCAGGTTAGGTGAGTTGGCCATGCTAAATTGCCCATTGTGTTCAGGAGTGTGTAGGTTAGGTGCAATAGTCAGGGGAAGTGTCAAGTGATAGGGGAATGGGTCTGAGTGGGTTACTATCCGGAGGGTCAGTGTGGAGTTGTTGGGCCAAATCGCCTGTTTCCACACTGTAGGAATTCTATGAAAATACTGTAGGTCTGCAGCTGGCCTTCTTATCAGAAGTAGCTACATTGTTCCTTGTTATATTTGGCATTGACTGTCTAGTTGAAGAGAAGAAAGTAAGGACTGCAGATGTTGGGGATCAGAGCTGAAAAATGTGTTGCTGGAAAAGCGCAGCAGGTCAGGCAGCATCCAAGGAGCAGGAGAATCTACGTTTCGGGCATAAGTCCTTCTTCAGGAATGAGGAGGGTGTTGCAAGCTGGCTAAGATAAAAGGAAGGGAGGAGGGACTTGGGGGAGGGGCGTTGAGAATGCGATAGGTGGAAGAAGGTTACAGCGAGGGTGATAGGCCGGAGAGGGGGTGGGGCGGAGAGGTCGGGAAGAAGATTGCAGGTCAAGAAGGCGGTGATGAGTCCGAGGGTTGGGACTGAGATAAGATGGGGGGAGGGGAAATGAGGAAGCTGGAGAACCCTCCCTTGTGGTTGGAGGGTTCCTAGGCGGAAGATGAGGTGCTCTTCCTCCAGGCGTCGTGTTGCCATGGTCTGGCAATGGAGGAGGCCAAGGACCTGCATGTACTTCGCGGAGTGGGAGGGGGAGTTAAAGTGTTGAGCCACGGGGTGGTTTTGGTTGGTTGTGCAGGTGTCCCAGAGGTGTTCTCTGAAACGTTCCGCAAGTAGGCAGCCTGTCTCCCCAATGTAGAGGAGGCCACATTGGGTTCAGCGGATGCAGTAAATGATGTGTGTGGAGGTGCAGGTGAATTTGTGACGGATATGGAAGGATCCCTTGGGGCCTTGGAGGGAAGTGAGGGGGGAGGTGTGGGCGCAAGTTTTGCATTTCTTGTGGTTGCAGGGGAAGGTGCCGGGAGTGGAGGTTCGGTTGGTGGGGTGTGTGGACCTGACGAGGGAGTCGCGGAGGGAGTGGTCTTTTCGGAACACTGATAGGGGAGGGGAGGGAAATATATCCCTGGCGGTGGGGTCTGTTTGGAGGTGGCGGAAATGACAAAGGATGATACGATGTATCTGGAGGTTGGTGGGGTGGTAGGTGAGGACCAGTGGGGTTCTGTCCTGGTAGCGATTGGAGGGGCGGAGTTCAAGGGCGGAGAAGCGGGAAGTGGAGGAGATGCGGTGGAGAGCATCATCAACCACGTCTGAGGGGAAAATTGCGGTCTTTGTCTATTTGAAGAGAAAGCTAATCTGCGATTAACTCTTTAAATTCTTCTCAGGGTAATCACTTGCCCTTCTGGCATAAGGGAACCATTTATCAAGTCCATCCTAGTTACCCTCCTTGCCTTCTTGAATTGGTGCATTCTACTTGTTGCAAGTACACCAACAACACTGTTAGGAAGGGAACTCCAGGATTATAACCCAGCAACCGGGAAGGTACGGCGATGTATTTCCAACTCAGAATGGTGAGTGGTTTGGAGGGGACCTTCCAGCGGAGTGGTGTTTCCATGTAACCGCTGCCCTTGTCCTTCTAGATGGCAAAGGTTTGAAAGATGCTGTCTAAAGCAGATTTGTGACTGCAGCACAGTGGTCAGTTGGTGAAGATGATGACCAAGATTCTCTGGGTGTATAATCCTTGTGAAGTATGTGTGAGTAAAAGGCCTATTAGATTGTGAATTGGCTTTCCTTCCAAGACCATATGCAAAGACCTTCAGTTCATCTGTCCCATGTCTGTTTCATGTTCTCCCTTCCCATCAGCTTTCATGAAGCCAGAGAGTGTTGTGTCCCTGTCTATGATCAGACTCAAAGACACACCTCTGGCAAATTCTGCTACTGGCAGGCAATCTGTCTCTTGATGATGAGCTCAGCACACACTTGGTAAAGGCAGCCACCAAATCAAGGAGAAATGTATGTGCAGAGCCAAGGTGCTCATCAATAAGCTCTTTTATGGTCTTATTAGGTTCTTGGGGAGCAAGGGTTATGGGGAAAAATTGGAAGAATGAGGTTGAGAAACTTATCAGCCATGATTGAATGACAGAGCAGAGTTGATGGGCTGAATGGCCTTGTTTCTGCACCTATGTCTTATGGTCTTATCTGTACCCTCAGTGCCTTGGTGTAAGACTGTGAAGCTTAAATTCCATACACTGACCAAGAACAAAGGCTCAATAACTTCCATCTCCAGTACCTACAAATCATTCTCACATCACATGGAAAGACATAGTCAACAATAATGCTGCCCTTTCCGGGGCTAACATGCTAACACAAATCAAGCAAAGATGGCTCTTCACTGGGTAAGCATAAAAGCAGATAGTGCTAAAAAGCTCAGCAAGTCTGGCAGCATCTGTGGAGAGAGAAACAGAGCTAATATTTCAAGTCCAGTATGACGTCCTCTGAGCATAAAGGGGATGAAAAATGATGGTTTAATGCTATCTACAGAGCGGGGGAGGGGACATGAGTGGACCAGATGTTGGATGTTCCATGAGCAACAGACAAAAAGGAGTGCTAATGGGGATGGAGGAGTGATAGAGGTGTAAATTAATTGTAAGCGATATGTGTGAACAGGAGAAAATGGATGTGCTCTGTGGACAGCAAAGCCAATTAGATGGGGCTTGGGTTTCAACATTTGGGAGTAGGGACTTGTCATTGAAATGGAGCCGTGAGGCCATGCTCTGAAGCTGACCACTCCAAATGTTCTGAAGAAGTCATATCAGATTGGAAACATTAACTCTGTTTCACTTTTCAGGTTCAGTATTGACATCATAACTGTACATTCTTATTAGGTATAACTCCTTATGTCTGCAATCTTCTCTAACCCTGCATCCTGCTGACATATCTCAGCCTTCAGCATGACTGGTCAAGCTCAGTTTCTGATCAATGGTAATTCCCAGTATATTGATAATGAGTAATTCAGTGATGGTAATGCCATTGAATATAACTATTGCCCCCAACATTCAATGGCATTACTGTTATTAAGCTCTGTACTACCAATATCCTGAGGGTTACCATTGACCTCTGGGTGAAACAATTCTTTCGCAGGTACCTCTGAACCACTTGTTCTTCATCTTAAACTTATGCTGTCTGGTCTTAGACACGTCTGCCATGGGGAAGAGATTCTCACGATCTAATCTGACTGTACTCAGAGACTGAAATGTTCACAGTCATCTTATATCCATTTGCTCACTTTAAGCATTACATGATATTTTAAGCTCTGAAATGTAGTGTGTGCTATTATAATTTAAACCTCATCACCTTGAGAAAAGGTAAACATTTAATTTTTATGCCATCCCAGTGCAATAACAATTTACAACTCACCCCAGGCTCAGCCCTCCCTCTCTGCCCTGCCCCCTTAACCTGCCCTAAGCTGTCCATCTTCCTTCCCACCTATCTGCTCCACCTTTCCCAATGACCAATCTCAATCACCTCCTACCTGCATGCATGTGTCGCCATCCCACCTACCTTTCCCTGAGCCCCACGCCCTCATTTATTTCTCAGCCCCCCTTCCCCTTCCCCAGTCCTAATGAAAGGTTCTGCCTGAAATGTCAACCTTCTGATGCTGCTTGACCTGCTATGCTTTTTCCTGCTCCACATTTTATTGACTCTTACATTGAGATAGCATTTGTAATACAATGAAATATCCCAATGTGCTTCACCTCAGTGTTGTACTATGAAGTATGACAGCAGGACATGAGGAGTTATTTGGTCAGAAGCTTAGTTAAAGAGGATGGTTTTTAAGAGATGTCTTAAAGGAAGAAAATGAGATAGGAAGAAAGAGAGTCATGGAGTCATACATTTTTAGATTCATTTGCAGGTGTTGCTACCTGGGCAGCATTTATTGCTAATCCCTACTTTTCTTGGAGAAGGTGGCGGTATACTGCCTTCCTGAACCACTGCAGTCCATTTGCTGTAGGTATATCCACAATGCCATCAAGAAGAGAATTTCAAGATTTTAACTCAACGACACTAGCGGAAAGGCAACAAATTTCCAAATTGGGATAGTATGCGGCTTAGAGGGAAACTTGCGGGTGATGTTGTTTCCATGTATCAGCTGATGTTGAACTGAATTGAATTTATTGTCACGTGTACCGAGGCACAGTGAAAAGCTTTGTCTTGTGAGCAATACAGGCAGATCAGAGTTAAGTAGTGTAGATAAGTAAATAATAGGTAAACAGCGGCAAAAACAAAAACATAGATACAGGTGAATATTAAGAGTTTGTGAGTCCATTCAGTATTCTAACAACAGTAGGGTAGAAAGGGTAGGGTAGGGTGGAAGCCTAGTGATGGGAGATAAGGAAATAGCAGGAGAACTTAATAAGTACTTTGCGTCATTCTTCACAGTGGAAGACATGAGTAATATCCCAATAATTAAAGGGAGTCAGGGGGCTGAGTTGAGTATGGTTGCCATTACAAAAGAGAAAGTGCTAGAAAAGCTCAAAGGTCTTAAAATTGATAAATCTCCTGGCCCTGATGGGTTACATCCTAGAGTTCTGAGGGAGGTGGCTGAGGGAGTAGCGGAGGCGTTGGTTGAGATCTTTCAAAAGTCACTGGAGTCAGGGAAAGTCCTGGATGATTGGAAGATTGCTGTTGTAACCCCCTTGTTCAAGAAAGGATCAAGGCAAAAGATGGAAAATTATAGGCCAATTAGCCTAACCTCGGTTGTTGGTAAAATTCTAGAATCCATCATTAAGGATGAGGTTTCTAAATTCTTGGAAGAGCAAGGTCGGATTAGAACAAGTCAACATGGATTTAGTAAGGGGAGGTTGTGCCTGACAAACCTGTTGGAGTTCTTGGAAGAGGTGACAAGTAGGTTAGACTGGGGAAACCCAGTGGATGTGGTCTACCTAGACTTCCAAAAGGCCTTTGATAAGGTGCCACACGGGAGGCTGCTGAGCAAGGTGAGAGCCCATGGTGTTCAAGGTGAGCTACTGGTATGGGTTGAGGATTGGCTGTCTGACAGAAGGCAGAGAGTTGGGATAAAAAGTTCTTTTTCGGAATGGCAGCCGGTGACAAGCGGTGTCCTGCAGGGTTCAGTGTTGGGGCCGCAGCTGTTCACATTATATATTAATGATCTGGATGAAGGGACTGGGGGCATTCTAGCGAAGTTTGCCGATGATACAAAGTTAGGTGGACAGGCAGGTAGTACTGAGGAAGTGGGGAGGCTGCAGAAGGATCTAGACAGTTTGGAGGAGTAGTCCAGAAAATGGCTGATGGAATTCAATGTGAGCAAATGCGAGGTCTTGCACTTTGGGAAAAAGAATAGAAGCATGGATTACTTTCTAAACAGTGAGAAAATTCGTAAAGCCAAAGTACAGAGGGATCTGGAAGTGCTAGTTGAGGATTCTCTAAAGGTAAACATGCAGGTTGAGTCCGTGATTAAGAAAACGAATGCAATGTTGTCAATTATCTCAAGAGAGTTGGAATATAAAAGCACTGTTGTGCTACTGAGACTTTATAAAGCTCTGGTTAGGCCCCATTTGGAGTACTGTGTCCAGTTTTGGTCCCCACACCTCAGGAAGGACATATTGGCACTGGAGCGTGTCCAGCGGAGATTCACACGGACGATCCCTGGAATGGTAGGTCTAAAATATGAGGAACGGCTGAGGATCCTGGGATTGTTTACATTGGAGTTTAGAAGATTAAGGGGAGATCTAATAGAAACTTACAAGATAATACATGGCTTGGAGAGGGTGGACGCTAGGAAATTGTTTCCATTAGGCGAGGAGACTAGGACCTGTGGACACAGCCTTAGAATTAGAGGGGGTAAATTCAGAACAGAAATGCGGAGACATTTCTTCAGCCAGAGAGTGGTGGGCCTGTGGAATTCATTGCCACAGAGTGCAGTGGAGGCTGGGACGCTAAATGTCTTCAAGGCAGAAATTGATAAATTCTTGATGTCACTAGGAATTAAGGGCTACGGGGAGAATGCGGGTAAGTGGAGTTGAAATGCCCATCAGCCATGATTGAATGGCGGAGTGGACTCGATGGGCCGAATGGCCTTACTTCCGCTCCTATGTCTTATGGTCTTATGGTTACCAAACCAGCTGGTGCATGTGTTTAGGCTTCTGTACCTTCTCCCCGAAAGTAGAGTTTATAGAGAAACATTGCCAGGGTGGGATGGATCTTTGAGAATGCTGGCATCCTTTCCTTGACAGTGGGTCTGGTAGATGGATTCTGTAGATGCTGGAAATGTGTTGCTGGAAAAGCGCAGCAGGTCAGGCAGCATCCAGGGAACAGGAGAATCGACGTTTCGGGCATAATGTAGATGGGAAGTTGGCCTTTGTGATTGTTCATCACTCTCTGTAACCGTCTCTGATCTTGAATGGTACAGTTACCATACCAGGCAGTGATACATCCAGACAGAATGCTCTCGATAGCGCACCTATAAAAGTTGGCAAGGGTATTCGTCGTCATGCCAAATTTCCTCAGCTGCCTGAGGAAAAAGACGTTTAGATTAGATTTAGATTAGATTACAGTGTGGAAACATGCCCTTCGGCCCAACAAGTCCACACCGACCCGCCGAAGCGAAACCCACCCATACCCCTACATTTACCCCTTATCTAACACTACGGGCAATTTAGTATGGCCAATTCACCTGACCCTGCACATCTTTGGACTGTGGGAGGAAACCGGAGCACCCGGAGGAAACCCACGCAGACACGGGGAGAACGTGCAAACTCCACACAGTCAGTCGCCTGAGTCGGGAATTGAACCCGGGTCTCTGGCGCTGCGAGGCAGCAGTGCTAACCACTGTGCCACCGTGCCGCCCACATGAAGAGTCCAAGAAAGTTTGTTGCGGATGACCACTCCCAGGAGCTTGACACTCTTCACTCGTTCCACCTCTGTGCTGTTAATGTGTAGGGGGACATGAGTATCATGCTGAAGTTGTCTAGAAGTTGTGCTTCCAGATGGAAGTGATTGTGAGTACGGAACATACTGTCAAAAGAGCCTGCATGAATTTTTATTGTGCATCTCATGGACAGTACAAAAAAACCCAACGAATTGTGGAGGTTGGAAATCAGAAACAAAAATCAGAATTGCTGGAGAAACTTAGCAGATCTGACAGCGTCTGTAGAGCGAATGCAGAGTTGACATTTCAGGTCTCGTGGCCCTTCCTCAGAATCTGAAATGCTAACACTGCTTTCTATCCATAGCCGTTACCAGACCTGCTGAGTTTGTCCAGCACTTTTTAATTAGTGGTTGGCAAACATTGCTACTACTGAGCTTCAGTGGTACAGGGAAGTGGATGTGGTGCTAATTAAGGATGCTGCTTTCTCCTGGAGTCAAGTTTCTTGAGTGTTGTTGGAGCTGCAGCCATTGAGGCAAGTGGGAGTATACACCCGGCTACTTTCTAAATAAGAG
Organism: Chiloscyllium plagiosum; assembly: GCF_037043375.1. Classification (NCBI taxonomy): domain Eukaryota; kingdom Metazoa; phylum Chordata; class Chondrichthyes; order Orectolobiformes; family Hemiscylliidae; genus Chiloscyllium; species Chiloscyllium plagiosum. The sequence continues at coordinate 11,639,191 of NW_028270154.1, forward strand.
ATGGAAATGTGTTGCTGGAAAAGCGCAGCAGGTCAGGCAGGATCTAGGGAACAGGAGAATCGACGTTTCGGGCATTAGCCCTTCTTCAGGAATGAGGAAAGTTTGTCCAGCAGGCTAAGATAAAAGATAGGGAGGAGGGACTTGGGGGAGGGGTGTCGGAAATGTGATAGGTGGAAAGAGGTCAAGGTGAGGTGATAGGTCAGACTGGGGTGGGGGCGGAGAGGTCGGGAAGAAGATTGCAGGTTAGGAAGGCGGTGCTGAATTTGATGGATTTGACTGAGACAGGCTGGGGGGAGGGGAAATGAGGAAACTGGTGAAATCCGAGTTCATCCCTTGTGGTTTGAGAGTTCCTAGCCGGAAGATGAGGCATTCTTCCTCCAACCGTCGTTTCGCTGTGGTCTGACGATGGAGGAGTCCAAAGACCTGCATATCCTTGGTGGAGTGGGAGGGGGAATTGAAATGTTGAGCTACAGGGTGGTTGGGTTGGTTGGTCCAGGTGTCCCAGAGGTGTTCTCTGAAACGCTTCGCAAGTAGGCGGCCTGTCTCCCCAATATAGAGGAGGCCACATCGGGTGCAGAGGATGCAATAGATGATATGTGTGGAGGTACAGGTGAATCTGTGGCGGATATGGAAGTTTCCTTTGGGGCCTTGGAGGGAGGTGAGGGGGGAGGTGTGGGCGCAAGTCTTGCACCTCCTGCGGTTGCAGGGGAAGGTGCCGGGAGTGGAGGTTGGGTTGGTGGGGGGTGTGGATCTGACGAGGGAGTCACGGAGGGAGTGGTCTTTATGGAATGCTGATAGGGGAGGGGAGGGAAATATATCCTTGGTGGTGGGGTCCGTTTGGAGGTGGCGGAAATGACGGCGAATGATGCGCTGTACATGGAGGTTAGTGGGGTGGTAGGTGAGGACCAGTGGGGTTCTGTCCTGGTGGCGGTTGGAGGGGCGGGGCTCAAGGGCGGAGGATCGGGAAGTGGAAGAGATGCGGTGGAGGGCATCGTCGACCACGTCGGGGGGGAAATTGCGGTCCTTGAAGAAGGAGGCCATCTGGGATGTGTGTTTTTGGAACTGGTCCTCCTGGGAGCAGATGCGGCGGAGTCGAAGGAATTGGGAGAATGGGATGGCATTTTTACAGGGGGCAGGATGGGAGGAGGTTTAGTCCAGGTAGCTGTGGGAGTCGGTCGGTTTGTAGTAGATGTCTGTGTTGATTCGGTCGCCTGAGATAGAAATAGAAAGGTCGAGGAAGGGGAGGGAGGAATCTGAGACTGTCCAGGTGAATTTGAGGTCGGGGTGGAAGGTGTTGGTGAAGTGGATGAACTGTTCAACCTCCTCGTGGGAGCACGAGGCGGCGCCGATACAGTCATCGATGTAGCGGAGGAAAAGGTGGGGGGTGGGGCCAGTGTAGTTGCGGAAGATGGATTGTTCCACATATCCTACGAAGAGGCAGGCATAGCTGGGACCCATGCGGGTGCCCATGGCTACTCCTTTGGTTTGGAGGAAGTGGGAGGATTGGAAAGAGAAGTTGTTCAGGGTGAGGACCAGTTCAGTCAGTCATTTCTAAATAATGTCATTGCCAGAACATTTTAGTTGATTCCAATATCTTTGATTTGGAGATGCCAGTGTATTGGACTGGATTGGACAAAGTTAAAAATCACACACAACACCAGGTTATTAGTCCAAAAGGTTTATTTGGAAGCACTAGCTTTCAGAGCTCTGCTCCCACCAAGGTGACCCAGGCGCACGCGCAGACCTAGTCCAGGCAAAAGGGGTCGCACATGCGCACAACCGACGCCGGACGGCAGACGGGTCTGCGCATGTCTACACGACAGAAGCGTGAAATGGGTTTAATATTTTAAAATGTAACAATTAAAAAATATGCGAACGTTTTACTACTTCAATTGCACTCAATTTGTTTTTTTTTGCTGCCAGAGGTAATTGGAACCGTTCATTGTGGTTGGCGGGGAAGGGTCGGGTGGTGCAGGCGCATGCGCTATGGCCTTCGCCCTCCCTTCCCGTGCCCTCTGACCCTCCTTTCCGGCTGTGGCTCTGCTGCGAGCGGCAGGTAGGTCTCGGGCGGCGGCGACAATCCGACTCCATCCGCCCGTTAAAACATGCTGCCCGCCGGTATCATCAGCTCCCAGCTCACCGGGCCGAGCCCGCCCGCTGGTACTCACCTTTCTTTCACTCACTCGGAGCGCGGATGGTATCGCTACCCCGGCGCCCGGGACGACTAGGCCGCAGGCGGCCGCGCTGCAGCCCCGCGGGAAAGCGTCCAGTGCCTGGGGCAAGGGAGGCCAGGAGCCGGCTTGAAATCCAAGCCCTTTCCCGCTCATTGCTGGTAGCGAGAGAAGACGAAAGCAATGTAAAGCAGGCTGGGGATCTTTCCTGTTGGAGTTAGTTTGAGAATTGGAGATATTGGGCCTCAGGGAATATCCTGTAGGTTCACGGGAATGGAGCCTGGGACTCGGGGGTGATGTGAGATCAGACCAACTCGGGCCAGTTTTCTCCTGAATTTAAAAGGCTATAAGGGCCTGATCTGATCGACCTTTTCGAGATTTTAACCAGGAAAAGACAAGGTGGATAAACATAAAAGTGCAGGAAAAGTTACATCACAGCTGCTCAGTGCTGGAGATGTCGTTCCCCCTGCAAAAAGGAACATGTTTCATACTATCCCTGGCAGTCCAATACCCTGCTGGCTGACAGGGACGCTTGGTCACATACAAACCTGCTTTCACGTGGGCTCTGTGCTGCTGTCCCTCGACCATTCCTGAGTTTTCAAATAAATAATATTTGAATACTGAGCTGATAGTATCTACTCTTTTAGTAGACAGTTGATGAAATAGGCGAAAGTGAGGACTGCAGATGCTGGAGGTCAGGGTTGAGAGTGGGGTGCTGGAAAAGCGCAGCAGGTCAGGCAGCATCCGAGGAGCAGGAGAATCGACGTTTCAGGCAGGAGCCCTTCATCAGGAATGAGGATTGTGGGCAGAGGTACAGGTGAATTTGTCAAATGTGGAAGGATCCTTTGGGGCCTTGGACAGAGGTGAGGGGAGTGGTGTGCCTGCAGATTTCGCATTTCCTCCAGTGGCAGGAGAAGGTGTCAGGTGCGGTTTAGTCGGGGTGTGGATCTGACGAAGGAATTGTGGAGGGAATAGTCTCTCGGAGCGCTGATAGGGTGGGGAGGAAAATATATCTCCAGTGGTGGGGTCTGTTTGGAAGTGGCGGAGGATGATGCAATGTATGCGGAGTGGAAGGTGAGGACAGGGGTGGCTCTGTCCTTGCATTGGGAGGGATGGGGTTTGAGGACGGTGGAGTGGGAAGTGGAGGAGATGCACGAGAGGGCATTGTCAATCACGTGGGAAGGGACCCCCACTGCGTCTGTTCCAGGATGACCAATTCCACCTTAGACCCAACCTCAAATTCATCTGGACCATCTCAAGACACCTCCCTCCCCTTCCCGGACCCCTCCATCACCATCTCCGGTGATTGACTAACCACAGACATCTACTACAAGCCCACCGACACTCTCAGCTACCTAGTCTATGCCTCTTCCCACCCTATCTCCTGTAAAAATGCCATCCCTTATTCTCAATTCCTCTGTCACATCTGTTCCCAATTCCACCTTAGAAAATCCCAAATGGCACCCTTCTTCCAAGTTCGCAATTTTTCCTTCCCATGTGCCCTCCAGTGCATCTTCTCCACTTCCTGCACCACCGTCCTCAAACCTCACCCCTCCCAATGCAACAAGGACAGAACCTCCATAGTCCTCACCTTTCACCCCACCAACCTCCGCATATGTCGCATCATCCTCCGCCTCCTCCAAATGGATCCCACCACCAGAGATATATTCCCCTCCCCACCCCTATCAGTGTTCCGGAGAGACCATTCCCTCTGCGACTCCCTTGTCAGGTCCATGCCACCCACACCCCACTCCTAGCATTTTCCACTGCCACTACAGGCATTGCAAAACCTGTGTCGACACCACTCCCCTCACCTCCATCCAGGGCCCCAAAAGATCCATCCACATTCGGCAGAAATTTACCTGTACCTCTACTAATGTCACCTACTGTATCCTTTGCACCCGGTATGGTCTCCTCTACATCGGGGAAAGGGGACACCTGGCGGATTGTTTCAGAGAACATCTCTGGGACACTTGCACCAACCAACCCCACTGCCCCTTGGCTGAACACTTCAGCTCCCCCTTCCACTCTGGCAAGGATATGAAGATCCTGGGCCACCTCCAACTGCTAAACAGTTACCACCTGATGCCTGGAGGAAGAACGCCTCATTTTGACTTGGGACCCTGCAACCACACGGGATAAATGTGGATTTCAAAAGTTTCCTCCTTTGCCCACCCCCCTCACGTCATCCCAGTCTCAACCCTCCAACTCGACACTGTCCTGACCTGTCAATCACCTTCTCTCTCAACTTCATCTACCTATTGCTTTCTCAGCTACCTTCCCCCCCCCCAACCCCGTCCGCCTCCCATTTATCTCTCAGCCCACCAACCCACCAACCCGTTCCTGATGAAGGGGCTTGTGTCCAAAATGTCAATTCTCCTGTGCCTTGGGTGTTGCCTGACCTGTGCTTTTCAAGTCCTAACCGCAGCCGAGTCTGCTTAGCTTCTGAGATTGACAGTTTTAAAGCTAGCATGGCCATAGGCTGAGCATCAGTTGAATGTGATGGTTCTTGGATTGTAGTAGTTTGGAATGTCGTGAAGTTAAGGGGAGTGCTATAGAGCAGAAAACTCCTGTTTTGTGCTCCGTTGTGTGGCTTATTATGTTGAAATTGCGAGTTGTAAGTTCGCCCGCTGAGCTGGAAGGTTTGTTTTCAGACGTTTCATCACCATGCTAGGTAACATCATCAGTGAGTCTCTGAACCATTGGTATTATGTCGCACTTTCTATTTGTGTGTCTCGGTCTCTTAAGGTGCATGCTATCATTTCAGGTTCTTAAGGGTTGGTAAATGGGGTCCAAATCGATGGGTGTATTGATGGAATTCTGGTAACCTATGAGAAGAAGAACCGAAAATGATATCACCCACTTTAAGAGATCAATACACGTGAATAGAAAGTGGGACATCACACTAGTGCTTCACCAGAGGCTCACTGATGATGTTACCTAATATGGTGATGAACAAATCTTCCAGCTCAGCGAGCAAACTTACAACCGAAGTCTCCACCTGAGCTACAAATCTTCTAAAATCATAATCATTGAAGATGTTTTCTCCGTTTCAGAATGGCTCCTCGTAAGGGTAAGGAAAAGAAGGAGGAGCAGGTGATTAGCCTGGGACCACAGGTGGCTGAGGGAGAGAATGTTTTTGGAGTCTGCCATATCTTTGCTTCCTTCAACGATACCTTTGTCCATGTAACAGACCTGTCTGGCAAGTAAGTTGGGGTTAACACAGAATCACTTGTGCAAGTGCTGTGGCATAGATAACATAGGTTAAGTATTGTCTGAAAGCACAGGGGCATTCTGGATGAAATGAGGGGAATGATTAGACTGATGAACAGTAAAGGATGGTACAGTAGCTCAGTGATTTGCACCACTGCTTTGGGACCAGGGTTCAATTCCAGCCCTGGGCAACTATCTGCACATTCTCCATGTCTGTGTGGGTTTCCGGTGGATGCTCTAGTTTCGTCCCACAGTCCAAAGATGTGCAGGTAAATTGGATTGGCCATGGGTAAATTGTCCATGGTTGTGCAGGCTAGGTGGATTAGCTATGGGGATAGGGGGGGGGGGGGGGGGTCTGGCTTTGGGTGAGATGCTGTTCAGAGGCATGGTACATCATTAATCGGCCAAATGGCCTCTTTCGGTGCTGTAGGGATTCTGTAATCTAAAATTGTGATAGATGTTCTGTACAGAGGCCCTGGTAGCAGCCTTGAAGTGTGAAGTTATATAAATGCAGGCATTAAGCAAAGGTGGATAAACATTGACACAGGGTTTTCATTTTAATGTGGATTGGGAGGGAAATCCAAGCACCTGTCTGAAAGGTGATGAATTTCTGAAGTGTGTCCAAAATACTTTCCTACACAATATATTCTGATGCAATAAGGGAACAAGCAATGATGGCTTCCATAACGAGTAATGAGCCTGAATTAAATAATATTCTACTTATTTATCAAATAGTGATTACATCATCATTGAGTTCAGTGTTGCATTTGAAAGCCAAAAGTCCGAATCAGCCACCAGAAATTTAGGTTTAGATAAGGCCCATAAGACATTTAACACGAGATGGGGAAGCTCAACTTTGTAGCAAAAACAGTCAGAGGCAACTAACTGAAAGAGCTTACAAAAAGCAGCACAGGTCCTGCTGAATGACAGAGATATGAGGAGCAGCAAAAGTCCTCAAAGCAATTTACAGGAGATGCTAAAAGGATTGGCTAAGGAAATTTACAAAGGGCATAAAAATAAAGAAAAAATTTATGGTTACCAAAAGGGACTGCTGGTGGTCAGGAGCAATGTTGGCCCATTAAAGACTGGGGATATTGTCAATGTCTATAGGGAAATGGCAGGCATGTGGTATTTACCTTGTGGTATTTACAATAGAAAAGGAGGATAACTGAGGAAATTAATGGTGGATTGGGGCAGGAGCTCAATAAAAGTCATAACTAACTAGTCTGAATTTCACTGAAACATCACTCACACAGAAATTAATGGAATTAAGAGTGATGTATCCCCAGGACTGGAAGTTTCCATCTGAGGGTGCTGAAGAAAGTAGGGGAGCACATTGTAGATGCCCAAACTATAATCTTTCAAAGTTCCATAGATTCCGGAGTCTTCCCTCTGGTCTGGAAAATTGCATGTAGCTGTGCGTTTAAGGGCAAAATAGGAAAACCAGGAAATTGCAGACCAGTTATACGGGCTAAATGAACACCTCAAATTTTCATTTTATTCAGGGCAAGCCTGGCCAGTATTCATGATTCATGACAGGCCGATTATGCCTAATAAACATCTTTGAATTTTTAAAGAGGTAACTCGGAAGATGGGAGTGTCTGGATATGGATATTTATATGGGCTTTTAGAGGGAATTTGATAAAACCTCACACGAGATTGATAATGAAGGTATAAGCCCATGGAATTGGGCAAATTGCTGAGATCGCTGGGAAATTGTTTGAGTGGCAATGGACAGAGTGTAGCGATAATGAGTGGGTCCTTAAATTGGCAGGATGTGACCAGTAGTATCCCATAGGAATCTGTTGGGGCCCAGTTAGTTTGTTGAAAGATGCTCAGCCTGGACATCCCATTCACACTCTGCCTGAGGTAGCAATGGGCCACAGTGGTCGCTATGAGCCACGCTGTGTGTTTGGATTGCAGCAGGGGCCAAGGGTCAGCCTGTGGGCATTTCACCAATTGCTGGAACTCACTCAGTCCTTCAATTAGCCTCTAGTAATGAATGGAGTATCTCCCTCATGTTTGGTCATTACTTGTCGATGGGGAAATGAATCTGGCGAAGGCAATAGTGATTTGTAGCCCACCGTAGCTTACAGAAAGCTGAATAACTTCATGGTTTCTGATTTCTTTCAACAAGGTTTGCTTACACTCTGATAACAGCACGGTCTTTGCCAATGACTTGACAAAATGTCTGCTCCTTGAGGTGTTTTTTTCCCTCTGTCACACTTGAATTTGTTTGAGTCCTCATCTCCGTTTGTACTATAACCTGGTTATTGCTTGTTGCAGGGAAACTATCTGCCGTGTCACTGGTGGGATGAAGGTGAAGGCTGACAGAGATGAGTCCTCCCCATATGCTGCCATGTTGGCTGCTCAGGATGTGTCCCAGAGATGCAAGGAGCTGGGCATCACCGCCCTGCACATCAAGCTGCGTGCTACTGGAGGCAACAGGTTAGAGCTTGTTCATAGTGTGCTGGGGCTGGGAAATTGTGGGTGCTCATCTGTGGTTTACTGTTAAAAGGTGAATGAATTTGTGATCTAATCGTATTTCTAGCCATGTTGTAAGGTCTAATGCCAACCCACAGGGATGCAGAAAGAGTCTGAATCAAGTGCAGGAAAAGTTATGTCGCAGCTGCTCAGTGCTGGCGATGTCGTTCCCCCTGCAGAAAGGAACACGTTTCATACTATCCCTGTCAGTTTAGCATGTCCCCAGCTGGCAGGGACGCTTGGTCACGGACAATCTGTTTGAAATACTGCATTGGCAACGGTGTCTTCTAGGTGTGATTCTTAAACCAAGGCTCTGTCTGCTGTCTTGGGTTATAATAACAGAACAGTAAGAAAATCTTCATCTAATCATCAGGCAGAGTCAGCATGGCTTCATGAAAGGGAAATCATGTCTAACTAATTTAAAGATGCCTGATGAAGGGCTTTTGCCCGAAACGTCAATTTTTCCTGCTCCTCGGATGCTGCCTGACCTGCTGTGCTTTTCCAGCACCACACTAATCTTGACTAATTTGAAGAAATCTTAATCAGAATGGATAGAGGAGAACCGGTGGATGTGTTGTATTTGGATTTCTAGAATGTGTTTGACAAGGTACCTCTCAAAAACAGTTGTCGTAAGAGCAGTGTTGGGGGCAGTATATTGCCATGAATGGGGATTTGGCTAATGGGCAGGAAACAATGAGTGGGCGATCAATGGTTTTTCTTCCAAGTTGCCAAGTCCATGGCCAGTGGAGTTCCATAGGGATCAGTTGCTGAGACCTTAGCTGTTTACAATATACCTTAGTGACTTAGAGGAGCTAAGTGAATGTACTATAGTAAATTTGCAGACAACACAAAAACAGACAAAAAGGCAGGTTGAGGGGGTACAAACAGTTTACAGAGAGATGGGTTAATTGGACAGAAAACTGGTAAACGCAGGTAAATGGAAACTAGTTTGATTTTGAAAACTTGTTTGCGTCTGTTTCCGATATTGGAAGGGGGAACGAAAGAACAATATTACTTAAATGGAGAAAAACTGCAGGAAGCTCCAACACAAAGAGACTTGGGGGTACTTGTGCATGAATCGCAAAGCTAGCACCCCGGGGCAGCAAATAATCAGGAAAGCTCATGGAACATTGGCCCATGTTTCAAGGAGGTTGGAGTATAAGAATAGGGAAGGTTTACTGCAACTGTACAAGGTGCTGGAATACTGTGAACAGTTTTGGTCCCCTTATTTAAAAGAGATTGTTTCATTGGAGGCAGTTGAGAAGATTCGCTTGGATGATCCCTGTTATGCAGGAATTTCAGATGACTTAAAGCTAGACAAGTTGGGACTCATTAGAGTTTAGAAGAATGAGAAGTCATTTGTGGGCGGCACAGTGGTTAGCACTGCTGCCTCACAGCGCCAGAGACCCGGGTTCATTTCCCGTCTCAGGCGACTGACTGTGTGGAGTTTGCACATTCTCCCCGTGTCTGCGTGGGTTTCCTCTGGGTGCTCCGGTTTCCTCCCACAATCCAAAGATGTGCAGGTCAGGTGAATTGACCATGCTAAATTGCCCGTAGTGTTAGGTTAGGGGTAAATGTAGGGGTCTGGGTGGGTTGCGCTTCGGCGGGGCGGTGTGGACTTGTTGGGCCGAAGGGCCTGTTTCCACACTGTATGTAATCTAATCTAATTGAAACATAAGATTATAAAGGGACATGATTGGGTAAATGGTGAAAGGATGTTTCTCCCTCATGGGAGAGTCTAGGAACAGAAGGCACAGTCTCAGAATAAAGAGGCACCATTTAAAACTGAAATGAGGAGGAATTTCTTCCCACTTTACTTTTGAATATTTGATATTTATTCCACAAAATACGAACTGGAGCGGATCATATGGTCCCTCAAACCTACTCTGATCGGGTTTCATCTGAGCTTGGCCTCAACCCTCCTATCCTGTCTTCCATTCTTGAATGGTCCAAGAATCTATCACCCTTAAATACAGGAGCCTCGATTATCCAAACATTTGATTGTTCGACAAGATCGCAAAGTCCTGATGGCTAAACTGTTATCTGGCATTCGATTAATCGAACAAAATACTCCCAATCTGTGTCATTTGGATAATTGAGGTTTCTGTGTATACAATATGTTCAATGTCTCAGCTGCAGAATTCCAAAGATAATGCCTCACTGGTTTTAAATAGGAAATCCCTTATTCTGAGACTATCTTTCCAGTTCTTCATACCCAAGAAGTAGGAAGGTCCTTTCAACCATGCACCCTTGTACTATCATCATTCATTAAGGTCTGCTTTTGTTCTTCTAAACATTGAGCATCGGTCTAACCTACTTTTTTTTTGAGTAGTCACCCCTCCTCTAAGAAATTAGCCTGGCGAACCTTTGAACTGCTGCTATGGTGACAGACCTACATCAATACTCCAGGTCTGAGTGTGTTCATTTCAGGTTTAACTGTCTGAAACTTCACAGTTGGGAGCAGTCATCCTGAACTGAAGAAAACCAGCCCATGAGTGATATAAACTTGGAAGTGCGATCCCAGGTCTGGCAAGCTATGGTTTAAACCTTGATGCTGTGTCTAACCTGTGGGTTAATGTGATGTCTCGCCTGTGTCAAATATGGGGTTTTATTTTTCCCTCCAGGACCAAGACCCCCGGACCCGGTGCCCAGTCAGCATTGAGAGCCCTGGCTCGATCTGGGATGAAAATCGGCCGGATTGGTGAGACTTGATTCTCTTGTCGCTGACAGTTTATTGCTGATGATAAACCCTCTGATGAATGGACAGTAGGAAACCTGGGTTGAAGTGCAGGATAAATTATATCGCAGCTGCTCAGTGCTGGTGATGTCGTTCCCCCTGCAGAAAGGAACACGTTTCATACTATCTCTGTCAGTTTAGCATGTCCCCAGCTGGCAGGGACGCTTGGTCACGGACAATCCATTTAAAATGAGCTGGTGGAATGTGGGCTGTGTGCAAAGTTTCTCAAAGACAGGAGTGGAGCTGCTGTGCCCATCGTTCTTTGAGTTGAGTGGGGGAAATCGGCTTACTCCAGATCATAAGATGGTACAAAAGGGTTTTGGACATAAGACCCAAATTAGAATACAAATTGTGTAGCCTGTGTTCTAACCTGTCTAGTGCCTGGTCTTACTGTTTGTTTTGACATTTTCTTGTTCTGACAGAGGACGTTACTCCTATTCCATCAGACAGCACTCGCAGAAAGGGAGGTCGCAGAGGTCGCCGTTTGTAATTGTTTTCTGTATGTTTCAGTGTAACTAATAAAAAAAGTTCTTCTGATCAGTGGGTTTTGTTTGCTCTCCCCTTGGTTGCTGAGTCTATCACTTCTGTGAGCACCTGAAGATCCAAAGCCTTGGGTCTGGCATTGATTTGAACTTCGCTAGAACCTGAAGAGAGTGTGCTACATTTGCAGAGGTTTCATCGTTTTGAAAAGTTTACACATCAAGTTCTGTCAGCTGTCTGAATGAAAAGGTACCGCGGCGGTGATTATGAAGCAGAGGCATTGACATTTGCCTTGGTCAATATTTATTCCTAAATAAGCCCAGTTTGTTTTTGAGAGAATAAATTGTCTGGTCATTATGGTGTCTGTCTAGGATTTTGCTGTAATGTTACAACATTGACCAAACTTCAAAACCACTGTGTTGTCTTGCGTTTATATAACTGCTGTGTTATTTCCCCATTCTCATGCCCCAAGCATTTTTCAGACTGTGTTGAAATTCAGACTCCTTTATCATCCAGTTTTTTTTCTTTTTTTACACTCAGGGAATGTAAGACTCCTAAATGACAGAAAAAGCCACAGCTCCACAGGCTGTCAAGTGAAATGCTCGTTATTTCTCATCTGCCGCAATGTTGTTCATTCAGAGAAAGTATTGCCTTTTTTCCCCAAGCTGGGCCCAGTCCTCAATGGCAGGGTTTGAACACGTCAAACTTCCCAAAAAGAAATGATTTAAGAAAGACTTACTCCCAGTTCAACGATGACTGTTGTGAACATGTTTATTCAGGATCATGCTTTCCTCTTGTCATCACTGAAATAATACCCCAGAGGCCAGAATCCCATCATCAAGTCACCCTTTGTTTACACATGCCCAACCCTTGACACTAGTCAGCATCCAGTTTTTATTTGAGTGCCCTCAGCAGTGGAGTTTTGTGCCAACTCCACCTCTCTGGCTAAATAGCGTTGGTGTGCAGGACCAAGTTTGTAAGTCTGAAGTATTTCTGAATTGTCTCAGCAGTGTCTTTCAGGTTGAGCCTACAAGTAACTCCAGACCCACAGCAATGTGGTTGACTCAACTACCTGCTGAACTGGCCTTGCAAGCCACTCAATTGTACCAATCACTATGAAGTTTCAAGAAAGAATTGAAACTGGATGAACCACCTGGCATTGACCTTAGGCACTGGAAAAGATAAAAGCAGAAACAGCCATGTTCTACTGTAACATCCTCCTTATGAACATCTGACAGCTAGTGCCAAAATTGGGAGAGCTGTTTGACAGGCCAGTCAAATAACAGCCTGACGGCAGTGAAATATGATTCTCAGAGTATGAATGTGTCCTAGACACCTTTGGATTTGTCCTGTTCCATCTGGAGGACAGATCAGGCAGAGGTGGTGGCATGGGAGTTGCTAACAGTGGCTCTGGACCCCTTGAGCTTTCATGGCTTCAGGTTAAATATGGGCAAGGTTGTTGCATACCTTCTGTGCTGATGAATCATGTTAAACACTTGGAGGAAACACTGAATGTGGCAAGGATGCAAAGTGTACCCTGGTAGAATTTCAGTGTCCACCACGGAGCAGGAGGAGATAGAGCTGGTTGGTTTTGAAAGACATAGCTGCTCGGCTAGATCTGCACCAGGCATCTGGGCGGCACGGTGGCACAGTGGTTAGCACTGCTGCCTCACAGCGCCAGAGACCAGGGTTCAATTCCCATCTCAGGCGACTGACTGTCTGTGTGGAGTTTGCACATTCTCCCTGTGTCTGCGTGGGTTTCCTCCGGGTGCTCCGGTTTCCTCCCACAGTCCAAAGATGTGCGGGTCAGGTGAATTGGCCATGCTAAATTGCCCGTCGTGTTAGGTGAAGGGGTAAGTGTAGGGGTATGGGTGGGTTGCGCTTCGGCGGGTCGGTGTGGACTTGTTGGGCCGAAGGGCCTGTTTCCACACTGTAGGTAATCTAAAAAAAAATCTTCCGTACCAACCTGCTGACTGCAGATGCATCTATCCATGACTGATATAAATAAGAGTGACTGCCACACAGTCATAGTGGAGGTGAAGTAACTTTTAATGTTCAGAATAACCTCCGTGGCACTATCACAAGGCTAAATTGGACAAACGTTGACCATATCAAACAACTGAAAAATGGGCGTCCATAAGGTGCAGTGGGCCATCAACAGCAACAAAATTGTATTTCACAATCTGCAACATCATGGCATACCTTGGCATATCCTCCATTCAACCATGACTGTCAACCCTGATTCAATGGAGAGTGTGGGAGTAGCACCAGGCATAACTGAAACTGAGGTGTCAACCTATTGGAGCTACCCAGCAGGATAAGCAGCAAGTGATAGAGCTTGGGAAATGGTGGCCTAGTGGTGTTATTGCTGGACTATGAATCCAGATAATCTACCATGGTAAATGGTAGCCGTGATGGAGAGGCGTTAGTGTTGGTCTAGGGTGGACAAAGTTAAAAATCACAAAATATAGTTCAACAAATTTACTTCCAAATAAACCTTTTGGACTACAACCGGGTTTTGTGTGATTTTAACATGGTAAATGGTGGAATTTGAATTCCGTTTTTAAAATCTGGTAGTTCCTTTCTGCAGGGGGAACGACATCACCAGCCTTCTGTGGCTAAACCCATTTCAAACAGGTATGCTGTTTTGGAAAATGTAGGGGGTGGTGGATTCTCAGGGGAATGTAGCACAAACAGCCAAGTTTCTGGTATTGAGACTGGCTCTAATGCAACGAGGGGTACGTCGGGTTCCAAGAGACTGATTGTGTTAGGGGACTCTTGAGTGGCCAGCAGTGAAAAATCAGAATGGTGTGTTGCTTCCTTGGTGCCAGGATCAAAGATGTCTCAGAGAGGGTGCAAATGTTCTCAAAGGGGAGAGGGACTAGCAGGCGGTCATTGTCCACATTGGAACTAACGACATAGGAAGGGAAAAGGTTGAGATTCTGAAGGGAGATTACAAAGACTCAGGCAGCAATTTAAAAAGAGATCCTCGAGAGTAGTAATATCTGGATTACTCCCAGTGCTAAGAACTAGTGATGGCAGGAATAGGAGGATAGAGCAGATGAATGCATGGCTGAGGAGCTGGTGTATGGGAGAAGGATTCACATTTTTGGATCATTGGAAGGTGTTTTGGGGTAGAAGAAGGATGGATTGTACCTGAATTGGAAGGGGACTTTATACTGGCAGAGAGATTTGCTAGAATTGCTTGGGAAAATTTAAACTAGTAAGGTGGAGGGTGGGACCCAAGGAGATAGTGAGGAGAGAGAACAATCTGAGACTGGTATTGTTGAGAATAAAGGCAAGTCAAACAGTCAGGGCAGGCAAGGACAAAGCAGAGAACAAGGTAGGACTGATAAACTGCATTTACTTCAATGTAAGGGGCCTAACAGAGAAGGCAGATGAACTCAGGGCATGGTTAGGAACATGGGACTGGGATATCATAGCAATTACAGAAACATGGCTCAGGGATGGGCAGGTCTGGCAGCTTAATGTTCCAGGATACAAATGCTACAGGAAGGATAGAAAGGGAGGCAAGAGAGGAGGGGGAGTGGCATTATTGACAAGGGATAGCATTACAGCTGTGCTGAGGGAGCATATTCCTGGAAATACATCCAGGGAAGTTATTTGGGTGGAACTGAGTAATAAGAAAGGGATGATCACCTTATTGGGATTGTATTATAGTCCCCCTAATAGTCAGAGGGAGATTGAGAAACAAATTTGTAAGGAGATCTCAGCTATCTGTAAGAATAACAGGGTAGTTATGGTCGGGGATTTTAACTTTCCAGCATAGACTGGGACTGCCATAGTGTTAAGGGTTCAGATGGAGAGAAAATTGTTAATTTTTCTGATTCAGTATGTGGATGTACCTGTGAGAGAAGATGCAAAACTTGACCTACTCTTGGGAGGTAAGGCAGGGCTGGTGACTGAGGTGTCAGTAGCGGAGCACTTTGGGGCCAGCGACCATAATTCTATTAGTTTTAAAATAGCAATGGAAAAGGATGGACCAGATCTAAAAGTTGAAGTTCTAAATTGGAGGAAGACCAATTTTGACGGTATTAGAACATAGAACATGGAAAAGTACAGCACAGAACAGGCCCTTTGGCCCACGATGTTGTGCCGAGGTTTAATCCTAATGTAAAATATAGTAACTTAACCTACGTACCCCTCAACTCACTGCTATCCATGTGCATGTCCAGCAGTCGCTTAAATGTCCCGAATGACTCTGCTTCCACCACCACCGCTGGCAATGCATTCCATGCATTCACAACTCTCTGCATAAAGAACCTACCTCCAACGTCTCCTCTATACCTTTCTCATAATATCTTCAAACTATGACCCCTCGTATCAGTCAATCCTGCCCTGGGGAAAAGTCTCTGGCTATCGACTCTATCCATGCCTCTCATTATCTTGTATATCTCGATCAGGTCTCCTCTCTTCCTCCTTCTCTCCAGAGAGAAAAGTCCAAGCTTATTCAACCTTTCTTCATAAAGCAAGCCCTCCAGTCCAGGCAGCATCCTGGTAAACCTTCTTTGCACCCTCTCCAAAGCCTCGGTATCTTTCCTACAATAGGGCAACTAGAACTGGACACAATATTCCAAGTGTGGTCTCACCAGGGCCTTGTAGAGCTGCGGCAAAACCTCGCAGCTCTTAAATTCGATCTCCCTGTTAATGAAAACCAAAACACCATTTGCTTTCTCAACAACCCTATCCACTTGGGTGGCAACTTTGAGAGATCTATGTATTTGCACACCCAGATCCCTCTTCTTCCACACTGCCAAGAATCCTGTCTTTAATCCTATAGTCAGCATTTGAGTTTGACCTTCCAAAATGCATCACTTTTCATTTATCCAGGTTGAACTCCATCTGCCATTTCTCAGCCCAGCTCTGCATCCTGTCTATGTCACGCTGCAGCCTGCAGTAGTCCTCTATACTATCGACCTTTGTGTCATCTACAAATTTACTAACCCCCCCTCAACCTCCTCATCCAAGTCATTTATAAAAACTACAAAGAGCAGAAGCCCAAGAACAGAGCCCTGCGGGACCCCACTCAACACTGTCCTCCAGGCAGAATACTTTCCATCTGCAACTACTCTCTGCCTTCTGTCAGCCAACCAATTCTGAATCCAGATAGCCAAATCTCCCTGTATCCCATACTTCCTGACTTTATGAATGAACCTACCATGGGGAACCTTATCAAATGCCTTGCTGAAGTCCATATATACCACATCCACTGCTTGGCCTTCATCGACCTGTCCTGTCACCTCCTCAAAGAACTCAATAAGACTTGTGAGGCATGACCTGCCCCTGACAAAGCCATGCTGACTGCCTTTAATCCCACTATGCTTTGCCAAATAGTCATAAATCCTATCCCTCAGAATTTTTTCCAAATCTTTGCTGACCAGACATAAGACTGACTGGTCAGTAACAGGGATTTCCCTATTCCCCTTCTTGAAAAAAGGAACAACATTCGCCTCTTTCCAATCCTCCAGTTTGACTCCCGTGGAGAGTGAGGAGGCAAATATCCTCGCCAGTGGCTTAGCAACCTCCTTTCTCACTTCCCGGAGCAGCCTAGGATAAATCTGGTCTGGCTCTAGGGATTTATCAATCTTAATGTTTTCCAAAATTTCTAGCACATCAACTTCATCAATCTTGATCTGGTCAAGACTGTCTCCCAGCTCCTCAAAGTTTTCATTCATAGGTATTAGGCAAGAACTTTCAAAAGCTGATTGGGGGTAGATGTTCACAGGTGAAGGGATGGCTGGAAAATGGGAAGCCTTCAGAAGTGAGATAATGAGATTCCAGAGACAGTATGTACCTGTTAGGGTGAAAGGAAAGGCTGGTAGGTATAGGGAATGCTGGATTTGGTTAAGAAAAAGAAGGAAGCATATGTCAGGTATAGACAGGATAGATCGAATGAATCCTTAGAAGAGTATAAAGGCAGTAGGAGTACTTAAGAGAGAAATCAAGAGAGCAAAAAGGGACATGAGATAGCTTTGGCAAATAGAATTAAGGAGAATCCAAAGGGTTTTTACAAATAAATTATGGACAAAAGGGTGACTAAGGAAAGAATAGGGCCCCTCAAAATCAGCAAGGCGGCCTTTGTGTGGAGCCGCAGGAGATGGGGGAAATACTAAACGAGACTTTTGCTTCAGTATTTACTGTGGAAAAGGACATGGAAGATATAGAATGTAGGGAAATAGATGGTGACATCTTGAAAAATGTCCAAATTACAGAGGAGGAAGTGCATGAAAGTGGATACATCACCAGGACCTGATCAGGTGTACTCTAGAACTCTGTGGGAAGCAAGGGAAGTGATTGCAGGGCCTTTTACTGAGATATTTGTGTCATTAATAGTTACACTTGAAGACGGGAGGTTGGCTAACGTGGTGGACAAGCCAGGGAACTATAGACCAGTGAGCCTAAGGTCGGTGATGGGCAAGTTGTTAGAGGGAATCCTGAGGAACAGGATGTACATGTATTTGGAAAGGCAAGGACTGATTATGGATAATCAACATGGCTTTGTGTGTGGGAAATCATGTCTCACAAACTTGACTGAGTTTTTTGAAGAAGTAGCAAAGAGGATTGATGAGGGCAAAGCGGTAGATGTGATCTATATAGACTTCAATAAGGCATTCGGCAAGGTTTCCCATGGGAGACTGATTGGCAAGGTTAGATCTCATGGAATACAGGGAGAACTAACCATTTGAATACAGAACTGGTTCAAAGGTAGAAGACAGAGGGTGGTGGTGGAGGGTTGTTTTTAAGACTGGAGGCCTGTGACCAGTGGAGTGCCAGAAGGATCGGTGCTGGGTCCTCTACTTTTTGTCATTTATATAAATGATTTGGATGTGAGTGTAAGAGCTATAGTTAGTAAGTTTGCAGATGACACCAAAATTGGAGGTGTAATGGACAGCGAAGAGGGTTACCTCAGATTACAACAGGATCTTGATCAGATGGGCCAATACACTGAGAAGTGGCCGATGGAGTTGAATTCAGATAAATGCGAGGTGCAGCATTTTGGGAAACCAAATCTTTGCAGGACTTATCCACTTAATGGTAAGATCCTTGGGAGTGTTGCTGAACAAAGAGACCTTGGAGTGCAGGTTCATAGCTCCTCGAAAGTGGAGTCACAGGTAGATAGGATAGTGAAGAAGGTGTTTGGTATGCTTTCCTTTCTTGGTCAGAGTATTGAGTACAGGAGTTGAGAGGTCATGTTGCAGCTGTTCAGGACATTGGTTAGACCACTTTTGAAATATTGCGTGCAATTTCTATCAGAAAGATGTTGTGAAACTTGAAAGGGTTCAGAAAATATTTCCAAGAATGCTGCAAGGGTTGGAGGATTTGAGCTATAGGGAGAGGTTGAATAGGCTGGGACTATTTTCCTTGGAGCGTCGGATATAAAAGAGACCTAAGGGGCAACCTTTTCCTGCAGAGGGTAGTACGTGTATGGAATGAGCTGCCAGAGGAACTGATGGAGACTGGTACAATTGCAACATTAAAAGCATTTGGATGTGTATATGGATAGGAAGGGTTTGGAGGGATATGGGTTGGGTGCTGGCAGGTGGGACTAGATTGGGTTGGGATATCTGGTCGGCATGGACGGGTTGGACCAAAGGATCTGTTTCAGAGCTGTGCATCTTTATGACTCTATTTTATTGCATCTATCTCAGAAAGTGCAAATCATAGATTGGATTTTACGGTAATTGTTTCAGCTCTGCAATTGGTGATAATGAGCATGGCCAATAGAGGTCGCTAAAAACAGAACTGGAATTTGGATGAATTAAATAATGAAGCAGGGCTTGCAAATAAGTTTATTTCGAGAATTACCCTGTTTTGTACATTTAAATATGCAGAGAGATGAGGAGTGAAATAAGGCTGTTTGTTGGAGTTGCATCTGTAAATTAAATATCTCAGCACAAATCCTCAACACCCATAGTAAATCCATGATTGGCTGTTGTGTGACTCACTAGTTGCCAGGCAGAGGTGTCTGCTTGTGATTATGTTTTGCAGAATCTGGTGAGAGTAGGTAAACAAAGCCCTAGCCCAGAAGCCTGAACATAGTACCAGGTTGACATTACAAACTGAAGGAGTGCAGCATTGTGAAAGATGCTGGCGTCCGGTTGCTAGTTTTAACAGGGGGTTCCACCTGTCCACTCAGGTGGATGTAAAGGATCCCATTCCTCTAGTTCAAGGAAAGATTAGGGGATTCTCTCTCTGTTGTACTGTGACCATGACTATCCAGAAGGACAAGGGCAGCAGATACACAGAGTCATGGAGTCATAGAGATGCACAGCTCGGAAACAGACCGTACGGTCTACCCCGTCCATGCTGACCAGATATCCCAACCCAATCTAGTCCCACCTGTCAGCACCCGGCCCATATCGCTCCAAGCTCTTTCTATTCATATACACATCCAAATGCTTTATAAATGTTACAATTGTACCAGCCTCCACCACTTCCTCTGACAGCTCATTCCATACATGTTCCACCCTCTGCATGAAAAAGTTGCCCCTTAGGTCTCTTTTATATCATTCTCCTCTCATCCTAAACCTATGCCCTCTAGTTCTGGACTCTCTGACCCCAGGGAAAAGACTTTGTCTATTTATCCTATCCATGCCCCTCATAATTTTGTAAACCGCTACAGGCCTCAGCCTGTTCAGCCTCTCCCTATAGCTCAAATCCTCCAACCCTGGCAACGTCCTTGTAAATCTTTTCTGAACCCTTTCAAGTTTCACAACATCTTTCCGATAGGAAGGAGACCAGTAATGGTAACACCACTTGAAGCCACTCACTATCCTGACTTGAAAATATATCACTTCCTTCAGTGTTGCTGGATCAAAATCCTCAAACTCCCTCCCTAAGGGCATTGTGGGTCCACCTTCAGCACATGGACTGCAGTGGTTCAAGAAGGCAGCTTACCCCTACCTTCTCAAGGGGCAACTACCTATGGACAAAACTCACATCACATGAATAAATGAAAATAAAACTTTTTATCAGAATCACGAAAAGCAGAACAACTGGTCATTATTACCTTGTTATCTGTGGGGCTTCCTGTGTGCAAATTGGTTGCTATGTTTCCTATATTACAATAATTCAAAAAGTAATTCAAAAGCAATTCACTGTAAAGTGCTTTGGAGCATCCTTACGGTGGTGAAAGGTATATACATTCCCTTATACAATCGCTGAAAAGTGAAATAGTCTTAATATATTGGTATGTTCAGCTTGAAGATAAATAGAGCCGTTTGCTACAGTAAGGAGTTAGATCATCAAATTGCTAATAAAAAAGCACCTTATTTTAAACAATACTCTTCTGTCTGGCTGGTTCCCATCTCCCTTAAGCCTCCATACATTTGAAATCATTCCAAATACTGCTGCCAAAACTCTAACATGAATTGAGCTTCCTTTGCAACCCTCGCCATGTCCACTGAACTATAAAGGCTCCCTATCTGACAGTGCTGCAACTTCAGAGTGCTCATCTTTATTTTTTAGTCCCTTCATGACCTTGCCCCTCCCAATCTTTCGAACCTCCCTCAGGCCCACTCTCTCCAACAGAACAGTGCTCTTGTGATTCCTGAGTTGAAGAACTCTGTCAACAGTGGGCCACACCAAAAGCTCCAAAATTTACTTCCTGTGAGCCTTCCCCCCCTCTCTACGCCCTTCTCCCTTCCTTTAGGACAGTCCTTAAAACCACATTGTTTAACCAGGTTTTTGGTCACCTGTGCCAATGCACCATTTCGGACTGTCTCCACATTTGCTGTTGTGGTGCAGTTTGATTTGTGTTAAAACATTAAAGATGTTTTATAAAGGTTTAGGATGTTTCTGTTTGACTTTGGCTGCAGTGCTGCCAGCTACAGGCAGATGGCATCAACATCAAATCCCAGAAACCCAACTACAAATGGTCAACACTGATTGGCTTTGAGTGACTCACTAGTTGCCAGGGGGAAGTCTCTGCCTGAGATTATGTTTTGTAGCATCAGGTGACAGAAGCTAAACCGTTCAACATATAAACTGAGTACTCCCTGCTATTGGTCAGCACTCTTGACTTTGATTTGTCACAAATTGTTTATCCAACATCTGGTATCAGATGAGCAAGAATTCCTTTAAATTAAACATTAGGAAGGCTGAAGCCATTGTTCTCATCCCCACTACAAACTCTGCTACCCCCCCCCCCGCCCCCCCTCCCCCCAATAAATAGAGTCATAGAGATGTACAGTACGGAAACAGACCCTTCAGTTCAACTCGTCCATGCCGACCAGATATCCCACCCTAATCTAGTTCCACCTGCCAGCACCTGGCCCATATCCCTCCAAACTCTTCCTATTCATACACCCCATCCAGATGCCTTTTAAATGCTGCAATTGTATCAGCCTCCACCACATCCTCTGGCAGCTCATTCTATACACGTACCACCCTCTGCATGAAAAGATTGCCCCTTAGGTCTCTTTTATATCTTTCCCCTCTCACCCTAAACCTATGCCCTCTAATGTTTAATAATCCAAACTATTGGAGTTGTGGTATCTTATTTGTTCCCAAGGTGAGCTGATCCATATTACTGACACAACTCACACTCCCATAATAGCATTATACTTCACTCTATACACAGAAGCCCCCTGCACCCTAAACCCCAGTTTTACTGCTACAGAAACTTTAAATTCCTGCCTTTGTTACCTCTACCTTCCAACACACCTTCTGGTTGGAATCTCACATGCACCCTAACAGAAGAGACCACCATTCAAGGCTGGCCAGCCAAGAGGGGACGCTGAGGATAGGCAGAACACAGGCTTCCTCAGCCAGTATTTCATAGAATCCCAATAGTGTGGAAGCAGGCCATTTGGCCCTCTGAAGATCATCCCACCCAGACCCACAACTCCACTCTATCCCTGCATTTCCCATGGTCAGTTATATAAATGCTTTGGACGTGAACATAGGAGGTATAGTTCGCTAGTTTGCAGATGACACCAACATTGGAGATGTAGTGGACAGTGAAGAAAGTTACCTCAGACTTCAATGGGATCTTGATCATATGGGCCAAAGGGCTGAGGAACAGCAAATGGAATTTAATTTAGATAAATGTGAGGTGCTGCATTTTAGAAAGGCAAATCAGGCAGGACTTATACATTGAATGGTAAGGGTCCGAGGGAGTGTTGCTGAACAAAGAGACCTTGGAGTGCAGATTCATAGCTCCTTGAAACTGGAGTCTTGAAAGAAAGCAGTTTGGTATGCTTTCCTTTATTGGTCAGAGCATTGAGTACAGGAATTGGGAGGTCATGCTGCAGCTGTACAGGACATTGGTTAGGCCACTGTTGGAATATTGCGTGCAATTCTGGTCTCCTTCCTATCGGAAGGATGTTGTGAAACTTGAAAGGGTTCAGAAAAGATTTACAAGGATGTTGCCAGGGTTGGAGGATTTGAGCTGCAGGGATAGGCTGAATAGGCTGGGGCTGTTTACCCTGGAGCATCAGAGGCTAAAGTGTGACCTTATAAATCTTTATAAAGTCATGATGGGCATGGATAGGATAAATAGACAAGGTATTTTCCTTGCAGTGGGGGAGTCCTGAACTAGAGGGCATAGGTTTAGGGTGACAGGGGAGGGATACAAAAGGGGCCTAAGGGGCAACCTTTTCACACAGAGGGTGGTGCGTGTATGGAATGAGCTGCCAGAGGAAGTGGTGGAGGCTAGGACAAATACAACATTTAAAAGGCATCTGGATGGGTCTAGAGGGATATGGGCTGGGCGCTGACAAGATTAGATTTTAGATTAGATTACAGTGTGGAAACAGGCCCTTCGGCCCAACAAGTCCACACCGACCCGCCGAAGCGCAACCCACCCATACATTTACCCCTTACCTAACACTACGGGCAATTTAGCCTGGCCAATTCACCTGACCTGCACATCTTTGGACTGTGGGAGGAAACCGGAGCACCCGGAGGAAACCCACGCAGACACGGGGAGAACGTGCAAACTCCACACAGTCAGTCGCCTGAGTCGGGAAATGAACCCGGGTCTCAGGCGCTGTGAGGCAGCAGTGCTAACCACTGTGCTACCATGCCCCCCACTAATAGGACTAGATTAATTTAGGATATATGTTCGGCATGGATGAGTTGGACCGAAGGGTCTGTTTCTATGCAGGTCATCTCTATGACTCTAATCTGCATAGCCTACCCATTCCTGGACACTGTGGGCAATTTAGCATGGCCAATCTACCCGACATGCACATCTTTGGACTGTGGGAGGAAATCCATGCAGACGTGGGGAGAATGTGCAAATTTCACACAGACAGTTGCCTGAGGCTGGTCTCGAGCCTGAGTCCCTGATGCTGTGAGGCAGCAATGCTAACCATTGAACCACTGAGCAGATTTGTGGCCCATCCCTAATTGCCTTTGAGAAGGTGAGCTATCTTCATGAACTGCTGCAGTCTATGTGAGGGGTTTGGTACAGCAGGCATTGAAGAGTCCAACCACACCATTACGGGCCTGACATGTTCTCCATTCATGTTATATATCACCTGAGAGAGGGGAATTGGCTTTGAAGGGCAATAGCCCCCCTCTCCCTCCACTCCCCCCAAGGTCACAGGTGGCACAGTCAGCAAATTTCACTGGGGGCTAATAATCCAGATGCCCAGGTGAGTCCTGATGGATACAAATCCTGCCCCTGCAGCTAGTGGAATTTGGGATTCACAACAGAATCTGGAATTGTAAAACCAATCTCAGTCATGTTGACCATGACAACTATCAGAGATTGTGAAAACAGACACCCCCGTCCCCGGTTCGTGAATGCCCTTTAAGGAACAAAATAGAACACAGAACAGTACAGCACAGGAGCAGGCCCTTCAGCCCACGACATTGTGTTGAACATGGCATCAAAATAAACTAATCCTTTCTGCCTGTCCATGGTCCACATCCTTCCATTCCTTGCAAAATCTGGCATCCATGCCTGACCCGGCCTACATATGACTCCAGACCCTCAGCAAAGTGGTTGATTCTTAATAGCCCTTTGAAAGGCCAAGCAATTATTCAGTTCAAGGACCAACTTGGGATGGCTAACAAATGCTGGCCCGGCCAGCGGTGTCTATGTTCCATGGATACGATGCATACGGATCTCAGGGCAGACACAGCTCATTAGTTTCACCACCTGTGGAATTGCACCACAACCCGGAATCAGCACCTTTGGACACCCAAAGAGGAACTAATGGTCCTTCCTAGTTTCACATCCACTGGATGTCCCAAAGTGGTTTGGCATGATTGGCTTCCAGAAGTGCGAGGTTTGTAAACAACATAAACTTGAGATCATCCAAACTCTGCTGCCCTGAGTTCCATTCCCTCTCGCCTCACCCTGTCCTCACTGACCTTCATTGGCTCCCAACCAATGGTTTCAAAATTCTCATCCTCGTTTCCAAATTCCTTCATGGCTTCACCGTCACCTTTTCTTCTGAAATGTCTTTCATCCCCAAAATCCTCTGAGAAATCTATGTTCCTCTATTTCTTGTGCACCTCTGACTTTCCTCACTCACCCATTGGTCACCTTGGCACCAGTTGTCTCTCAATCTAGCTTTCCTCCATAACCCTGCCCTTGACCATGCTTTGCAATCTAACCTAAAATCCCCTTGTTTCACTCGGTGGCCACGTAGAGTTTGTTAATGCTCCTGCAAAATACCTTTGCATGTTTTACTAGGTGCTCTGTAAATGCAAGTTGTTGTAGTAATTGTGGCCAACATTTTTTTTTCACAAAACTGCAGGACCAGCATTTTAAGAGAAAAAAAAACACAAGTGAGCCATTTGTGGCCAACCACTTTGGGACATCCTGTGGATGTGAAACTTGGGAGAGAACTCAAGTTCCCCTTTCAGTATCTGAAGGTGCTGGTTATGTGTTGGGATGAAATTCCAATCTCTACATCAAATTGCATGGCCATGCTTCAAATCCGTGACTGAGGGCCTGTGAATGTTTACCTGCCATTCGGATATAGGAGCAGCATCAGGTCATTCAGCCCATCAAGTCTACTCTGATCATGGCTGATATGTTTCTCAACCCGATTCTCCTGTCTACTCTCTGTAACCTTTGATCCCTTTAGGGATCAAGAATCTATCTTAACTCTGCCTCAGCCTCCACAGCCCTTTGCAGTAATGAGTTCCACAGATTCACCACTCTCTGGCTGAAGAAATTCCTCCTCATCTCAGTTCTAAAGGGTTGTCCCTTCACTCTGAGGATGTGGCCCTGGATCCTAGTCTCTCCTGCTATAAGATACATTCTCTCCATGTCCCCACTATCCAGGCCTCTCAGTATCCTGTCAGTTTCAAACAGATCTCTCCTCATCCTTCTAAACCCCATTGGGTACAAACCCAGAGTCTTCAGCCGCTCCTTACAAGACACGCCCTTCATCATGTGATCATTCTTGTAAACCTTCTCTGGACTTCCTCCAATGCTAGCACATTCTTCCTTAGATACAGGGCCCAAAACTGCTCACAATATTCCATGGTGGTCTTATCAGAGCCTTACACAGACTCAACAGGAGATGTCTGCTCTTGTATTTGCCTCATGAGGCCAAATCCCTCTTTCAGATGACTCTCCATAGCGAGGAAGGATGTGCCGGACCCACAACGACCCTCCTTACCAAACAGATCAGACGGACAACAGCAGTTCATCAAGATGGTTGACTCTCTCAAAGAAATAGCTGACAAATTCTAGCCCAGCCAGCAATGCCCACATCTCTTGAAAGAATAAAGAAAGAGAGGTTTTTGTCACTTATTTTATATCCAATGCTGGATGAGCAGAAATATCCCATAATTCTACATCAAAGCTATTGTTTTCAGTTGCTGATCCAAACTCTGTTCTCTACCTTTCAGCTCCACTTCTCTCCTTTAACAACTCTACAACAGTTAAAACAAAATACATTGGTGAGCCACATAAGTTATTGTATCAATTAGTGGTGACTGGGGCATTGTACAGAATCGCAAAATTCAAAAGGATACTTACAAAATCTAAATCAGAATTTAGTTGTGTCGTGCCCACTGGTCATAGAAAGGCCTGAGGGCCTGAGATAAAAAGTCCTGAAGAAGGGTTATACAAGAAATCTCGACTTCTCCACCTCCTGATGCTGTCTGGCTTGTGTGTTCTTCAAGCCTACTACCTGTCTACTGAGTGTACCAAGGCGCATTCCATGCTCCCTCTCCAGGGTCACCTGGCCAGAGACAGAACCGGGGAGGAGAGACAGGCAGTCAGCTAGGATGACCCTGCCTGGACCTCTCAACGGTCATCTTGGCCAGACCCAGGAGCACACACATGAGGTTTCTTCTGATCAGCCCAACACTTCTGTAATAGGAGGCCAAAGGTCAGGAGCATGGGGTTGAAGGGCAACCAAAGGTTGCATTGACATATTTAGCAAGGGCATGGTGGCTCAGTGGTTACCACTGCTGCCTCAAGGGACCCAGGTTCGATCCCTGTCTTGGGTAACTGATTGTGTGGAGTTTGCATATTCTCCCCGTGTCTGCGTGGGTTTCCTCCGGGTGCTCCGGTTTCCTCCCACAATCCAAAGATGTGCAGGTTAGGTGAATTGGTCATGCTAAATTGCCCCATAGTATGGATTTGTTGGGCCGAAGGGCCTGCTTCCATACTGTAGGGAATTGAATCTAATGTGAACAGCTCCACAAAAAAAAGGAATGACATCTTAACACCACAAAAAAACCTCACATTGAATTGAACTGACTTTATTGTCACTTCAATTTTATAATTTTACATACAGTAAAATACACAGTGAAAAGCTTCATCTGACACCACAATCTAGCATATTTTGAATAGTTCACGAAGAAAAAGAGTAAAAAGATATCACTGAAAGAGTCTCCATCTTTGTTTGCCACCTCCCCCATGAGTCCTGAGCTGGTTCACCAGCGGCACCTGTACCACCCACACCATCACCATGCCAATACCTGCATTGTCACCCCTCCTCCACCACCATCACCACACCAATACCTGCATTGTCACCCCTCCCCCACAACCATCACCACACCAATACCTGCATTGTCACCCCTCCTCCACCACCATCACCACACCAATACCTGCATTGTCACCCCTCCCCCACAACCATCACCACACCAATACCTGCATTGTCACCCCTCCTCCACCACCATCACCATGCCAATACCTGCATTGTCACCCCTCCCCCACCACCATCACCACGCCAATACCTGCACTGCCACCCCTCCTCCACCACCTCCACCAGGCCAATACCTGAACTGGACCCAAAATGGAAGAATCGCCATGCTTTAGGCACCATCATGTGGATTGGCCACACTAAAGTGCCTGTTGTGTTAGATGCAGTAGTCAGAGGGAAATGGGTCTGGATGAGTTACCCTTCAGAGGGTTGGGCAAAGTCACACTGTAGGGATTCTAATCTAATTCTAATCTCTTCGCCACTGGGCCCTCCACCCTGACAATGCTGTGCTGTCACCATACTGAGCTAACACTCGCCCCGCAACCAGGAATCTCACAGTTCCACGACTGCCTCATCCAAAAGCGGGAGTCCCTGCTCTGGGCCTACTGAAACCAGGAGTCCCTGGCTCTGCTGCCAGGCTACTACCAAGTCAAGATTCCTGCTCTTGCTGCCCTCCTCTAAGATGATGCCTTGCCAATGCCGCCATCTTGAAAAGTCCACTGCTGCTGGTCCTGAACGCTGGGAGGATGTCCTTGTTACCGCTGCCACCAACTCTGATCACCAAGAGGAGCTGTGTTCACCGCTATTGCCCTCGACCACCGGGAGGTTGCCACCAGTCCACGCATGGTCTGCTCTCCCTGCCATGCCGATGCTGCCGGCTAACAAACCAATGAAAAGAAAAATTTTAAAATGAAAGAGAAACAGCAGAAGTGAAAAGAAAAAGAAAGAAAGCAGATGAGCCCTAGGCAAGAGCTTGCCCACAGCCCTGTCGCTCTGCCGCCATCTTGGTAATATGGCATTCTGGGAACCATCTTAATTGCCTATTAAATGGGAGTATTCAATATTATCCACACAGACTTCATGGTAAAGGGGAGGGAGTCTTACAGAGACAGCCTCTCATCAGGGTCCTACCATCTCCAGGCAACAACTCATAATGACTCCATGCGTTTGATGAGACTGCAAGGGAGTAACTTTACATTCCACCTTCGTTAGTTGGATTTAAATTGTATCAGCTACTGCGATGGTTTTTTTTAATCGTTTGTGAGATCTTGGCATCGCTGGTAAGGCCAGCATTTATTATCCATCCCTAATTCCCCTGGGGATAGTGGTAGTGAGCTGCCTTCTTGAACCGCTGCAGTCCATATGGTGTAGGGACAGTGTCACTGCTGAACCTGTGTCACCAGAGCATTAGCCAGTGACCTGAATACAACCATAAGGTCACCTGTTGTCTTTCACTGTGTCTCACACCTGCACACACACAACATTGGTGCTGGGGAAAATATAAACACTACTGCAGTTAGGCGGTAGTGTGTGGATAAGCGGGGGGAGAACAGAAAAATCTATAACCAGGAGATTTAGAGTCCTCTCAGTTTAGGGCACTGACTCTGTGCTGGCTGGGCCACAGTCAGTGTGTTCCTGCTTTTTTTAAGAGGGAAACCTGATTCCTGAACTGGCTAAAAAAAAAATACAGCCATAAGGTATAGGAATTGAAGTAGGCCATTCAGCCCATCAAGTCTGCTCTGCCATTCAATGAAATCGTGGCTGATGTGATCATGCACTTTCCTACCCTTTCCCTGCAACACTTTATTCCCTTACTGATTAAAAATCTCTCTCTCTCAGTACACTTAATGACCCAGCCTCGACAATTCGCTGCGGTAAAGAACTCCACAGATTCTGAGAGAATAAATTCCTTCTCATCTCTATCTTAAAAGGACAACCTCTTATTGTGAGATTATGTCCTCTGGTCCTAGACTCTCCCATATCTACACTATCAAGTCCCTGAGATTCCTGTAAGTTTCGATAAGAATGTCCTATTCCTATAAATCACTGTCTTTAATTAGAACCAGGTTTACTGAACAGGTGACAGACATTGAAGACAAACACACAGTATCAGCGCAGAGCAAAAGCACAGTGCTGGCCTCTTCCTGTGCACTGCCAGTTTCACATCTGCACTGAGTGAAACCAGACCAACGCTAAGGGAAGAATATCTATTGGCTGTTCAATGACTCACTAGTTGTCAGGGAAAGGCTTACAGCTGAGATTGTGTTTTTGTTGTCATGTGGCAGTGAGAGGTGAGTTGTGTCCTCTGGATTGTACAGACTTGCCAACAACATCGTAGGCTCTGGTATCAGTGCCACTTTCAGCTGAGTGGCATTATTTTCAGGTTATTAATCCAGAGGACCAGTCTGGGCACCCGGGTTCAAATCCCACCACAGCAGAATTTGAATTCAATAAAAAT
This sequence comes from Chiloscyllium plagiosum, assembly GCF_037043375.1. Lineage (NCBI taxonomy): Eukaryota > Metazoa > Chordata > Chondrichthyes > Orectolobiformes > Hemiscylliidae > Chiloscyllium > Chiloscyllium plagiosum. The sequence goes on from NW_028270154.1 coordinate 11,668,660, forward strand.
CTGAAATTTGGACTCTAATGATGACTGGGAATTGATTGTCAGGAAAAATAAATCTGGTTCACAAATACCCTTTAGGGAAGGAAACTATCCCTACCTGGTCTGGACTACATGTGACTCCAGACTCACAGCAATGTGGTTGACTCTTAATTGTCCTTTGGGCAAAGTCATAGAGATGTACAACAGACCCTTCAATCCAACTCGTTCATACCAACCAGACATCCTAACCTAATCTAGTCCCATTTGGCCCATATCCTTTTAAACCCTTCCTATTCATATACGCATCCAGATGCCTTTTAAACATTGTAATTGTACCAGCCTCCACCGCTTCCTCTGGCAGCTCATTCCATACACACAGCACCCTGAAAAAGATCCCTTTTAAATCTTTCCACTCTAACCCTAAACCTATGTACTCTATTTCTGGACTCCCCCACCCCATGGAAAATGCCTTGTCTCTTTATCCTATCCATGACCCTTATGATTTTATAAACCTCTATAAGGTTACCCCTCAGCCTCCGACGCTCCAGGGAAAACAGCCCCAGGCTGTTCAGCCTCTCCATATAGCTCAAACCCTCCAACTCTGGCAACATCCTTGTAAATCTTTTCTGAACCCTTTCAAGTTTCACAACATCCTTCCGATAGGAGGGAGACCAGAATTGCACGCCATATTCCAACAGTGGCCTAACCAATGTCCTGTACAGCCGCAACATGACCTCCCAACTCCTGTACTCAATACTCTGACCAATAAAGGAAAGCATACCAAACGCCTCCTTCACTATCCTATCTACCTGCGACTCCATTTTCAAGGAGCTATGACCCCCCCAAATCTAGAGCTGATATTCAGTGCAGTATTGAGCCTGGCCAGGTGATTGAAGTTTCAGTGGGTGAGCATTTTGGGATTAGTGATCATAATTCCATACTTTTTAAGATGGTTATGGATAACGAGAAGACTAGTTCTCAGGTGAAAGTGCTAAATCCGGGGAAGGCTAATTAGGCAGGAACAGGAGAAATTAGGTTGGGGGCAGATGTTTGAGGGTAAAACCACATCTGACACATGGGAGTCTTTTAAAGGCCAGTGATCAGAGTTCAGGAGCAGCAAGTTCCTGTGAAAATGAAAGATAAGGATGGCAAGATTCAGGAACTCTGGGTGACAAGAAATATTGATAGTTTAGTCAAAAAGAAAAAGGAAGCATCTATAACAGTCAGGAAACTGAAATCAGACAAGGGCCTTGAGGAATATAAAGGAAGCATGAAAGGACTTAAACAAGGGGAAAATAAAAATGAAAAAAAACCTTCTGCATGTCTGGCAGCATCTGTGAAGAGAAATTAGAATTGGCATTTCAGATCAGTGACCCTTCCTCAGAACTGAGATTAGCTAGGATAAAGATGGTACAGAAGATGGGGTGGGGGAAGAGGGTAAGGGCTAAACAATAGGTTTACCACCGCGTTCCCTGGTCAACATCTCGGTCTCAGGCTTGCTGCAGTGCTCCAGCAAAGCTCAGCACAAACTGGAAGAACAACACTTCATTTTCCATTTGGGAATCCTGCAGCCCTCCGGACTCAATATCAAGTTTAGGGTTTGAGCTGTCCCCTGCCCTCACCCCAATCCCCACACACCAGGCCTTGTTGTCACAAGGTCTGTTATTACACATAACTATGGTTAGTCACTAACAGTTCCCATTAACAGCTATTAACCCTCCTAGCCAAATTTCTATCCATTCTGTCCAACTGTCATCTCCCTCTTTGGGCTCTTTCACCACCTACCGTTTACTCCTTACCACCCCCCCCCCTCCCAATCATCTGCATAAAAAACGTTTTCCTAGGCACCATCAGTTCTGAGGAAGGGTCACCGGACCCAAAATGTTAACCCTGATTTCTCTTCACAAAATCAGAAATTGCTGAAAAAGCTCAGCAGGTCTGGCAGCATCTGTGGAGGGAAATTAGAGTTAACGTTTCAGGTTCAGTGACCCTTCCTCACAACTATAGTAGTGAGGAAAATCTTGGGTTGTATGTAGAGGATAGGGTAGGGGGAGCAGGTAAGGAGTAAACAATTGGTAGGGATAGAGCCGAAAGAGGGACAAGAATAGTTGGACAGACAAAGGAGTGGATAACAATTTGGCTGGAAGGGTGAATATAGGCAAACAGGAGGCAGGACGAACACAGCAAGCCAGGAAGTGGAAAAGTCAATGTTTTGGGTACAACCCTTCTAATTAAGGTGAGAGCAGGAAAGTTTAAAGGAGATGTGTGAGGCTAGGTCTTATACACAGAGGGTGGTAGGTGCCTGTAAAGTGCTGCCAGGATAGGTGGTAAAAGTAGATGCACTAACAATGTTGAAGGGGGATTTAGACAGATAATTGAAATGAATTGAATTGAATTAGCTTCATTGTCACGTGACTCAATGAGTGCAGTGAAATGTTTACAAGTCGTCACTCATGGTGCCATCTTAGCGACAGATTCTTCAGCACAAGTTTTCAGGGAAAAAAACAGTTAGAAAATGGAGAAATAAAAGTTCAGAGCAGCAGTTTTCCAAGCCAGTCCACACCAAGTCTTGACTCCAGTCTGTGCCCGGCTTCACCTTGAGGCTCTAAGGCTGGGAGGCCGCTCTGGTATCACCTCAAGACCGGACGTCCATGCTAAGGCCACGCCCAGCCGAAAGACTGCCGAAAGACCAGGTTGGAAAATGGAGGAATACGGACCACGTGCATTAGATGAGATTAGTTTAGAATGGCATCACAATCAGCACAGACATGGTGGGCTGAAGGGTCTGTTCCTAATCTGTACTGATCTATCTTCTATTTGTTTTAACATATTTTCACAGGCACATTCTATCTGGGTGGCACAGTGGCCTCAGTGGTTAGCACTGCTGACTCAAGGAGCCAGGGACATGGGTTCAATTCCAACCTTGGGTGACTGTCTGTGTGGAGTTTGCACAGTCTCCCTATGTCTGTGTGGGTTTCCTCCCACAGTAAAAAAAAGATGTGCAGGTTTAAGTGAATTGGCCTTGGGAAATTACCCATGGTGTTCAGGAATGTGTGGGTTAGGTGTATTAACCATGGGAAATGCAGGGTTACAGGGTAGGAGATGGGTCTGGGTGGGAGGCTCTTCATACAGTCAGTGTGGACTTGTTGGGCCAAATGGCCTGTTTTGAGCCTGTAGGAGGTTAAAACAAAAATGGAAAGGTTCAAAGAAAATAACAAAAAATACCCATAAGGTTTTTCAGTCCCCTGTGATTTTTATCCAGGGCGATACAATGCAGTGTCATGGAAATTGATCCATTAATTCATGGAGATTCCAGACTGAGCACCCTCTTCGGCAGCACAACAGGGTCAAAGGGCTGAATGGCCTACACATGCTCCTATTTTCCATGTTTTATTTTGAAATGGCAGGACAAGAAAATCCCAAATTCAAGCCTGGTACCCTCCCCCACCCATCGTACTTTGACCTAAAGTCGAGTTGAGCAGCACCCCCTCCCCCTTGCAGCCCCACCCCAGTCAAGCAGCGCTCTCCTCTTGAGTAGGAGAGACACAAAATGTCTTCAAATATTTCCTGCTCGGATCCACAAAGGATTTCGACAAGCAAGCTCGGCTAACCTTGTTTAAACATCGGGAGTTGTTAAAGGGGGCTGGAGGAACAGGAGGAAGCCACAGCAGGGAGTGAGAGCTCTGGTTGGTCACCACTGAGAGAGTCACCCGTCACCAAGGGAAGGACACTGCCTGGGGCTCCATGTTTCAGAGTTTCACACGACAGCTATGACACTTGTCATAGAAACAGGCTGTGGCTTTGCCCTGTTATTGTAACTGTAGTCGACAGGCAGGAGGCTGGAAGAACACAACCAGCCAGGGAGCATCAGGAGGTGGACAAATCGACGTTTTGGGTGTAACCTTTCCTGAGGTCCAGTTACTGTAACTGACCAGGGAGCAGTGACATAGGATTCAGTGAATAGGGGCAGGTGCAGTTCGTTTGACTGGACTAGTCTAAAGTCAGGCTTGCATTTGTATCATGACTTCCACATCCCAAAGCACCTTTGTAGCTCATTTCGATGCGCGGCTGTCCATTTGCGCACAGCAAGATCCCACATTAAAATGACCCAATGCTATGTTTTTATAGGTGTCCGTGGAGGGGAAACCATCTGCCCCCAGACCATTCAGGTGAACTGGGTGGGGGTTGGCATGGTGTCTCAGTGGTTAGCACCACTCCTCACAGCGCCAGGGACCTGGGTTTGATTCCAGCCTCGGGTGACTATCTGCTTCCTCTGGGTGCTCTGGTTTCCCCCCTCATACCCAAGATGTGCAGGTTAGGATGAATTGACCATGGGAATTTACCCATAGTGTTCAGGGATGTGTAGGCCTGGTGCATTGGATAGGGATAGGATGGGTCTAGGCGGGTAGCTCTTTGGAGGGGCAGTGTGGACTTGCTGGGCTGAATGTCCTGCTTCCACATTGTCGGAACTCTGCTGCCTTTCTTCAAAAACAGTCACATGGGGATACTTTACATCCACTTCAGAGAGCAAATGGGCTACACTATGCCAGTCTGTGCTCAACATAAGCTTTATCTAATCCCTGTTCATTTAACCCTGGCCACAATATCTTTATCCCTGACTTCCTCATGCACTTATCCAATTTCCCCTTCAATGCAGCACACCACAAATATTCCCTGTAATACCAAGTTCCAGATTCTAAACATTCCTGCACTTGGCTTTGTGAACTTTATTATTAAGGAAGTATCTCAAAGTAATAAAGAGGATGTCAAAAGAATTTAGTAATTATTTGCATTTATATAACATCTTAATTGAGTAAAAGATATGCCTAGGTAATTCAAAATCTGAGGTGATGTTGTAAGGAGATCTTAGGGAGGGGAACAAAGGTTGTAATTAGAGACTGAAAAGAGGAGAGAGTTCCATGGGGTGGTGTAAAAGTTGCTAGAGGGTATACTAATATGGGCACTCTGTACCTTGAGGGAGGATCACTACTAGTGAGGTGATGGAAATCAGAGGGTACCAAAGAGACCAGAATTCAAGGAAGGCAGATCTCAGAAGGTTGGTCTTTACAGTTTGATGAGCCACTGGTGGGGTCTGATTTGACGCCCATCTCTAATTGCCCCTCAACTGAATGGCATTTCAAAGGGCAGTTGAGAGCCAAACATATTGCAGTGAGGCTGGAGTCACATGGGGGTCAGACTGGACAAGGACGGCAGATTTCCCTCCCCTATTTTGAACCAAAGGGGTTTTGATAATTAATGATCGTTGGCACGGCTATTTCAAAAAACGCCATTTTCCTAATTAATTTCCTAATCCCACTGTGGCAGCACTGTTACCTGTGACCCCAAAGCAACCGCCTGGGTCTCAGGATTACGAGTTCAGATATTTTATAACTACACCATCATCTGTAATTGAGAGGTTTGAGGAGATTATGGAGATATAGAGACTCATAGAATCATACAGCATGCAAACAGACCCTTCGATCCAATTCACCTGTGCTGATTAGGTTTCCCAAAGTAACCCAGTCCTATTTGCCTGGGTTTAGCCCATATCCCTCTAAACGTTTCCTCTTCATGTACCTGTTCAAATGTCTTTTAAGTGTTGTAACTATACCTGCACCTATTACTGTCTCTGGCAAGTAAAGAGAAATTTGAAATCTTGGATTAGAACTTTATAACTGAAGAGTTGCCAGACTGAGATGCGCAGATGATAGGTGAACACAACCTGGTGTAACTTAAGTTAAAGGAGTCAGTTTTGGATGAAGGAAGAGGCTGTAAGGTGAGAGACCAGCAGAGAGGTACCTTGCAAAATGTCCATATTACTGAGGAGGAAGTGCTGGATGTCTTGAAACACATAAAGGTGGATAAGTCCCCAGGACCTAATCACGTGTACCCTAAAACTCTGTGGGTAGCTAGAGAAGTGATTGATGGGCCTCTTGCTGAGATATTTATATCATCGATAGTCACAGGTGAGGTGCCGGAAGACTGGAGTTTGGCTAACGTGGTGCCACTGTTTAAGAAGGGTGGTAAGGATAAGCCAGGGAACTATAGACCAGTGAGCCTGACCTCAGTGGTGGGCAAGTTGTTGGAGGGAATCCTGAGGGACAGGATGTACATGTATTTGGAAAGGCAAGGACTGATTCGGGATAGTCAGCATAGCTTTGTGCGTGGGAAATCATGTCTCACAAACTTGATTGAGTTTTTTGAAGGAGTAACTAAGAGGATTGATGAGGGCAGAGCAGTAGATGTGATCTATATGGACTTCAGTAAGGCGCTCAACAAGGTTCCCCATGAGAGACTGGTTGGCAAGGTTAGATCTCATGGAATACAGGGAGAACTAGCCATTTGGATACAGAACTGGCTCAAAGGTAGAAGACAGAGGGTGGTGGTGGAGGGTTGTTTTTCAGACTGGAGGCTTGCGACCAATGGAGTGCCACAAGGATCGGTGCTGGGTCCTCTAATTTTTGTCATTTACATAAATGATTTGGATGTGAGCATAAGAGGTAGAGTTAGTAAGTTTGCAGATGACCCCAAAATTGGAGGTGTAGTGGACAGCGAAGAGGGTTACCTCAGATTACAACAGGATCTGGACCAGATGGGCCAATGGGCTGACAACTGGCAGATTGAGCTTAATTTAGATAAATGCAGGGTGCTGCATTTTGGGAAAGCAAATCTTAGCAGGACTTATACACTTAATGGTAAGGTCCTAGGGAGTGTTGCTGAACAAAGAGACCTTGGAGTGCAGGTTCATAGCTCCTTGAAAGTGGAGTCGTAGGTAGATAGGATAGTGAAGAAGGCATTTGGTATGCTTTCCTTTATTGGTTAGAGTATTGAGTACAGGAGTTGGGAGGTCATGTTGCGGCTGTACAGGACATTGGTTTGGCCGCTGTTGGAAAAGTTGGAAAGATGTTGTGAAACTTGAAAGGGTTCAGAAAAGATTTACAAGGATGTTGGCAGAGTTGGAGGATTTGAGCTATAGGGAGAAGTTGAACAGGCTGGGGCTATTTTCTCTGGAGCACAGGAGGCTGAGGGATGGCCTTATAGAGGTTTATAAAATCATGAGGGGCATGGATAGGATAAATAGGCAAAGTCTTTTCCCTGGGGTGGGGGAGTCCAGAACTAGAGGGCTTAGGGTTAGGGTGAGAGGGAAAAGATATAAAAGAGACCTAAGGGGCAACTTTTTCACACAGAGAGTGGTACGTGTGTGGAATGAGCTGCCAGAAGAAGTGGTAGAGACTAGTACAACATTTAAAAGGCATCTGGATGGTTATTTGAATAGGAAGGGTTTGGAGGGATATGGGGCGGGTGCTGGCAGGTGGGACTAGATTGGGTTGGAATATCTGGTCGGCATGGACGGATTGGACCAAAGAGTCTGTTTCCATGCTGTACATCTCTATGATTCTACTGTTCTGAAAATGGTATTCGCTTCAGACTGTTATCAAAAGAGCACAGATTAAAAGGCAATATTTAATCTAAGAATGGCAGGCACTTAAACTATTCCAAGGACTGTAGGGTCTGTGAAACATTTGAGAAAGGACAATAGAGGAAGGACGAGACTGGTCTAATCTCCTCTGCTACTCAGTGAAATAAAGACAGATGTGAGACAGCTTTATCTCAATTCCAGACTTTTTTTGATAATGCTCCTGTGAGCTAACCTTTACTAAACTTAATGGTGTTTTATATGTCCAAGTTGTTTTAGTATTGGATGTACGGGTGTACGTATATTCCGGCATTCCAAGGATGATATTCCTCAACCGGCTCATTGCAGGATCCCACACCAAAGGAGGTTCCAAACTCAGAACCCTGGTCCCTGGCCTCCCTCTCCAACTGTTCCATTGGGGGATTTCACAGGCAGTGTACAATGATGGCCACATTAATTAAAACTTCAAAAGATTTTCCTGAAATGTGACCTTAGCGGGCGTGGAGATTGAGGTTTGTGGGAGGTTGTTGCAGTCCTTAATTGTTCTTTGGGGAAAGGAATTAGCAAAGGAAGCACATTGAGGAACGCATAAGTTGTTCATCTTGGGTCTTTGGTCACTTTTGGGCTCGACATCGTGCTTAGAAATACGGAAGCGTTCCTTCATAATGATTTTAGCAAACTTATACACAAGGCCTGTGCTTGGTTCTGGACACTGTGCCAGCTGAGCAGTGTCACCAAATAGGAGACTCAAGTATCTCATAAATAAATGTCTGTAAAAAGCAACTTGCTCAAGGTCAGGAATGTTTTGAGCAGCATTTGACTCCGAGGTCGCTTTGGGGCCTGGCGGGATGAGCAAGGACAATGCAAAGCCAACCCCTCCAACAGTGTCCTCACATGTCCTATTTACAATTGGATGCATAGATCAAAACTTGATTTTCCATTGTGACTCTTACTTCAACCATGACCAAGTGAATTCTTTACTGAATACTCTCCATCAAAGCAACAAAGCAATCCATCCTCCACGGTACTGTATGTGCTGAGTTCTGCCTCCCAACGTCTTGGAATGCTCATTAACACATATTATTCTTGACTTCTCTTGTTGCCCTCTATCATGGCTTTGTTGAGTAATATCTATTACCTATCCAACACACTCACACTGGAGCTCCTGACATTAGTGACAGTCAAGGGATTGCATGGTGGCTCAGTGGTTAGCACTGCTGCCTTACAGTGCCAGGGACCCAGGTTCAATTCCACCCTTGGGCAACTGTCTGTGCGGAGTTTGCACATTCAGTTTGGGTCAAGAGTGTGGTGCTGGAAAAGCACAGCTGGTCAGGTACCATCCGAGGAGCAGGTGAATTGATGTTATGGGCATAAGCCCTTCATTCAATTCGGGTTTCCTCCATGTGCTCTGGTTTCCTCCCACAGTCAAAAGATGTGCAGACCACGTGGATTGGCCATGGGAATTGCAAGGGTTGGAGGGTGGGTCTGGGTGCGGTGCTCTTCAGAGGGTCAGTCCGGACTCAAAGTTCTGAATGGCCTGTTTCCACACTGCAGTGATTCTTTAATTCTATGGAGTAGAGAGAATGCGTGAACCTGACCTCATATAGCCTGAAGAAGGGCTTATGCCCGAAACGTCGATTCTCCTGTTCCCTGGATGCTGCCTGACTTGCTGTGCTTTTCCAGCAACACATCTCCGGCTCATAGAGCCTCAGGTTTAGAGGAGAGTTGATGTCATGGAAATGTATAATATTCTGAAGGGAATTGACAGGGTAGGGTGAACTGCAGCGATATCAAGAATGTGGGCTCACACCTTCAGGATCAGGGGATGACATTTAGGATCTGGATGGATTAGGGATTGTGTGGGGGTAGTGGGTGAGATGGTGGAGCTGTTTCGGAAGTGGATGGATTGAAGGTTGGGAGTATTGGGGGTGAGGTGGTGGAGGTATTTAGGATCTGGATGGATTGGGGGGGTGGGTGGTCAGGTGGAGGTGTTAAGGATCTGGATGGATTGGGGGTTAGAGGGTGAGGTGGTGGGAGGGGCGTTTAGGATCTGGATGGATTGGAGGGTGGGGGGGTGAGGTGGTGGGAGGGATGGATTGGGGGTTGGGGTGGGTGTTGAGGTGGTGGGTGGGGTGTTTAGGATCTGGATGTATTGGGGTTGGGGGGTGGGGGGGGTGAGGTGATGGGAGGGGTGTTTAGGATCTGGATGGATTGGGTGGTGGGGGGTCAGGTGGAGGTGTTTAGGATTTGGATGGATTGGGGGTTGGGAGTACTTGATGTGTAATGACTTCATTCGAAGGGTTGTGAATCTTTGGAACTCTCCACCTCCCAGTGAGCTGCTGAGTCACTGAGTTTATTCAAGAGGAAGTCGATAGATTTTTGAACATGAACAGAATTAAGGAAAGTGAGAACAATGCAGGAAAGTGGATCACCCTGATCCTATTGAATGATGGAGCAGGCTCAAGGGGCCGAATGGCCTGTGCCTATTTCCTTCATGCTCTACATTCTTTTCTAACAGAGTAAAAACAGAACAAAGTCAGACAGGGAAATGAGACTTACTTGAAATAGAATGCACACATGCCACTGTCTTGGCTGTTCCTTTGTGCTTATCAGTTCTACAAGATTCTGCAAGAAGATGGGGGAGGGCGTGCAGAGGATTGTCAGTTCTATTCCCTGGTGGGAGGGGGATGGGAGTCAGAGAAGTTGCTCTTGCAATGGTAAAGGCAGTGATACAGAAAGATAGTGCTTCATCACATTCTCCTTGATGATTTGTTCTTCCTTGGTGTAGCATTAAACTAACCCCGCACTGCTACAAGCAGAAACACAGAGATTGGAGCAGGCATGTTAATGTTCACTGTGTGTTGGAAAACTGAAAGCAGCTCCTCTTTGAACCGGTCACCAGTTTTCTCCAATTTGAAAGGCTGCTACCCCTCCAATCTCTCCTGAACATCCGACACCTCAAGTCCGAAATGAGATCATGGCTGATCTGTGACCCAAATGGAGCCTTTGCTTCATATCCTTTATCTGGTTAGAAAATGAAACGTAGAAAGTAGGAGCAAGAGGATTGTGGCTAGCTCAGTCCCCCAATTCCAGCTTTCTCCCCTTTACCCCTTGATCTCTTGAGCCCTATGAACTATAACTAACTCCTTCTTGAAAACACTCATGGGGTCACCTGTGAAGATAATTTGCTTGACAGGGAAACCAGCGGAACATTGGTGGGTGTGTAACTATTCCCAGTCAGTGGGAGAAAGTCAGGACTGCAGATGCTGGAGCTCAGAGTCAAAAGGTGTTGCGCTGGAAAAGCACAGCAGGTCAAGCAGCATCCGAGGAGCAGGAGAGTTGATGTTTCGCTTTATGCTCTCCTGCTCCTTGGATGCCGTATGACCAGCTGTGCTTTTCCAGCACAACACTATTCCCAGTCAGTGCCTCGAGTTTGGGATGGGGGGGGTGATGGGTGATGAACAAAAACAGGTTACATGAGGTCTAACTGTATTGGGGCTGTTGAGGATAACAGTGCACCCTTACCATGTATTAAACTAATTTTTTAGAATCTCATTATTAGGATGTGACCATTGCTGGCTGGGCTGGCTACATTGTGAACTGTGGCAGACCACATGGTGCTGGCAGACACACAACACTAACAAGGAGACAGTTCCAGGATTTTCACCCAGTGACATTGAAGGAACGGTGATATATTTCAGAGTGGTATGTGGCTTGGGGGGGGAGCAAATAGGGGGTGGTATTCTATGTGTCTGGATGGTGTTCTATATGGCTACTGCCCTTGTCCTAGATGGCGAAAGGCAGTACTTTGGCTCAGTGGTTAGCACTGCTGCCTCACAGTGCCAGGGAGTTGAGTTCAATTCCAGCCTCAGGTGACTCTCTGTGTGGAGTTTGTACATTCTCCCCGTGTCTGTGTGGGTTTCCTCTGGATGCTCTGGTTTCCTCCCACACTCCAAAGATGTGCAGGTCAGGTGTATTAATCATGGGAAATGCAGGGATAGAGTAGGGGGATGGATCTGGGTGTGATGTTCTTTGAAGGTTTGGAGTGGACCTATTGGGCTGAATGGCCAGCTTCCATAAAATAAATTTTTAAAAAGGGTTTGGAAAATGCTGTCTAAGGAGCTTTGGTGAGTTGCTGCAGTGTATCTTGTAGATAATTCATGGGCAGCATGATGGCTCAGTGGTTAGCCTCACAGCGCCAGAGACCTGGGGTTCGATTCCAACCTCAGCTGACTGTCTGTATGGAGTTTGCACATTCTCCCCATGTCTGCGTGTGTTTCCTCTCAGTGCTCTGGTTTTCTCTCACAATCCAAAGATGTGCAGGTCAGGTGAATTGGCCATGCTAAATTGCCCAGAGTGTTAGGTGCATGAGTCAGAGGGAAATAGGTCTGGGTGGGTTACTCTTCAGAGGTGTGCACTTGTTGGGCCGAATGGCCTGTTCCCACACTGTAGGGATTCTAATCTAATCTACATGCTGCTGGTATCGAGCATCGGTGATGGAGGGAGTAGATGACAAGGGAGACAGATTGAGACCAATCAAGCAGGCTGCTTTGATTTAAATGGTGTTGATCTTCTTGAATATTTTAGAAGCTACCCTCATCCTAGGGTATTCCATCAACTCCTGAACAGTGTTGAGATAGTGGATGTACTTTGGAGAGCCTGGAGGAGATAGGTGACTCGCTGCAGGATTCCCAGCCTCTGACCTGCTCTTGCAGCCACAATTTGAATATTGCAGAGTTAATGTTTTGGGTCCAATGGCCTTTCTTCAGAACAAGGGTTCCATTCTGAGGAAGGGTTACTGGACCTTAAACGTTGACTCTGATGTCTCTCCACAGCCTTTGTAGCAATTTCTGTTTTTGTTTCATTGGATGTAAAATGCTTTAGGATATCCTGAGATGGTGAAAGGCACTAAAGCAATGCAATCTCTTTCTCTTCATTCCTTTGATCTTTATAACTGGAGAGTCAGCCACCAAGCGACTAGAAGAACAGGCTTATAATTTCCTGAAATATGAGCCAGGGCTCTGTTAAACCAGAAACTCAGAGACTGGAGCAGGTATGTCAATGTTCATTGTGTATTGTAAAACTGAAAGCAGTCCCTCTTTAAACCTGTCACTGGCTCTGTACAACTTGAAAGGCTAGCCTTTCTCCTGAAATCATCACCTCTTCCTCAAAATATACTCAGTCATGGGATGTTGTCAACACTGTCTGGGCCAGCATTTACTGCCCGTCTGTAATTACTCTGGAGAAGGTGGTGGTGAGGTGCCTTCTTGAACCAAATTAAAAATCACACAACACCAGGTTATAGTCCAACAGGTTTATTTGGAAGCACTGGCTTTTGGAGCGCTGCTCCTTCATTAGGTAGCTGTGGGACAGGATCATAAGACACAGAATTTATAACAAAAGATCACAGTGTCATGCAACTGAAATGATATATTGAACAAACCTAGATTGCTGTTAAGTCTTTCATCTTTTAGAATGAGTATGTGTCTTATGATCCTGTCCCACAGCTGCCTGATGAAGGAGCAGTGCTCCGAAAGCTAGTGCTTCCAAATAAACCTGTTGGACTATAACCTGGTGTTGTGTGATTTTTAACTTTGTCCACCCCAGTCCAACACCTGCTCCTCCAATTTTTGAACCATGGCTATCCATGGAGTGTCAGAACACCACAATGCCCTCAGGGAGGGAATTCCAGGACAGACCCAGTGACACTGAAGGAACAGCGATGTATTTTCAAGTCATGATGCTGTAAGGTCGAGGGAGATCTTGCAGGGGGTGGTGTTCCCATGTATCTGCATGACAGTGGCATAGCAGTAATGGGAAACCACCTCAGCGAATGATTGGGGAATATGCACAGGCTAAATAGCTCCCCTCAGTTTAGAAGTGAATAATGAGGAGGGAATGATTTTAATGTATTGGGCAGAAGGTTTTGAGGAATTTCATTTTCACCCAGATGGTAATCTGGGAGGGCATTTAACCTCACAGTGTTTACAAAGTACTTGAAATGTCATAATATTCAAGGCAATGGGTTTAGTGCTGGAAAGTGGAATTAGATGAGATAAGTTAGCATAGACTCAGTGGGATGAAGGGCCTCTTCTATGTCGTATTTATGGCTCAATGGATTCATTGTGGCAACTTGAATCCGATAAAATCTGAAATTAAATGGTGATGATTTGTTGAAAAGACCTATCTGTCTCATTCATGTCCTTTAGGGGAGGAAACCTGTCCACCTTACTCTAAATGTGACTCCAAACCCAGAGCAATGTGGTTCTCTCTTAACTTCTCTCTGAAATACCTGAGTAAACACTAAACTGCCACAATCCCTTTTTAATGATCTGATGTAAGCGATTGACTTCAGATGTGAACCAATTTAGGAGGGTTAATACCAGACCTCAATGGGGGTGGGGAGAGCTGAATTCACCCAAAAGTACTTGCTGAAAATCAGCTTCAACTACTGTGTGCTCTAGAAAATTTACTCTCTTCATGCATGTTGGGACTTTACACTGAATGCAGGATTGGGAATATTATTTAATTTTTCTACTGCCATGGGAATCCAAATACCAAATCCATGTAAATCCAAGCAATCATAGAATGATAGATCTCTACTGTGTGGAAGCAGATCATTCAGCCCATCAGGTCCACATTGCACCTATGAAGAGCATCCCACCCAACACATCCTCATAATCCTGTATTTCCCATGGCTAATCCACCTAGCACATCCCTGGACACTATGGGAAATTTAGCACGGCCAATCCGCCTAACCTACACATCTTCGGACTGTAGGAGGAAACCAGAGCACCTGGAGAAAACCCATGCAGACACAGGGAGAACGTACAAACTCCACACAGACAATCACCCAAGGCTGGAAGGTACTGTGAGGCAACAGTGCTAACCACTGACCCACCATGGCATCCCAGATACTGCTAGTACATGCTAATAAAGACCATTAATAAGAAAAGAACAGGAGTAGACTATTCAGCCCTTAAGCCTGCTCTATTAGTTAATAGGATCGCAGCTGGTCCAATACTCCTTGCCTCTTCCTGTAAAGATTTGGAGGTGCTGGTGTTGGACTGGGGTGGACAAAGTTAAAAATTACACAACACCAGGTTATAGTCCAACAGATTTATTTGGAAGCACTAGCTTCCTGTAAATACACGAAAGGAGTCAGTGAGACTGAAAAAGGAGTCCCTGAAAACCAAGAAAAAGTAGCCCAAAAATAAAAAATAGCCCTTAGGAACATCTTAAGAGAAGCTCAATTTAAAAACAAAATGCTGTTTAATCTGAGCTTGAGTTTACACAGAGAGAGATAGTGACAATGTCACTGGGTTTATAATCTAGAATGTGTTCAAACCTCAGTAATGACATTTATTGTCAATAAACAAAATTTGGAATCAAAGGGTTGTCTAATATGGAAACTGCGATTGTTTGAAAACCAAACTGGTTCCAACCAATGCTTTCAGGAGAAAGTAATCTGCTCTCTTTACTGATCTGGCCACACGTTGCTCTCGACCCTCAGTTGCTGCCTCCTACTTGCATTCTGAAATAACCAAGGGATAGATGGGCTTCAAACTGGTTCCACAGGTCGATGCAACATCGAGGGCCGAAGGGCCTGTACTGCGCTGTAATGTTCTATGTTCTATAAGCTACTCTGTTAAAGGATGGGCATCAAATGTTGGCTTTGTCTGAGATGCGTGCAGCCTATGAAATATCAAGTCTCCTGCTCTTCTGATGCTGCCTGACCTGCTGTGCTTTTCCCAGCTCTATACTTGATCAACTCTGACTCTGCAGCATCTGCAGTCCTCTCTATCTTTAAAAAAGAAACACATCTGTAACATTATCAGGTCTTCCCAAAATGTCGACAAAGTCATTCCTGACGAAAGGCTTATGCCCGAAACGTCGATTCTCCTGTTCCTCAAATGCTGCTGTGCTTTTCCAGCAACACACTTTTCGACTCTGATCTTTAGCACCTGCAGTCCTCACTTTCTCCTAGTTGTTTTGCCTGGCTCCTGTTGTAGTGTATGAAACACAGCTTCCAATTTTGTGCATAGCAAGATCCCAGGAACATGATTGACTAGATGTTTTTAAAAAATGGTGTCTGTAGAAGGTTTCTTTGGAGCAGGGGAGACAGAGGGGGACCTGATTGAGGTCTATAAGACTATGATGGGGCATGGACAGGGTGATTAAAAGCAGCTGCTCCCCTCAGTTGAAGGCTCAATAGTTGAAGGGTCAATAGTTTAAGGAGAAAGGCAGGAGAGGATTTTGGGAAATGTGTTTCACCCGGAGGTAGTGACAATCTGGAACACACTGCCTGGGAGGGTAGTTGAGGCGAGAAACCTCACAATCATTAAAAAATATTTGGGTGTGCATAGGGTCATAGAGTCATAGAGTTGTACAGCATGGAAACACACCCTTTGGTCCAACCTGTCCATGCCGACCAGGCATGGATGTTGCCAGGGTTGGAGGATTTGAGCTACAGGGAGAGGCTGAACAGGCTGGGGCTGTTTTCCCTGGAGCGTTGGAGGCTGAGGGGTGACCTCATAGAGGTTTACAAAATTATGAGGGGCATGGATAGGGTAAATAGGCAATGTCTTTTCCCTGGGGTCAGGGAGTACAGAACGAGAGGGCATAGGTTTAGGGTGAGAGGGGAAAGATATAAAAGGGAGGTAAGGGGTAACTTTTTCACGCAGAAGGTGGTACATGTATGGAATGAGCTGCCAGAGGAAGTGTGGAGGCTGATACAATTGCAACATTTAAGAGGTATTTGGATGGGTATATGAATAGGAAGGGTTTGGAGGGATATGGGCCGGGTGCTGGCAGGTGGGACTAGATTGGGTTTGGATATCTGGTCGGCATGGACGGGTAGGACCGAAGGGTCTGTTTCCATACTGTACATCTCTGACTCTATGACTCTATAACAGCTTATATTTAAGTTCGACTGGTGTTCGGTGGAATACGGTAGGGACTTTCCAAGCTGGTTGGTGTTAACTTCCTCCTGAGCATTGGCTGAGTGATTAAAAAAAAATCCCCTGATCAACCTGCCCATATAGTTCTCTGTGAGCAGCGGGGTGAAGTCTCTAGTGGTGCAGGTAGCTAGCTCAGCCCTGAGGAGACTCTCACCATGTCAACCGACGAGCAGCAGAACTCTTTGCTGAATAATTCTCAACAAGATATCGCCAGCCACTCCAATGTGGAAGCTAGTGCTACTGTTACCGGCCGGAGGTGAGATTAAATCATAGGCAACCCTTCTGTTTTATGTATAATATGAAAGAAAATCCTTTGTGGACTTGTTTGCTAGTGAGAGATTTATAAAGACTTTCTTTGCCGGAGTAGCCCAGTGGCTGTGTAGAGAGAAACAGAGTATCTAAATCTAGTATAACTCAGATCCAGGTACTAAGTTCTGAATAAGAATTAAATCGGGCAGGAAATGTTAACTTTTT
Organism: Chiloscyllium plagiosum; assembly: GCF_037043375.1. Classification (NCBI taxonomy): domain Eukaryota; kingdom Metazoa; phylum Chordata; class Chondrichthyes; order Orectolobiformes; family Hemiscylliidae; genus Chiloscyllium; species Chiloscyllium plagiosum. The sequence goes on from NW_028270154.1 coordinate 11,685,487, forward strand.
TTCTCTCTCTCTCATGGGTATCTCCAGGATTTTCTGTATTTGTTTCAGATTTCCATCATCTGGAGTGTTTTAACCATTATTTGCTGGAGTCAGAGGCGTGAACAGTGCGCAGTCTGTAAAACCTTTGAGCATGTTGTAGGGTTAGTCTTATGTCAGAAATTGACGCTTTAATAAATAAAAAATAAAATCAGGCTTTTCCAGCATTTGATGGTAGTCCCTAACTGTTACTTGAGAAGATGGTGGTGTGCTGCCTTTTTGAAACACTGCAGTCCTGGGGGTGCAGGTAAACTGTGGGGGAATTCCAGGATTTTGACTCAGTGACAATGTGGAATTGTGATCTGGTTCCAAATCCGGATGGCGTGTTCCATTGCAGAAGATCAAGACATTTTTTTAAAAAAAAACATCCCCCTGTCTTCTCTGGTAAATGTAGCTGATCGTGAAGGAGCAGGGGAGTTGCCCCCAGTGACAAATCAGAAATTGCTGGAAAATCTCAGCAGGTCTGGCAGCGTCTGCAGAGAGAAAACAGAGTAACTGTTCATGTCAAATGCATGGGAGTCGTAACAGTATCTCCATCGGAATTTCTAAAGTTCTAGCTGGGATCTTCATTTAGACTTTTGCTCACTTTCCTCATGTAGCTGTGTAATTTTGTTTTGTATTTTAAAACCAATTGTCCTGGTCAAATTATTATCACTCAACCAACATTGTGCATACAATTTCTTTTTAAAAGTGAGCTGGTCGTTTTATGACATTACTGTTTGTGGAATCTTGCTCTTTTCAACAGTGGCTGCCTTTTCTACCTTACTAACTTCTAAAAGGATCTCTCAAAAATCTCTGTAACCTGTAATTCTTGTATCTTTTATATACTCCCAGAATCTGTCACTGATTTTGTAATAAGTGTCAGTTTTCTTTGGGTGGTTCAGTTGCTACACAATAACAGCTTGACTCTTGGTGTGAAATGAATCATTCTGTCTGATTAATGTCAGTACGTGGGACCTACTGGGGTAACAGCAGAATCCAATTAGTTCTAGCTGGGATCTGAGTTTAGATTTTTTGCTCTCTTGCGCGACTGTACAATGTTGTCACTTTAAACTTCAGAGTCCTTTGTGATTCAGTCTCTAGATCTCTGCCTTTCATAGAACATCAAACCAGCTACTGAGAAAAGAGAGGGTTTTTAAAAAAAAATTGGTGCGGCTCTGAGTTAGCCAGTCATTACCAATCCCTGGTATTGGCGCTCTCAATGTTATTGGCTGTCAACTTTACTCTCAACTACATTCAGATCCACAAACAGTCCCTCCGCCAGGAGTCACTGCTGAACAGTGAATTGGTTCAGTTCTGATCCATTTGGCCAGGCTCTTGTTAATAGTTTCAGGGTTCCCAATCCTGTCTTTATCTCCTCAAATATACTCTTGGGAAGGGTTTTTTTTTTCATTTGTGACCATGGTTGAGAGGCGTTGCAAGTGAATTCAGTTCTGAAAATGAGCAGAAGGAACAAATGGATCTCTTCCAGAGGTGACAAACCGTTTTTAAACATCCCAGCAATGAAATATTGGCTCCATGTCTGGGGAGTACTACACTCTTTGTAATGAAGCTCCATTCCGAACTGTAGAAGGCAGTCTGACCAGGCTGTCCTGTTCATCAGATTTTATTTTGGCTTTTCTTTTTGGGGTGGAAATGATTTGATTTTGGTTTGGACATTTGTTTGTTTGTCTTCAACTGGGACTCCAGACCAGTGTGTGCCGTTTCCATCGCACCCACCATGCACACACTAACTCCAACACATGTAGGCTCACTCACCATACACACACTAATGTTCTCTCAGACACCCAGATACAGATCATCACACACTAATACCCTCAGACACCCAGGGACATGCACTCACACAGGTAAATATGCACTCACCCATGTACACACATGCACAAACAGTCATGCACACAAATACAGAACACCCCCACACAAAGGACACTTATTGTGGGCATTGGCCAGGAGCAGGATCTTTTAGCTGAATTTGAATTTTTCTCAATCTAAGATGTCACAGAGCTCTTTTTTTTATATATTGTATCTTTTAATCTTCTGGGTGTTAAACGCTTTCAGTCATGTCTTGAGCTGCTATGCATTTGAAACAGGTACAAATGATAATGTCTGCATTCAACCAGTTTAAATGTTTGAACAAGTGTTTTCTTTGAAGGATTCACGGTCCAACAGTGTCTGGATGGATCTTAGTACATACATTCACCATTGTTTAGGAAGGGATTTACATTGCCGAGTTAAGTTAATAAAGCATTAGATGTGGTTTGGAGGAGTTATATTGTGGGGTCACAAATCTTGTAATTGACTTTGGAGGATAAATATTGATCTTTGATCACCAGTGCAAGGGGTCTACTTTTAGATTAGATTTGGTTTGAATTGTGCACAGGTTAGGATGTGGTTAGCAACTCACTTCTTTACTAAAACTCTTTATTTTCTCCCTTCTGCTTTGGCTAATGTTTAAACTAAAATCAGGGATTCAGTTATTAACAAGAATGCAGGTGGTTAAAATCAGAAGAATTAATAGGAGCACACTCCTAATTACCAGCTTTGCTCCAACTGTCAAACAAAATGGCTGCTCTTCTATTGCCAGAGCGTTCTTTTGAGATATCTCAGCTCAGTTAGAGCTGGAAAGTAATTCCATGAATCTTGTGGAGCAGTCTCATATAAGGTACGATCCACAGGTTACTTTTCGTTTTGACTAATCAATTGAATCATTTTGTTTGGGAACTGTTTCAGGGGAATAGTGCCAAGGTGGTGTTTCCATGGCCACCAAAATGGCTGCTGTTCAGCCAGTAGATGAACAAAGAAATGATTAAAACTGAGAAGTTTATGAAACATTTGGTAAATAATTTACCTACAGAAGGTGGGGGGGGGGGGGAGAAAAGGGAGGGAAAAATAAACACAGTAATGTCTTGAAATGAACGTAGGGGACCTTTTATCTTCGTGTGTACCAGAGGAGTTAGATCAGGATGTTCAATTTAATTGTTTTAACTGGTTTTCCTTTTTGGCCATCCAGTAAGATTAATAATCAAAAATGTCTAATTTTTAATCTTGAAAAGGGTGAAATCAATACATCATTTCCCCAAGGGGAAGAACAAGTAACACATACTAGGAAATGAGTGCACAGGTCACTCTTGAGCTCCATTTTTGAGGTACACAAAATTATTTGGGCCATTTTATGCCATTCGCAAGTGTCACTGATATTTTCCCCCTACTCGCCCTATATTTTGAATTCACTTCTGACTGTGCAATCCCTTTGTTCATCCTCCTTTTATAAATGTACAGCAATCAGACTAACAGGGCGGGAGAGAGTCTGGGGGAGCGAGTCTGGGGCGCAGCACTGAATTGGATGTCTCTTTCAAAGAGCCAACACAACCGATGGGCTGAATAGACTCCATTGCTGCTGTAAGATGTTGTAGAGATTCGCGAAACAGTTCAAGTATTTTAAAATAATCTTGTAAATTAACTGTACTGGAGTAAATCCTCAGTTTCTGCCTTGGGTGAACAGTAGATCTAATTATACCAGATCATAAAACCTGCTTTGTTTCCACTTTAGTTTACTGCCATGCCATACTCTTATAAAGGAGGAGTGATCCATTGGCAGATTACTGTTTATTGCCTAGTGAGTGCTGGTGGTTAATTCAACACTTGTGACTGGAGATCCCACTATGGTTCCTTTGTTGTCCAGGATTGTTCACTGTAATGAAATTATTTTCTTGCCATTGTCTGGTTTTACATTCTCTCACTCTCGACAAAATATACAGTTTTTGAGTTCAGTGCGGGAGCAGAAGTCCGCTAGTCAGCCCAATCCTGAGACTTTTGGTCAAAGTATCTTGGTGTGGGTCAATAAATACTAAGCAGGAAACCGGGGTGAATATTCCAAGTGTGACCAACTGGGTGAAAACAGGCCAGAAAAGAATCCTTAATGCTGAACTTGAAGCACTTGAGCTATTGTTGGCTATGAAAGCCAGTGGAATTTTCCAGAATTCCTGACTGTTTCACTTTGAGGCAGGAGGGGTTTTCCGTGTCAGTTTGCGAAAACATTCTTCTTATCATAAATCTGCATCATTAGTGTAATCAGTTCATCCAGAAACTCTCTCAACATGTTCCAGTTGCAGAAACATCTCAAATGATCAGTTCTGCTGTTCCAATCTCTCCACGGCTTTGCCTCCTTTAGCACCACAACTCACCTAGGCTTCTAGAATCCCTACACTCTGCAAGTAGGCCATTCAGCCCTTCCGGTCCACACCCAGACCCACCGCCCAATAACCTATCCTTAGGACCATGCATTTCCCACAGCCAATCCACCTAATGTGCACATCTTTGGACCGTGGGAGGAAACCCATGTAAAGAATGTGCAAACTCCACACAGACAATCGCCCAAGGCTGGAATTGAACCTGGGTCCGTGGCGCTGCGAGGCAGCAGTGCTAACCACTCCTATCACCTTAACCACTGTCCCATGTTAGGATGTGAATATTGTTGAAGGAGAAAATCACCTGGGGTATTACAGAGAGATGATGCACATTTGTTTACACCGATAAAAATGGCAATAATATTGAGTGCCCAATGTCCATTGTTACCGCAATCAATTGCCCTTTTTAACCATGAGCCCTTTTTAACCAGTGTTCATCTTTTTTTAACCATGGTGACTATTAACCCTTGTTTGCTCCTGCTGAGTGAAAAATCTTTGGGACTTTTTCTGATGCTGTTTGTTTGATCTACAGAAGTCAGAATTCTGGAAACACAACATGAATCAATCAAATTCTCTTGTAATTCACAAATTAGGGCAGTTCCCGTTGGAATTTTCTAACTTTTTGATGACTCTGACATTTGGGAGAACACATTCAGTACTGATTATTATTGAAGGTTTTATGGGGGAAGCAGAGGAGAACAGCCATTCACTAAACATCACCTGGAGAAATGGGGAGAGATTGAGATATGAATAAACTTAACTCGTGGGTTGTAGGGCAAGATTAACACAAAAAAAAACATTCATCTTATCTATACCCCGCATGATTTTAAAACCTCCATAATATCATCTCTCCAACTCCTGCACTTCAGTGAAAAAATAGGTTAGAGTGGTTACATTACAGGGACAATGCAGAGACTTGGGCAACTGCTCTGGACATGTTGGTCTAAAGTCCAGATTGGCACAGCAGGGAAAATTTAATTCATTTAATTAAATATATTTGGGATAAAATGTTAATCTCATTTTCTGTGATCGTAAACCTACCAGATTGTCATTTTAAATAAAAATCTTATGGTCTGGTTCACTAATGTCCTTCAGGGAAGGACATCAGCCATCCTTACCTGGTGTGGCCTACATGTGACTCCAGACCCACAGCGATAGTGTGGACTCCTAACTGCTCTCCAAAGTGGAGAATCAATCCACTCAATTGTTCATCAGGGGCAATTAGGGATGGCCAAGAAATATCACCTTTCCCACGATACACACCTTCTGAGAATTAATATAACTTTTTTTAAAAAAAATACCATCCCAGAATCAAAACGCTACAATCCTTGTATCAGCTGACTGAGTTTGGGGGGAAAGAAATGTTTGTGATAAGTTAGAAAGAGAGGACCTCAGTAGGGTCATTCAGAACCATCCATGGAGAACCGATGGAAATTTAAGTCTGAACTTTCCTATACAACGTAAGGAACAACCAGAAGGAACATTAAAGAGATTGGCACTTAGAAACCTGTCAATGATGAAGAGGACAATGGGGATGGTGTGGGAAAAACAGCACTTGATGATAATGGGCAGTCACTGAATGGTGTAGCAGATTGATGGGTTCAATACATAGAAAATACATAGAACAGTACAGGCTCTTCGGCCCTCAATGTTGTCCTACTTTAAGATCAGAATAACCTATATACCCTTCATTGTATTATCTTCCATGTGCCTCTCCATCCAATGGTCTCCTCCTACTGAAACAATACTTCTTCTACTGAGCAGTTAAATGAGTGTTGTGAGATTTAAGGGTATTGGAATGGGAGGGATAGTTGTGGTAAGGAGGGAGCAAAGACCGTGGTCAACAATCAACAACCAACCAATCCAGCAAGAGTGAATCTGTTGACTATCCAACTGGATGTGAGAAGGATGGGTTATGGGATGGTCAGTCATGGGAGGAGTTGGAAATTCACAGTGAAAGCACAGAACATGTATCCAGATAGAGTTTTGGCAGCCACTTTGAACTTGGCATTAATGATATTCCTTCATTGTTCTATATTTCAGCAGCCGCACCTGCTCCAAGACTGTCCTCTGGAGTGGTGTGACCGTGTTGGCGGCCATGCTTATTGCTGGGCAAGTTGTCAGCGTCATGTTTCTGCTGAAGCAGCAGGAGAAGATAACCCACCTGCAACAGTCCACCAATCGCATCGAGCAGAAGTACTCCTCAAGCCGGAACCCAATCCGTATGTACATCCTGTTTTCCCCTCCCCCACCCCCCCACCCCACCCCGTTTACCAACTAACTGTTGTTGTCTAAACTCTAAACCAATCTGAGAGCTGGGGGGTTGGCTGTCAGCAAAGCAGCAAAGAGCCAGTCAGTGAATAGACTGAGGAAGACCATGTCAGCAATTATAAATCTAATTCTACAACTAGAACGATTCACAAGTTTGATTTAGCAAGAACCTCCAGCTGATTCCAATGGGGACACCCACTTGTGTTCCGATAGTCACCATGGAGGATTTGTGGTGACTATGGATGAGTTGGACTGTTCTTTTTGGAGCAGTTAGTGTTGAGGAAAGATTTAATTGGGTTATTGATAACGAAAGCACTTTTCAGCCCATAATTAGGAAGAAATATTAAGTGCTTTGATATGACATGGTGGCCCAGTCTTTGAAAATTGGCCATTCATCCCAATATTTACGCTCAACACAGGCTTCCTCCTGGTTCTCTTTATCTATCCCCATCAATGTATCCATCTATTCCTTTATCCATCACTTGTTTATCGAGTTTCCTCTTAAATATGTCAACACCATGAGCCAAGTCTCTTTATGCAGCAATTAGTTCCACATCCTCCCCATTCTCTGGGTATGCTATTTTACTTAATTTTACTTCATTTTGTAACTTGTGTTTTTTAGATTAGACTAGATTCCCTACAGTGTGGAAACAGGCCCTTCGGCCCAAGAAGTCCACACCGACCCTCTGAAGAGCAACCCACCCAGACCCATTCTTCTACATTTACCCCTTCACCTAACACTATGGGCAATTTAGCGTGGCCAACTCACCTGACCTGCGCATTTTTGGACTGTGGGAGGAAACTGGAGGATGTGCAAACTCCACACACAGTTGCCCGAGGTGGGGATTGAACCCAGGTCTCTGACGCTGTGAGGCAACAGTGCAAACCACTGCCACCCACTTGCCACCATGCTGGCCAACACAGTTTTTATCATGACTTCTTTATCATGCCGTGGTAGGGCACCTTAGAAAGCTTTTTTCATTGTATTTTTAATGTAAAAATACATATGGCAAATAATTTGAATTCTAATTCTAAAGAATTTCTCGTGATTTTCTTTTTTTTATTGGTTTTAATCGTGACTTCCCATCCACCCCCACCCCCTTCTGGCAAGTTGAATCAACTGCGATGAAGGGCTTATGCTCGAAATGTCGACTCTCCTGCTCCTCGGATGCTACCTGACCTGCTGTGCTTTTCCAGCACCACATGTTTTGACTCTGATTTCCGGCATCTGCAGTCCTCACTTTCTCCAAACTCTCTCTCCCCTACCAAACGTTTTTAGTGTTTAAAACTCCCATCAGGTTGGTTCTCCTTTCTGGTTGCAGGTAGTCACCGGGTATGAATTAGCTTGGGGAGTGTGAGGAGTCGGTGTGATCTTGAACTCACAACCCACGATGGTGATGGAATCCGATTTTATGTCAGAAATTTCAAAAGTCAAATAGATATTGGAGAGGAATAACTTGCAAGCTTCTGAGATTAAAGTCAGAAGTCACACGACTCCAGGTTATAGTGCAACGGGTTTATTTGAAATCACAAGCTTTTGGAGCACTGCTTCATCAGGTTCCATAATCCACCTAAAGCTTGGATTTTCAAGCCCATGTCTGTTCTGGAATATAGAGGGGAGGGATTTAAAAATGTGGGACTCAATTAGACTCCTCAATTCAGAATGACAACAGCTACTGTAATGGTAGTATCCTAGCTCCAAAGACTAAAATGGAAATAGATTTGTTTCATCTGCATTTCAATGCCAAATATCTTGATTTGATTTATTTATTGTCATGTGTACCTTAGTATAGTGCAAAGTTTTGTTTATGAGCAGTATAGGCAGCTCATAGTAAGCAAGGACATACAGATTATAGGGTGAAAAAGAGACATACAGGTTACATTGCACAAGGTGTGTGCTCGGCAAGATAAACATTGTTTGAAGTTAGTGTCCATTCATCAGTCCAATAATGGCTGGGAAGAAGCTGTTCCTGAACCTGCTGGTGCGTGTGTTCAGGCTTCTGCACCTTCTGCCTGACTGAAGAGGTTGTAGGAGATTAATACTGGGGTGCGATGGGTCCTTGATATTTTGGCAGCCTTTTTGTGGCAGCAAGCTGTGTAAATGGAGCCCATGGATGGGAAGGTTGGCTTCCTTGATGGTTTGGGCTGTGCGTACCACCTTCTGTCGTGTCTTATGGTCCTGGGTGGAGCAGTTGCTGTATCAGGCTGTTATGCACCCAGACAGGGTGCTTCTTATGGTGCATCTGTCAATGAAGGACAGGAAGAAGGTCCTTAGAATTTTCTTTATGGTCAGAAATGTCTGGTGTATTTAAATCCCACTGCCAACTAAGATGAGGATGATATTCCAATGCATCTGTCCACATGTTAAATGCCTTACAGCACTTTGTCCATTTGACCAAAAATGCTTTAATGCAGGTCAATACTGATACAATGGTGACCGATTTGTGGAAAATTTACCATTGCAGAGTAGACCCCATGACCAATCAGTACGTTAAGTGTATCAATATTACAGCATGGTATCTCATCGTGAATTTGAATAGATAGACATATTTAATGTCTAGATGCCAGCATGTTCCAGATAACTTTAGCAGTCTTTCTTCAGTGTTCCAAGGAGGATTGTTTTTTGGGGACTACTAAAATGAAAATAGTGCGTGAGGCAATACAGTTTCTCTCTGGCCTTCACAATAGATCCCAAATGCAGAAGAACAGTTTCTGTTTTACAACCAAGGCCCTCCTGACCTATGAGGAGGTCATGTGAAAATGGTGCGGGGGAAGAAAAGTCCTGGAAAATTGGGGAAGTAAGCAAGGTTGATCATCTTTCTGAACCCCATTTGCAGCTCCCTTTGGAGACCAACATCCAATCCCCAATCTTCCTTTCATGCTGTCACTAAGCCGTACTAATAAAAATGCCACTGTCTTCTATTTCTTCAGGACCTAAGCCAATGATCCACTTCAGACCCATGATGATGGACATGCCCATTGCTTACATTGACCCAAATGCAGAACATCCAAAGGTAATGTCCACTAGAGGGCTTAAAGAAAACCTAGACCTAGTACTTGCGGTTGTCTCATGCTTTTTCTTTTGGATCTTTCTGTGCACAACATTGACTGTTGCATTTGAACAACATGAAAGCAGAGACTGATCTCCAGAACCAACTTGTTGGACATAGATCTTCTGAGAATGGGATAAAGTGTTTCACAATACAAGGATTTTAATATTGGGTGCCTGTTCCAACACAAATCCCACTGGAAGCTTAAAGCAACCAAGAATTGAACATGCTGTTGGAGGCAGTGGAGGAAAGCTCATCATTTTGAGGTCCACGTGACTTTGGAAGGACTTCCTCCACTTGACTTCTTCAGCCTCCATGTCCTCCGTCTCCCTCACAGCCTGGCTCCTGGTTTAGCTACTTGGCTTTCCGGTTGAAATTCTCCATATTCTTTTTGCCCACAAAACCTCACTCAGTTTCCAGCTCAGTCCATGTCCCCGTCAAGTCAGCTAATGATTCAATATGGCTATCCCAATGCCCTCTGCACTCAGCGGTCAAACCAAGTTTCAAGGCTGGTGAGGTGGCATTTGCACAACTGGCATTCCAACTCTGTCCCTCAACTGGGACTCTGCAAGACGCAGGAAATAACCCCTGATACTAATGCTGGATGCCAGCAGGATAGTGAGCTGGAATCACAGAAATTGGGTTGGGAATGTGGGACAGTGTGGATTTTTGTAGAGTGAGAAATGGTTCCATTACTTGCTGTAGTTGTCCAGTTTCTAGGCTGGAGGGTTGGAATTTTGGGGCACAAGTCAGCTGGGCTGGCTTTACTCCTACCCTGTGGGAATACCAAACATGGCATGATGTTGGGTTGGTAACACTGAGGCAGTGTCTAAACTTGGAGAAGGTGAGAGGGCATGGAAAGCGTCATCCTACCCGCCATTTTGAAATGATCAGTCAACACAATATTGAGTTTGTCAATGACCCAGAAATTTGCAGTTTTCCATTGGGGCCTAACCAGAGAGCAGCTCTGCAGTGGATGCAGCAGGAGCTTCTGCACCCACCTCTGAGAGCCTGGATTCAACATGGCTCCTGAAAGGTGGCAGCTCTAACTCTGCAGTGTTTCCTTAGGACTGGGAGCAGCAACCTGAGGCTACCATTTCCTCTGGAGAGGAATTTGAGCCGGGGCCTTTTCTCCCAGAATGGAGAAACGTCCTCTGAGTGCCAGTGTATGCTTGCAATGCCTGTGTTCGTGTAGACCAGACCGGAGCAAGGCATTGTCAGGAATGTTAATTTGAGGGTGCTTTATAATGGTTAGTTAAACGTGGAAGTGAACAGTCATCTTTTGTTTTTCTCTCTTTCTTTTCTAACAGGCTCCGAAACCCACTCCTGCCAAACCCCTGACAGTGCTGGAACAAGTGCAGGAACTGCTGAAGGTATTGTTGAAGGGAATTTTTCAAAGATATGGTGAAGCCATAGAATGTTCCAGCACAACGGGACATCATTCAGTCCACTATGTCCATGCCAGCTTCTGGAAAGTCCTATCCAATTAGTCCCATTTCTCCAGCTTCCTACACATGGAGCAGCAAGAGTATCACCTACATGGGAACACCACCCTCTGCAAATTCCACTCACCATCCTGACATGAGAATATATGTTCGTTCCTTCAGTCTTGCTGGGTCAAAGTGTTGGAACTCTAACAGCACTTGGGGTGTCTCTGAGCTCACTGGATTGTGGCAACTCATCAGCTTCACGAGGGCAATTAAGGATGGGTAATAAAATGGTGGATTAGCCAGAGACACTATCATCTCATGAGTGATTTACACTTTTTTAAAAAAAAAAGCTCTTCCCTCGACCCCTGTGACTCTTTACTCTGAGTGTTTATGCAAACCCTTTTGAGCATTTTATCATTTAATTTGTCACCACACATTCTGGTCATGAATTCCAGCAACTCACTGGGTTATTAAACCTCCTCCTCCCCTATCTGGTATTCATACCAATTTATCTAAACAAAACAGTGTCCTCTATTAATGACCCCAGGCTCCACCCCACTTCCTGTTTTCTCCACAAAATCCATTCGCAATTGTGAAGATCTCCATTAAATATCCCACTGGCCATCTCTGTTTGAAGGAGACCGTCCCCTGCTTTCCCATTATTTCACATACCCGATGCTGTTCACCTCTGACACCATTCTCGCAAATCTCTGCTGTGCCTTCTCTCTGGGAACTTAGCATCCTTCCAAATGTCTGGCGTCTGGAACTGGCTGCAATGTCACAACTGGGGCTGATCTACCAATTTTAAAGATTGCTTAAGAATATTGTAGATGTTGAGGGCTGCAGGGGAAGAGAATGGTTAGTGCAAAGGGTACGAATTGGAGAGCTCCTTCAGAGAGCCCAATGGGCTGAATACTTCTATAGCAGCAACTCACTCTCTCATTTGTGACCTGAATATAGCACTGCTGCCTCACAGAGCCAGGGACAAAAGAACCTAAGAACTAGGAGCAGGAGTAGGCCATCTGGCCCTTTTAGCCAGCTCTGCTGTTCAATAAGATCATGGCTAATCTTTTTGCGGAGTCAGCTCCATTTATCCACCCCCTTGCAGTAACCCTTAATTCCTTTCCTGTTCAAAATTTTATGTATCCAAGCACCCAGGTTTGATTCCAGCCTCTGGCGACTGTCTGTGTGGGTTTCCTCCCACAATCCAAAGATGTGCAGATTAGATGGATTGGCCATGCTAAATTGCCCTAGTGTCTGGGGTTGTGCAGGGTAGGGGAATGCAGGGTGATGCCAATAGGTAGGTATGAGTCAGTGTGGGATGCTCTTCAGAGGGTCAGTGCAGACTCAATGAGCCCAATGGACTCTATCTGCACTAGGGATTCCGTGATTCTCGGAAAAGGACACCAGGTATTGAAGGCTTTGATCATTCTCACACCTCCTTTGCCATCCATGGTGAAAAAGCAACTTGATGGACTCTAGTTCCAATTTGTGTGCAGCCTGTACTTTAGCATGTGGCTTTAGTGTAATTGAATGAATGATTGGCTGGTGAGGAAAAGGTCTGCCAAGTGATGACGTTGTCTTGATTTTTCATTGGCAGAAAGATAATGTAACCAAGGAGATTCCAGAATTTAACAGCACTTTCTCTGCCAACCTTGACCTGCTGCGAGACAGCATGACTGAATCCGAATGGCAGGTTAGTGTTGATGACATTGAATTGTAGGCCATTCGGCCCATTTCTATACTGCCTTCTACACACAAAGCTGCCTCTCATTCTATATCTCCTCACCCTATCAGCCCGAACCTTCTGTTCCTTTCTCCCACATGATATAAATGAATAAACTGATTATTGTGCATTAAGAAATTAATAAATATTCATCAGGAGTCTGTCTGGCTTTCCTTTTTATACTTCCCAACTACTTGGAGTGGTAGTGAATTCCAGAATGTAATTCCTCCTGCTAATTGGATTTATTAATGTGTATGCGTTTTGGATTCTTTTACAAAGTAGGAAGTGGAAGAGTCCATTCAGTCCATTCATGGCTGACCACACAAGTGAGTGCTGTGTTATATGAATTTTAGTGCCTGTGTGATGCCAGCTGTGTAGACTGATGTCTCAATGACTGACTGGCAGATCATATCAGACAGCACCTTTTGTCTGCTCAAGATAGACTGAGTACTGATAGTATTCCACCAAACCAAAACTCAGAACATAATGTTGAGTGTTAAATATGGTTCTGTGATGGCACAGCACTTATTGAACAAGCCTGAGTGTTTTACAAATTACACTCCTAACACATTTAACATCAGTAATGCTCTTACTGTGGCTTCCTTATGCTTGCTACACAAATTCAGATCTCTCCTCTCCAGAAGAAGGGAACACCCTTTTTTAAATTTAAATGCAACTGTGAGGGACATTAATTCCCTGGTACATTCTCCATGGCTCACATTAATTAGGGTCAGCTTGCCAATGAATCACCACTTTTTTTTTTTACAAGTTGTATAAATTGATGTTCCCTTTGAAATTTGGCATTCTTGCATTTGTCCTGATGAGTGCAGGGCAAAAAGCTTTGGTACCATTCTGTTTTTATTTTACAGTTGCACTCAAATTTAATTCCCTCACTTGGAGTCAACCCACAAACCGGTTCAGATGACCCACTCCCAATCCTTAATAACTGACCATTGCTGCATCTTTGCTGTTTACAGGACTTCGAAAGTTGGCTCCGAAACTGGCTCTTTTTCCAACTCATTCAGGAGAAGAAACCTGTCCCGACAACCAGTGCACCCCACCACGAGCCAATGCCTGAACCCGAACCCCAACCCAGTGGTACGTGACTATGTCGTGTATTTCATTCCTTGTCCTGAAGGGGGTGATCTCTCAGCTGGCTCACCTTCAGCGTGCATCAGTAAGAATGAAGATCTTGCATTTATTTGTTTCACCTTCTGAGGGCATGTCAAAGCTAGGCGTTAGGCAATGGACATCTTCGGCAGTACAATCACTGTTGCTTTGCAATGTTGACTAATGACGTAGCCTACATGATGACCAATCTGTTGTACAAACAGAAATTGGGATCAGTGAACATAGGTTTCACCTGAGAGATCCATGTTACAACAAACTCTCAATATTACAAAACTCATAATCCTGAGACCTAGGCTTGTACCCTGGGGACATGGAGCCAGATCCTACAGAGAACAGGTGGAATTTCAATTCAGTTGAAACATCTGGAATCAAAAGCTATTCATGGTAATGGTGGTCATGACAACCATCAATTGTTATGTACATCTGTCTTGTTCTCGTGTCCTTACAGGCAGGAAACTGCAATTCTTACCTGGTCTGGCCTATACGTGACTCCAGTCCCACAGCAATGTGGTTAGCTGTTAACCCTCCCCAACTGTTCGGGCCAAAGGACTGTCAAAGATTGGTAACAAATACTCACCTTGGTAGGGAACACCTAAAGGAACAAATACAGGAATTTCCGGAGGTCCCAAAGACCTGTGCTGTTAATGAAGTGCATTTAGAGTCGTCTGCATGGAGGCCTTAAAGGTCCCAAAGAAATGGGGAAATTCTTCCTGAATGTCCAACGCCAATATTTGCCCCTCAACCAACTTCATTTTTTTTTTTCAAAACAAAAAGCAAATTATTCTCTCACTATCTCAATGGTCCGTGTGTGGCCTTTCTGGATTGAAAAGGAAACTTTCGTAAGGAAAGACCAGAGGACTGTCAAAGTTATAACACAGAGAGGCCATTCAGCTCATCATGTCAACATTGGCTGGTTATGCAGCTGCCCATTATAATCCCACTTTCTGGAACCTGGTCTATTGCCTTGTTGGTTCCAATACTTTGTGGGAAACATTGAGGTTCCTTTGTAAATGAGGTTAGGGTCTCTGCCTGAACTGCTAAACTGGGCATTTAATTCCTGACCCCCACCACCCTCCTCATTATAATCCTTCCATCAGTCATCTTCAATACATGTCCCCACTAGGGGAAAGAGGAGGAGAGAAAGAGAACAAGATAGAGGTGCTGATGTTAGGGAGAACATTCTGGAATTTTGGTCCAAGGAGGGGTTGGAGTAAATTGTGGAGAGGGAGGGATGAGGACACGGAGGGGCAGGGGTAAGGCCATGGAGAGACCGAGAGGGAAGGGTGCAGGGATTTGAAAACTGTTTTGAAGATTCTCAGATGAGGCTCTACTAGGAGCTGATGAAGGCTTTGAGCACCGCGGGAAGGGATAGTAAGTGAATCCCATCAGTACCAAGCTGCTGTCTCCAACCAGTGGTGAATGTATCATTCTTACTTTCTTTTGTATGTTTGAATCTCCTTCTTTGTTCCCATATACAACAGGGCAAAAGATTTACTCCAGCTTTGTGATGAAACCAATGATGGTTAGCCTTCCAGAGTCTGACAACGCTCCAGAAGCAAAAATAGGTAACTCTTCAAAATCCGTGTTCAGTCCAGAGCAAATGCAGGATTGGGAGGGACTGCTCTGGGTATAGTGAGAATATACACCCCCGTTTCCCACTGTGGAGATTGCAGTCACCAGTGGATGGAAGAGAAAGTTAGGAATGGTATCATGATGATTTGCACTTGCTCAGTCAGATTGTCCATTTGTCCAGAACCAGGGGACTGCATACACACCGGGAAGAACATTCCCAACCAATCTGTTGGAACAACATTGGACCTGCTTTTAACCCTTGGATGTGAATAGATTGTGAATGAGTTAAGGTCAGACTTGATGCTGAATGATTTAGGAGTAGAGTCTGTGGAACAGGCTCCTTAGCCTGTTGATTTTATTCAAATGCACTGGGTTTCATTCAGAAAATTTCCAAACAGTTTCTGAGTAACTTTGAGTCTTAACAGTACAGAGGCTAACCTGCTGGGAGGAACAGATGGCTGCTTCTCCTTTTTGTGTAGGTCTGATGTTATTGATTGATCATCAACCAGTCAAAACACCACAGAATTGATGCTCTGGTTAACCAGTATCTTCACTAGTGTGGTGCCAAGTTAGTGAGACTTTGAACCAAAGCCCATAAGATGTACAGGGTTGGATGCACCAGAATGGTGCTGGGGATAAGTCAGGCAATGAGGGCAGACACGTGACTATGGGATGAGCCTGCATTAGAAATAAGAAAACAAAGATTTAATCAAGATTTGCCTTTTTGATTAAAGAATTGATTTAAAGGAAAGATTGACTCTCTAGCCACAGGAAGCGATCACAATGGAGTTAAGAGAAACCTTTTTTTGTCGTGGAGTAAGGAGAATACTTACAACTGGGTCAATTACATCTAAGGAAAAGGCAGATAAGTAGTCATGATAATGCAGAGCACAAAACTGGTTGTTGAGTCGGTTTAATTTGAGGACAGTCAGATGGACAGAATGAGCCGTGAGCTCTAAGATCAGGAGACCAATCATGAGGTTACACGCCCACCAAGCCAAGCTGGCATGGCCGTTCCTGAAGCATTATTGATAAATTGGGGAAGGTTCTTAAACCAACTTAGTCACGTAAGAGTAATAGACATCCTGCTCTGAGCGAGACTATGATTTAATTCTTGACTGTTGCCACCAATGCCCACATCATCAATGAAGGTAATGGCTGACCTTTGTCTTTGAATTCCTGCACTCCATGAGAAATTCCTTGCAGAAACTGAAGGCTTTGCTGAGCCACTTTCTGAGAACAATTCAGGTTAACCGTGTGGTGTAATATGTTGGCTCAGACCAGGTAAGCACAGCAGGTTTCTCTGTTTATGGACAACACAACAGCTTCTTGGTCACGTACACTGTTTTCACTTCAATGATATCAATGTGCTATTTGTGAACTGCACTCCCAACATCCAGCTGGAATTGGAAGTTGAGTTTCTAAGGTTTATTTTTACAGACATCTGGATAATGGGTCCAGTCATAGAACCAGTGCATTGCATTTATTTTTGAATCCGACAAACATTTAGCAGCACTCTAATAAAGCAATTACCCATGAATTGCCTCCCAGCCTGTGAACTGACTCCCATATCATAAACCCTACCCAACCTTTGAATCTTCTCCCACAGCCAGTGTGCACCCAGCTGTATCACCTGGGGGAAAAAACAATTCCATATCAATATTCTGCAGTACCCTCCAGTAATCCTCTAAGCTGTGAATTCAGCTTGTAGTTCTGTTATTCAACACCAGACTTCCATGGATTTGCAATCTATGGGTTTGAAGAGCTCGCTGCAGGCTCATCTCGCAATCGAAGTGAGTGTTGGATCTTCCATGTCAGCCCAGAGGCTGCACACACTGAAACTGTCTGTTGAATCCAGGTCTGATCTTCTCATTCTATGCAGGGCAATCGTTCTGAAGGATCGAGTCTCTTCAGGTTCTTTTGAGTGATTAAGGTACAGCTTTTCACTTGCACACCTTCTTAACAGGCACAAGGTCAGAAGTCGCACGACACCAGGTTATAGTCCAACAGGCTTATTTGAAATTGCAATCTTTCAGAGCGCTGTGGCTAAGGTGCTTTGTGATTTCAAATAAACCTGTTGGACTATAACCTGGTGTCCTGTGACTTCTGACCTTGCCCACCCTAGTCCAACACCAATGCCTCCAACAGCTTCTCAATGAGGAGGTCTCAAGTTTTTTTTTGTGATCTTGCTGCCCAACATACCATTTACTCTGGATGCTGAATACAAGCTCTCATCCCTCCAAATATTCCATTCCCTTCTTTTTACTGGAGAACATGTCCAAATTAGTAGGGTTACAAATCCCAGCTCCAGTAGCATCGCCCAATTGTATCAACGTCGACAGAAGCTCAGGGGCATCAGGTTTAACGGGGGGAATAAAAACAGCAACAGTAAAGTACCTTTACTTAGTGCCTTTTTAATATAGTAAAATATCCCAAAGTACTTCACTGACACCTAGAAATACAAGGACCCAGCAGAACAAACATGGCCAAGGAGGTAGCTTTTTAGAACAAAGTAGGGAAGGAGCTGGAGAGATTTTGAAAAAGAATTCCAGAGCTTGGGCCTAAGACAGTTAAGGGAATGGCTGACAGTATTGGTGTAATTAAGGATACACAGAAGGCCAGACTGAGAAAGGGTGCAGCAGTTTCGGTACGCTCAGAGGTTACACAGACTGGGGAAGGGAAAAGTCTATGTTGGGGTTAAACACGAGTGGTGAGAATTCTAAAACCCTGAAGGTGGGCTACAGGCAGAGGACTGTGCGTGAAGAAAAACATCAATGTGATGTCAAACATTATCTTCCCTCGTTCAGTGCTCAGCTCGGACACAGAGTGTCAGAGACGTCACAAAGTCGCGGTTGTTCCTGGAGCTTTCCGTCCCAGTTGTGATGAGATGGGAAACTATGAGGCAAGACAGTGTTGGCCAAGCACAGGATACTGCTGGTGCTGTTATCCGAATGGAACAGAGATCACCGGAACAGCCACTCGCGAGAATTTAACTTGCGAAAGTACGTTTCAGTTTTCTTAATCTACGTGAGAGGATGAATGTGATGTAAAAATCCCCCATGTCATAGGGAATGAATTCACACACTGGAGGAGCTTGTGTTCACATGCATCAAGACCTGGACAATATCCAGGCTTGGGCTGCTTTGTGGCAAGTAGCACTCTGATTACACAAGAACTCCTAAAATAAGAAAGGATCCAGCCATCAGTCCTACACATTCAGTGGCATTATCATCAATGGTTTTCCCCACCATAGATGTCACTAATAACCTCAAATTTAACAGGCTTTGGGGTTAATGAATGCAGTGGTTACAACAGCAAGTCAGAAACTGGGAATTCTGTGGTGAGTGTGATGGAATATTTCCCACCTGCCTGGATGAGTGCAACTCCAACAACACCACAGCATTTAGGATGATGCAAGACACTTCATTGGTATGGCATGCACAGATGTGCACTCCCTGCACCACCGAACGCACAGTCGCAGCAGTGTGTACCATCTACAAGATGTACTTCAGCAACTTGCCAACATATTTTCAATAATCTCCCAAGCTGACAAGATCATCTGGTTGGAAGGATAAGGACAACAGGCACACCACTATCGGCAAATTTCCCATCAAGCCACACACCATCCTAATATGGAAATATATCACTGTTTCTTCACTGTCGCTGGCTCAAGATCCTGGAATTCCCTCCCTACCAGCATTATGGGTCTACCTATATGCCAAGGGCTGCAATAGTTCAAGAACGCTCCCTCTGAGTGTGAGAGAGAGAGAGAGAGAAACTAGGGATGGGCAATAAATGCTGGCCCAGCCAGCAATGTTCACGTTAATGAATAAAATAAGTACAGGAATGAAGCCCATTGGAACCTGTCCCCTACTTACTGGTTTGTACCTCAGCTCCATTTTCCTAATTTTGCTCCAGATTTCTTGATTGCCTGATCATAAAAGCAATCTGGTTTAGGCCCAAACGATCTAGTAGATCACTTTCCCAGGGTGTTCCCGATTTCCATAATCCTTTGTGTGAAGATCTTGTGCATAATTTCACTATGAGGTGGGTCTGTGTCCAATTTAAAGACTAGATTCCCTCTTTTTTCTCTATGTACCCCCAACTCCTCCTCTCGGCATCAGCAGAAAAGCTTTATCTTTCTTAACTGGAACATAAGAACTAGGAGCAGGAGTAGGCCGTCTGGCGCAGCGAGCCTGCTCCACCATTCAACAAGATTATGGCTGGTCTTTTTGTAGACTCAGCTACATTTACCTACCCGCTCACCATAACCCTTAATTCCTTTACTGTTCAAAAATCTATCTTTGCCTTAAAAGTATTCAATAAGATAACCTCAACTGCTTCACTGGGCAGGGAATTCCAGCGATTCACAATCCTTTGGGTGAAGAGGTTCCTCCTGAACTCAGTCCGAAATCTGCTGCCCCTTATTTTGATGCTATATCCCCTACTGGCAACAAACCTCCCTGCTTCTATCTTATCTATTCCCTTCATAATTTTATATATTTCTATAAGGTATCCCCTCATTCTTTGAGATCATTTTAAACCTTTCAATTGGATCAGGCCTCAGGTGGAATACAAATTCAGTTGAGCCCCAAAGGCAGAATTGCACAAGGTCCAAATATTGGTATCTTCCGGAAGGAAGAGGTCAACTACAGGGATCAGGAGTGAGAACGCTTGGATACTGAGCTCAGTAATTGTTAATTTGATGCAGCAATGACAACCAATACACCACATCTTAAAGAAGGCTTTAAGGATGATTTGGATCTTTGATAGAATTGGATTGTCAATTCTTTGATATTTGGATTCAGGTCACTGAATTACATTAACAAACCATCCCTCCAGATTGGAGAAGCCGGTGTCCATGTACATGCACTATCCTATGAACTTAAGTCAAAAATTGCGAGAGAGTTACAATGTGCATGGAGGTCCTTTGGCCCATTGTGTCTGTCTGCACCAGCTCTTGAAAGAGCAAATTAATAAAGCGGGGACTGAGCGAAAACTTGTATTGCCCCTACAACAAAACCCATATACACTTGCCACTGTAATATTCCTTGCCTAACCATTGAATATTCTCCCACATTCACTCTCCCCAATAATAGAATCTAACCTTCAATTTAATCTGCGCTGTACTCTATACCCGTTCGTGCCTGTTCATCTATGTTTGTGAGAGAAACCACCGAATCAATGTTTCTGGAAGCCCAACGGGACTCTGTCTTAAAATAGCGGCCCATCTTTCACTATCCAAGATTAAAACAGCCAACCCTCCTTCACTATCAAAGATTAAACTGTACAAAGTGCATAAAGAATTACCTATGACAGGCTGGATTTTAATAAAGCTTTAATAAATTGTCATTTTTATTTTCAATTTCCTCTTGCCTGTCTTTAATTGAGGTTTATTTCGATCTTTAGGCTTTAGAAAGTCAGATGATCTGAACATGTCTGGCTTGGCAGCAAGTAAGTAACCAGTGGGTTTTTTTTTAACAAGCTTCTGAAATTAGAATCTGAATAGAAAAGAATATGCAGTCCAGTTGTGTATAGGCTCCTCATAAACCCTGTCCAAAACTCTGCTGTCCACATCTCTACTTGCACTAAGACCCAGTCTGCAGTTACCCCCCCCTCACCCCCCCACTTCTCAACGTCCTCCCCGATCTCTGTTGGTTCCTGTTTAGACAATGATCTATTTCAGTGTTTAGATCAGAGTGGTGCTGGAAAAGCACAGCAGATCAGGCAGCAAACGAGGAGCAGGAAAATCGACGTTTCGGGCAAAAGCCCTTCATCACGAATAGAGGCAGGGAGCCTGCAGCGTGGAGAGATAGAAGTAAAGCGAATGATCTATTTCAGACTTCTTATTCCAGTCGATTCAGCCTGTCCTTGAATGGGAGTGGGGCTGGAGAGGTGTGAGCAGGTAGAGAAAGGGAACTTCTGCTTATGATTTGTGGCTCTGTTTGCAAGTACGGTCCAGGTGGTGGAGAGGTGGTAACATTGCTGAGCTGGTTGATGCAAGTCCCAGGGGATTGGAGTTTAAAATCTCACAGTGGGAACTGCTCAAATTCAATCAATGACTGTGGAATTAAAAGTGTGTCTCAGTAAAAGTGACCATGAAACTGTTGTGTATGTATTACCATAAACAGCCACCTTATTCACTAAAACCTTACCTGTTTTGGCCTGCGTGTGACTCTAGATCAAAATGTTCTCTGAAGTGGCCTAGTTAAGGGGCTTTAACAGACTCATCTTGAAGGGATGAATGGCCTATTCCTGCACCTATTTGCTATCAGTGACAAATCCTGGATGAGCCAACAATATGCATCCAGGGACAAATGTGCTCACGAAAAGGGAAATTAGAATATGTTTCAAACTAAATATTAAAGAGGACGGTTTTGGATCTGCATTTCTTCATTGAGTTGGTTTCTTGGCCCTGAGTTGGATGATTTTGTTCGAATCTCAGTCTTGAGACTTGAGCACAAAATCTCAATGGACTTTCTCCATTTCTGTTGGATGCCCCAAGCTGGACTTTCAGGTGAACTTCACATGTTCTCTGAGCACTTTATTAAAGGAGTGCGTTACTCCTGGCGTCGTGGCCAATATTTATTGATTTAATTTTTAATTTCATGTATTTATTGAATTCAAATTCCGCATCTGCCATGATGGGATTTGAACCGAGGTCCCTTAGAGCATTACCTGGGTCTCTGGGTTAACGATCCAGTGATCATTCCATGAGGCCATCACCTCTCCCAATAGCCAATATTTATCGTAAATTAATCCATCAAGTTGTCAATCACCAAAACCATATTATTTGCTCATTGTCCGTTTGATGTTAATGTAGATATTGCCAGCCACATTTCCTACATTTTAATAAAGACTGCACTTTGAAGATTTTTCATTGGGCGTAAAGTGCTTTGGGATATCCTAAAGCATTTCTTTATTTTGAATCTTTGGAAATGTCTCACAAAAGGGCGGCACGGTGGCACAGTGGTTAGCACTGCTGCCTCACAGCGCCAGAGACCTGGATTCAATTCCCACCTGAGGCGACTGACTGTGTGGAGTTTGCACGTTCTCCCTGTGTCTGCGTGGGTTTCCTCCGGGTGCTCCGGTTTCCTCCCACAGTCCAAAGATGCGCAGGTCAGGTGAATTGGCCATGCTAAATTGCCCGTAGTGTTAGGTGAAGGGGTAAATGTAGGGGAAGGGGTCTGGGTGGGTTGCTCTTCAGAGGGTCGGTGTGGACTTGTTGGAACGAAGGGCCTGTTTCCACACTGTAGGGAATCTAATCTAATCTTCGTACAGAATCCAGATGAAAGCAACGTGAAGAAAATTGTGTTGAAATTGCAAAATGTTGGGTGAAATTTTGTAAACTCATGCAAACTTTCTTTTTCATTTCAGTGAATTAAGAGCTCGCTGGGGAAAAGCAAGCAAAGTCTGACCAGCTTCATTCCAGACATCATACATTAATTGCAACTCCTGATTTTTATTAACCTTGGGTATGATCGCTAACTATTGAGAGCTGACCTCCTTATCTGGCTGATGTACTTTCCATTTTTCTGAAAGACCTGTCCTCACTGATGATTTTTTAAAGAGAGGAACAAATTGCCCGAATCTTTGATACTGCTCACTTCCCTAAAAAGAGATTTACTTCCACTAGACGTTCCATTTCATCCAGTATCAGCCCCCCTCCCTAGGGGTTGGTTCTATTCTTTTGCCTCCACACAATGACGATGATGTTTCATGAATTTCAAGGTCTTTGAAGCTTGTCAATAATTTAATTCAGAAGTGCAAGATTCCTGGATTTTAAAATGCCACACAGGACCTGTTTAATTCCAACAAAATCTAGACTGCTGCAAAGGAAATTAAATAACTTTGCAATGGAGCCCTGAGATTAATGATAACCTTCTGCTGACTCGCAGAACATGGCAGAGAATCAAGATGGGACAATAGTGTGAGGTTGGGATCCTTCATAGAGCGTTCTGTTGATGAGTTCCAATCCTCCTGTAGCTACTGGCCTATCCATTTCAATTTGGAATTACAACCCCAAATCATTCATTTACTCTGGTTTAGTGCCTTAGAATTTCCCACACTAACTGCAGTGACAGGACTATCACCACATAGACCACAGAAGAAGATTATCACCAACACTTTCTCAAGTGGCAACTGGGACACTCAGTAAATGTCAGCTTTGCCAGCAACACCCACATTTGGGTTCAGAAGCAGGCAATGTATTTGAAATTTATTCCATGGCAATTTGCTTTTTGAAGTGAAGTGATTTTTTTTTTGCCCCCATCTCCGTATTTTTATGATTAAAGGCTCGATGTCTTTTATCGAGATATCTGTTTATATTCCCAGGCTATCCTTCACCAGACCTTGCAGAAGCACCCACCTTATAACTCTGCACCTGGTTTTTGGTTACATAGAATATGTAGAACAGAAATAGACCATTTGGTTCAGCTAACCCACGCTGGTATTCATTCGCCACTAAATTGACCATCATAACCCTTCTCCCTCAAAGCCTTGTCCAAATGATAACAAAAAGGACACAATCCTGATGAAGGACCATCACCAGAAGGTCATTATGCACAATCACTTTTTAAAAGCTGTCATTGTCTATAAGCAACGTGTGAAAACTGTTATTGCTTCTTAATCTTTTTTATTTGTAACTCAATGGTGATTGCTTAATTGTAGATGGGGATAAATATTTTGCAATAAAGGGAGGGAATTCTGATCTTGTGTTCTGTTTTGGACAATAGAAGTGCCTGGCTTCAAATTAAAAGTCAAGTCTTTGCCTGGTTCTTGGAGCCTAGCAAAAAGGCCTCAATCCATCATCAAGGCCTATGGGTGTGAATAGTGAGTGGAAAAGATTTAATGATAGGGTTTCCAAATCTGGAGCCTTCAAAAATGAGCGATTCATTGGCAGGACATTGGTGGAGAATAACCATTGGCAAATTTCAAAATAATTCCACATGTTGTTTCCGTTTTGTTTCTTTATTGGTGGAAGTGGGGGTAACAAACCCTGATCGACTGACACTCAAGCCTCACCCCAATCTGGTAATTTTGGGACAGGTTATTTGAGATGGACATTCAGGTTGGGTGACCATTGAATGAGGAGATAGAAATAGTAGGTCATGTGATGAAGCCTTCAGGAATATGACAAACTACCATTCGCAAACCAATTTTTCAGTGCTTTTGTCTATTTTTTTGCTTCCTACACATTCATGTACACAGGGCAAAGGCAACTATTCGAGAGAGAAAAGGTGAAATCTTCAAGGCAATGAGAATAAAGACTTGACAAAATCTGCTCGATCTTTCTTTTCTCTAATATGCTGCTGTATAACACAATGGAACTCAAAACACCAAGGAGAATGTGGGGTGCAAAGGGCCAATTTCTCCTCATGTCTATTGCATGCAAGTCCATAATCACTCACAATACCAGTTACAATGCAGATGTGCCATGTCTGTCATTACAAAGGAGAAAATGTGTAATTTCTTATCAGCAAGCTGATCAAATCCCATAGCATTGAGGGGGAAACATTGGGCCCACTCAAGTAGGAGAAAGACAGTGAAGTCCATTGTGTCTGTGCAACATGCCTGTTTGAAGATGCCAGTCAAACTACTAACCTCTTTTTCCTGTCGATATTCCTGCCGCTGTTTGTTTTTCACATTTGCAATTCCCTTTTGTCATAAACTCTGGAAGGAGCATCCAGTTTGAAAAATGTACCTACAGAAATTATTTCCATTATGAACCCAAATGGAGAGACAAAAGCCTAAAACATGGGACAGGATTAAAGCAGGGGGAAAGGGGGCACAGAAGGGTGTGTGCTACAGGCTGGGACTGAGAGTGTCTTGGTGATGTCCCTTGCACTGGGGAGATCTCGAAGGGCTGGCATCTTTCGATAATATTATCAAAAAGGGTGCAGTTCAGAGCCATGCAGCTCGGAAACAGACCCTGCGGTCCAACTCGTCCATTCTTAACGTAATCCCAAACTGAAGAAGAACTTGCCAAAATAAAACATCAAACAGAACAGGCCCTTTGGCCCATCATGTCTGTGCTGACCATGACAGCATAGTAAACTCATCCTATCTGTCTGCACATGGTCTGTATTCCTCTATTTCTTTGGATGCTGCCTGACCAGCTGTGCTTTTCCAGCACCACACGTTTTGACTCTGATCTCCAGCATCTGCAGTCCTCACTTTCTCCCTCTAGTTCCTGCATGTTCATGTGTCTAAATGCCTATTTTAAATGTTGGTATTGTATCTGCTTCCATCACCTCCCTTGGCAGCATGTTCCAGATACCTACCACCCTCTGTGTTTGAAAAAAAAGTGCCTCACACATCTCCTTAAACTCCTGCCCTCTTGTATCTGACAATTCTAACCTGGGAAAACACCTCCGTCTATCTACCCTATCCACACCTCTTATAACTTTATACACTTCTATCAGGTAGCTCCGCAGTCTCCGATGCTCTAGCTAAAACGATATGAGGTTTTCTAGCGTCTCCCTGTAGGTAATACAAATCCAATCCAGGCAGCATCCAAAGCCTCCACATCCTTCCTATAGTGTGGGGACTGGAACTTCACACAATGCTCCAAATGTGGCTTGACCAAAGGTCTCTAAATAGAGAAAGGAAGTTGAATTTGCAATCGTTCGCACAGAGATTCGAAACTATTCATGCCAAAACTGGAATGTGTCCTTAGGTCTTTGAATGTTTTCTCACTGAGGCTGTTTTATCTGCAATTTATGCATTAGGCTAAACTTGAGAGAACCTTACATCTGTGAGTATTCACATGGACCACATAGGACATTCAGTCCATCTAGTCCATGTTCAGTGTTTATGCTCCACGAGTTCTTTCCTGCTTGACCGTATCTCGCTTTATCGGCCATATTCCCCTCTCCCATTCCCGCTCCTGCGATGAGATAGTCACTGATGGGGAGGCTCAGCTCGCAAGCCATCAGACATTGCAGCATGAACAGGCCAGAGAGGATTAAGGAATTTGAGTTCCCTGCAGAATCGAACACCAGAATTAGTGATGAAAAATGGTCACTTACCACAGCCGCCTGGGCCTCTGTGGGTAGGGTGCCTAGCTCACCCTGAGTTTGGAATGGGATATTGCTGTGGAATGATGAAACAGTCATGATTAGAGTGAAAATCCTGAATCTCCATTTGATCCCATTTTGGGCAATTTCCCCAAAGCCTGAGGGAAACAAACTCCCTGTAGACAGGCTAATGCCCTTGACCATCACCGAGTCAAAGGTCAAAACTTTTCTCTCCTCACCCTCTCATTTCCAAGTCCAAAGCTCCCCATTGGTGTTTGGCCATGCCAACAATATTAACCTGACAGATAAGCATGACCAGGCACTCAGCTCCTGTGGCCAAAGCTAACTGTTAGTTATCCAGATGACAGGAAGTGAAATCCTGAGCTGGATAAATGGCTGCACTTCATGTAGCTTGATCCAATGCTACCTGACAGTCACTTCTCACAGGTGAAACCATGGCTAATATCATCTTGGCCTCTGAGAAAATCAACTAACAACATGATGTTGTCGTGGGCAGTTTGGTGTATGGCTTCTCCATTTCCATCAGTCCGCTATTGTCTCTGGAGTCTCCCCAGTTTTAAACAATATCTCTTGTTTAATCTTGAGTTTAATCTTTAATCTTCCTTAGTAATCATGAATTTGAATAATGTGGAGCATTACGGTGTGTTTTTTTGATTTGCAACTCACTTTGAAAATGTTATTTGAAAATGTTTGGCAGTGACGTGTTTAGAATCAGAATGCTTCTTTAAAAGTGGGAGATTTTTCCTGGATTACCCAATCATTTTAGTTTGAATTAGTACGGATTGTATCAGAGTGAACCGATCATCATTGTTCCTGATGTTGCTTGTGTAGCTTTGCATCTTAAGGCTGTGCTGTTTTTAAAGTTTTGAACATTACAATGAAACTTTGCTTAAATAAATTAGTTTTTAAGCTTGTAGTTGGGTTGCTGGTGGATATTGTTGAGAAATGCAGGCATTAATTTAGAGCACTGGTTGATAGCGGATAGAAGATCATTGTCAATGATGAGTCCCTGGGCAATGTTTTGTAGATCCTGCATTGTCACTTCCTATGGCGCAGTGGTGAATCCATCCTCAGTATTTGGTGGGCTTTTCAGAACGATTTCAAGATCCGTTGGGGATAAGAGAATAGTTTCCGATTAATGTGATTTGTAAAAGTGAGTGAAACGTATTTGGATTTATTGCAACCTTTGTTGCAATAATATTTGGAAGGTGTTATGACATGGGATAAACCCCCCCCTGTTAATTTTAAACCAACACCACAGAAAAGATTTATCCCATGCAGTAACCTGTGAAAATTCGAGAGGCCCTAGAACAAGTCAAAGTAAAAAGAAACAATTTTATTTCGTAAAGTATAACAGACAATAATTAACTAACTATTTACAACTCCTTCCTCTAACCTATCTTTTATTTTCTATAATACTAATCCAATAAAACCCCGATTAAGATTTACCAAAAGTCAAATTTCAGATCCAGCCAGCTGTCGAATCTTCCCTCTGTAGATTTGCTCTCTAGGTTGGTGTCAATGTTTTTTCTCTGTGTAAACTCCTTCTCTAGACTGGTCCCTCTCAGAGATTTCTCACTAGCAGCCTACATTTGTTGGTCTTTTAGCAGTTCTCCCCGAACTGTTCAATTTTTCCTGGTCTTATATCCCTAAAACATTGGATTGTGCCATTGGCTTTTAATATTGTCAACATACTAAATTAAAATTTGATTGGAGTTTGGAGTATAATTTAAATTGATTGGCCTAGTTCAAGTTTGGTTTTGTCTCCAGGCAACCAGCTACACTAGCTGCTGGACCAAAAGGGTACATTATATCATGTTCAGAACACTTGGTGCTGTCAGGTAGTTCGGCTAGTTTTTAACTCTCTTTAAGGTACAGTACACCCACATCTTCATAACAAAAGTCAGAGGAAAAGAACATGACAGTTTCTCTCCTGTATGTGACATTACTCCTCTCCCCTTTACACCATTACATCTTGCTGTTTGGTTCATTGTTGGGACATTAGTGACAAGTGCAAGATCCAGGATTTATTGCCCCATCCCTAACTGCCCCTTGGCATGGGGGAGGAGGACTGCAGAGCTACTATTTTAGAACACACAGTCCATCTGCTCCTGAATCCTCATCTGTGCTTGGGTTACCCTCCAGATTTCCCAATTCTAATGCCCCACATGACCAGCTTCATATTGTGTAAACTTGATGTCATCCATATCCCTGTGGCTTGGATTCACACTCACTCCTGTCCACTCCCACCCACTGATCTCCATTGGATCTCTGCATGACGACCGCTCAACTACAGAATTCTAATCCTTGTTTTGCAAATACTCTTCATCGGCTTACCCTCCCTATCTGTGTCACCTCCTCCAGGCCTGCACCTCCTTGAGATCTGCCCAACTCTGGCCTTTTGCTCATCCCTGAGTTTAATTGTTTCACTGTACTTTCAGCTGCCTAGGCCCTGAACTCTGGAACCATTTCCTGAGTCTCTCGATCTCATGCTTCTTCTTTAACATGCTTTTCGAAACCCCTCCAACTAAGGCCTGTGTCTTCCTCTGGATTTGTGTCCACACGTTGGTTACAGAGAATTAGTTTCTGGAATCTGATTTTTAAAGATGGCTGCCTTATCATTGGAGGGGGAGTGTTAGTGGGAATCTGTGGACTGAGCTACAATGGAAGTTAGTGAAGGAGATCCAAGGAGCCGCGATGCTCTCCCTATTTCCTCATCATGATCTCAAAATCTGCACCTGGTAGAAAAGCAAATTGGAGAAATTACTGTTTATTGAGAAACGTCTCTTTATTGAGAATCTGTTCATGATAAAAATCAACCATGTGGTCTCAACTTAAAATCTAACATCTCAAATACTCCAAGAAACTGTGTCGCCCTACATTTCTAATGCTCTCTCCTTCTTAAACTTATCACCTGTGTTTGTGTCTGTGCAATGTCACATTTTATCATTTTTCTTAGGGTTAGTACGTAATAAAATTCGTCCTTCTTGTACTCAGAAAAACATTAATATTTATGACTGATTTGTCAAACTTGAAGTGGAACAGCTGTGTGCTTAAATAAAAATCTTTGTTATGATCGACCGAGAGGGGACAAAAAAGAGGTGAGCTGATTTAGCGCCTCCCCGGTCTGAACTACATGTGACTCCAGACCCACAGACCCACCCAGCTCTGAAATGGCCATGCAAGCCTCTCGGTTAAGACCATTAGACAGGAGCAGAAATAGGCTTATTGTGTCTATGTTGTATGATATGACAACCCTTCACTCTACCTTCCTGTCTTAACACTTGATTCCCTTACTGATTAAAAATCTGTCTCAGCCTTGAATGTTCTCAATGACCCAGGTTCAACAGCCCTCTCTGGCAAAGAGTTCCACAGAGTCACTACATTCTGAGAGAAGGAATTCCTTCTCATCTTCCTCTTAAATGTATGAGCCCTTATTCTGAGATGATGCCCTCAGATCCTCGACTCTCCTACAAGGGGAAGCAATCTTTCCACATCTACCTTGTCAAGTTCTCTAAGAATCTTGTATATTTCAATAAGTTTGCCCCGTATTATGTATTCCAATGAGTACAGGCCCAAACTACTCAACCTCCCCTCAGAAGACAATGCTTCCATATCTGGTATCCGCCTGATGAACCTTCCTCTGGTCTGCCTCTGGAATACCTTTCCTTAGATGAGGGGCTGAAAATGGTCCATGGTATTCCGACCAGTGCATTGTACAGTTTTAGTGAGACCTCCCTATCTTTATACTCCATTCACTTCGAAATAACAACTAAACTTCCATTTGTCATTTCTGTTCTCCGCTGACCTCACCCTTTGTGATTTATGCACAAGGATCCCCAAATCCTTCAGTGCTGCATTCCTTCCTCATTTAAATAATATTCATCTCTTCTATTCTTCCTCCCAACGTGCATGGCCTTACTTTGTCCCACATTATTTTCCATCTGCTCAGGTTTTGCCATTCACTTAATCTGTCTCTATCCCTTTGAAGACTCTATGTGTTGTCCTCACCACTAGTCTTTCCACTTTATTGTTGTGTCTTCCATAAACATGACTATAGTGCATTCACTTTCCTCATCCACGTTATTTATATTTTTATCAATAACTGTGGCCCCAGCACATTGAAGATACCCTCCATTGTGGGATTAACCATCGTGGTAAATGGGATAGAATTCAAACAAATGTAGAAGTTAAAGACTGGGCATCCATGAGGCACTGTGGGCCATCCACCGCAGCAGAACTGTACTCCAGCACAATCTGTAACCTCATGGCCCGGCATATCCCCCACTCAACCATTACCATCAAGACAGGGGATCAACCCTGGGTCAATGGAGAGTGCATCAGCGCATGCCAGGAGCAGCAGTAGGCATAACTAATAATGAGGTGCCAAACTGGTGAAGCTACCAAACAGGGCTAGTTGCATGCCAAACAGCATTTATTGCAAATGATAGACAGAGCTAGGCGATCGCATAACCAATGGATCAGATCTAAATTCTGTAGTTCTGCCACATCCAGTTATGAATGGTTGTGGACAATTGAACGACTCACTGGAGGAGAAGACTTCACAAATATCTCCATCCTCAATGATGGAAGAGCCCAGCACTCAGTGCCAAACATGAGGCTGAAGCTTGCGCAGCTATCTTGGCCAGAAGTGCTGAGTGAGTGAACTATCTCAGCCTCCTCCTGTGATCTCACTTCACATGACGTGAAAAACAGCTGAAGGTACTTGACAGTGCAAAAGCTATGGGCCCTGACACAATCTGGCAATAGGACTGAAGACTTGTGCTTGAGAGATTGCCGCTCCCCTAGCCAAGTTGCTCCAGTAAAGCTACAGTACTGGTATCTACGTAATAATGTGGTAAATTGCCCAGGTATGTCCTGTACGCACAAAGCAGGACAAATCCAACCCGGCCAATTACTGCCCCACCAGTCTACTCTTGATCAATACCTCGTCAGCAATAACCTGGTCAGTGACACCCAGTTTGGGTTCTGCCAGGGCCACTCAGCTCCTGATCTCATTACAGCCTTGGTTCAAGCATGGATGAAAGCATTGAATTCCAGATGGGGAGGTGAGAGTGAGAGCTCTTGACATCAAGGCTGAATTCGACTGAGTGTGGCATCCAGAAGCCCTAGCAAAATTGGAGTCAATGGGTATCAGGGGGCAAGCTCTTCACTAGTTAGCATCATATCTGACACACAGGAAGATGGTTGTGCTTGATGGAGTCAGTCATTTCAGCGGAGGAGAAAGTGAGGTCTGCAGATGCTGGAGATCAGAGCTGGAAATGTGTTGCTGGAAAAGCGCAGCAGGTCAGGCAGCATCCAGGGAATAGGAGAGTCGACGTGAAGAAGGGCTTATGCCCGAAACGTCGACTCTCCTATTCCCTGGATGCTGCCTGACCTGCTGCGCTTTTCCAGCAACACATTTCCAGCTCAGTCATTTCAGCTCCAGGACATCTCTCCAAGAGTTCCTCACCATAATGTCCTCGGCCCAACTATCTTCAGCTGCTTCACCAATGACCTTCCTTCATAATAAGTTCAGAGGTGGGGATGTTCACTGATGATTGCACAATGTTCAGCACCATTCGCAACTCCTCAGACACTGAAAGAGTCCATGTCCATAATTGAAAGACTTCCTCAACTTTCAGATTTGGGTTATTAAGAAACAATTAACATTCATTCCACACAAGTTCCAGGCAATGACCATCTCAAATGAAGGAGAATCCAACCAACACTTCTTGATATTCAATGGCATTATCACTATCAACATCCTGGGGTTACCATTGACCAGAAACTAAACTGGACCTGTGCTGTGGTTTCAAGAGCAGGTCAGAGGTTAGGAACCCCGCAGTTATCTCCTGACTTCTGACAGCTAGCCTAATCTAGAAGGCATAAGACAGGTGTGTGATGGAATAGTCCTCACTTGCCTGGATGAGTACAGCCATCAATCAGTGAGCTCAAAACCATCCAAGACAGAACAACCTGCTTTACTGGCATCTCATCTCCAGCAGCACCAATGCTTAATAGCAGCAGTGTACACTGTCTACAGGATGCACTGCAAACAACTCTCCAAGGCTCTTTAGACAGCACCTTCCAAAACTGTAACCACTACCATCCAGAAGGATTAGGGCAGAAGATAACTAGGAACATCACCTCCTCGAAGCCACTCACCATTCTGTCTTGGAAATATATCGCTGTTCTGTTAATGTCGCAGGGTCAAAATCCTGGAACTCCCTCTCTAACAACATTGTGATTTCACTTGTTCCCCATGGACTGTTGTGGTTCAAGAGTTCACCACCAACTTCTCAAATACAGTTGTGAATGGACGATAAATGCTGCCCACAACCTGGGAATCGTGTCATTTTTAAAGATGTAAAATTGGAATTTCAGTTCAGGTAGTCCATTTTATTTCACATTTGTTTCCTGAACTTGCCTTAATCTTTGGTAAAGGTGAATGCTGCAGCCATCCAGGGTCAGTGTTTACCCCTTAAAAGCCATTTTAGTGAATGAAAGGCCTCAGCGATTAAAATCAGATGATGGAAATTGAAAATTGAAGTTGAAAATCTAGCACTATTGTGATTCTTCCACACCACAGAGTAGAATCACAAACAATATTTCTCCTTTTTGTTTACAATGTCAATATGAAACATGTAAAAACTGCGTCGTTTGGTGATTTTTACAAGTGTGGACTGAAATAAGAAAGAATTGTTTCAAAAACAATGTTCTGAAGGAATGTCTGTGTAGTGATGGTACCTAAGCCAGGGTGGGTCTTATTGACTGTGAGACCCCTGATTGGGATTGTTAACCTGGGCCAATTAGGGAGCCCTGGCTGACAGAGGATTCTCAAAAACCTCCTTCTCTGTTTTTGGCTACACTTCAGGCCCACGCTCCTGATCTTCAGGCACCCGGTATGGAGGAGGGAGGGCAGACCTCGTGGGTCTGCTCCTGGGCCTGGCCAAATTAGCCATTAACAGGTCCAGGCAGCAGGCCATGGAGGGGGTCGTTAGGGCCGACTGCCTGCCCCCCTTCCGCGGTTACGTTAGAGCCCGGGTGTCCTTGTGGAAGGAGCACGCGGTGTCCACCAACACCCTGGAATTGTTCAGGGAGAGGTGGGCGCCGCAGGGAGTGGAGTGCATTATTTCCCCCTCCAACTCTATTTTGATTTAATCCCTGCCCTCCCCTTCACTGTTTGATCACACAGCACTGCCCTTTGATGTGAAGGGCGCTGCTTGTCACTGGCTACTCGGGTGTTTCCTTTCTTCCTGGTGGTGGAAACTGAATAAAGATTCATGCACTTTGTGTCTTTCATTGTGTCTCACACCTACACACACACACACCATGGGTGCTAGGGGAAAATATAAGCACTTCCGCATTTAGGCGGTAGTGTGGGGGTAAAAAGAAAAAAAAGAACAGGAGTGCCAGACATTCTGTTCACTGTGAAAAAATATAAAAAGGAAAAAGAAGAAAAAAAACCAGGGGATTCAGAATGTCTCCTCAGTCTAGGGACTGGCTTTGAACTGGCTGGTCACAGCCCATACACTGTGCATGTGTAAATAAAGATAAAAATCACACAACACCAAGTTACAGTCCAACAGGTTTAATTGGAAGCACACTAGCTTTCGGAGCGACGCTCCTTCATCAGATGATAGTGGAGGGCTCGATCGTAACACAGAATTTATAGCAAAAATTTACAGTGTGATGTAACTGAAATTATACATTGAAAAATTGATTGTCTGTTAAGCCTTTCATCTGTTAGAATACAGTGATAGTTTCACTTCTTTCATGTGTAAATCACAAAACCTTTTTTTAAAAAAGTTGCATTCTCAGGTTAGCTGTTAACAATGGTGATAGCTAGACAATATGTTGAAGGTGTTGGCCCCCTGTGTTCTCTGTCTATGCCATGATGTTTAGATTGATTCTAATCTAAAAGGTGAGATAATGGAGTTTTACATAAATTCATGCAGTTTTTGAGCAAAGTACAATGTAACCCTGCAAGTACAAACTCACCCCACAAAATATATGTGTGTATGTGGGTCTTTGTCTGTCTGTGTGTGTGTGTGTCTGTCTGGGTTGGGGGTTGTGAGTGTGAGAAAGTGTATGTGTGTGTATGTGTAGTGAGTGCAGAGTGTCTTAAGTCTGTGAGGGGTGCATGTGTGAGTGTGGGAGTGTGTGTGTCTCTAAGGGTGTGTGTGGGTGTCTGCGTGCGCGTCTGTGTGTATGTGTGTCCATGTGTATGTGTGTATAGGAGCGCCTGTGTGTGTGTGAGAATGTGTGTGTGTAGGAGTATCTGTGTGTGTGTGTAGTGCAATGGTGGTCACCTGTAATGTGACATGAACCCAAGGTCCCGGTTGAGGCCCTCCCTATGGGTACCGAACTTAGCTATCAGCCTCTGCTCGGCCACTTTTCTCTGCTGCCTGTCCCGAAGTCCACCTTGGAGGATGGTCACCCGAAGGTCCGAGGCTGAATGTCCTGGACCACTGAAGTGTTCCCCAACTGGGAGGGAACCCTCCTGTCTGTTGATTGTTGTGCGGTGCCCATTCATCCGTTGTCGTAGCCTATGCTCGGTTTCCCCAATGTACCATGCCTCCGGGCATCCTTGCCTGCAATGTATAAGATAGACAATGTTGGCACATAAGATAGACACATGTGTACCTGCCATGTACAAGCTGCCCAGCTCTCAGGACAACTCCATACAACCCTGTCACGGTAGGCGCTGCAAGATGTGTCAGAGTGTGGACATAGATACCACCATTATGCGTGGGGACACCTCCCACCTTGTACATGGCAGGTACACATGTGACTCAGCCATCGTTGTCTATCTTATACGTTGCAAGCAAGGATGCCCGGAGGCATGGTACATTGGGGAAACCGAGTAAAGGCTACGACAACGGATGAATGGGCACCGCACAACAATCAACAGACAGGAGGGTTCCCTCCCAGTTGGGGAACACTTCAGTGCTCCAGGACATTCAGCCTCGGACCTTCGGGTGACCATCCTCCAAGGTGGACTTCGGGACAGGCAGCAGAGAAAAGTGGCCGAGCAGAGGCTGATAGCTAAATTCGGTACCCATAGGGAGGGCCTCAACCAGGACGTTGGGTTCATGTCACACTACAGGTGACCACCACTGCACTATACACACACACAGATACTCCTACACACACACACTCTCACACACACACAGGCACTCCTATACACACTGACACACATATACAGAGACGCGCACACACACTCTTACAGACACACACACACACCCACATTCACACATGCACCCCCTCACAGACTTAAGACACTCTGCACTCACTACACATACACACACATACACTTTCTCACACTCACAACCCCCAACCCAGACAGGCACACACACACACAGACAAAGACCCATATGCACACATATATTTTGTGGGGTGAATTTGTACTTGAAGGGTTACATTGTACTTTGCTCAAAAACCGCATGATTTTATGTAAAACTCCGTTATCTCACTTTTTAGGTTAGAATCAATCTAAACATCATGGCATAGACAGAGAACACAGGGGGCCAACACTTTCAACATATTGTCTAGCTTTCACCATTGTTAACAGCTGACCCGAGAATGCAACTTTTTTTAAAAAAAGATTTTGTGATTTACACATGAAAGAAGTGAAACTATCACTGTATTCTAACAGATGAAAGGTTTAACAGACAATCAATTTTTCAATGTATAATTTCAGTTACATCACACTGCAAATTTTTGCTATAAATTCTGTGTGTTAGGACTGAGCCCTTCACTATCACCTGAAGAAGGAGCGTCGCTCCGAAAGCTAGTGTGCTTCCAATTAAACCTGTTGGACTGTAACCTGGTGTTGTGTGATTTTTAACTTTGTACACCCCAGTCCAACACCGGCATCTCCGAATCATGTGTAAACAAAGGGTGACTTGGTGACAGGATACTGGCTGCTATTTCAGCCTGCAAAGCAAGTAACCGCATGGGCGGCACGGTGGCACAGTGGCATAATGGTTAGCACTGCTGCCTCATAGCACCAGAGACCTGGGTACAATTCCCGCCTCAGGCGACTGACTGTGTAGAGTTTGCACGTTCTCCCCGTGTCTGCGTGGGTTTCCTCCGGGTGCTCCGGTTTCCTCCCACAGTCCAAAGATGTGCAGGTTAGGTGAATTGGCCATGCTAAATTGCCTGTAGTGTTAGGTTAGGGGTATGGGTGGGTTACGCTTCGGCGGGGCGGTGTGGACTTGTTGGGCCGAAGGGCCTGTTTCCACACTGTAAGTAATCTAATCTAATTTCTCTGTGGGGCTTTCAGATTCCTCAGTTACCAGCTTTCCGCCTCTGTAGGCTGCTGGCTTTCTCTCACCTTTCCAGTCTCTATGGACTATCATTTTTTAATTGTGGAAGCAGCCATACTGGCAGTAAAATCGCTGCAGTCTTAATGGATCCAATCTCTCTTCGTATGTCAGTCTTGCCATTCCCAGGAATGATTCTTCAGGAATCATTCCTGAAGAAGGGCTTATGCCCGAAACGTCGATTCTCCTGCTCCTTTGATGCTGCCTGACCTGCTGCGCTTTTCCAGCAACACATTTTTAAATTCCCAGGAATCAGCCTGGTGATACTCCATCCTTATTTTTAACAACTCTTGCTATTGATAGAATCCAGTGAAGGCTCACCAGACTGATTCCTGGGATGGCAGGACTGACATATGAGGAAAGACTGGATCAACTAGGCTTGGATTTGCTGGAATTCAGAAGAATGAGGGGGGAATCTCATAGAAACATATAAAATCCTGATGGAACTGGACAGGCTGGATGCAGAAAGAATGTTCCCAATGTTGGGGAAGTCCAGGACTAGGGGTCACAGTCTAATAATAAAAGGTAAGCCATTCAGGGCCGAGATGAGCAAGTATTTCTTTACTCAGAGAGTTGTGAACCTGTGGAATTCTCCCCCATTGGAAGCTGTTGGGGCCAGTACATTAGATACATTCGAGAGGGAGCTGAACGTGGCCCTTGTGGCTAAAGGGATTGAGGAGGATGGGAAGAAAGAGGGAGTGGGATACTGAGATTGCACGATCAGCCAAGTTCACATTGAATGTGGGGTGCAGGCTCGAATGGCCTACTCCTGCACCTATTTTCTATGTTTCGCTGTGTTTACCTGGTGTGGCCTAAATGTGACTCCAGACCCACAGTACTTCCTGAAGAGCCCTCTGAAATGGCTGAGCAAGCTGCTGAGTTTGAGGGCAATTAGGGATACGCCACTAATTGTAAATACCTTGCCAGTGCCATCCACACCCCAGAAGGGAAAGAAAAATGGTGTGGTCACCAGGGAAAGCTGATTCCCTGCCAGGTTCTGCGGGGTGTTCTGTGTCCAACAGTACGTTTGGGCAGTGGTGACATGAGAGCTTTATCTCAACCGAAGGGTGGCATCACCAATAATGACCAGACCCTTTGATCCCTTTAGCCCTGAGACCTCCCTCTTGAAAATATTCAATGTTTTTAACCTCAGCTGCTTATTGTACCCGAGGTTATACATGACAATTGTGGTAATCCAGATTGTAAAGGTGGATGAGCAGGATCCTTTGAAAAGGAATTGGAAAAGTAGCTTTAGGAGGGAGGAACTTTTGAACTGAGAGCAGAAAGGAAGGGAGTGGCGTTGACCTGCAGAGAGCTGGCATGGATACCAGGTGCCAAATGGGAACACGGTTCTCTGAGGTGGATAATCCACTCAGGGATTTTCCGTGTGGGAGGGTAATGACAATTTCTGCATACCTCTTCCATTAAAACCTAGAGGCAGCAAACATATCGCCTAGCAACTGACTGGAGCAGAAAGTCCCCAAAACCAGAACTTCCTGAATCGATTTAAGTGAAGAAAAAAACCCACAGACCGGATCTGTTTGGTGTTTGATTTCAGAACTTTGAAGGTCTGCTTTTGATCAAGTAAAGGCCTGTGTGTAAATGAATCCTGGCAAGTTCATGTAACAGCTCAGGAACTAAGAAGATAGGAACAGGAAGAGGCTAGTCACCTTCCTGGAGTTGGTTCTTGCCATTCACTCAAACCATGCTGAGCTGGATCTTCCAATGTTCTGCCCCCAACTGAGTTTTGATAATCTTGCCACTGGGAACAGTCTCTCCTTATTTATTCTTAAAAAAAAAGTCACAAGTTTGAATCAATTAAAGCTCACTGTAACCCTCTCTACTGTCAGGTGAACATCCCTAGCTTCCTCAGCCATTGAATCCCTACAGGGTAGAAGCAGGCCATTCAGCCCATCGCGTTTACATTGACCCTCCGAAGAGCATCCCACCCTATCCCTGTAACCCTGTATTTCCCATGGCCAATCCACCCTAACCTGCATGTCTTTGGACTGTGGGGGAAAACTGGTGCACCCGGACAGGAGGTAGAATGCGCAAACTCCATACAGTCGCCCGAGGTTGGAATCAAACCCGGCTTCCTGGTGTTGTGAGGTAGCAGTGCTGACCACTGAGCCACTGTGTCATGGAGGAATAGGAGCAGCGGGAATACGCGTAAGCCTTTCAGGTCTGTTCAGTTAGGCTTCTATCTTAACTCCATCCATCTGCTCGATTGTCCAAGAAATAAAACCCAATAACCTTCAGTTATATATTTTCAATCATTGAGTATTATAGCATGGAAATAGGCTCTTCGGTCCATCCTGTCCACTCTGGACCTATCTACTCTAATCCCAGCATTCGAGGAAGAAAGACAAATAGGCCACTCAATCCTTCGAGCCTGCTCCACCATTCACTAACCTCATGGCTGATCTGATTTTAACCTCAGATCTACAGTCCTACATAAAAATGTTCATCCCCTTGGACATCTGAGGGGTGGCACGCTGGCTCTCAGTGCCAGGGACCTGGGTTCAATTCCACCCTTGGGTGACTGTCTGTGGAGTTTGCACATTCTCCCCGTGGCTGCATGGGTTTGGTTCAGGTGCTCCAGTTTCTTCCCACAGTCCAAAGATGTGTAGATTCGGCGAATTGGACATGCTAAATTGCCCATAGTGTTAGGTGCATTAGTCAGAGGGAAATGGGTCTGGGTGGGTTACTCTTTGGAGGGTTTGTGTGGACTGGTTGGGCCATATGGCCTGAAGGGAATTTAATCTAATCTACCCACCTCTGCCTTAAACATACTTAATGATTCAGCGTCCATTACCTTTTGAAGAAGGGAATTCCAAAGACACATGACCCTCGTCGAGAATTTATTTTCTTTCCCTCTCTCACACTATCCTTGTGTGTTATTTCAAGTGCTCATCAACATACGTCTTAAATTGTGTGATAATTTTCACCT
Source organism: Chiloscyllium plagiosum (assembly GCF_037043375.1). Classification (NCBI taxonomy): domain Eukaryota; kingdom Metazoa; phylum Chordata; class Chondrichthyes; order Orectolobiformes; family Hemiscylliidae; genus Chiloscyllium; species Chiloscyllium plagiosum. Next base: position 11,725,207 of record NW_028270154.1, read on the forward strand.
TTACTATCCTTTAAGGCAGTGGTTTACAGAGAGCCCATGCCCTCTGGGTTCAAACTCTTTCTGTTTAAAACTACCCTCTCAACCTCAGGGTGAGTTAGAGCCTATCCTCTGCACTTTCTCAGCTTAAAGAGTTCCAGATTTCTAACCATTCATTGTGTGATTGACAGTTTCCTAGTTTGCTCTATTTCTAAGGTAAATTCCCTTTGATCGGGAATTCCCACAGAAGAATTAATTTCCCTCTGTCTATAAATCCTTCAATCGCCTGAAACACACCTGGATTCGAGCAGCCCACAATACTGCACAGTCAAACCTGATTCTGTATTTTTATCCTGAATTCATGTGCTTTCCAAAAGGTCTTCTGGACACCTGTTCAACTGATTATTGATCTCTTCTGGGACTAACACAAATACATAAGGCCCCTTGAGTCAGTCTCACAATCAATTATGTCTTTTTCTGGGAATTATCTTCTAAAATTCACTCGTGGGATATGGACATTGCTGGCTTTTATTTATCGGCCGTCCTTAGTTGCCCCTTGAGGAAGTGGGGGTGAGCTGCCTCCTTGAACCGCTGTAGTCCATGTGCTGTAGGTTTATCCACAATGGCAGGGAATTCCAGGATTTTGACCCAGTGATAGTGAAGAAATGTGTGAATAAGACAATGATGTAACTGATATCTAACGGCATGTTATCAACAGCCTGAGAAGAGAGGTGAGTGTAGCATGCGTATCAGGAAATGGTATTGTTTACATCAGTCCGTTTGTACAGAGCTTAGTGGACAATAGTCACACTCAGGTAATATAAAGACAGAGATGTAGCCATCTCAAAGTAGGGGCCGTCTAGTTTATAGTGCTGAATAGAATTCGTATCCTGAGACCTCATGATAGGCAGAATTCATGAGGACAGAACAATCCTTAGTAGCAGTGGTATCACTCATGAAGTAGTGGAAACCAAAATTATATAATGGCTGACTTGCGCCTCATTTCTGTGGACTTGCCTTAGCTCCTTAGCCCATCAATAGATTTCATCTTTTGGTTGTTACCATAGCATTATGGAGGCTGTTGACGTCATGGTTATCTTCAAACCTCCTTCAGTTCTTCAGTCTCCATGTTAACCCCTTGTCTGCATTTTCTTCCTCCGTTTTTGCTTCCTTGATTTGTCCTTTAGTTGTTGCCTGCACAAACCTGGTTTAAGTTTACTATGTCTGCATTTGGTTATCTCTGACTGTGCTTATAAAGCTTCTGATTGCTAGCTCTTGATGTATTCTGCGCTGACTTCCATACCAAGCAAAAATTGATTTACTTCAAATTTGAAAAGTCCAATTGGTCCTAAGCAGCTCGGAGGAGATACTGGTGAAATGCTAATGTCACTGGCTTAGCATCGGGGCTAATGCTATGGGAACAAAGGTTCAAATCCCACTGTGGCAGCAACTGACATTCAGTTTGCACGATCTTTAATTAAAAGCTAGTCTCAGCGATGGTGACCATAAAACCAATGAATGTAATAACTCACCTAATTCTCGGTTCCCCTTTAGAGAAGGAAATCTGCCAACATTACCTGCTCTGGCCTATAGGTGACTCCAGTGATGTGTAAGGAGGCGATGGTCCAGTGGTATTATTGCGAGCTTATTTGTCCAGAGACCCTGTAATGATGGAGGGATCCAGGTGGAATGCAGATGGTATAATTTGAATTCAATAAAAATATGGAATAAAGAGTCGAATGATGACCATGAAACGGTTACGGATTGTCCGAGAAACCCATCTGGTTCACTAACATCCTTTAGGGAAGGAAACTGCCATCCTTACCTGGTCTGGCCTACATGTGACTGCAGACCTGCAGCAAGGTGATTGATTCATAACTGTCCTTTGGGCAATAATGCTGGTCTAGCCAGCAACGCCCACATCCCATGGGTCAATAAACAATATGGTTGACTCTTAACTGTCGGAGGATGGGTTAGCTCCTGGGAAGCCCCTCAGGTCAAGGACAATCACAGATGGACAATAAATATGATGCCCACCTTGTATCAAAGGATAAATCTCTGGGGGAGAGATTCCAGATTTCTTCACACATTGTTTGAGATGTATTCTAGATTCCATTCCTAAATAATCTGGCTCTACTTGTGTTTTCTTATTCTGGGCCTCTCCAACCAGAGGAAACACTTGCTCCATGCCTGGCCCACCGAATCTTTATTATTGTTTCAAGCAGCTTGAATAAGGCCACCCTCCAGCTTTCGTAACTCAGGGGAATACAAGGCTAGCCCACGTTAGCTTCTCCATAATTGACCCTTTTAGGCCTGTTATTATTCTCATGAATTGACACAGCACCCACCTGCCATCTTTCGATTATTTACTGGCACGTCTTGGTGAAGGAGACATGTGCAGGAACTCTCCTTGGATAAGATGGGGATGACTCATTGTCCGTTTCCAAACTGAAGTGGATAGATTTTCAGCAAAATAGAGACTACAAGCAGCAGGAGACGATTTGGTCCTTCAGACCTTACCATCAACATGATCATGGCTGGTTCACTACCTCCTTGTCATATTCCTACTATCCACTGATACCCCTTGATGTCTTTTAATTCTATTTCTTTCTTGATTACATTCAGTGACGCCACAGGTTGAGAATTCCGTGGTTCAGAGTTCTGTGAATGAAGACAGTGTTCCTCATCTTAGTCCAAAATGATCTCCCTCGCATCTGAGACCATGTCCCCTGGTTCTAGACTCCCCCACATCCCCTGAGGGGAAATGTCCTCCCTGCATCAGCCTGTCCAGCCTTGTTAGAATTTTATACGTTCCAGTCAGATACGAACATACGAGTCTCGAAATAAGTGCTAGCCAGAGTGATAGGCAACAAATGCTGCTCTAGCTAGCAATATCTACACCCCCAGGCGTGTTCTCACATTGATAATTCAATATAATTCCACTGAAGCCTAGTTAAGGCTGGGTGTAAGATACTTGGTGTAAACTTGACGTAATTTACTTCCGCTGGACAGCACCTTTTCTGGTCCATACGGCCTCCTTCAAAGAACACTATATATGAAACTTGTCCCCAAGAAACAGATGTTTCCTCTCTGACTAAAATATCATGAACACTCTACAGCCAACATTTTCTTAATTTCTTTTTACTTTTCGGAACTGTGTTTTTTACTTGTGTTTTCACATCCTCTTTTCACTACAAAATATTATTTCTGTGCAATGGTGTGAGGCTTAACAACAATTAATAGAGGGACAGGAGCAGGCCAGTTAGCCCATTGAGGCAGTTCTAGCATCCCAACAGATCAATGCCAGGTCAATCCACATCCTAGCTACATTTATCTGCCTTGGCTTTAACATCTCTTAATAATCTTAACCACAGAAATCGCACTCAGTGATATGAAACAAAGAACTGTGGGTAATGGAAATCTGAACCGAACACAGAAAGTGCTGGAGAAACTCAGAGTTAATGTTCTGAGTCCAGTGACCCTTTGTCAAAACTGATAGTATCTGGGAAAAAGCAGTATTTATCTTGACAGCAAAGAGTGTACAGGAGATGGAGACAGAGCTCAGAGACCGTGAGAGACAGAGGGATCGTTAACAGTTGGTCAAATGCAATCAATCTCAGTTTTGAACTTTGATTATGCTTGAGTGGTCACACGCTACGGCAGAGGGAAAGTTCCAGATTTCTGTTGTACATGACCCATGCCTTTAAGAGACCTCACCTTTAAGAGTCCATGTGCTGTGTATAAACCACTGTGTCTCTGCCAGGCAGTTAGTTGGCTGTTTATTGTTTTTAAATGAACTAATCCTGAGTTTGCCAATCCCTGATGAACAATTGATTATTAGACCGTTATAATCGACTCAACAACCTTTTGCTCCCGATTGTGATGACAGAGTTCTCCCTGACCTCACACCTGAATGACCTGGGCTTGAACCCTTAAATCGTGTGGGCTATTTCCTGACCTACACCCCCACTCCCCCACTGGTTTATCAAATACTTTGTGAGAGATTACCTCTCTCTCTAAAGCCGAGGATATCCCAGCTCTGTTTATGTGACCTATCTGTGTAATTAACCCTGTGAACCCTGGAGAAAGGTTTAGAAGGATGTGCTGATGGAGGCAGATGGAATAAGCAGAGTGGGAGGAGATGGAGGGGAGGCTTGTATGGGCCTATTGTGGATGAAGGCCGGAGGGGCTGAATGTTTCTCTGACCAATAAGACATCATTGACTGAAGCCACTTATAATTCCTTTCATTGATCTCCTCTCCAGTCCCTCATCTTTCACACTTGAAAACTTTCTCTTTGCTGTAGCGTGTGGACACTTGAACACAGTCAAAGTTCAAAGCTGAGACTGATCGCATTTAATCAAATATTAACAATCCCTCTGTCTCCTGCACTCTTTGAGCTCTGTCTCCACCACCCGCACATCCCTTGCCATCAGAGAAATACTGCTTTTTCCCAGATATTATCAATTCCGACAAAAGGGTCAGTATGAGGAGAAGTAGGATAAGTAAGTGGAAACTGGGTTAAGGAGATTGCCCTTTAGACTCATAGAGGCATACAGTACAGAATCAGAGCATTCGGTCCATCTGGTCCATAATCCCAAACTAAACTAGTCCCTGCTCCTGGCCCCTATCCCTCCAAACCTTCCTATCCATGTACTTATCCAAATTTTTTTAAACGTTATAACTGAACCTGCATCCACCACTTCATCAGGAAGCTCATTCCTCTTTCTGTGTAAAAAAGTTGAACTTAATGTCTTTTTTGCATCTTTCTCCAATACCTGGCAACAGAAGGCGTTGTTAAGGGCAATGTGTGGCAGAAATGGACTTCCAAACACGTCTGATAATGTGCAGCACAACAGACCTCTGGGCAAAATTAGAGATCATGCAGTAAAAAGGGGCAACAACAAGGATATAAAATTAACATGTTGGTGAGTGTAAGTGCTGAGGAGAGGTTTAAGTTGAGAATGTGTTAGAATCATTGAGAACAGCAGGAGACCCTTTGGCCCTTCAGCCCGGTGCTGGCTCTTTGGAAGCTCCTTGCTCCTCTGCTCCTTTCGCCTGGAGCGTTTTCTTTTGAGTATTAATTCCTGAGTCGGCTCTCACTCCCCTGACATGGGAAATGTACCCTTCATTGCGGCCGGTTCTCTCGCCTCACACTGTGGGGTCAAAATCCACTCTGAAGACCCAAGTACAAAACCCACAATGAAAGCTCAGAGCGTTTGCACACTGCACTATTTCAGATAATCCTTGTCCAGCACAGAGGAGACTATTTGGCCGCACTGAGTTGATTCTCTCTCTCGCGCCACTGTAGTTTCCCTTCTCGTTCAGATATTTCTCAATTCTCTTTTAAAACCACAAATAAGACCATAAAAATAGGAGTGGAAGTAAGGCCATTCGGTCCATCGAGTCCATTCTGCCAATCCATCATGTTTGATGGGCATTTCAATGCCACTTAGCCGCACTCTCCCTGTATCCCTTAAGTCGTTGCGAGATTAAGAATTTAAGAATGACCCAATATCCATCACATTGTCAGGTAATGTCCCCAGGTCCTAACTAGTCACTAGCTGATTTACCAGTCACCTGCGATTTGTCCCATTTGGTTATCAACCCTCCAGTTCTCGGCATCACCTCCTCTCCAGTTACGCAATCTAACCTCTACATAAATGTAAACATCCTGACTAAATCTACTGTCTGCTTTTTTTGGTGTGGTTCTTCTTTATTCACTCATGGGACATGTATGTCACCAGCTGGGTCAGCACCTATTGTCGGTCCCTGGTTGCCCTTTGGCGAGTGTTGGTGAGCTGCCTTGAACCACCGCAATCCATGTGCTGTAGGTAGACCCACAATGTCCATAGGGAGGGAATTCCAGGATTTTGATGCAGAAAGCATAGCCTCAGAATAAAGAGGGACCAATTTAAGACTGAGATGAGGAGGAATTTATTCTCCCAGAGGGTTGTCAGTCAGTGGAATTCCTTGCCACCACGCTCATAAACTTGTGCAAAAGTGTGTACAGATCAAATTAAGACATGTCAAGTGGGATACACCTGAGCATCACTCTCCATTCTGATGCAGGCTACTTAACATATTTATTTGTGTAGCTACTAGCACACTAGTAAATATTTCCATTAACACAACAATAACCTCCACCTGCTCGACAAATCTCATCAAATCACCACCCTCCTCTAATTCCAGCCACTTCTGCAGCTCCAATTTTAATCGCTCCATTATTGGTGGTCATGCTTTTAGCTGCCTGGGCTCAAACTCTGAACTCTCCTCTTAAACCTCTCTGCTCTCCAGAAAGAGGCACCTCAATAATTACCCAGGCATTTGGTCATCTATTTTCATATCTCATTATGTAGCTCAGTGTCAAATTTAGTTCAATAATTGTTCCATTGAAACACTTTGAGTTTTTACTGTGTTGGAGGGGCTACATAAAAGCAACGTTGTGTTTATGTCACCTCCTCTAGCCTTACATCTCTCCTTATCTCTGTAATCTCCTCCAACCTCTTACAAACCTCCCTATCTCAGTAACCCTCTGCAGACACTAATCTCATCCTATGTCTGTAATTCTCTCCAAAGCCTACACCCTTCTCTATCTCTCTAACCCCTCTCTAGCCTCTACATCACCCGAATCTCTTTAACCCCCTCCAGCCGCTATACCCCTCCCTATCGCTGTAATCCCCTCCAGCCCCTATACCCCTCCCTATCACTGTAATCCCCTCCAGCCCTGACACTCCTCCCTATCTCTGTAACCCCCACCAGCCCCAACACCCCTCCCTATCTCTGTAACCCCCACCAGCCCCAACACCCCTCCCCATCTCTGTAACCCCTCCAGCCCCAATACCCCTCCCTATCTCTGTAACCCCCACCAGCCCCAACACCCCTCCCCATCTCTGTAACCCCTCCAGCCCCAATACCCCTCCCTATCTCTGTAACCCCCTCCAGCCTCTACACCCCTCCCTATCTCTGTAACCCCCTCCAGCCCCTACACCCACTCCCCATCTTTGTAACCCCCTCCAGCCCCTATACCCCTCCCTATCTCTGTAACCCTTCCAGCCCCAACACCCCTCCCGATCTCTGTAATCCCCTTCAGCCCCTACACCCCTCCCTATCTTTGTAACTCCCTCCAGCCCCTACACCCCCTCCCTATCTCTAGAATCCACTCCAGCCTCTACACCCCTCTCTATATCTGTAATCCCCTTCAGCCCCAACACCCCTCCCTATCTCTGTAACCCCCACGAGCCTCTACACCCACTCCCTATTTCTGTAAACCCCTCCAGCCCCTACACCCCCTTCCTATCTCTGTAACCCCCTCCAGCCCCTACACCCCCTTCCTATCTCTGAAACCCCCTCCAGCCCCTACACCTCCTCCCTATCTCTGTAACCCCTCCAGCCCCAACACCCCTCCCTATCTCTGTAATCCCCTCCAGCCCCTACACCCCTCCCTATCTTTGCAACCTCCACCAGCCCCTACACTCCTCCCTATCTCTGTAACCCCCTCCAGCCCCTACACCCCCTCCCTATCTCAGTAATCCCCTCCAGCCCCTACACTTCCTCCCTATTTCTGTAACCCCCTCCAGCCCCTACACCCCTTCCCTATCTCTGTAACCCCCTCCAGCCCCTACACCCCCTCCCTATTTCTGTAATCCCCTCCAACCCCTACACCCCTCCCTATTTTTGTAATCCCCTCCAGCCCCTATACCCCCTCCCTATTTCTGTAATCTCCTCCAGCCCTACTCCCCCTCCCTATTTCTGTAATCCCCTCCAGCCCCTATACCCCCTCCCTATTTCTGTAATCCCCTCCAGCCCCTACACTTCCTCCCTATTTCTGTAATCCCTTCCAGCCCCTACACCCCCTCCCTATTTCTGTAATCCCCTCCAGCCCCTACAACCCCTCCCTATCTCTGTAACCCCCTCCAGCCCCTACATCTCCTCCCTATCTTTGTAATCCCCTCCAGCCCCTACACCCCCTCCCTATTTCTGTAATCCCCTCCAGCCCCTACACCCCCTACACCCCCTCCCTATCTCTGTAATCCCCTCCAGCCCCTACAACCCTCCCTATCTCTGTAACCCCCTCCAGCCCCTACACCCCCTCCCTATCTCTGTAACCCCCTCCAGCCCCTACACCCCCTCCCTATCTCTGTAACCCCCTCCAGCCCCTACACCCCCTCCCTGTCTCTGTAACCCCCTCCAGCCCCTACACCCCCTCCCTGTCTCTGTAAGCCTCTCCAGTCTCTTTGGAAATGAAATCTCTGTACTTCTCCAAATGTGTCGAAGTATTGTGTTTGTCTGAAACTCTGGGGCTTGGTGCCTGGTATTCAGGTCATTCCCTGGTGTTAGTCAACAATTACAGTGAACGAGGAAATTCAGAACAGACTCTTGTCTCTGTTTTCGCAGTAGATTTTAGGTACAAAGCTGATGCTCGCAGGGTCAGTGAGAGGTCAGTGTCCCTTTACCATTTAGCTGGGAATTGGAGCAATGAGATAACGAAAGGGTAATTGCTCCAGAGTCACATCTCAGGATGACCTAATCCTTTCCAAAGCATGTTGGTTAACCACTGAAATCAGCTGACCGGAATAGGAAGATGCAACTTTCTAGATGAGTTGTTCCTGAAAGACTAATCACTTTCAAATCCTGACTCCCCTCGATGTTGTATTTTCCCAGATGACCACTACTGGCACAATCTGGTGTTTGCCACCTTTGCCGGTACTTGGTGCTGGGTAAGGGGTGATTAAGGTAGCTCACTATCACCAATCCTCCTTTGCCTTTGGCTTGGGTCTATCCAGTGATTAATGGCGGAGGATACAGCACCATAGAGTATTTACAGGACAGACTTTGTTCTTTGATAACCAGAAGTTTTAATGTATACCAATACATACAATAACATTTGGTCAGGCACATTGACTCAGACCTTTGGGAGCTGGTACAGATCCATCTGCTCCCTCTGAAAGCTGGACTCCTCATTCCCAGATTGTGTGTGATTTCAGAGGAATGCATGGATCCAACAGATCAAGAACATTAGTCCCTTCAGAACAATTACCTTTGCCACACACTTCTCACCCTATCCCTTAGTCTCATCTCTCACCCATCAAAGATGGGGCATTCCTAAATACCTTTGAGAAAGTAGCGGTGAGTGTCTACTTGATTTCCTTCAATCCATTTGGTTTCGGTGAACCCGCAGCACTGTTACAGACTGCCAGGATTTTGATTGTGTGACAGTGAAGAATAGGATGGTGAGTGGATTGGAGGGGAACTTGCAGGTGGTGGTGTTTCCATGTATCTGCTGCCCCCATCTTTCCAGATGGACATGGTCCTTGCTCGGGGAAGGTACGGTCTAAGGAGCTATGAACCTTGTAGCCGCAGTATTTATATATCTGGCCCAGATGAATTTCTGGCCAATGGTAACCTAGTACTGATGGTGTTGTTGGGATATTCTGTGAAGGTAATGCAGTTGGATATTAGGGATTGTGGTTAGCTCTCTCATCTTAGAGATGGCCATTGTATGGGGCCAATGTTATTTTATTTTACACCACACTTCGGATGGGTATATGAATAAGAAGGGTTCAGAGGGATATGGGCCGGGTGCTATCAGGTGGGACTAGATTGGGTTGGGATATCTGGTTGGCATGGATGGGTTGGATCAAAGAGTCTGTTTCCGTGCTGTACATCTCTAGGACTCCAGGCCTCTATGGCTACTGCAACTCAGATTGGAATATTTCATTACTTAACAAAAAGAAAGACTTCTCGCATATGCTTTTTTTTTTGCTGTGCGTTTTAAACCTGCATCCTTTAATTATTAATACATCTGCCAGTGGAAGCAGCTTCTCTTTGCTTATTCTGTCACGACGTTTGTGAGTTTGAACATCTCGATTATATCTCCCCCTAACCTTCTGTGCCTCAAGAACAACCCCAGCTTCTCCAACCAAAGTCAAATACTGCAGGTGCTGGGATTGAGTCACACTGGACTCGAAACATTTCACCTGTTTCTCTCTCCACAGAGGCTATCAATCTGGCTGAACTTCTCCAATCATCTCTGTCGTTGTTCCAGTTTCATAGAATACCTACAGTGTGGAACCAGGCCATTTGGCCCAACAAGTCCACATGACCCTCCAAAGAGTATCCCACCCAGACCCTATTACTCTACGTTTACCCCTGACTAATACACCTAGCCTATGCATCCCTGACCACTATGGGTAATTTAGCATGGCCAATTCATCCAACCTGCACATCTTTGGATTGTGGGAGGAAACCGGAGCACTTGGAGGAAACCCACGTAGACATGGGGAGAATGTGCAAACTCCACACAGACAGTCGCCCGAGGCTGGAATCAAACCCAGGTCCCTAGCATTGTGAGCCAGCAGTGCTAACTACTGAGCCATTATGCCACCCAACACACTCTCCATTGTGCCATAGAGCCTTGCTCTGTTTCTCAAGCCTGTCCACCTGAGTTTATTATCCCTGGTACCATTCTGGTAGTCTCCTGTGTAGAGTACACAGTCCAGAACGGGAAAAAAATCTTCACTTGATGCCCATGACCCTGTGTTTCACAGCTTTGTAAAGCCAAAGGTGACATGCATCCTTTTAGAAACTTTATCAACCTGTACTGCCATCAGTAAAGGATTCAATCATAGAATCTCTACAGTGTGGAAACAGGCCATTTGGCCCAACAAGACCCTACCAACCCTCCAAAGAGTATCCCACCCTGACCCATTCCCCCACCCTATTACACTATATTTCTGCTGATTAGGGGAAATTGAGCCAATGAGCCCCCATTAATCATGGAACCACCAGCATCAAATTTTATTGATACACTTAAAAGGTCCGTATTAATGGTGTTGTTTGAAAATGTTCGATGGGCACTGTAACTTTCCCCAGTCATTTAAGCTTTAATGGTTTCTAGCTCCTATTTCAAGTCAGAAAACTGAATTGCAACCCTGATTTTTCACAGATGATGAGTTAACATTTTCTTAATTGTTTGCTTTAAATTTCTCTCGAGTTTCAACTCGTGGATGACACAATCCCAGAGTTCTTGGAGGAGCTGGATTTATTCTTGGAGCAGGAAAGGTTAAGGGGAGATCTAATCAATGTGTTAGAAATCACAAACATTTTAAAGAGGAACACTTTCTCTGTGCCTTTACCTTCTTCAAAATTGGACCTTTTTTCTGATATTGAACATTTATCCGGTATTGCCAGTCTCCATTTATTTTCTGTGGGCCAATGCGTCAGAGAACATGTGACTAACTGTGTCTATTTTCCATTCTGTCATTGCCTTCACATTCATGTGAATGGGGCTGTGGGGTAGTCCCTGGATATGGAATTGATCCCCTGGTAAAGGGATGTTGAGGTGAAAGAAAAACCTCAGACTGAAAAAACGTCCAAGGCGTGGGGGGATGGTTAATTCCGCCAAGTTAGAATGTTGTTAGGAATGAGCAAGTTCTGCAAAACAACTTCTGTACAGAAATGCTTGCGTCAGACCCCCTGTTCATCAAAGTTAAGAAGTATCCCTTTCCCTCCTGTCCTTGAAGATTGATAAGAGCAGACAGGATAAGGAACTGAAGCCAACTAGCCTGTAGTGATTCAAGTGTGAGCATGAGGCTCCTGAGCCAGGAGAGACCTGGATAAGAGAATGTGAGTCTGCCGTGTTATGCTGGAAGGTAATAGGGAGCGAATTGTAAACTAATTATGTGTGTACTGGCCATAGTGCTAATGATATAAAGAGTGAATTCTCATATACATCACTCACTTGGAAATCCAACATGGAGAGTTCACCAATGGAATGACTACATTGGATAAAGTCTGGCACACGGGCTAATTAAGCTACTAATATTGTTAGCATGTGCAATTGTTTAATTATTTAATAAAGAGGGAGTGGAAATAATATTCAGATTGATGTGTGCCAATGATACCCAGAGTAGAGGCCAGAACCTTTAGACCAGAGAGTGTATAAAGGATTATAAAGTTCTCAGACTCCATCTTTCTCCAGGATAACTTGAAGCATGACATGTACTTGAACCATGCTGCATTGTTGTAATCAAGTAATATAACATTAGCCAGGCAATGATGTGTAATATATAACAGCCAGGTCTCACAAATATGTGTTGAATCCTTCAAGACCATGTCACCCACCACTAATGTCTTATGTTACAAAAAAAGGAATCATTGCCATATCAGAGAAAGATACCCAACTGAAGACAAAACCCATATCAAATCACAGGAACATGAACAGACAAAAATTAGAGGGATCTGGCCCATCCGCAAATGGGTGGAATTAGTTTAAGATGGCATCACAGTTGACTGAAGGGAATCTTCAGCACGTTCTGTGAAACCAAAGCCTTGAACCAGGCGCTTTGCAGACTTGTCCTTTTCCAGTGTCTCAGTGTCAATATTTTTGTTTGATCAAGCTGCTGTGACACCCCCTCGTTTACTGTGTTAACGGCGCTTTATAAATGCAACATGCTGTTGTGGTTGCCTGTTCACTCTGAATGTTAAATTTAAATTCCTTTAGGACTCTGATGCACCCTAACCTCCTCTGTCCCTCAACTGGAGAAACAAGAGAAAGACTTGCATTTCAGTAGCACCTTTCATGACGTCAGGACACCCTGAAGCATTTCACAGATAATGAGGCATTTTTGAAGATGATCACACCTGGAATATGATAATAAAGGAGTTAACATGCACTTTTCATTCTCTGACCATGCCCTTTCAGGGAAACAGAAATCTAATGGCCCTAGGTTTGATTTTCCTAAATTCCCCACAAATCCCTTTGCCTCACTTTAAAAATCCTTCTACAAAACTAAATTTTCATTGCAAAGGAGCTTTGTTCAAGAGTTAAATATTGCATTCAAATAGAAATTTAATTAGTCTCTCAGTAATCAAAGGAATTAACCACTCAGTAACCAAGGGAGTTAATCTTTCAGTCACTGAGGGAGGTTTTTAAAAAATTCATTCACGAGAGGAGGGTGTCACTGGCTAGGCCAGCATTTATTGCCCATCCCAAATCGTTAAGGGTCAACCTGTGGGCTAGACCAGGTAAGGCTGCCAGCTGCCCAGGTGACCCAGGTAGATTTTTCCAACAATTAACAATGGATTAATGATTAACATTAGACCCTTAATTCTGGTTAGTCTCTAGGAGTCAGGGCAACTAGTCTCTCTCTAACTGAGATTAACTAACTAACAATTTAATTTTTAGTAAGTTAGGCAGTTAATGACTCAGCTAACTAGGGGAGTTAATCTCTCCATAACTGGAGGAGTTAATCTTCCAATAATTAGGGAGTTAATGTCTCAGTTACTGAAAAATGTAATATCTCAATAACTGAGAGAGTTAATCTTCTGGTCTATGAGTAAGTTAGACTTTTAATATTTGAGGGATTTAACCGCCCAGTATTTTTACGTTTGATTTCTTAGTAATTAAGGCGGGGGTTAACACTCAGTAACTGAGAGGTTTAACCTCAGTAATTGAGGAAGTCAGTCAATGTCAGTAAATGAGGGAATTGACTATGCAAGTAACCAAGACCGTCAATCACTGAATAACTAAATTAATCTTTAATCCCCATCAAACGCAAGTTCATGTTAACTAAAGGTCGCCCTCTTGTGTCCAAAAGACAGAACATCAGATTGACTCTTCCACATTGACAGAGTCATAAAGTCAGGGAGATATACAATATAGAAACAGACACTTCGGTTCAATTGGTCCACGCCGACCAGATATCCCAACCCAATCTAGTCTCACCCACCAACACCCGGCCCATATCCCTCCAAACTCTTCCTTTTCATATACTCATGTGGAGTCTTTCAGGGAGGTGATGGCCTAGTGGTGTTATCACTGGACTGTTAACCCAGAGACTCTGATTAACATTCTGGCAACCTGGGCTCGAATCCTGCCATAGCAGATGGTGGAATTCGAATTCAGTAAGTATCTGGAATTAAGGATCTAATGATGACCACAAATCCATTTTGTGAAAGTGAGTGCTGGAGATTAGAGTCAAGAGTGTAGTGCTGAAAAAACACAGCAGCTCTAAGGAGCAGGAAAACTGACATTTAATGAGTGGCTCAGTGGTTAGCACTGCTACCTCACAGTCCCAGGTTCGATCCCAGCCTTGGGCGACTGTCTGTGTGGAGTTTGCACATTCTCCCCGTGTCTGCGTGGGTTTCCTCTGGGTGCTCTGGTTTCCTTCCACGGTCCAAGGATGTACAGGTCAGGTGAATTGGCCATGGGAAATTGCCCGTAGTGTTAGGTGCATGAATCAGAGGGAAATTGGTCTGGGTGGGTTATTCTTCGGAGGGTCAGTGTGGACTGGTTGGGCCGAAGGGCCTGTTTCCTCACTGTAGGGAATCTAATCTAAATGATGCAATTATTCCAGCCTCCACCACTTCCTCTGGCAGCTCTTTCAACACATGTACCACATTCTGTGTGAAAAAGTTGCCCCTTAAGTCTCTTTTGTACCTTTTCCTCTCTCATCCTAAATCAATGCCCTCTAGTTCAGGACTCCTCCACCCCAGTAAAAAGACCTTGTCTATTCACCCTATCCATGCTCCTCATGATTTTATAAACCTCTATAAGGTCACCCCTCAGCCTCCAACACTCCAGTTTTTCCCTTTGCTCATAATACACATTTTTTGTGCCTGTGTCCATCTACGTGCATGATATTGGGGAATTCCAAGTAATTCTTAAAACATTTTACTTTTGTGACATAGGAGAAGGTGAGGATTGCAGATGCTGGAGATCAGAGTCGAGAGTGTGGTGCTGGAAAAGCACAGCAGGTCAGGCAGCATCCGAGGAGCAGGAGAATCGTTGTTTTGGGCATAAGCCCTTCATCAGGAATGAGGGTTGTGGGTTAGGAGCTGAGAGGTAAAAGGGAGGGGGTGGTGTGGGGGGAAAAGTAGCTGAGTGTGCAATAGGTGGATGAATGTGAGGGAGAAGGTGATAGGTCAGAGGGGGGAGTGATGGATGGGTCCAGAGGGTAGTGCTAAGTTGGAGGCTTGGGACTGGGATAATCTGGGGGGAGGGGAAATGAGGAAGCTGTTGAAATCCCGTGTGCTTGCAGGGTTCCAAGGCGGAATATGAATTGTTCTTCCTCCAGGTGTCAGGTGGTAATGGTTTGGCGGTGACGGAGGCCCAGGATGGAATAGGATGACCAATTCCACCTCAGAAAGTCCCAGATAGCCTCCTCCTTCCATGATCACAACTTCCCTTCCCACGTGGTTGATGATGCCTTCCAGCGCATCTCCTCCACTTCACCCACCATCGTCCTGGAACCGCACCCCTCCCAATGCAACAAGGACAGAATACACCTGCCCCCCCACCCCACCACCCTCTGCATACAATGCATCATCCTTTGCCACTTCCGCCACCTCCAAACGGGCCCCACCACCAAAGATATATCTCCCTCCCCATGCCTATCAGCGAAAAGACCATTCCCACTGCAACTCCCTCATCAGGTCTACCTTCCACACCTGCCCACATCCTACTCCTGACACCTTTCCCTGCCACTGCAGGAAGTGCAAAACCTGTGCCCACACCACTCCCCTCACCTCACCTCCATCCAAGGTCCCAAGGGATCCTCCCACATCCTTCAGAAATTTACCTGTACCTCTACCAATGTCATCTACTGCATCTGTTGCACCCGATGTGGTCTCCTCTACACTGGGGAGACAAGATGCCTTCTTGCGGATCGTTTCAGAGAACATCTCTGGGACACCTGCACCCACCAACCCCACTGCCCCGTGGCTGAACACTTCAACTCCCCCTCCCACTCTGTCAAGGACATGCAGGTCCTGGGCCTCCTCCACCGCCAAACCATTACCACCCGACGCCTGGAGGAGGAATGCCTCATATTCCACCTTGGAACCTGCAACCACACGGGATAAATATGGATTTCAACAGCTTCCTTATTCCCCCCCCCCCCCCCCCCCCCCCACATCATCCCAGTACCAAGCCTCCAACTCAGCACCTCCCTCTGGACCCATCCATCACTGCCTCATCTGACCCATCACCTTCTCTCCCACCTTCATTCACCTATTGCACTCTCAGCTACTTTCCCTCCTCCCCACCTTCCCTCCCATTTATCTCTTAGCCCTGACCCATAAGCCTCATTCCTGAAGAAGGACTTATGCCCGAAACATTGATTCTCCTGCTCCTCGGATGCTGTGTGGCTGGCTGTGCTTTTCCAGCACAACACTCACTACTCTTGATACGTCTCTGTTACGCCTCACTGGGGTAACACACTGGGAACCAAATCCCATTATTGCTAAAGTTTAGGGGCTCATCTGGGACAGATTTGAAAAATAAGAAAGAAGAAATCGGTGTGGAACATGCAAATAATGTAGGTGGAGGAACATAGCATCTTCTGCACTGCGTTTAAGATATTGCACAACAAAGAATTTCCTGCAAGTGGCAGACTTGTCCGTGACATTCTTAAGGGAACCTCCAGAGACCTGGTTGATTGACTTGGCGGGTAAACTGGAGGTGCCATTGCCTGTCAGAGCTAGGAAGGCAGAAATAATTGAAATAGGAACGCTGCACTTGAGTTTAAAGAGACAGTCCAGATAGAGACATACCAAAATCTGCTGATATTCAATTATTACTAAGGCAGTTTGAGCATGAAGAGAGAATGAAAAAAATTCCAAAAGAAATTCGAAAGGTAACAAAAGGCAAAAAAAACAGAGCAGACAACAGGGGTGGCTTGCTGTTTAGCACGGATGCCTCATAGCACCAGGGACCCAGATTTGATTCCACCCTCAGGTGACTCACTGTGTGGAGTTTGCACTTTCTCCCCATATCTGCGTGGGTTCCTCTGGGTGCTCCAGTTTCCTCCCACAGTCCAAAGATTAGCCATGGGAAATGCAGGGTTATAGGGTTGGGGAATGGGTCTGGATGGGATAGCCTTCAATGTGGACTCATCGGGCTGAATGGCCTGTTTCCACACTGTAGGGATTCTATTCTATTCTAAAAACACTGTCTCCAACTCAGTCATGTGAAATTAGGTCAGAAAATGCCAGCAAGTCCAGCGGAATCAAATACAGAGCTATGTTGCAGGGGAGAAATTCGCACAGCAAAGTTTCTCTTCACATACACACTGATCAGTTTCTGCCTTGGTTTCTGATTTATTATACAGCAAACATTTTATTAACTGATTAGGGATATTAGCAGGACTTATACACTTAATGGTAAGGTCCTAGGGAGTATTGCTGAACAAAGAGACCTTGGAGTGCAGGTTCATAGCTCCTTGAAAGTGGAGTCGCAGGTAGATAGGATAGTGAAGGCAGTGTTTGGTATGCTTTCCTTTATTGGTCAGAGTATTGAGTACAGGAGTTGGGAGGTCATGTTGCGGCTGTACAGGACATTGGTTAGGCCACTTTTGGAATATTGCATGCAATTCTGGCCTCCTTCCTATCGGAAAGATGTTGTGAAACTTGAAAAGGTTCAGAAAAGATTTACAAGGATGGTGCCAGGGTTGGAGGATTTGAGCTACAGGGAGAGGCTGAACAGGCTGGGGCTGTTTTCCCTGGAGCGTCGGAGGCTGAGGGGTGACCTTATAGATGTTTACAAAATTATGAGGGGTATGGATAGGATAAATAGGCAAAGTCTTTTCCCTGGGGTGGGGGAGTCCAGAACTAGAGGGCATAAGTTTAGGGTGAGAAGGGAAAAATATAAAAGGGACCTCAGGGGCAACTTTTTCACGCAGAGGGTGGTATGTGTATGGAATGAGCTGCCAGAGGACGTGGTGGAGGTTGGTACAATTGCAACATTTAAAAGGCATTTGGATGGGTATATGAATAGGAAAGGTTTGGAGGGATATGGGCTGGGTGCTGGCAGGTGGGACTAGATTGGTTTTGGATATCTGGTCAGCATGGACGAGTTGGACCGAAGGGTCTGTTTCCATGCTGTACATCTCTATGACCCTGTGACTCGATAAATTGGCCCATATGGGATCAGGAGTGAGCTGATTCATCAAATATTCGGGATAATCAATGGATCCACATAATCAATATGAAAACAAAGTCAGAAATCACACAACACCAGCTTATAGTCCAATAGGTTTATTAGAAATCACAAGCTTTAGGAACGCTGCCCCTTCATCAGCGCTCCGAAAACTGGTCCAGTCCAGTCCATCACTGGCACCTTCACATCAATATAAAAACACACACTAAGTATTAGAAATGTAATGAAGGACGTATACATATCACTGTTATTACTTATAGCATAAATCACAGAAATAATAATGCAACTTTTCCTTAAATAAAACTTACTGGCAGAGAGCATTCTCACTCACACTCTCAGCTCGCTATTTGGACATCACCGTATTTCATTCGACTGAACAATAAGTATATTTACATCGAGGGGAGTAAAATAAAAACTACAATAATTGGACAGAATTATATTTGAAGTATATAATGTTTGCCGGTTTATCGGTGCCCCAGTTAAAACGAAGTTTGTTGTTTTAAATAAGAAACGGTCTGGAAAAGGCCCATCAGCTCCTTAAGCCTGCCTGATAATTTATCAAATTTTGACCGATCCTCCACCCAAAACTACTTTCTTGCCCTTTGTTCACGTACCCACCTTCCATTTTATCAATGAATCAATAATACAGTCAACAGCAGAACACCCCACAGCACCCGGTGTTGACAATTCCAAAGATTTATAGCATTTGAGTGAAGTCATTTCTCCTCATCTCAGTTTGAAATTACCATTCCCTTATAAAATTCCAACAGTGTGTGAGAAGGTCATTTGACCCATCGAGTCCACACCAACCCTCTGAAGAGCATTACACCCAAATCCACTCCCTCTCTGTAACCCTGCATTTCCCATGGCTAACCCACTCAGCCCTGGACACCATGGGCCAATTTAGCTCAGCCAATCCACCCTAACTTACACATCTTTGGACTGTGAGAGGGAGCCCACACAGACACTGGGAGAACATGCAAACTCCACACAGACAATCACCTGAGGCTGGGTTCGAACCTGGGTCCCTGTGAGACAGCTGTGCCAACCACTTAGCACCATGCTGCCCTTCCTTTTAAAAATGAAAGAGGCCCTTCAGCCCATCAAGTGTGCACTGACCCTCTGAGGATTACCTTACCCAGACTCAACCTCCCCACCAACTCCATCCCTGTGACTCCACATTTCCAAAGGCAAATCCAACTAAGCTGCACGTTTTTGGACTGAGAGGGGAAACCCATGCAGACGTGGGGAGAATGTGCAAACTCAACACATTCTGTTCAACCTCTCCTCAGTGACCATCCCCGTTTTCCCAGGAAACAATCCCATAAAGTTGAATTACAACACCCATGTGCCAATTAATCCTTCCTGAGATACAGAGACCCAAACTGAACAGTGCTGCAGCTGTGGTCTCACCAAATACCTATACAACTCTTGAAGGCTTCTGTACTCTATTTGTAATCCAGTCTGCTTGCAATACAATATTCCACTTGCTTTCCTAAATGGTTGCTGCATCTGCATGCTAACTTCCTTGAAAAACACACACAATCTCTCCAAACACAATCTCTCCAAACACAAATACTTTATTCATCTCTCACACTTTGAGAAAGGACTCTCTGTGTGCCTCCTTTATGGCATTGATAGAGTTCAGACTTTACATATTCTCTTCTAAACAAACACTAATGGGGACAGTGCAGAGACAGTTTTACTCTGTATCTCACTCCATGCTGTATCAGTCCTGGGAGTGTTTGACAGGGACAGTGTAGAGAAAGCTTTACTCTGTATCTAACCCGTGTTGTCCCTGTCCTAGGAATGTTTGATGGGGACAGTGTAGAGGCAGCTTTACTCTGTATCTAACCCTGTGCTGTATCTGTGCTGGGAGTGTTTGATGGGACAGTGTAGAGAGAGCTTTACTCTGTATCTAACCCTGTGCTGTATCTGTCCTGGGAGTGTTTGAAGGGACAGTGTAGAGAGAGCTTTACTCTGTATCTAACCCTGTGCTGTATCTGTCCTGGGAGTGTTTGAAGGGACAGTGTAGAGAGAGCTTTACTCTGTATCTAACCCTGTGCTGTATCTGTCCTGGGAATGTTTGATGGGGAAGTGTACAGGGAGCTTTACTCTGCATCAAAGCTCATGCTATATCTATCTTGGGATGTTTGATGGGGACAGTGTAGAGGGAACGTTATTTTCAGTTTGAAGGAATAAGACGACTTTTATTCAGTATCTAAACACTTGTTGATGGGGAGGTGATGGCGTAGTGTTATTATCACTGGACTGTGAATCCGGATAATGCTCTGGGGGCCTGAGTTCAAATCCCACGGTGGGAAGGAAGCCGCCATCTTTACCTGGTCTGGCCTACATGTGACTCCAGACCCAGAGGAAAGTGGTTGACTCTTAACTGCCCTCTGGGTAATAAATGCAGTCCTTGTCCTGCGATTGAATGAAGTTATACCTGTCCTGGGAGAGGTTAGTGGGGACAGTGTAGGGAGCTCTTCACTTTCGGTTTATGAAGAGTTAAGGAAGCTTTATTTTCAGTTTAAAAGAGGGAGCTTTACCCTGTATTTCTACACCTTACGTCATGTCTGCAGATTGTCAGTGCCCGACAACCAATGACATAGTTTTTGGAGTGAACTGTTCTATTGACATGTTGAAAGTGTTATGAAGATGTGGGTGTACTGTACCTGTAAGAGAGTTAAAAGCTAACAGAACTACCTGAAACAGCTCCAAGAGTTCTGAACAGGATATAGTATAACATTTGGTCAAACAGTTTGATTAGCTGGTTGCCTGGAGACAACATAACAAATTTGAATTAGGCCAATCGGGTTTAAATTATACCCTGAAAAATAGAACATAGAACAATAAAGTGCAGAACAGGCCCTTCGGCCCTCGATATTGCGCTGACCTGTGAACTAT
Organism: Chiloscyllium plagiosum; assembly: GCF_037043375.1. Classification (NCBI taxonomy): domain Eukaryota; kingdom Metazoa; phylum Chordata; class Chondrichthyes; order Orectolobiformes; family Hemiscylliidae; genus Chiloscyllium; species Chiloscyllium plagiosum. The sequence continues at coordinate 11,746,033 of NW_028270154.1, forward strand.
TCTCAGCTCGTCCCTCTACACTATCCCATCATCATCCATGTGCTTATCCAAGGATTGTTTAAATCTCCCTAATGTGGCTGAGTTAACTACATTGGCAGGCAGGGCATTCCACCCCCTTACCACTCTCTGAGTAAAGAACCTGCCTCTGACATCTGTCTTAAATCTATCACCCCTCAATTTGTAGTTATGCCCCCTCGTACACGCTGACGTCATCATCCTAGGAAAAAGACTTTCACTGTCTACCCTATCTAACCCTCTGATCATCTTGTATGTCTCTATCAAATCCCCTCTTGGCCTTCTTCCCTCCAATGAGAACAGACCCAAGTCTCTCAGCGTTTCCTCATAAGACCTTCCCTTCAGACCAGGCAACATCCTGGTAAATCTCCTCTGCACCTTTTCCAATGCTTCCCGAAATATGGGGACCAGAACTGTACACAATATTCCAAGTGTGGCCGCACCAGCATTTTGTATAGTTGCAGCATGATATTGCGGTTCCAGAACTCAATCCCTCTACAAATGAAACCTAACACACCGTACGCCTTCTTAACAGCACGATCAACCTGGGTGGCAACTTCCAAGATCCCTCTGCACATCCACACTACCAAGAATCTTTCCATTGACCCAGTACTCTGCCTTCCTGTTATTCTTCCCAAAGTGCATCCCCTCACATTTAGCAGCATTGAACTCCATTTGCCACCTCTCAGCCCAGTTCTGCAGTTTATCCAAGTTCTCCTGCAATGTGTAACATTCTTCCACACTGTCCACTACACCACCGACTTTAGTGTTGTCTGCAAATTTACTAACCCATCCACCTATGCCTGCGTCTAAGTCATTTATAAAATGACAAACATCAGTGGTCCCAAAATAGATCCTTGTGGCACAGCACTAGTAACTGGACTCCAGACCGAATATTTTCCAACCACCACTGGCTGCCTTCTTTCAGAAAGCCAGTTTCTAATCCAAACTGCTAAATCACCCTCAATTCCATGCCTCTGCATTTTCTCCATAGAAAATACCAAACTCCAACCCAATTTGAATTTATGTTGACAATGTTAAAAGCCAATGGCACAATCCGATGCTTTGGTGTATAAGACCAGGGAAAATTGAGCAGTTGGGAGGAGAACTGCCAAGCCAACGACATCTGCAGACTGCCTGGAGAATAGCTCTCTTAAAGGTAGCTTTATCATTCAGTAACCTGTGAAACATAATCCCTAAGAAGAAGAGGGCAGAGGAAGATCCAAATAGATGATTCGACAGCTGGCTGGTTTTGAAATTTGAATTTTTCAGTAAATCTTAATCGAGGGGCCTTTATCTAGTATTATAGGAGGGGAAAAATAAGAGATAGGTGAGAGGAAAGAATTGTAAATAGCTGTCAGTTAATTATTCTCTGTTATACTTTAAGAAACAAAGTTATTAATTTTTACTTTAAATAGTTCTTGGCATCTCGAATTTTCACGGGATAAATCTTCTCTGTGTTGTTGGGTTTACCCTGTGACGTAACAAAGTATGGTATTTAATTTACATACAACAAGCTCCCACAGTGTTAGCCTAAAGGGTTGTGGAAGCAGCTTTAAAAGACAATTAGAGTCATAGAGATGTACAGCACCGAAACAGACCCTTCGGTCCAACCCGTCCATGCCGACCAGATATCCCAACCCAATCTAGTCCCACCTGCCAGCACCCAGCCCATATCCCTCCAAACCCTTCCTATTCATATACCCATCCAAATGGCTCTTAAATGTTGCAATTGTACCAGCCTCAACCACATCCTCTGGCAGCTCATTCCATACACGTACCACCCTCTGCATGAAAAAGTTGCCCCTTACGTCTCTTTTATATTTTTCCCTTCTCACCCTAAACTTATGCCCTCTAGTTCTGGACTCCCTGACCCCAGGGAAAAGACTTTGCCTATTTATCCTATCTATGCCCCTCATAATTTTATAAACCTCTATTAGGTCACCCCTCAGCCTCCGACACTCCAGGGAAAACAGCCCCAGTCTGTTCAGCCTCTCCCTGTAGCTCAGATCCTCCAACCCTGGCAACATCCTTGTAAATTTTTTATGAACCCTTTCAAGTTTCACAACATCTTTCCGATAGGAAGGAGACCAGAATTGCACGCAATATTCTAACAGTGGCCTAACCAGTGTCCTGTACAGCTGCAACATGACCTCCCAACTCCTGTACTCAATACTCTGATCGATAAAGGAAAGCATACCAAACGCCGCCTTCACTATCCTATCTGCCTGCGACTCCACTTTCTAGGAGCTATGAACCTGCACTCCAAGGTCTCTTTGTTCAGCAACACTCCCTAGGACCTTACCATTAAGTGTATAAGTCCTGCTAAGATTTGCTTTCCCAAAATGCAGCACCTCACATTTATCTGAATTAAACTCCATTTGCCACTTCTCAGCCCATTGGCCCATCTGGTCACGATCCTGATGTAACCCGAGGTAACCCTCTTCGCTGTCCACTACACCTCCAATTTTGATGTCATCGGCAAACTTACGAACTGTACCTCTTATGCTCGCATCCAAATCCTTTATGTAAATGACAAAAAGTAGAGGGCCCAGCACCGATCCTTGTGGCACTCCACTTGTCACAGGCCTCCAGTCTGAAAAACAATCCTCCACCACCACCCTCTGTCTTCTACCTTCGAGCCAAATTGCTCAAATATTTGAAGGGTAACATTTGCAGAATGATGTTGAGAGATCATGAGGAGTGGTATTAATCACAGTCCTTACACAGCAATAACTTGAATAGCTCCTGTACGATTCCATGATGCGGTTTCCTCTCTCTTGATGAGGAGATGCTGGAGCTGGACTGGGGTGGACATGGTAAAAAATCAAACGACACCAAGTTATAGTTCAACAGGTCCTGATGAAGGGCTTTTGCCCGGAACGTCGATTTTGCTGCTCCTTGGATGCTGCCTGCCCAGCTGTGCTTTTCCAGCACCACTCTGATCTAAACCCAGGGTTTATTTGAAGTAAACCCTGTTGAATGAGTTGGAGATGCCGGTGTTGGACAGGGGTGTACAAAGTTAAACCTGTTGGACTATAACCTGGTGTTGTGTGATTTTTTAATCCTGTTGAATGAGAATCTGGTGTTTGATTTTTGACCTTCCTCTCTCTTGTCACTAGAGGGAGCCCATGTTCAGCTGCAAAGAGTTTCTATGACCACCTCTGGATGCTCCCAGGGCCTTCTGAGCCAATGAGGTATTTTTGACTTTAGTTACTGTTGTCATGTGTGAAACACAGCAGCCAATGGGGACACAGAAAGTTCCCAAAAGCAGCAAAGATGATACTCGATCAGGGTTGTTACTTCTTGGTTGAAGGATAATCTCATTTTTCCATCCACCTGTTTAACAGATTGTGAATTAAACACCCCTGCACTCCCTCAGAATTAAGTCAGAAGTGATACATGTATGGAATGAGCTGCCAGAGGAAGTGGTGTAGGCCAGTATGCTTACAATATTTAAAAGGCATTTGGATGGGTATGTGAATAGGAAGGGTTTGGAGGGATATGGGCCGGGTGCTGGCAGGTGGGACTAGATTGCGTTGGGATATCTGGTCGGCATGGACGGGTTGGACCAAAGGGTCTGTTCCCATGCTGTACATCTGTATGACTCTCTGTCACTCTTGGAGAAAGTGAGGGCTGCAGATGCTGGAGATCAGAGCTGAAAATGTGTTGCTGGAAAAGCGCAGCAGGTCAGGCAGCATCCAAGGAGCAGGAGAATCGACGTTTCGGGCATGAGCCCTTCTTCAGGAATCTCTGTGACTCTAAGTCACAAAACACCAGGCTTATAGCTCAACAGGTTTCTTTGAAACCACAAGCTTGCAGAGCGTTGCTCCTTCATCAAGTGAAGTGCTGTTGCACTATAATCTGGTGATGTGTGACTTCTAACTTTGTCTATCCCAGTCCAACACCGGCACCTCCACATCACTCTTCAGAACTGCACTGGGGTGTCTGCTGTATTCTGTCATTTCAAGTCTCTTATACATTACAACAGTGACCTCACTGCAGAAATGAAACATCTACATTCTGAGTGAACAGTTGTTGTTCCTGGGATCGTTTTAACAATTACATTGTGCTTGTTAAAGGTGCTATTTAAACACAAGTTGCTATAATAGGGCTCCTCTCAGCTGGAGTGCATCAGTTTAAGTCCTTTGGGCAGCAGCACTGGGAGTCACCAGCAGATGGAGCAATTGCTTCACAAAATAACACGAGGTGTTGGCCATTAAGAGTGTAATGGATTTAATGAGCTAGCTGCAATGTAGTGGCCCCTGTGTCTCCACAGATAGTTAATGCGATGCTATATTACCCTTGTCTGTCTGCTTAATGAGGCCTGATTGCCTGGAGAAATGGTCTTAGAGAGTAATGTGGTGATTGTGCCCTGAAGCCCATTTAACAGTTGTCACCCAGGCTATGACTAGCCTGAGATGTATCAGTTCTTACACTGAGAGTTGCAACTGAAACGGGCGAGCTGGGTAGTGACAGAGTGGGAGTAACGCTGTGTGATAGCTTCACTGCGGTACCCTCCTGATCTGAGGGTGATGGTGTGTGTGTACCTCATCTTTAAGAACCCCATTTGCTGTGTGTTGATATTTACTCATGAACCTGTACAGAGATGTAATGGGTTTATGGGAAGTGGGCAGGAAATTGGAATTGAGGTCAAGATGAGATCAGCCATGATCATATTAAATGGCAGAGCAGACTCGATGGGCTGAATGGCCTCCTCCTGCCCCTAGTTCCTAGTCATTAGTTAGATGCAACACTGCCCAACCACAAGGCCATCAGAAATAGGAACAGGCCATTCAAACCTGTTCCACCATTCAATAGGATCATATCTATCATAAGATTCCCTACAGTGTGGAAGGATGCCATTCGGCCCATCAACTCCATTCCAACCCCCTGAAGGACATCCCAACCAGACACCCCCTAGCCCTGTAACCTGGCATTTCACCCATGGCTAACCCATCTAGCCTGCACAGCATGAGCAATTTAGCATGGCCAATCCACTCTAAACTGCACATCTTTGGATTGCGGGAGGATATCAGAGATTCTGGAGGAAACCCACACAGACACAGGGAGCATGTGCAAATTCCTCACAGACAGTCACCCGAGGGTGGAATTGAACCTGGGGTCCTGGGCGCTGCGAGGCAGCAGTGCTAACCACTGAGCCACCCTGCCACTCCATGTTCCTAAGCTGACATTTCTCAACGTCCACTTTCCTGCATTTTCCCCTTGATTCCCCGACTGAGCAAGAATCTAACTGAGCCTTAAATATGCACAAGGAGTCTGCCCTTGTCTTATCCTGATGGATAGACGTTGCTTCAATAGACGACAGTTTCTAAACTCCAGTCCCTGAGACTAACACACCACCTTCTGTGGCAATCACGTTGAGATGTGTTCAACTTTGTTGGTATATAAGGCAATTAGAACCTACTAAGCAATTTTCAACATTTTCCCACTTAACAATACAATACAATACAATACGTTCCTTTAGGGTGTAGGTTTGCTCGCTGAGCTGTAGGTTTGATATCCAGACGTTTCATTACCTGGCTAGGTAACATCATCAGTGGCAACCTCCAGGTGAAGCAAAGCTGTTGTCTCCTGCTTTCTATTTATATGTTTGTCCTGGATGGGGTTTGTGGTGATGTCATTTCCTGTACGTTTTCTGAGGGGTTGATTGCCCTCGTACAGGAAATGACATCACCACAAACCCCAGGATCCCCATCCAGGACAAACATATAAATAGAAAGCAGGAGACAACAGCTTCGCTTCACCTGGAGGTTGCCACTGATGATGTTACCTGGCCAGGTAATGAAATATCTGGATAGCAAACCTACACCCTACACCTCAACCTGAGCTACAAACCTTGCACAATACATTCCCTTTAGGCTTACTCAACTCTAACTAATCTCTGCTAACCCCTCCTTGTCGAAACAGATGCTGGAAGAACCGTGGTCACTGGTGAGTTTCTCCAGTATTTTCTGCTCTGCTTTCAGACTTCCAACCATCCACAGTAGTCTGCTTTAGTTCTCCCATTATCCCGTCATTCTTTAATCCGTACAGCAGGCGGAATGGTATAGAGGGATTTGGGATCCATGTAACTAAGGTAGAGAACTTTCGAAACAGTATAGCAAGCGCGATGGGCTGAATGGCCTCTTCCTGCTCCTCTGTTAATGTCGCTGCTCGTAAAGACAAGAAAAATGGTAAAAAATATGCAGGCAGTCCTCATAACTATATCTGACCAACTGTGGTTATACTGATTGCATCCAATAAACCTCTTGTTATCTACGAACAATACGTTTCTGTAGGTACTCTGGCGGTGTATCCTCCATCACTAATCACTAGATAAACCCAAGACAAAGCAAAGACCAAAGAGGATTGGTGGCTCCACTGGTGGAGTTGACACATACGGTGGCACAGTTGTTAGCACTGCTGCCTCACAGCACTAGGGACCTGGGTTCAATTCCAGCCTCGGGCAACTGTCTGTGTGGAGTTTGCATATTCTCCCCGTGTCTGTGTGCGTTTCCTCCGGGTGCTCCGGTTTCCTCCCACAGTCCAAAGGTGTACAGGTTAGGTGAATTGACCATGTTAAATTGCCCGTAGTGTTCAGGAATGTGTAGGTTAGGTGCATCAGTCAGGGGTAAATGTAGAGAAATAGGGTAGGGGAGTGGGTCTGGGTGGGATGCTCTTTGGAGGGTCAGTGTGGACATGTTGGGCCAAATGGCCTGGCTCCACACCGTAGGGATTCTATATTATAGGTACCGGGTATGGTCACCTGCGCACATCAAAGCTTAGAGGACAGCTTGAGACAACAGATAGTATCATAAAGCCACACAAGGAGGCTGTACTGATTGTAATGGGGTCAGCCAAGTGGATCTCAGAGCATGTGAGTTCCCTGATTTGGGAGCCCTGGCAGACAGAAAGAAACAGGAGTATCAGAGCTTCTGTTCACCCTGAGAGCTGGCTGTGTGTGTGCAAGGAATCTCCTCCTTGACTATGTCTGAGAGGAATAGGACTGTCTTTGGACCAGCTGCTCCACATCCAGAGAGCTCTGAGAGGAAGGAAGGAAGGGAAGAAGAAAGAAGGAAGACGACGGAGGGAGAAGGGGAAGGAGGAGGAGGCAGGAAGAGGTGAGAGCTTGGAGTCCTGGGCCTGCTTTTGGAGCTGCAGCCTGGGCCTCACCCAGGTCAAGGAAGTGTTACTGCTGACCTGGGGCCCACTCCCATTGCTGGTCTCTGGGACCCCTCCCTGACCTGCCTCAGCTGTTACTGCCTGGGACTCGCCTTGGGGCCCCTCCCAGTACCTCCACCACTGCCACTGCTGTTAGAGGCCCACCTCCACTACTGCTGCCTGGGACTTGCCTTGGGGACCCTCCCCAACAGGTCTGCCCCCACCGCTGCAACCAAGGGCCTGCCTAGGACTTGCCTGAGGCCTGCCTCCAATGCTGAGGCCTGCCTCCAACATTGCTGCCTGGGACCCACCTTGGGCCCCTCCCCACAACCTCCACCACTGCTGCGATCTGAGGCCCACCTCCACCGCTGCTGCCCAGGACTAAAGTTTGGGGCTGCCAGGGACTTGCCTTGGGGACCCCCACCCCACAACTGGCCTGCCCCCACCAAAGTCCTACCTGGGACTCACTCTGCCTGGGACTTGCCTGAGGCCTGCCTCCACCGCTGCTGCTGCTGCCTAGGGACCCGACTGGACTCTTGTCAAGCCTGTGGAAGACAGCAAAGCGTGGCGAGCCTGAAGGTCGCGGGGCCCAGCCGAACCTACGCCGGGGTAGCCGCTGCCTTAGGCTCGGCTGCTCCAACCCCAGCTGAAACCACGACCCCCTTCGTGCACCTGACCAAACGCCTGGGGGTCAAGGCCTATCCCCACCCCAACATGACCATCGAGGCCTGCAGCAAGGCCATGGCTAGTGTGGTCAGCCCACTGGCCATCGTCGCTGCGGCCCGGATGTACGGGAAGGCCGTATTTTTCCTGAAGACCGAGCAGGGGGTCCACCTGGCCGTGGAGAGGGGGCTCACTGTGGGCGGGACACATTTGCCCGACGACCCTCTGGAGGTTACGGCCCAGAGGGTCGTGATCTCTAACGTCCCGCCCTTCATTGCCAGCGAGCTCCTTCTCCCCCACCTCAACACCCTGGGGGAAATCTGGTCAGGGGTCCAGCCGCTCCTGCTCGGTCTGAAGGACCCTGCCCTCAGACACGTTTACCCCTTCCGACGCCAGGTGTTTATTTGCCTGGCCCGGGAGGAGGTCACCGAGGGCTCATTACTGTCCTCCATGAGGGCGAGGCCTACCGCGCCTTCTGGACGGCGGACGCCGTGCGGTGCCACCTGTGCCGCGAGGTGGGGCACATAAGGAAAAACTGCCCCACCCAGAAGGCTGCCCAGCCCGTGCCAACGGCTGATGGTGGTGCCGCCGCACCCCCTCCCCCTCCCCCGAAGTCAACAACTCCAGCCCCGGCACCGAAGCCAGAGGCTTCCAACACTTCAGCCTCTGGCAGGGAGGGGGTGAGCGTCCGGCCGGACAGAAGGCGCAGAAGAGGACGCGACGCGTCAGGCCTGCCCACGGGGAGACCACCCTATCCCCTTCCCCGACACCGAGCCCACGACCTGTCCTGCCCCGGCACGACAATGCCCCTGCGGCTGTGCCAGCGTCGCCCCGGCGCGGGAACCCTGACCCTCAAACCCCCGAACCCGATACTTAACCCTAACCCCACTGACCCCACACCCACTCCCCACTCCCCACCCCGATAGAGAAACCCCTCGGGCTTCAACACCTGACCCTGGCGCCGTGACACCTCACCCGGGGGCCCCTGAGCCTGAGCTCTGCCCAACCCAGCCACGCCCTGGCACTAACCTGGGGGGAACCACCGCTGCTCCACCTCGTGCGGCAGCCGTGTCTCCAGGCCCCTGCCCCGCCCTCCCTCACCTGATAAACCTGGGGCGGGGCAGGAAGTGACACGCTGGCCCTCCCCACCCTGGCCACGCCCCCCTGTCTTCCCCCAGCCATTCGTATTCCTGGAAAGGCTGGGGGGAGGGACCCCGGGCCCCATGACCACCGAGGCGGGTGGGGAGGGCAAGGCCCATAAATCCCCCCCGGGCACCGGCCCTCGGAGGGGAGGGACTCTCCTGCAGCGCGCCGGCGGGAGTGAGTGACTGTCTGTGTGCTGGGACTCTCCTCCGCTATCGCCGAAGGAAGGAAGAAAAAAAAGAAAGAAAGAAAAGAAGAAGAAGAAGAAGAAGAAGAGGCAGGAGGTGGGAGCCTTTTTGGTCTGGCTCCTGGTCTCGGAGCTGCGGCCTAGGCCTCGCCACCGCAGGTCTCTGGGGCTCTGCCCGGACCTGTCTCGGCTGTTGCTGCTTGGGGCCTGCCTCCAATACAGCCTGGGACTTGCCTTGGGGCCCCTCGCGGGACCTCCACCGCTGCTGCTGTGGTCTGAGGCCTGCCTCCGCAACTGCTGCCTGGGACTCGGCTTGGGGCTGCCTGGGACTTGCCTTGGGGACTCTCTCCAACAGGTCTGCCCCCACCACTGCAACCGAGGGGACTTCCCAGGACTCGCCAGAGGCCTGCCTCCACCGCTGCTGCCTGGGACTCGCCTTGGGCCCATCTCCACCACTACTGCCTGGGACTTGCCTCGGGGACTCTCCCCAACAGGTCTGCCCCCACCACTGCGACCGAGGGCTTACCTTGGACTCGCCCGAGGTCCGCTTCTGCCACCGCTGTCGCTGCCTGGGACTTGCCTCTGGCGACTCGCCTCGGGCCCCTCCACCACTGCTGCTACCAGGGGCCCACCTCCACCGCTGCCTGGGGCCGAAGTACAAAGCGGCAGAATATGGCGAGCCCCAAAGTCGCCGGGCCCAGCCGCACCTACGCCGGGGTAGCCGCTGCCTTGGGCCCGGCTCCCACAACCCCGGCTGCGACGTCGACCCCCTTCAGGCACCTGACCAAACGCCTGGGGGTCAAGGCCTATCCCCACCCCAACATGACCATCGAGGCCTGCAGCAAGGCCATGGCTAGTGTGGTCGGCCCACTGGCCATCGTCGCTGCGGCCCGCATGTACGGGAAGGCCGTATTTTTCCTGAGGACCGAGCAGGCGGTCCACCTGGCCGTGGAGAGGGGGCTCGCTGTGGGCGGGACACATTTGCCCGTCGACCCTCTGGAGGTTACGGCCCAGAGGGTCGTGATCTCTAACGTCCCGCCCTTCATTGCCAGCGAGCTCCTCCTCCCCCACCTCAACACCCTGGGGGAGATCCGGTCGGGTGTCCAGCCGCTCCTGCTCGGTCTGAAGGACCCTGCCCTCCGACACGTTTACTCCTTCCGGCGCCAGGTGTTCATTTGCCTGGCCCGGGAGGAGGTCACCGAGGGCTCATTTACTGTCCTCCATGAGGGCGCGGCCTATCGCGCCTTCTGGACGGCGGACGGCGTGCGGTGCCACCTGTGCCGCGAGGTAGGGCACATACGAAAAAACTGCCCCGCCCAGAAAGCCGCCCAGCCCACACCAATGGCTGACGGTGGTGCCGCCGCACCCACTCCCCCTCCCCCGAAGTCAACACCACAGGCCCCGGCACCGGAGGCTAAGCCAGAGGCTCCCAATGCTCCAGCCTCTGGCAGGGAGGGGGGTGAGCGTCCGGCCGGTCAGAAGGCGCAGAGAAAGACGCGACGCGTCAAGCCCGCCCATGGGGAGACCACCCTATCCCCTTCCCCGGAACCTAGCCCACGACCTACCCCGCCCCGGCACGACAATGCCCCTGCGGCCGTGCCAGCGTCGCCCCGGCGCGGGACCCCTGACCCTCAAACCCCCGAACCTGTACCTGACCCTGACCCCAATGACACTACACCCACTCCCCACCCCGATGGAGAAACCCCTCGGGCTTTAACACCTGGCCCGGGGGCCCCCGAGCCCGAGCCCTGCCCAACCCAGCCACGCCCTGGCACTAACCTGGGGGAGGCCACCGCTGTTCCGCCTCCTGCAACGGCCGTGTCTCCGGGCCCCGGAGAGGGAACTAGGCCCCTGCCCCGCCCACCCTCACCTGATAAACCGGGGGTGGGGAAGGAAGTGACACGGCTGGCCCTCCCCACCCTGGCCACGCCCCCTGTCTTCCCCCAGCCATTCGTATTCCGGGAAAGGCTGGGGGGAGGGACCCCGGGCCCCGTGACCACCGAGGCGGGCGGGGAGGGGAAGGCCCAGAAATCCCCCCCGGTCTCTCTGGGGAAGAGGCACCGGCCCTTGGAGGGGAGGGACTCTCCTGCAGCGCGCCGGCGGCGCTGCCCCTCTCCGGGGGACGAGCCAACGGTGCCCCTCGACTGTCCCGCACCGCGGCCCGACTCGCCCAAACCCCTGGGGGCTACAGCAGGGCCTCCTGCTGCCTTGACTCCTCCGGCCCCTGGGGAGGACCTCGATGACCACGAGGGCCGTGGTGCGGGCGACGACGGAGGACCCTCTGCTGGGTCGTCGAGCGGTGGAGGGGAGGAGGGTGTTATCCTCGCTCCTCCCTCCCAGACTGTTTTTCCGGGGGCCTTGGCCCTGGGGGATGACCTTTTCCTGGGGGATGACCTTTTCCCCGAGGAGCCAGGCGTCCCGGTGTCGGGAGAGGAGCGGGGCCCCGAGCCTCTGCCGCCCGACGACCCGAACTCGGGGCGTTCCGGGAAGGGGTGCGTCGAGGAAGGTACCGCCGGTGACCCTGGGGGTGGGGTCGCCGGGGGTTTGAGGCCGGTTGGCGGCGCCGGACCAGCCCCCATTCTCTCGGTGGGGGAGGGGTCGGTGACCGAGGGCGACCTCCCGGAGGAGGGTTCGGGATCGGTGGCGGACACCGGGGACGACGCGGACTCCGTCTGCAGTGACTTTTTTGAGTCCCGGGTGCCCCCCACCGATCTCTCCCTCATCCCCCTCGAGGAACTCCGGGAATTTGTCGAGGAAACTCGGAGTCGCCGGGATAGAGCCCAACTGGCGCTCGACCGCTGGAGCTCTTTTGAGAAAGTTTACTGGTCGGCCCTCGCTGCCCGCCAGGCGCCTGGGCTCGATGTCAATGAGCGAAAGCGAGTCAGGAACTTCCTGGGAGCACTCCTGGTGAGGGCGAGGGACTTCAGTGCCCCTCCCTCGTCCTCCCTGTAAATATATACACGGGTTTGTTAATTGTACTGGTGGTGGTTGCACAACGCTTCCGACATGGAGACAACTATAGCCAGCCTCAACATCAACGGCAGCAGGGAGTCGCAGCGCAGATTCCAGACCCTCTCGGTCCTTCGGGACGGGAGGTATGCGGTGTGCTTCCTGCAAGAAACCCACACTACCCCGGGAGACGAAGCCACCTGGCTCCTGGAGTGGCGAGGGGGGGTCTACATGAGTCACCTCACCCGCAGATCTGGCGGGGTGGCTATCCTGTTGGCCCCGCATTTTCAGCCGGAGATCTTGGGGGTCAGGGAGCCAGTGCCAGGCCGTTTGCTTCACCTGACGGTTCGGCTGGGGGGCGCGGTGCTTCACTTGGTGAACGTCTACGCTCCCCCGGCCGGGCCGAGGCAAGCGAGCTTCTTCCAAGAAGTGTCCGCTCATCTCGCTTCCATCGACGAGGGCCAGTGCGTCGTCCTCGGGGGAGATTTTAATTGCGTCCTCGAGGGCAGGGACCACGGCGGTGCCCGCACTGACCGCGCGTCAGGGAAGAGGTTGGGGGACTTGGTCAAGTCCTTCGACCTGGTGGACGTCTGGCGGAATCTCCATCCCGACTCCATCGCCTTCACCTTCGTGAGGCCTGGGGTCGGAGTGTCCAGAATCGACCGCCTGTACGTTTCGCGGGCGTACGCCTCCTGTTTCCCGAAGGCCTCCATGCGGCAGGTGTCGTGCACGGACCACCACCTGGTGTGGGCGGAACTCCTTCCGTTCGGCGCCAGGCTCGGCTCCGCGTACTGGCACTTTAACAACCTGCTGCTGGAGGACGAGCGGTTCCGGGACTCGTTTCGTCGCTTCTGGGCCGGCTGGAGAAGGAAGCGGGGAAGCTTCCCCTCCCTGAGGCTATGGTGGGACGTGGGCAAGGCTCACGTCCGCGTCTTCTGTCAGGAGTACGCGAGGGGGTCGACGAAGAGGCGGAAATCCAGGATCGGGGAGTTGGAGAGGGAGTTGCTCGACCTGGAGTCACGCCTCGGTCAGCCCGACGCGGACCCGGCCCTGCGCGGGGTGTACGAAGAGAAGAAGGCCGCGCTCCGGGACCTGCAGCTCGTCGGGGCTCGGGGCGCGTACGTGAGGTCGCGGATCCAGCTCCTCCAGGACCTGGACCGCGGCTCCCCCTTCTTCTACTCGCTGGAAAAAAGGCGTGGCACCCGTCAGCAGCTCCTTGTGCTGCTGGCCGACGACGGGTCCCTCGTCTCGGATCCGGAGGGCGTCAGGGCCCACGTCCGAAACTATTACACAGCCCTGTTCTCCCCGGATCCGTCTAGCGAGGATGCTCGCAGAGTTCTGTGGGAGGACCTGCCGCAGCTCGGCCCGGAGGACGCCGGAAGGCTCGACGCTCCCGTCACTTTGGAGGAGCTGACCGGCGCCCTCGACCGGCTCTCGAGGGGCAAAACCCCGGGGCTGGACGGGCTGACTGTGGAGTTCTTCAGGGCGTTCTGGGACGTCCTGGGGAGCGACTACGCACAGGTCCTGGGGGAGTGTTTAAATGCCGGACAGCTGCCCCTTTCTTGGCGCAGGGCGGTCATCGTCCTGCTGCCAAAGAAGGGGGACCTTCGTTCCTTAAAGAACTGGCGTCCGGTCTCCCTCCTCGGCACGGATTACAAAATCTTCGCCAGGGTGTTGTCTTCTCGCCTGGCCTCCGTGCTGGCCCACATGATCCACCCGGACCAGTCCTACACGGTCCCGGGCCGGAGGATACACGATAACGTCCACCTGGTCCGGGACCTGATCCATTTCTGTCGACGGGCTGGTCTGCCGTGCGCCTTCCTGTCTCTCGACCAGGAGAAGGCGTTCGACAGGGTCGATCACGAGTACCTGCTCGGGACTCTGCGGGCATTCGGGTTCGGGGCGCAGTTCGTCGCCCGGATCCGACTTTTGTACGCCGCCGCAGAGTGTCTGGTTAAAGTTAACGGGTCCCTGACGGCGCCCCTTCGCTTCGGGAGAGGAGTGCGTCAAGGCTGCCCCCTGTCCGGCCAGCTGTATTCCCTGTGCGTGGAGCCTTTCCTGCGCCTCTTGCGGAGGAGGTTGTCGGGGCTGGTTCTGCGCGGCGCGGGCACGGGGGTGGTCCTCTCGGCCTACGCCGACGACGTGCTCCTCACTTTCACCGACCCGGCTGACCTGGGGAGGATGCGCGAGTGCCAGGCCGTGTACTCGGCGGCGTCTTCCGCCAGGATCAACTGGGCCAAATGTTCCGGACTACTGGTCGGCCCGTGGCGGGTGGACTCTCTGCCGGAGGAGTTACGGGGGTTCAGCTGGAGTACCACCCATCTCCTCTACCTGGGGGTCTACCTCAGCCCGGCTGAGGAATCCTGGCCGGCCAACTGGCAGGAGCTGGAGGCCAAAGTCTCGGCTCGCCTAGGCCGCTGGACAGGACTGCTCCGAGTGCTATCTTACAGGAGTCGAGTGCTGGTCATAAACCAGCTGGTGGCCGCCATGCTGTGGTACCGGCTGGTCACTTTGGTCCCTCCTCTTGGCTTTGTCGCTGGCATCCAGAGAACGTTGGTCGATTTCTTCTGGGACAAAAAGATGCACTGGGTCGCCGCGCAGGCTCTGAGTCTCCCTATTGAGGAGGGCGGTCAGTCGCTGGTGTGCGCCCGCACCCAGGTCGCGACGTTCCGCCTTCAGACCTTGCGGCGATACCTTTACGTCGAGCCTCCTCCTAGATGGTGCGCCCTGGCGACGTATTTTTTCCGCCAGGTGCGTAACCTCAACTACGACACGCAGCTCCTGTTCGTCGACCGTGACGGTTTGCAGGTCGCCCTCAAGACGCTGCCTGTCTTTTACCAGGACCTGATCACTGTCTGGAACATGGTCGAATCGCGTCGCGCCTACCCTCCGGCTGGAGTAGCGGCTGTCGTCAGGGAGCCGTTGCTCAGGAATCCGCACCTCCGTACTCGCGGGTTCGAGTGGCTGTCGGAGGAGAGGGCCGCGGCGGCGAGGGTGACCAGGGTCGGGGACGTGCTGGGTGCCGGGGGCCTGGGCTGGACGCTGCCGCAGGACATAGCAGGCAGGGCGGCGGTAGACGTCCAGTACGTGGCCACCGCCATCCGACGCCTCAAAACGGCGGTGCTCGGACCCGACGTAGTACACCAGTTGGAGGACGCTCAGGTGTGCGGTGGGATCCCGTCCGAGCTCACCCCAGCCCGGACGGAATTTCACATTGGCCCCAAGGTCCCGTACTTCCCGCGGGAGCCTGTGCCCCACAACCTGAGCCGCCTCCGAAATTTTAACTTTGTTTTGTTTCGGGAGGTGAAAAGGAGAGCCCTGTACCGACTGCTGCTGCACACCATCCACCTCTTCTCCCTCATCCACCGTCCGGACACGCCTTGGCGTGCCCATTTGCCACCGGGCGGTGGGGATCCCCAGTGGAGGGCTCTCTACGCGGGAGTCCTCCCCCTTTCTCTCGGGGATCTGGGGTGGAGGGTGCTGCACGCAGCAGTCCCCTGCAACCGCAGATTGCGGTGGTTCACGGACTCCCAGCCCAACTGCTTGTTCTGTGGCGCTGTGGAGTCCGTGGACCATGTATATATTGGGTGTGGGCGTTTGCACTCCCTTTTTGATTTCCTTAAAAACCTTCTCCTCTGTTTTTGGCTGCACTTCAGTCCCACGCTCCTGATCTTTGGGCACCCGGTACGGAGGAAGGAGGGCAGGTCTGAAGACCTCCTCGTGGGTCTGCTCCTGGGCCTGGCCAAGCTGGCCATCAACAGGTCCAGGCAGCGGGCCGTGGAGGGGGTCGTTAGGGCCGACTGCCTGCCCCTCTTCCGCGGTTATGTTAGAGCCCGGGTGTCCTTGGAGAAGGAGCACGCGGTGTCCACCAACACCCTGGAGTTGTTCAGGGAGAGGTGGGCGCCGCAGGGAGTGGAGTGCATCATTTCTCCCTCCAACTCTATTTTGATTTAGTCCCTACCCTCCCCTTCACTGTTTTGATCACACAGCACTGCCCTTTGATGTGAAGGGCAGTGTTTGTCACTGGCCACCCGGGTGTTTTCCTATATTCCTGGTGGTGGAAATTGAATAAAGATTGGTGCACTTTGTGTCTTTCACTGTGTCTCACACCTGCACACACACACCATGGGTGCTGGGGAAAAAATAAGCACTACCGCACTTAGGTGGTAGTGTGGGGGTTAAAGGGGAAAAGAAAAAAAAAAAAAAAAAAAAAAATCCCCCCGGTCTCTCTGGGGAGAAAAAAAAAAAAAAAAAAAAAAAGAATAAAAAAAAAAAAAAAAAAAAATAAATCCCCCCCGGTCTCTCTGGGGAAGAGGCACCGGCCCTTGGAAGGGAGAGACATTTCAGCAGTGCACCGGCGGTGCTGCCCCTCTCCGGGGGAACGAGCCAACGCTGCCCCTCGACTGTTCTGCACTGCAGCCTGACTTACCCAAACCCCCAGGGGCTGCAGCAGGGCCTCCTGTTGCCTTGATTCCTCCAGCCCCTGGGGAGGACCTCAATAACCATGAGGGCCGTGGTGCGGGCGACGACGGAGGACGCTCTGCTGGGTCGTCGAGCGGTGGAGGGGAGGAGGGTGTTATCCTCGCTCCTCCCTCCCAGACTGTTTTTCCGGGGGCCTTGGCCCTGGGGGATGACCTTTTCCTGGGGGATGACCTTTTCCCCGAGGAGCCAGGCGTCCCGGTGTCGGGAGAGGAGCGGGGCCCCGAGCCTCTGCCGCCCGACGACCCGAACTCGGGGCGTTCTGGGAAGGGGTGCGTCGAGGAAGGTACCGCCGGTGACCCTGGGGGTGGGGTCGCCGGGGGTTTGAGGCCGGTTGGCGGCGCCGGACCAGCCCCCATCCTCTCGGTGGGGGAGGGGTCGGTGACCGAGGGCGACCTCCCGGAGGAGGGTTTGGGATCGGTGGCGGACACCGGGGACGACGCGGACTCCGTCTGCAGCGACATTTTTGAGTCCCAGGTGCCCCCCACCGATCTCCCCCTCATCCCCCTCGAGGAACTCCGGGAATTCGTCGAGGAAACTCGGGGTCGCCGGGATAGAGCCCAACTGGCGCTCGACCGCTGGAGCTCCTTTGAGAAAGTTTACTGGTCGACCCTCGCTGCCCGCCAGGCGCCTGGGCTCGACATTAATGAGCGAAAGCGAGTCAGGAACTTCCTGGGGGCACTCCTGGTGAGGGCGAGGGACTTCAGTGCCCCTCCCTCGTCCTCCCTGTAAATATGTAGATAGGTTTGTTAATTGTACCGGTGGTGGTTGCACAAAGCTTCCGACATGGAGACGACTATAGCCAGCCTCAACATCAACGGCAGCAGGGAGTCACAGCGCAGATTCCAGACCCTCTCGGTCCTTCGGGACGGGAGGTATGCGGTGTGCTTCCTGCAAGAAACCCACACTACCCCGGGAGACGAAGCCACCTGGCTCCTGGAGTGGCGAGGGGGGGGTCTACATGAGTCACCTCACCCGCAGATCTGGCGGGGTGGCTATCCTGTTGGCCCTGCATTTTCAGCCGGAGATCTTGGGGGTCAGGGAGCCAGTGCCAGGCCGTTTGCTTCACCTGACGGTTCGGCTGGGGGGCGCGGTGCTTCACTTGGTGAACGTCTACGCTCCCCTGGCCGGGCCGAGGCAAGCGAGCTTCTTCGAAGAAGTGTCCGCTCATCTCGCTTCCATTGACGAGAACCAGTGCGTCGTCCTCGGGGGAGATTTTAACTGCGTCCTCGAGGGCAGGGACCACGGCGGTGCCCGCACTGGCTGGGCGTCGGGGAAGAGGTTGGGGGACTTGGTCAAGTCCTTCGACCTGGTGGACGTCTGGCGGAATCTCCATCCCGACTCCATCGCCTTCACCTTCGTGAGGCCTGGGGTCGGAGCGTCCAGAATCGACCGCCTGTACGTTTCGCGGGCGTACGCCTCCTGTTTTCCGAAGGCCTCCACGCGGCAGGTGTCGTGCATGGACCATCACCTGGTGTGGGCGGAACTCCTTCCGTTCGGCGCCAGGCTGGGCTCCGCGTACTGGCACTTTAACAACCTGCTGCTGGAGGACGAGCGGTTCCGGGACTCGTTTCGTCGTTTCTGGGCCGGCTGGAGAAGGAAGCGGGGAAGCTTCCCCTCCCTGAGGCTATGGTGGGACGTGGGCAAGGCTCACGTCCGTGTCTTCTGTCAGGAGTACGCGAGGGGGTCGACGAAGAGGCGGAAATCCAGGATTGGGGAGTTGGAGAGGGAGTTGCTCGACCTGGAGTCACGCCTCGGTCAGCCCGACGTGGACCCGGCCCTGCGCGGGGCGTACGAAGAGAAGAAGGCCGCGCTCCGGGACCTGCAGCTCGTCGGGGCTCGGGGCGCGTACGTGAGGTCGCGGATCCAGCTCCTCCAGGACCTGGACCGCGGCTCCCCCTTCTTCTACTCGCTGGAAAAAAGGCGTGGCACCCGTCAGCAGCTCCTTGTGCTGCTGGCCGACGACGGGTCCCTCGTCTCGGATCCGGAGGGAGTCAGGGCCCACGTCCGGAACTATTACACGGCCCTGTTCTCTCCGGATCCGTCTAGCGAGGATGCTCGCAGAGTTCTGTGGGAGGACCTGCCGCAGCTCAGCCCGGAGGACGCCGGAAGGCTCGACGCTCCTGTCACCTTAGAGGAGCTGACCGGCGCCCTCGACCGGCTCTCGAGGGGCAAAACCCCGGGGCTGGACGGGCTGACTGTGGAGTTCTTCAGGGCGTTCTGGGACGTCCTGGGGAGCGACTACGCACAGGTCCTGGGGGAGTGCCTAAATGCCGGAATGCTGCCCCTTTCTTGGCGCAGGGCAGTCATCGTCCTGCTGCCAAAGAAGGGGGACCTTCGTTCTTTGAAGAACTGGCGTCCGGTCTCCCCCCTCAGCACGGATTACAAAATCTTTGCCAGGGTGTTGTCTTCTCGCCTGGCCTCCGTGCTGGCCCACATGATTCACCCGGACCAGTCCTACACGGTCCCGGGCCGGAGGATACACGACAACGTCCACCTGGTCCGGGACCTGATCCATTTCTGTTGACGGGCTGGTCTGCCGAGCGCCTTCCTGTCTCTCGACCAGGAGAAGGCGTTCGACAGGATCGATCACGAGTACCTGCTCGGGACTCTGTGGGCATTCGGGTTCGGGACGCAGTTCGTTGCCCGGACCCGACTTTTGTACGCCGCCGCAGAGTGTCTGGTTAAAGTTAACGGGTCCCTGACGGCGCCCCTTCGCTTCGGGAGAGGAGTGCGTCAAGGCTGCCCCCTGTCCGGCCAGCTGTATTCCCTGTGCGTGGAGCCTTTCCTGCGCCTCTTGCGGAGGAGGTTGTCGGGGCTGGGTCTGCGCGGTGCGGGCACGGGGGTGGTCCTCTCGGCCTACGCCGACGACGTGCTCCTCACTTTCACCGACCCGGCTGACCTGGGGAGGATGCGCGAGTGCCAGGCCGTGTACTCGGCGGCGTCTTCCGCCAGGATCAACTGGGCCAAATGTTCCGGGCTACTGGTCGGCCCGTGGCGGGTGGACTCTCTACCGGAGGAGTTACGGGGGTTCAGCTGGAGTACCACCCATCTCCTCTACCTGGGGGTCTACCTCGGCCCGGCTGAGGAATCCTGGCCGGCCAACTGGCAGGAGCTGGAGGCCAAAGTCTCGGCTCGCCTAGGCCGCTGGACAGGACTGCTCCGAGTGCTATCTTACAGGAGTCGAGTGCTGGTCATAAACCAGCTGGTGGCCGCCATGCTGTGGTACCGGCTGGTCACTTTGGTCCCTCCTCTTGGCTTTGTCGCTGGCATCCAGAGAACGTTGGTCGATTTCTTCTGGGACAAAAAGATGCACTGGGTCGCCGCGCAGGCTCTGAGTCTCCCTATTGAGGAGGGCGGTCAGTCGCTGGTGTGCGCCCGCACCCAGGTCGCGACGTTCCGCCTTCAGACCTTGCGGCGATACCTTTACGTCGAGCCTCCTCCTAGATGGTGCGCCCTGGCGACGTATTTTTTCCGCCAGGTGCGTAACCTCAACTACGACACGCAGCTCCTGTTCGTCGACCGTGACGGTTTGCAGGTCGCCCTCAAGACGCTGCCTGTCTTTTACCAGGACCTGATCACTGTCTGGAACATGGTCGAATCGCGTCGCGCCTACCCTCCGGCTGGAGTAGCGGCTGTCGTCAGGGAGCCGTTGCTCAGGAATCCGCACCTCCGTACTCGCGGGTTCGAGTGGCTGTCGGAGGAGAGGGCCGCGGCGGCGAGGGTGACCAGGGTCGGGGACGTGCTGGGTGCCGGGGGCCTGGGCTGGACGCTGCCGCAGGACATAGCAGGCAGGGCGGCGGTAGACGTCCAGTACGTGGCCACCGCCATCCGACGCCTCAAAACGGCGGTGCTCGGACCCGACGTAGTACACCAGTTGGAGGACGCTCAGGTGTGCGGTGGGATCCCGTCCGAGCTCACCCCAGCCCGGACGGAATTTCACATTGGCCCCAAGGTCCCGTACTTCCCGCGGGAGCCTGTGCCCCACAACCTGAGCCGCCTCCGAAATTTTAACTTTGTTTCGTTTAGGGAGGTGAACAGGAGAGCCCTGTACAGACTGCTGCTGCACACCGTCCACCTCTTCTCCCTCATCCACCGTCCGGACACGCCTTGGCGTGCCCATTTGCCACCGGGCGGTGGGGATCCCCAGTGGAGGGCTCTCTACGCGGGAGTCCTCCCCCTTTCTCTCGGGGATCTGGGGTGGAGGGTGCTGCACGCAGCAGTCCCCTGCAACCGCAGATTGCGGTGGTTCACGGACTCCCAGCCCAACTGCTTGTTCTGTGGCGCTGTGGAGTCCGTGGACCACGTGTATATTGGGTGTGGGCGTTTGCACTCCCTTTTTGATTTTCTGAAAAACCTTCTCCTCTGTTTTTGGCTGCACTTCAGTCCCACGCTCCTGATCTTTGGGCACCCGGTACGGAGGAAGGAGGGCAGGTCTGAAGACCTCCTCGTGGGTCTGCTCCTGGGCCTGGCCAAACTGGCCATCAACAGGTCCAGGCAGCGGGCCGTGGAGGGGGTCGTTAGGGCCGACTGCCTGCCCCTCTTCCGCGGTTACGTTAGAGCCCGGGTGTCCTTGGAGAAGGAGCACGCGGCGTCGACCAACACCCTGGAGTTGTTCAGGGAGAGGTGGGCGCCGCAGGGAGTGGAGTGCATCATTTCTCCCTCCAATTCTATTTTGATTTAGTCCCTACCCTCCCCTTCACTGTTTTGATCACACAGCACTGTCCTTTGATGTGAAGGGCAGTGTTTGTCACTGGCCACCCGGGTGTTTTCCTGTCTTCCTGGTGGTGGAAACTGAATAAAGATTCGTGCACTTTGTGTCTTTCACAGTGTCTTACACCTGCACACACACACCATGGGTGCTGGGGATAAAATAAGCACTACCGCATTTAGGTGGTAGTGTGGGGATTAAATTTAAAAAAAAAAAAAAAAATAAACAGGAGTCCTGGTAGTGTGGGGGATAAAGGGAGGAAAATAAATAATATATAGACTGCTGCTGCACACCGTCCACCTCTTCTCCCTCATCCACCGTCCGGACACGCCTTGGCGTGCCCATTTGCCACCGGGCGGTGGGGATCCCCAGTGGAGGGCTCTCTACGCGGGAGTCCTCCCCCTTTCTCTCGGGGATCTGGGGTGGAGGGTGCTGCACGCAGCAGTCCCCTACAACCACAGATTGCGGTGGTTCACGGACTCCCAGCCCAACTGCTTGTTCTGTGGCGCTGTGGAGTCTGTGGACCATGTATATATTGGGTATGGGCGTTTGCACTCCCTTTTTGATTTTCTTTAAAAACCTCCTCCTCTGCTTTTGGCTGCACTTCAGTCCCACGCTCCTGATCTTTGGGCACCCGGTACGGAGGAAGGAGGGCAGGTCTGAAGACCTCCTCGTGGGTCTGCTCCTGGGCCTGGCCAAACTGGCCATTAACAGGTCCAGGCAGCGGGCTGTGGAGGGGGTCGTTAGGGCCGACTGCCTGCCCCTCTTCCGCGGTTACGTTAGGGCCCGGGTGTCCTTGGAGAAGGAGCACGAGGTGTCCACCAACACCCTGGAGTTGTTCAGGGAGAGGTGGGCACCACAGGGAGTGGAGTGCGCTATTTCCCCCTCCAACTCTATTTTTGATTTAATCCCTGCCCTCCCCTTCACTGTTTGATCACACAGCATTGCCCTTTTGTGAAGGGCACTGCTTGTCACTGGCCACCCGGGTGTTTTCCTATCTTCCTGGTGGTGGAAATTGAATAAAGATTCGTGCACTTTGTGCCTTTCACTGTGTCTCACACCTGCACACACATACCATGGGTGCTGGGGATAAAATAAGCACTACCGCACTTAGGTGGTAGTGTGGGGGTTAAATAAATAGAAAAAAAAAGAATAAACAGAAGCGTTAAGCACTACCGCAGTTAAGCGGTAGTGTGGGGGTTAATAGAAAGAAAAGAACGAAAAAAAAAAGACAAAGATAAAAGAAAAAAAAATAAAGATTCGTATACTTGTGTCTCTCACTGTGTTTCACACATGCACACGCACACACCATGGGTGCTGGGGAAAAAAATAAGCCCTACCGCAGTTAGGCGGTAGTGTGGTGGTAAAAAGAAGAAGGGGAAAAAAAAATAAGCAGGAGTGTTAAAAAAAAATAAGCAGGAGTGTCAGTGGCTCTGTTCACGCTGAGAGCTGTCTCTGAGGGAGCCAGTGTGATGATGATGCTCCTTTAACAAGGTTATGCTGTCCTTGGGTTTTTTTTAATCAAGAGGGTTGTAAAAGGCAGAGATTCCGGTTTGTCTCGTGTTTGGGGTCTTGGCTAATGGCTGACAGATACTGCCCAAGGCAACAATCAGAGAAAAGGCTTTTAGATTTAAAATAAAAACACTTGTACAATGAAAGGAGAGTGCCCAGTTGACCCAGTTCAGGGATTAGTTCAGTTTTAACTGGGGACCCAGAGAATTGGTGCAATGGGAAGAGGTTCCATGTTTCAGCCAATGATCCCTGGCTGATCCTCTCTCTCCTGTAAGAACCTGGGTTTGAATTTACCTTTTATTTGCCAAGGGGTGTGTTTATGGGGAGGTTGCAGGGAATTGAAACAGCTCTTTTTAACTTGCAGGGGATATCATGTCAGTGGAGTTTTCAAATTGTTGTTATTCTAAATTCTATTTTGTATGTGTTTCCTTCGGTGGTGTGTAAATAAATTCTGTTTGATTTGGAGCCAAGTAGTTTGACCAGCTGCCTTACTCCTGGGATACCCACCTTACACCTGTCTGAAACTGCTAGGAAGGTTACGGTCCTGGGCTACCTTCTTAAGATGTTATGGGGGGGTCTGGCCTGGTCCATAACACCAGATCAGTGTCAGGTACGATGCACCTGTAAATAAAGGGTGACTTGGTGATGGGATACCAGCCTCTGTGGAGTTATTCCAAAGTCCTTTTAGCCCATCGTGCCTACATCTCTAAAATACTGGACTTTGTTAATACAAGCACACAGAAAACAAACCTGTTAAACCTGTCTCGGATACTTGCTAAGCCTCAGCTCGAGTATAGTGCACAGTTCTGAGCTCAGGAAGGATGTGAAGAACATGGAAGAGAGTGCAAGAAAAGATTCACGAGAATGGTTCCAGGGATGAGGAACTCCAGTGGTGTGGGTCAATTGGAGATGATGGCATTTTGAGACATACAAGATGATCAGAGGATTAAATAGGGTAGACAGAGAAAGTCTTCTTCCTAGGATGATGACGTCAGCTTGTACGAGGGGGCTTAGCTACAAATTGAGGGATGATAGATTTAAGACAGATGTCAGAGGCAGGTTCTTTATGCAGAGAGTGGTAAGGGCGTGGAATGCCCTACCTGCTAATGTAGTCAACTCAGCCACATTAGGGAGATTTAAACAATCCTTGGTTAAGCACATGGATGATGATGGGATAGTGCAGGGGGATGAGCTTAGATTAGTTCACAGGTCGGCGCAACATTGAGGGCTGAAGGCCCTGTATTGTTCTATGTTGTCCTCAGAGAAGACAAGGTCAAGAGGACTCTTGCTTGAAGTGTTCAAAATCATGAAGGTTCTGGACTAAGTCAGGAGAGACAACTGAAAGGATGAGGAACAAGAGAGCAAGGATTTCAGGTCATTGGCCAAAAAACAATGATGAGATGAAGGAAACACAGTGAGGGGTTTGGATCTGGAAAGTGCTGCCTCAGAGTGCGGTGGAGAGAGGCTCCATCGAAGAATTCAAGAGGGAATTGGATTTTGGAAAGGGAGAATGTGATAGGCAATGAGGAAAGGACGGTGGGGAGGGGGGGGGGGGGGGGGGGGGTTGGGGCGAGGTGTCAGCACAGGCACAAAGGCCAACCTCTTTTGGTGCTGTAACTGTTCTGTCACTCTACACGTCAGCAGTGAGGTCTCTTACTACTCACCTGAGAAGGAAGGAGGAGTCACGGATGAAAGCTCCCCCTGAGATGGTACCTCTGACAGTGTAGCACTCAGCACCGGGGGAAGTTTGTATTACAGAATCTCCATTGTGGGGCAGGAAGCCCACAGACTTTGAGATTTTTAATGATTCAGGGAGTTACGTGAGGGTTAAAACTGTGCAGGTTAAAATGGTGAACCATCCTTAGGCTAAATTCCGGATGGAGATGTGATGGAAAATCAGACCATCCAGTTTGGAAGATGATTCAGTCCTTTGTTGCCAATAATTCTGTTCCTCAGCTCTGAGCCTCTCCTGATTTGCTGATTAATTAAAACTCCACATTTGTGTTGAGCAGTTCCAGACGGCAAAGTTAAACACTGCAACAACACAGGTCTAAAAATATGCACAAATCCAAATAGTTCTACTACACAGGGACCCATAGAAATTGTTTAAAAGGCCCATGATACATTTAATGCCGGTCTCCTCCTGTAACTAATCTCATTAAAGAATTTAGAGAGGGTAAAATTCCTCGTGAAACATTTGGAAAATCAACTCTTCCTTTCCATTTTCCCTTCTGCAGAAATCAATCCAAAGAATGAGCACTTCAAAAAATTCAATGAATTTTTTTTGAAGGACTCAACGTATTGTGTCAATATTTGCTAGTTATGCCTGTCTGCATAACCATCACCAACACCCCACCCTCATAGGTACAAGTGTAGGCCATTCAGCCCTTTGACTAGGCAAAAGTGGGTACTGCAGATGCTGGAGATCAGAGTCAAGATTAGAGTGGTGCTGGAAAAGCACAGCAGGTCAGGCAGCATCCGAGGAGCAGGAGAGTCGACGTTTCGGGCATGATTCCTGATGAAGGGCTTTTGCCCGAAACGTCGATTTTCCTGCTCCTCGGATGCTGCCTGACCTGCTGTGCTTTTCCAGCACCACTCTAATCTTAATTCAGCTGTTTGAGCCTGTTCTGCCATTCAATAGGATTGTAGCTCACTTTACATTCCTGTATCCCCTAATATTCTTCCATCCCCTTGGTCATTAAGAATCAATCTACCTCCACCTTAAAAATATTTAAAGATTCTGCCTTTTGAGGATGGGAATTCCAAAGACCTAGAACCTTCTCAGAGAGAAAAAAAAAGTTCTCTCATATCTGCCTTATTTTTAAACTCCGATCCCTAGTCCTAGGGTCTCCCAGATGATGAAACGTCTGCGGTGTTTGGAATGAGGTCAGCCAAGGTGGATCTCATAGAATATGAGTTCCCTGATTGGGGCTGTTAACCTGGTCCAATCAGGGAGCCCTGGCTGACAGATAGAAACAGGAGTATCCCCTCTTCCGTTAGAGCCCGGGTGTCCTTGGAGAAGGAGCACGCGGTGTCGACCAACACCCTGGAGTTGTTCAGGGAGAGGTGGGCGCCGCAGGGAGTGGAGTGCATCATTTCTCCCTCCAACTCTATTTTGATTTAGTCCCTACCCTCCCCTTCACTGTTTTGATCACACAGCACTGTCCCTTGCTGTGAAGGGCAGTGTTTGTCACTGGCCACCCGGGTGTTTTCCTATCTTCCTGGTGGTGGAATTTGAATAAAGATTGGTGCACTTTGTGTCTCACACCCGCACACACACACCATGGGTGCTGGGGGAAAAAATAAGCACTATTGCACTTAGGTGGTAGTGTGGGGGTTAAAATAAAAGAAAAAAAAAGAAGAAAAAAAAAAAATTAAAAAAAATAAAAGAAAAACTGAAGGGCAGTGTTTAAAAAAAAAAAAAAAAAAGAAACAGGAGTACCCCCTCTTCCGCGGTTACGTTAGAGCCCGGGTGTCCTTGGAGAAGGAGCACGCGGTGTCGACCAACACCCTGGAGTTGTTCAGGGAGAGGTGGGCGCCGCAGGGAGTGGAGTGCATCATTTCTCCCTCCAACTCCATTTTGATTTAGTCCCTACCCTCCCCTTCACTGTTTTGATCACACAGCACTGCCCTTTGATGTGAAAGGCAGTGTTTGTCACTGGCCACCCGGGTGTTTTCCTGTCTTCCTGGTGGTGGAAATTGAATAAAGATTGGTGCACTTTGTGTCTTCCACTGTGTCTCACACCTGCACACACACACCATGGGTGCTGGGGAAAAAAAAAATAATAAGCCAAAAAAAAGATTAAAAAAAATTTAACAGGGAATAAAGGCAGTGCTTGTAAGAAAATAAAAAGAAACAGGAGTATCAGGAATTCTGGTCACTCTGAGAGCTGGCTCTGAGGGAGCCGGGTCAGTGTCATGTACAATATGTGTGTACATAAAGGGTGACTTGGTGCTGGGATACCAGCCTGTGTGGAGTTATCTCAAATTCTCTCCACAGCCACCGAGTAAAGTCCCCTCATGATCTTAATAAAAACCGAAAGAAATGCTGGAGCTGGAAATCAGAGACAAAAAAATAGTCATAGCTGGAAAATCTCAGCAGGTCTGGCAGGTGGGGAGAAATGTGAGTTCTCAGGAAGGGTCACTCGACCCGAAATGTTGACTCTGACTTCTCTCCACAGATGCTGCCAGACCCTCTGAGCTTTTCCAGCAATTTTATATATTTGTCCCTTATGGTCTCACACATTAAAATTAAGTTGCCTCTGACACTTCTAAGCTCCAGAGGATACAAGCTGAGTCTGCCTGTAGCGTCTTATAGTAGCTGTTGCTGAATCCCTGGCTATTTGCAATGCTAGCCCGCCTTTCACTCATGGTAAAAGTTTCTCCAAAACTCTGCTGCTCATATTTTGCCTCCCACCAAGTCCCATTCAACCATTGCCCCTGTGCATGTTGACCTACGTTAGCTCCCACTCCTGCAATGCTTCGATTTTGAAATCCTAATTGTTGTGTTCACGTCTGTCCAAAGCCTCATCTCTCCCTGTTGCAATGTTTCCCCAGCCCTACAACCTTCTACCAGCACTGGTTTTTTCCAGAATTAGCCTGCTGACCATTCCCAGAATGACTTGCTCCATCATTGCTGCTGTAACTTCCACAGACCCCGATCTGTGGAATTCCTTATATTTTAGATACTATCAGCTGATTGAAATAACAACAATTTGTACTTATAGACAGCAAACATTTTATTAACCAGCACCTATAGGATCAGGAGTGTGCTGATTGTTCAGATATTCCAGATCATCAAAAGGTCCACATAATTAATGTAAAAACACACACACTAAATCATAGAAATGTATGATTTATGCTTTTTTTAC
The DNA here is from genome assembly GCF_037043375.1 of Chiloscyllium plagiosum. Lineage (NCBI taxonomy): Eukaryota > Metazoa > Chordata > Chondrichthyes > Orectolobiformes > Hemiscylliidae > Chiloscyllium > Chiloscyllium plagiosum. Next base: position 11,773,727 of record NW_028270154.1, read on the forward strand.
AGCATAAATCACTTAAATAATAATGCAACTTTGCCTTAAATAAAACTTACCGACAGAAAACCTTCCCACTCCCACTCTCAGCTCACTACTTGACTTGAAATTGAATCAACTGTTAATACTTCACTGGACTGAACAGCAAGTATGTTTATATTGAAGTAAATAAATTAAAAGCTATAGTAATTGGTCAGAATGATACACTAAACTTTGCGGTATTTGAGGTATATTCTTTTTTAATGGTTCATCAAGAATACTGATTCATAAGATGCTGGTTAAAATGAGATTTATTGTAGTTCTTTTCATGCAGTAAACTACATTAGATTAGATTAGATTCCCTACAGTATGGAAACAGGCCCTTCAGCCCAACAAGTCCATACCAACCCGACAAAGAGTAACCCACCCAGCCCCATTCCCCATATCCATCCTTGACTATGGGCAATTTAGCATGACCAATTCACCTAATCTGCATATCTTTGGACTGTGGGAGGAACCAGGAGCACCCAGAGGAAACCCACACAGACACAGGGAGAATGTGCAAACTCCACACAGACAGTCGCCCGAGGCAGGAATCGAACCTGGTACCCTGGCGCTGTGAGGCAGCAGTGCTAACCACTGAGTGCGGAAAAGGGAGACCTGCCTCTGTAGCTTTGCAACTTACAGATATCAGGACAAATGCAAGGAACCCAGATTACATATGATCACAACACTCTCTTCTCCTGGAGTTTAAATTGTTGTGGTTATTTAAAACGTGGCTTCCTTGCATTTGTTCTGATGTGTGAAAGATGCAAAGGTTCAACAAATCTCTTTCTGTCTCTCTGTCTCTCTCTCTCTCTCTCTCTGTCTCTCTCTCTCTGTTTTGAGCTTCAGGTCTTTACTGTCAAGGGATGTGTGAGGTCACGGGAGGAAGTTAAACACAGAAATGTAATTTTAAAAATCAAGACATTGCCGGACTGGGAGCCAAGCGATTGTAATAAAAAATGCCTCAGGCATGATGTCAAACCAAATTGGTATTAAACCTAGAAAGGAGCTACATTCCCTCTAATTTATTTATCTTCTCTGAGGTCCACATTTCATCAGCAACTTCTGAAACTGGGAGCTGAGACTGTCCAGCTGACAGGAAGCATTGGTCAGAAGATATTAGGACAAGGTGAGCAGTAGTTTAGGAGAGAGTGAGGACTGCAGATGCTGGAGATCAGAGTCGAGAGTGTGGTGCTGGAAAACCACAGCAGGTCAGGCAGCGTCTGAGGAGCAGGAGAATCATGTTTCGGGCAAAAGCCCTTCATCAGGAATGAGGGTTGTGGGCCGGGGTGCTGAGAGATAAATGGGAGTGGGGTGGGGTGGAGGGAAGGCAACTGAGAATGCAATAGGTAGATGGAGGTGAGGGAGAAGGTGATAGGTCAGAGGAGAGGGTGGAGCGGATGGATGGGGAAGATGATGGACAGGTCAAGAGGACGGTGCCGAATTGGAGGCTTGGGATTGGGATAAGGTGGGGGGAGGGAAATGGGGAAGCTGGTGAAATCCACATTAATCCCGTGTGGTTGCAGGATCCCAAGGGGGAAGATGAGGCGTTCTTCCTCCAGGTGTTGGGTGGTTAGGGTTTGGCTAAGGAGGAGGCCCAGGACTTGCATGTCCTCGGCAGAGTGGGAGGGGAAGTTGAAGTGTTCAGCCACTGGGCGGTGGGGTGAGGGATGTCCAAGGGATGTTCTCTGTAACGATCTGCGAGTTGGCATCCTGTCTCTCCAGTGTAGAGGAGACCACATCGGGTCCAACGGATACACAAGATGACATTGATAACAGTACAGGTAAATGTCTATTGGATGTGGAAGGATCCTTTGGGGCCTCAGATGGTGTAGTGCTGGAAAAGCCAGGCAGGCAGCATCTGAGGTCGAAGATGTAATTGTTCAGCAGTGTCTTTTTTTTATTTATTCACAGGATGAGAGCATCGCTGGCTGGGTCAGCTTCCCCAAATGCCCAGAGGGCAGTTAAGAGTTAACTCCATTGCTGTGGGTCTGGAGTCACATGGAGGCCAGATCAGGTAAGGCTGGCAGATTCCTTCCTTAAAGGACATGAGTGAAACAGATGGTTGTTTTTCCAACAATGGATTCACAGTCATCATTAGACTCTTCCAGATTTTACTGAGCTCAAATTATTCCTTCTCGGATTCAAACCTGAGTCCCCAGAACATTACCTGGGTCCTTTGATTAACAGTCTACTAATAATACCACTAGGCCATTGCCTCCCCTTCAAGCAGAAGAGAAGGTCAGAGAGGTTTAAGAAGAGAATGTTGACCCCAGGCAGCTGACGGCGTGATCATAAATGATAGACCATTAAAACCAGAGATAGGCAGGTGACCACAAGGGCCGAGCTTTTGGAGAATTATCGAGTAACTGGAGAGTGATTACCTAAGAGCCAGTGTAGATCAGTGTGCATTGGTTTAATGTGATACCCTACAGCTTACGGATAATGGCTGGAGCTGAAACTTGGCTCCCATTCATTCCTGGACTGAACAGTGTCAGTCTGTTACTTTAGTGGAGAATAGACTGATGGGGCAGTAATTAGCTGAGTTTGATTTGGTCTCCTTTTTTGTGACTGGAACCTACCTGGACAATTTTTCACATTGATAATATATGATATTTCAACACTGATATGCCGGGCGCCCTCATTATTGACGATGAGGATATTTATGGAACCTCCTTTTCCTATTAATAATTGTCCACCACATATGTGGGTGGGTGTGATAGGATTGTAGAGTTTAGATCTGATCTGAGCCAGAGTTACTTAACTCTACCTATTACAGACGCTAAAGAATTTTAACACTGTAACCTTTATTTCCTCTATCTGTACCAGACATTCTTCAATTAAACTTATTACCTGTGTTTGTGTATGTGCTTGATGTCACTTTTTTTTTATGCTTAGAGGGAAAAAAAATCCTCTTTTTTTTCTGTCACTTAAGAAAACATTGATAAATGCCTTCTTCATTTTCTTTAGTCAACTTTAATTGAATTGTGATATCTGTGTGCTTAAAATTAAAGTATTGGTTGTGGCCAACCGCGAGGGTATCAAAAAGAGGCAATCTGATTCCTGTTCTTGCTTCGTTGTAACAATTTGACTGTCTCAACCCATGACGTTTTCACTGGTGAATGATAGAGCTGGAGTGGGAAGGAAAGTAAATTGTTCCTTCAAAATCTGTTTAAAAAAACACCAAGTAGTTTTCTTGAATCTCAAAGACTTCCTTGTACTAAGATGTCCAAATTTGATGTCAATGTTCTGATAGAGCAGAACAGAGCAGTTTGTTTTGGCAAATGTTAAAATTCTGTGTCCTCTGATTACTGAGCCTCTGTCACTAGATACCGTTCCCCTTTATTTATTTTCTCAAAACCTTTTGCAATTTTGAACACTTCTTAAATCACGACTTAAACGTCTCTTCTTGAGCTTACTCCCAGTTTCTGGGAGTAATACACAAAGAGGAGAGGGAGAGGGACCATGATTGCGGTGTATGACATTATCAAGGGATTAGACAGGGTAGACAGGAAGAAATGTCTCCCGTTGAAGGAGAGATCAATCACTGGGGAGGGGGGCATAAATTTAAGGTAAGGGGCAGAAGAGTTAGATCAGATGTGAGGAAAGATATCTGGAACTCATTGCCTGTAAGGGTGGTGCAGGCAGAAACTTTCATAAATTTTAAGAAGCAATTTAGATGTGCACTTGTAATACCAAACTCTACATGGCAATGGGGGCAAGAGCTGGAAAATGGGATGAGTCAATAGTGGTTGTTTCTGACTAGCACAGACTTGATGGAACGAAGGGCATTTTTCAGTAATGTAGGTCCATGTGACTGTCTTTGAACTCTCCCATCCCTTGTCCTGTTTGAGTAAACCTCCACCATTCTGACTGGAATGCTAATAATTGGTCACAGTTCTCCCGCTGAGGCACAACCAAACGATGCATAGTTTTCCCTCATCTCATCCAAGAAAACCCTCAGCCACAGACTTCCTTACAAGTTGACAGATGGCCTGCTCTGTTCCTGAGTAATACATATTTGAGAAGTTACTCTTCCTGAACCCATGGGTGACCTGCGGCTTTGACAGTATTTGCTAAGTTGCCCTAATCAAGCTTTGGAATTTTAGTCTGAAGGTTTGGGAATATGCCCAGTGCATTACTGAAGCATTTTAGGCGTTCAGGCTTTTAAGAGAGTATCATTGAGCCAATTAACATCCCACTTCTTAGCCTCCTGTCCATTGCGATCAGCTTAACACTGATTAGCACAGATTTAACAAGATACCAACAGGGTAGAGGAACTCAGGTTAGCAGAGTTCAAATTTTTATTTTTATATCTCAATGGAGCACTTCATTTATTTTAATACAGAAGGGTCCATTCTGAATACATAATTGTGAAAGTACAACAATGAGGGAGTGCCGCACTGTCAGAGGGTCAGTGCTGAGGGAGTGCTGCACTGTCAGAGGGTCAGTGCTGAGGGAGTGCTGCACTGTCAGAGGGTCAGTGCTGAGGGAGTGCTGCACTGTCAGAGTGTCAGAACTGAGGGAGCACTGCACTATCAGAGGGTCAGAACTGAGGGAGTTCTATAGTGTCAGAGGGTCAGAACTGAGGGAGTTCTATAGTGTCAGAGGGTCAGAACTGAGGGAGTGCCGCACTGTCAGAGGGTCAGTACTGAGGGAGTGCCGCACTGTCAGAGGGTCAGTACTGAGGGAGTGCTGCACTGTCAGAGGGTCAGTACTGAGGGAGTGCTGCACTTTGAGAAGGTCAGTGCTGAGGGAGTGCTGCACTGTCAGAGGGTCAGTACTGAGGGAGTTTCGCACTGTCAAAGGGTCAGTGCTGAGGGAGTGCTGTACTGTCAGAGGGTAAGTGCTGAGGGAGTGCCACACTGTTGTTGGGTCAGCACTGAGGGAGTGCTGCACTGTCAGAGGGTCAGTACCTGGGGAGTGCTGCACTGTCAGAGGGTCAGTACTGAGGGAGTGCCACACTGTTGGTGGATCAGTACTGAGGGAGTGCTGCACTGTCAGAGGGTCAGTGCTGAGGGACTTCTGCACTGTCAGAGGGTCAGTACTGAGGGAGTGCTGCACTGTCGGAGGGTCAGTACTGAGGGAGTGCTGCACTTTGAGAGGGTCAGTACTGAGGGAGTGCCACACTGTTGGTGGATCAGTACTGAGGGAGTGCTGCACTGTCAGAGGGTCAGTGCTGAGGGAGTTCTGCACTGTCAGAGTGTCAGTACTGAAGGCATGCTGCATTGTCAGAGGGTCAGTACTGAGAGAGTGCTGCACTGTCAGAAGGTCAATCTCTGCTGCATTATCACTATATTTGGGATCTTACTGTATACAAATTGCCTGTCATGTTTCCTGCATTAAAACAGTGACCTCACTTCAACAAGTATTTTGTCATTTCTAAGCCATGGTAGGTCAAAAAAAGTGAGTCAGAAATGAAACATTGGATTAAATACAGAGTGAGACTCCTTCTACACTGTCCCCATCAAACACTGCTAGGACAGGGACTGCACAGGGTTAGATACAGAGTAAAGCTCTCTCTACACTGTCTCCATCAAACACTGCTAGGACAGGGACTGCACAGGGTTAGATACAGAGTAAAGCTCTCTCTACACTGTCTCCATCAAACACTGCTAGGACAGGGACTGCACAGGGTTAGATACAGAGTAAAGCTCCTACTTCTTTTTGTAACTGAAAGTTCCCTTCATGCTATTCCCATTTAACTCTCTCAAGACAGGTGCAGTGCAGAGCAAGTTACAGGCGAAAGCTCCCTCTGCACTGCGCCCATAAAACACTCCTGGGGCAGGAACGGCATGGAATTTGATAAAGAGTAAAGCTCCCTCTACACTGTCTATATCAATGTACAGAAGGAGAATTTCATTAAATCTCTGATTCTGTTGAAGATTTGAATATGCTTGAATGCAGTATGAACGCTGTAAATATGTAACCAAGGAAGAAAATAATCTGTGGGCTTGTTAAATAGAAATCTCAATGTGGGAAACTTCCCCGTTCACATAGCTCTGTGTTTGATTCTCCTGACACACTGACCTTTTCTGTTCGAATTTCACGTGAGTCAGTTGGAGACAGTGTGTTTATTTTTTTATGTGAGGAATTGGTCGGCGAGTGAGGGGGTGGGGGTAAATTTGAACGTTCAGCGGTAAAACTACACAAACCCCTCAGATTCTGAACAGAAATCGCCGCAGGAACCACCCACAGTCCCTGACCAAGCATGGAATCTTCCTCCTAAAGAAACACCTCTGACCCAGAAAGGTTGAGTGAGTTACTGTGACATTTCTCTGACTACTGTTTTCAGCAGGGATGTACTTCTAATGAATCTCTTGATACCAAAATAAATGCAGGAGGAGGCTATTTAGTCCCTTGAGCTACAATGAAGATGACCTTGAGAGAGTTGATTAAGAAAGTTGGGGCAGCGCAGTGGCACAGTGGCTAGCAGTGCTACCTCACAGAGCCAGAACCGGGGTTCAATTCTCACCTCAGGCAACTGTCTGTGTGGAGTTTGCACATTCTCCCTGTGTCTGCGTGGGTTTCCTGCAGGTGCTCCGGTCTCCTCCCACAATCCAAACATGTGCAGGTCAGGTGAATTGGCCATGCTAAATTGCCCGTAGTGTTAGGTGAAGGGGTAAATGTAGGGGAATGGGTCTGGGTGGATTGCTCTTCGGAGGATTGGTGTGGAGTTGTTGGGCCGAAGGGCCTGTTTCCACACTGTAAGTAATCTAAAGCACATGGAATAGGAGGTAATGTACCAGAATAGGCCAATGACTGACTAAGAGATAGAAAACAGAGAGTAGGAATATATGAGTCATTTCTTTATTGCCAGACTTTGGCTGATGGGATACTGTGTGGATCAGTATTTGGGCCCCAGTTATTGACAATGGGCTCCAGCTATATTTTTATTTGGACATGTGGACCAAATGTAATATTTCCACATTTGCAGATGATACCAAGCTAACAGGGAATGTGTGTTGCAAATGTGATGTTACAGGAGGATTTGGACAGTCTTAGTAATTTGAGCAGGAACATGGAAAAAAGGAATGCAAAGTGGAAAAATGTGAGGTTAGTTATAACATTAAATATGCAGAGCATTTCTTAAATGGCGAGAGCTTGGTACGTGTAGATTCCAAAGAGACCTAGGTGTCCTTGTCAATAAGTCACTGAAGATAAGTGCGAAGTCTTGCATTTTGGAAAGTGAAATCAAGGCAGGAGTTTCATGGTGAATGGTAGGGCCTTAAGGAGTGTAGTGGAACAGAGGGACCTTAGAGTTCAGGTGCATGGTTCTCTGAAAGTGGAGTCCCAGGTAGACAGGATAGTGAAGGAGGCTTTTGGTACACTGGCCTTCATCAGTCAGGGCAATGAGTATAGAGGGTGTAGGTTTGCTCGCTGAGCTGTAGGTTTGAAATCCAGACATTTCATTACCTGGCTAGTTAACATCATCAGTGGCGACCTCCAAGTGAAGCGAAGCTGTTGTCGCCTGCTTTCTATTTATATGTTTGTCCTGGATGGGGTTCCTGGGGTTTGTGGTGATGTCATTTCCTGTTCGTTTTCTGAGGGGTTGATAGATACTATCTAGATCTATGTGTTTGTTTATGGCATTGTGGTTGGAGTGCCAGGCCTCTAGGGATTCTCTGGCATGTCTTTGCTTAGCCTGTCCCAGGATAGATGTGTTGTCCCAGTCGAAATGATGGTTTTTTTCATCCATGTGTAGGGCTACGCGGGAGAGAGGGTCATGTCTTTTTGTGGCTAGCTGGTGTTCGTGTATCCTGGTGGCTAACTTTCTTCCTGTTTGTCCTACGTAGTGTTTGTGGCAGTCCTTGCATGGAATTGTGTAGATGACGTTGGTTTTGTCCATGAGTTGTACTGGGTCTTTTAAGTTTGTTAGTTTTTGTTTGAGAGTGTTGGTGGGTTTGTGTGTTACTAGGATTCCGAGGGGACGTAGTAGTCTGGCTGTCATTTCTGAAACTTCTTTGATGTATGGTAAGGTGGTTAGGGTTTCTGGCTGTGTTTGGTCTGCTTGTCGTGGTTTGTTCTTGAGGAATCTGCGGACTGTATTTTTTGAGCATCTGTTCTTCTTGAATACATTGTATAGGTGGTTCTCCTCTGTTTTCTGAAGTTCGTCTGTGCTGCAGTGTGAGGTGGCTCGTTGGAATAGTGTTCTGATACAGCTTCGTTTGTGTGTGTTGGGATGGTTGCTGGTGTAGTTAAGTATTTGGTCAGTGTTTGTCGGTTTTCTGTATACGCAGGTTTGTAGTTCTCCGTTGTCCGTTCTTTCGACTGTGACGTCCAGGAATGCGAGTTTGTTGTCGGTTTCTTCCTCCTTGGTGAACTTTATGCCTGTGAGGGTGTTGTTGAAGATGTTAAATGTCTTTTCCATCTTGTTTCGTTTTGTGATGACAAAGGTGTCATCTACGTAGCGGACCCAGATTTTTGGTTTGATGGTTGGTAGGGCTGTATTCCAACGAGCCACCACTGCACTTGGTGTATTGTGTTCAGGTTTGGTCCCCTTGCTATAGGAAGGATGTTATTAAACTGGAAAGAGTGCAGAAGAAATTTGCAAGGATGTTGCCAGGACTCAAAGGTCTGAGTTTTAGGGAGAGGTTGGACAAACTTTTTCTTTAGACTGTAGGAAACTGAGGGAGAATCTTATAGAAGTGTATACGATCATGAGAGGCATGGATAGGGTGAATGCACTCAGTGTTTCTCCCAGGATTGGGGTATCAAGGACTATAGAGGGCATCAGTTTAAGGTTAGAGGGGAAAGAATAAAAGGAACCTGAGGGGGAACTTTTTATACAGAGGATGATACGCATATGGAATGAGCTGCCAGCAGAAGTGGTTGAGGAGGGTACATTAACAACATTTAAAAGGCAATTTGACAAATACATAGATAGGAAAGGTTTAGAAGGATATGGGCCAATTGCAGGGAAATGGGGTCAATGTAGATGAGCATTTTGGTCAGCATGGACCAGTTTTGGCCAAATGGCCGGTCCCTGTGCTGTAGGACTGTATGACTCTTTGATTTAGACCATAAGACCATAAGACGTCGGAGTAGAAGTTAGGCCACTCGGCCCATCGAGTCTGCTCTGCTGTTCAGTCATGGCTGATATGATTTTTCAACCCCATTCTCCTACTTTCTCCCTGTAACTTCTGATCCCCTTGGCAATCAAGAACCTATCCATCTCCATCTTAAATATACTCAATGACCTGGCCTCCGCAGCCTTCTGTGGCAGTGATTCATCTGCCCATAGTGCTCGGTGCATTAGTCAGAGGGAAATGGGTCTGGGTGGGTTACTCTTCGGAGGGTCGGTGTGGACTTGTTGGGCCGAAGGGCCTGTTTCCACACTGTATGGAATCTAATCTAAAATATCGTAGCAAACAAGGACATAAAGATCACAGGGTGCTTACTCAGAGTGAGCATACACTGCACAGGAGGGGCACAGAGCAAGATCAACATTAATGCGACCAACATTATTTGAAGTTAGAGAGGTCCCTTTGGCAGTCTAATAACAGCGGGGAAGAAGCTGTATTGAACCTGCTGGTGTGTGTGTGTGTTCAAGCTTCTATATCTTCTGCCTGGTGAAAGAGGTGGGAGGGGTCTTTGATGATATTGGTAACCTTTCCGTGGCAACGAGAAGTGTAAATGGAGTCTATGGATGGGAAGGTTGGCTTCTGTGATGGTTTGGGCTGTGCACACAGCCTTCTGTAATTTCTTATGGTCCTGGGCAGAGTGGTTGCCGTGCCAAACTATTGTGCACCCAGATGAATGCTTCCCATGGTGCTTTCTGTAAAAACTGGTGAGGGTCCTTATGGTCATGTCAAAATTTTTAAGCCATCTGAGGGAAGAAAATGATCAAACAACTAACAATTAGGGGTGTCACGGTGGCTCAGTGGATAGCACTGCTGCCTCACAGCACAGGGTCCCAGGTTTGATTCCAGCCTCGGGTGACTGTCTGTGTGGGGTTTGCACATTCTCCCCGTGTCTGCATGGGTTTCTTCCGGGTGCTCCGGTTTCCTCCTGCAATCCAAAGATGTGCAGGTCAGGTGAATTGGCCATGCTAAATTGTCCATAATGTTAGGTGCATTAATCAGAGGGAAATGGATTTGGGTAGGTTACTCTTTGGAGGGTCGGTGTGGACTGTTGGGCCAAAGGGCCTGTTTCCACACTGTAAGGAATCTAATCTAATCTAATTCCAATCCCATTTTCCAGCACTTGACTCACAGCTTCATATACCATGGCATTTCAAGTGCTCATCTTCAAAACTTCAGAAAGATCTTGAGGGTTCCCACTTCTAACATTCTTTAAGGCAATGATTTCCAGATTCCAACCACTCTCTGGGTGAAAAAATACTTTCTCAAATCCCCTCCAAATGTTCTACTACTTACCCTAAACGGCGCCCTCTGGTCATTGCCCTCTTTACGAGAGGGAAAGGTTTCTTTCTGTCTATGCCCTCAGAACATTGTACACCTCAATCAGCTATGCCTCAGCCTTCTCTACTCTAAGGGAAACAGCTCCATTCGTGGATATTAGTGAACCAGATGTCTTTTTTCCTGACAAGTGATTCAAAGGTTTCATAGTCGTCATGAGATTCTTAATTCCAGATTTTAATTGCATTCCAATTCTACCATCTGCTATTGCGGTATTCAAACTTAAGTCCCCAGAACATTATCTTGGTCTTTGGACTAATAGTCTCATGATAATACCATTAGTCCATTAGGTTCTTTTCCCCCCTTTTTCCAATCCTGCACATCCTTAACTTGTTAAGGACTTGTTGGGCCGAAGGGCCTGTTTCCACACTGTAAGTAATCTTAACCTGTAGAGTCCTCTGGGCTTGTTGGTCCCAGTGTTCACCGCTACAGAAACATGTTGGCCCTGCACTCTCGCTTCACCCCCTTTGAATGTCTTCAATTGCTGTGATGTGGATTTTCCTGCAATTAGCTGCTCCCAATCCATTTTGGCCAGGTCCACCTCAGAACCTCGATTTCTGGTCTATCTTTGTCCTTATCCATAATTCCTTTCAATCTTACTGAGTTATGATCACCATTGCTGAAATGCTCTCTCACTGTCACGTTGACCATGTGACCGGATTTGTTCCCTAAAATTAGATCCAGCATCACTCCTTCTGTTTAGGACACTGTATGTGTTAGTTGAAAAAGCTCTCCCGGTGACACTTTAAGAATCTTCCCCCCTCTAAGTCTTTCATATCTTGTCTATTCCATGTGATATTGGGGAAGTTGAAATCCCTTATTATAATTATCCTATTATTTTTACACTTGTCTGAGATTGGCCGACAGATCTGTTTTTTCTATCTCTGACCATGTGGGTGTCCAAACTTCACTCCCAACAAAGTGATTGACACCCTTTTGCTTTGAAGTTATACCCATGAGGCTTATTTCAGTAACCTTCGAAGATATCACAGAATTCCTGCAGTATGGAAGGAAGCCATTTGGCCCATCGAGTCTGCATCAACCCTCTGAAGGCCATCCCAACACAGATCCCCTACTGTATCCTGTAACCCTGCATCACACCATGCCTCTTCCACCCAGCCTGCACATCCCTGTACACTATGAATAATTTCAGCATTGGCCAATCCAACTAACTTGCACATAGAGTAATAGAATTGGGCAGCACGGAAACAGACCCTTCAGTCCAATTTGTCATGCCGACCAGATATCCTAAACTAATCTAGTCCCATTTTCCAGCATTTGGCTCATATCCCTCCAAAACCTTCTTATTTATATACCCATCCAGATGCCTTTTAAATGTTGTAATTGTACCAGCCTCCTCCACTTTCTGTGGCAGCTCATTTCATGCACGCACCACCCTCTGAGTTAAAAAGTTGTCCCTTAGGCACCTTTTAAGTCTTTTTCCTCTCACTCTAAACTATGCCCTCTGCCTCAGAGCTTTGGAGCTCTTCCTCTTAGAAGGGAAGAGAAAGATGGGATGGGATGCAAATGTTTGTTTGGCACAATATTTAAGGAGGAGATACCGAATTGTTCAGACAACTTGGAAAATGCAAGGTGCATTTTGGTAACAGCGCTATATCAAACAGGTATATATTAACGTTTCTCTATATTTCACATGTGCAAATTATAACACACGTTACCTTATTTAGCATTCATGAAAAGATGATCTAATATTACATATGAAATTCTTTCAGAAAGACTGCAACTGTGCAAACATTTAAAAACTAAAGGCACTGAAGATGACCAGCTCTTGGTCACAATGGAATCATTTCCAAAGAACTCTCCTCCAATGAGTTTTTTGGAATTATATGGATTGAGACTTGGGAAGTGTCTGGAAATACTTTTGCAGAGTCTTTGAACTGTTGGAGGAAACCCATGCATATATGGGGAGAATATGCAAACATCACATGGACAGTTGCCCAGGCTGGAATTTAACCCAGATTGCTGGTGCTTTGAGGCATTATTTCTAACCACCTGAGCCACTGTGCCATCCAGCATTACTGTAGTAATTGATTCTTTGATCAATGTTGCAACGCGACCTCCTCTACACCAAAACCGTCCCCATCCCCACCCCTCTCCATCTCACCTGAAGATTCAATACCCCTGGAATATTGAACTGCCAGTTTTTCTCTGCCTCAAACATGTCTCTGTGATAGCCATGATATCGTATTCCTATGCATTATCAACACCCTCAACTCACCTCCCTTACTTGCACTACTCCATGCATGAAAATAAATGCCTTTCAGTCTGGCCATACTCCCTTGCGCCTTGACTTGACTATGTTTGCACTGCCTTCTAGACAGACTTCATTCTTCCCCTATAACTGTTTGCACATCACCCCTTACCATACCTCCACTCCATATCCCACTTCCCAGTTAAATTATCTTAAACCCCAACAATCACCCTCGTAAACCCTCACTGGATGTTGGGCCTCTTCCAGTTCAGGTGTAGCCCATCGGACTTGTACAGGTCCCACCTTCCCCAGAAATGGCCCTGGTGATCTAGGGATCCAATGTCTTTCCTGCTGCTCCAACTCTTCAGCCACACATCCGTCTGTTCTATCCACCCATTCCTATATTCTCTGGCACATGGCACTAGAAGTAATCCAGAGATTGCAACCTTTGAGGTCCTGCTTTTCAATCTGCTAACGAGCTCCCAAAATTCTTGTTGAAAGATCTCATTCCCCCTTTCTCCCCATCCGACTGGTACCAAGGTGAACCCTGAGTTCTGAGTGTTCACCCTCCCCTTTCAGAATAACTCTGTGGCCATTCGGCGACATCATTGACCCTGACCCCAGGGAGGCACCACACCAATCCTATGAAATCTCTTACTGTTATTGTACCTCCTGTCTTTCTGCACCCTCTCTTGTGTAGCTGGGCTCTTGCTGCACTTTCCAGAGGAACAGTCATTCTTACTGTTTCTTTAAAAAACATATAAGATTATAACCAAATGTTTGTGACCAGAAGAATGAGGGGGGATCTCATTGAAACATGTAAACTCCTGATGGGACTGGACAGGCTAGATGCGAGAAGAATGTTCCTGATGTTGAGGAAGTCCAGAACTAGGGGTCACAGTCTAAGAATAAGGGGTAAGCCATTCAGGACTGAGATGAGGACAAATTTCTTCACTCAGAGAGTTGGGAACGTGTGGAATTGCCTCCCACAGGAAGCCGTTGGGGGTCAATTCATTAGGTATATTTAAGAAGGATCTGGACGTGACCTTTGTGGAGCCAGGTGTATGGAGAGAAAGCGGGAGTGGGGATACTGAGATTGCATGATCAGCCATGATCATACTGGATGAGGGAGCAGGCTCAAAGGGGCGAATGGCCTACTCCTGCACCTATTTTCTATGTTTCTATGACACTTATAGAGTTATAGAGTCAAACAGCACAGAAACAGACTCCTCTATCCAACTTGTCCATGATGACTGAGTTTCTCAAACTAATCTAGCCCCACTTGCTTGCATTTGGTCCATATCCTTCTAAACCTTTCCCATTCATGTACCTGTCCAAATATCTTTTAAACGTTCTAACTGTACTTCCCTTACACTATACTTCAATGTATTTGTAATAAAGGATACAATATCATTTGCTTTACTAATCGCTGTATGTATATGCCAACTTTCTGGATTTGGTGTACATGTGGATTGAATACAGACATTTAATATCACCTTTTCCGAACTCTCACCAGTTGGCAATTCCAATGTCAGAAGAAGGTTAGAGATAGCCTGAAGTAATTTTATAACACTAAAAGATGTTTTAAGACCAATAAAAGCTAAAGGCTTGATTTTAACTTGTCTCCAGACATATTTTTGGTGATGTGGCATGTAAAATATATAAAATACCCCCCATTCCCAACTGCTCCCTACAATACAGGGGCGTGGATGTAAGGTGCCCATTAGCTTGCCTGATTTAAGTCTATTGGGTTTTGATTTATGGGTTTATTTCTCAGGACAGAGCCCTTTCCAAGCAGAGTCAAACTGCCAGGATTAAATCGATGCAAAGCCTGCTGACTGACTGTCAATCTTCATGTTACTATGACATTCGTCATGGTGACACCTCCATCAATCAGCGTCCACTTCCCTCTCATGTACTGCACATGTTGGTTTTCCCATTTGTGGGCATTCTTGCAAACTGTGGATGGTCTATCCTATGAGGAGAGGGTGAGTAGGTTGGGCCTGTCCTTGTTGGAGTTTAGAAGAATGAGAGGCAACCATATTGAAACATACAAGATTCTTAAGGGACTTGAGGGCTTGTTTGCTCTTGTGGGAGAGTCCAGGACCAGAGGGTATTAGCTCAGAATTAGGTGTCACACACTGAGACAGAAATGAGGAGGAATATCTTCTTCCAGAGGGTTGTGAGTCTGTAGATTTCTTAACAGCAGAGGGTTATGTGGGTCATTAAGTATATTCAAGGCTGATATAGATGTTTAGTCAGTAAGGGGATTTAAGGGTCATGTGAGAAAAGCAGGAAGGTGGAGTTGAGGATTATTAGATCAGCCATTCAGTGGCAAAGCAGAAGGGCTGAATGGCCTATTTCAGCTCCTACATCTATGGTCTGATGGGTATCACAGTTACTGATGAGCTACTGTGGGTGCATGAGGCTGGCACAATACCAAGTATGCCAAACAATGGCAGCAAATCCACTAGCAGGAGGAACTACAAACAGCAGCTACAGCGTTTAAAAATATCCTGTTTGCTTTATTTTTTCCGTTCAATGTGAATTCCTTCACACCTCCCTGCACTTTATCCCCTCTGTCGCGTTCTTGTTCACTCAGCTCTAACTTCTTTTGCAGTCTTTGTGCATCCTCCTCATGACTTACTTTCCCACCTCATTTTGTATCATCAGCAGATGAACCATGGATATGTTGTCCTAGGCAGAGAGCCAGTGAGTATAACAGGCTGTGCAATGATTGAATCTCAGCCCAGGTGACTGACCCCACACAGGAATGTGTTATATAAACATTGCATTCTGCTCAGCTTTCTGCTCATCACTTTTCACGTTATTACACTGGGCTCAAATTCTGCATTGCATTACCGTCTTTCAGAGAGTAGGAGTGAGAGAGATAGAGGGAGAGTAGGAAAAGAGAGAGTAGGAATAAGAGAGATAGAGAGAGAGTAGGAAAAGAGAAAGGGGAGTGAGAGGGAATGGTGGAGGGAGAGAAAAGGGAGTAAATATCTGGTAAGAGAACAAAGGAGGAGAGAGAGAGGAAATAAGATTGATAGACAATGGAGAGAGTTAGAGGGGAGAAAGAGAGAAAGATATAGTGAGAGAGGAAAGATATTCAGCAGAGAGAGAACGAGGAACATTAAAGAGGGAAGGGGAGAGATGAGTGACCTTTGGAGGAGCCAAGGGATATGCATGGAGCGGGAAAGAGCGCTCTTTCATTTTCACCCTCACTCTTTTATTCCTTCTCAGTTTCTCATCTCTCCTTTTCACCCTCTTTCTTTCCTCCTCTCCCTGCACTCTGCTTCTCTGCTGCTCACTTTCTCTCTCTGTGTTTCTGTTCAATTCAAGCAATGAATTCAAAGCCTGCCAAACACTGAAGGTGAAACTTACAGAAAACGTAGAAGTCCACAGCAAGCCAGCCGGTACACTCTGTACAAAGTTAAAAATCACACACCAAGTTGTTTGATTTTTAACTTTGTCCACCAAAGTCAAACACCAGCACCTCCACATCATGTCTATGTACGAAAGCATTTTTTCAAATGATCCCTTTTCATACAATAACATTACAGACACAAGTTATACAAGTTACCCAATATCCATGGTCAACAGATAATATTTTCATTTATTGGCAAAACTGTGCATTAACTGCACCATCAGTCTGAGTTTTGCTTGTATAATATTTAAGCTGTACCAATCTTCTATTACGTGTACACATTCGCATTAGCTGTTAAACTGGCATCTGCTCATTCCAATGGTGATGTTCCTTGCCCAGGGAGTGCCATTCCCATGCTGAGTGCTGTTGCCATGGCAACTGCTGGTCCATTTCCACAGTGGAGAATGGTGGGCCTCAGAGACTGATGGTCGTTCTATACTCTGTGCAGTTGTGTGACCAAACTCTTTCTCATTACCTGCCTCCAGTTAAGGATCAGCTTGTCTTATTGCATATATAGATGTGTGATTGTCTTGATATATCTGGATGTCTGCATTCACCATATAACACTTAGATGGCAACTGTTTGACAAAGGTCCCAAGTTGCCACATGGGCTGTCATGTGTTGACAGAGTTGAACGTTTGCACTCTGAATCGAATTGAGAGTGGTGTGCTGGAAAAGCACAGCAGGTCAGGCAGCATCTGGGGAGCAGGAGAATCAACGTTTTGGGCGAAAGCCCTTGCCAATTCTCAGCTCTGACAATGATTTATCAGTTTTAGTAATTGGATATTTGGATTTCTATTGGTTTGCCTTTGTTTCATCACCCTGCTGATGAAGGGCTTATGCCTGAAACGTCGATTCTCCTGCTCCTCAGATGCTGCCTGACCTGCTGTGCTTTTCCAGCACCACACTCTTGACTTTGTTTCATCATGCATGGCTATTGTTACTTCTACATTCAATAGTTGTTTTCAGTCTTGAAAGAGTACTTTAAATGTGGCTTGACATTACTTATAATGTGTAGAGTTGCATCTGTAATCATGTATGAAGTACTTAATTCTTCACTTGTGAATTGAGGGCAATTATCATTCATGACAATGTCCAGTATGTCAGCATGACTGAAGTGTGCTTTCATACAATCTCACTGCTGGTCATTGTATTAGACTGCCATAGACAGTGACAAGATAATTGGTTCCTGGGAGCCCATAAAGTAATTGAACTCCAGAGTACAGAAAATGGCCCTTCAACCCATCATGTCAAAATACCAACCAAACTGTTCTAATCCTATTTCCAGCACTTGGTCTGGTATGCCTTGCAAGGGAACATCTAAGTTCTTCTTAAATGTGATGAGGGCTCCTGCTTCTACCGTGTTTACAGGCAGTGAACACTGGATTCCCACCACCCTCTGGGTGAAGTCAGTGTAAGGAGATCTACCGCAAGATTCATTCATGGTCGACCTAGGATGTCAAGCATCTTAAGAGGCTTCATTACTTGCTCAGCTTGGCATCGATTGCAAACACTGTGTTGGCTGATGTGATCCTTAATCTCATTGCTTAGTTTGGCCAACAGAGCACTTCCTCAGGCTCAGTTCCTGAATGGCTTGCATGGATGTACTTCAGCATCTCTTTACTCATCTTCTTAAGGATAATGATTCCATTTACTTTGTACAAGATGCTATCTTGAGCAATCACTTCAGCTCTGTGAGTGCCTTTTAACAACAGATGTGTTCTTGATGATTCCAGGCCATCCTTTCATCACTGCATGGGACAGCAACTACAGAGTTGCCTCTTAATGCTTATGAATGTACCAACGTATGTAGATATAAATCAGGAGTAGGCAGGAGCCCGTTCACACCCTCAAACCTCCTCCGTCATTCAATAAGACCATGGCCAATCTGATTATAACTTTAAACCTGCTTTCCAACAAACCCCTGATAACCTTTCACTCCTTTGCTTAATAAGCTTTTATCTACTTGCGCCTTAACCAGATTCAAGGACTCTGCTTCCACTGCATTTTCAAAGGCAGTTCCAAAGACTATTGACCATTTGATAGAAAATGATTGTTTCAGCTCTGTTTAAAGTGGGTGACCTCTGATTTTCAAACAGTAACCTTTGGTTCTCCTGTAAGTGGAAACTTCTTATCCACATCTGCTCTGCTAAGACTCATGTGGATCTTAGATGATTTACTTCCTACTTTTATAACATCTAATGGATACAAGTCTTTGTTGTCCAACCTTGACAATTGCCCATTCCAAGTGTTAAGATCTGGATGCTGCCTGACCTGCTGTGCTTTTCCAGCACCACTCTGAACTTGACTCTAATCTCCAGCATCTGCAGTCCTCACTTTCGCCCATTCCAAGTGTTAGTCTAGTAAACCTTCCCTGAAGTATCTCGAATGTATTAACATCCTTGCATGAGTATGGTGACCAGTGCTGTACACAGAATTGCTAGTCAATGATGGTCTCACTAGTGCCCTGTATAATTGAAGCTTAATCTCCTGACTTGTAATCAATCCCCTTCACAACAAATGATAAACAGTTTGCTTGATTTGAACAGGACAATTGTCTTTCAGATTGAATATCTCTGATGGGTTGATCTTTCCCAGAGCATGCTGGGCTGGTGATTCTCTTTGAACCTGGAGGATTTCACAGTTGGTCTTAGCATCCTCAATTTTCTTCATAAGCCTGTGGAGTTCAATTACTTTATGGGCTCCCAGGAACCAATTATCTTGTCACTGTCTACTGGCAGTGAAATTCAATGACCAGCAGTGAGATTGTATGAAAGCACACTTCAGTCATGCTGACAACGTACACCCATTTCCCTTGTTTCCATGCTCCATGCAGATGATATATTTGCAAAGAAAGTGACATCCTTTGCAGACGCTTTAGAGGAAGATGCCTTGATGTGGATTGTGGCTGAGCTTCTCCATCACTTTGTCTCTCCCAAACAGATATTGATTAAAATGCTTACAAGACCATAGCCAGTCACTCTTTCATGATTTGAGCATAATGCCATTCAGTTTGCGTTAATGCTTTGGGTAAAATGGTTGTCCTTGCTGCATGAAAGTTGACCTGAATTTTGCCTCACTAGTGTCACACTGCAAGATAGTTTCATTACTGACACGCTGGTATCCTATCGCTCATGTTACTTGACTCATTAGGCAAAAGTGAGGACTGCAAATGCTGGGGATCCGAGTCTAGATTAGAGTGATGCTAGAAAAGCACAGCAGGTCAGGCAGCATCTGAGGAGCCAGGAAATCGACATTTCAGGCAAAAGTCCTTCATCAGAAATCCTGATGAAGGGCTTCTCTTGCTGGAGCCCTGCATCAGTCAATGTCCAAGTTTTGCTTTTGAAAATCTCTCCCTCCCCATTCAGCTTCAGGCTTATCTGGCAAGTTCTCTCCAGCAGTGTCACATTGATTTTCCTGCTCCTTGGATGCTGCCTGGCCTGCTGTGCTTTTCCAGCACCACTCTAATCTTGACTCTTACTTGACTTATTGTTTGACTCTAGTGAAAGCTGTTTCTATTCATCTGCCCCCGGTTCACACTTTCATGATAAATTAAGCAATGAGAGCATTGTATCTCTGGCACAGCTCTCATTTTGTCAGAGTTCAGGCAAACTCTTGTTTCTGTTGGAATATAATCTATGTACTGACTTCCGACATCTTCACTTGGATCTCTCCCTCCCCATTCAGCTTCAGGCTTATCTGGCAAGTTCCCTCCAGCAGTGACACTAGATTTTCTGATTGCCCTCAATGATGCTTTGTTCCACTGTGTCTCCACATCCATGGACTAGCAGATCACCCACAAAAGCTTCTACTCTGAGAAGATCATTGTCTCCCTCATGCTGTCTGCGATAATATTCTTGTAGAGCAGTGGAAATGCTCAATAGCAAGCACAATCACCCGCATTTCCCACATGATGTCCAGAATGACATTAGAAAACCATTGTTTTCATCTAGACTTACTTGCCAGTCTCCATTCTTCATACCAAGAGTAGTAAAGACATTTTCCTTAGCAAACTGTGGCAAAATGTCTTTCAGTGCTTGGCATGGGGTAGTGAGCTGTCTTCAAAGCTGTTTTTAGATCTTTAGGTTCGATGTGTGCCCTTGGTTTTCCAGGGTTTTTTCACTGCTATCATGATACTAATTCAATCTATAAGAGTTGTCACTTTCATGATTACTCTCCCCTCTTTCACCTTTTCCCATCAGTTTGTCAGGTTGGATCTGAGGGCAGCTGGAACTCTCCGTACAGAGGCTGAGTTGGTCTCATACTCACATCCACTTCGGGATGATATTCACCAGGAAGACATCCAAAACCTCTGGAAACATAATTGTTATTTCCTAGAATCTGTTCAGTAGCAAACTGAGGAGTCAGTGGCTAGTGGTGTTATTGCTAGACTGTTAATCCAGAAACTCAGCTGAGGACCCTGGTTCAAATTCTACTGTGGTGGAATTTGAATTCAGTGAAGAATCTGGAATTAAGAGTCTAATGATGACCATTAATCTATTCTGAAAATGTGTTGCTGGAAAAGCGCAGCAGGTCAGGCAGCATCCAAGGAGCAGGAGAATCGACGTTTCGGGCATGAGCCCTTCTTCAGGAATGAGGAAAGTCTGCCCAGCAGGCTAAGATAAAAGGTAGGGAGGAGGGACTTGGGGGAGGGGCGTTGGAAATGCGATAGGTGGAAGGAGGTTAAGGTGAGGGTGATAGGCCAGAGTGGGGGTGGAGGCGGAGAGGTCAGGAAGAAGATTGCAGGTTAGGAAGGTGGTGCTGAGTTCGAGGGTTGGGACTGACAAGGTGGGGGGAGGGGAAATGAGGAAACTGGAGAAATCTGAGTTCACCTTCCTTGAAGAAGCTCTCTTCCTCCCTCTACACTTGTCTCAGTCCCAACCCTCGAACTCAGCACAACCTTCCTAACCTGCAATCCTCTTCCTGACCGCTCCGCCCCCAACCCTACTCCAGCCTATCACCCTCACCTTAACCTCCTTCCACCTATCGCATTTCCAACGCCCCTCCCCCAAGTTCCTCCTCCCTACCTTTTACCTTAGCCTGCTGGGCACACTCTCCTCATTCCTGAAGAAGGGCTCATGCCTGAAACGTCGATTCTCCTGCTCCTTGGATGCTGCCTGACCTGCTGCGCTTTTCCAGCAACACATTTTCAGCTCTGATCTCCAGCATCTGCAGTCCTCACTTTCACCATTAATCTATTGTCAGGAAAAAAACATCTTATCAGGACAATAAATGTTGGCCTCACCAGAGATGCCTACACCCTGTGAGTGAATACAAAATAAGTAGTTTAATGATCTGAAAAATACTGTGAATCTTTTCTGATCAATATTTATGATCAATAGTTCAAACTTTAGACTTGTTTCAGCTGAGATGAATGGATGTTGCTCAATGTGTGCGCTCTCTAATTCCAGATCTTCATTTTTTCATTGTGTTATGACACAGGGTAAACCCCTCTGCTGATTTAAACCAGTGGCACAGAAAAGGTTCACCCCATGCTGTAATGTGTTATAATTTGAGAGGGAAAGATCTATCCCAGAGGCCACTATTTAAGTTCAACAGAGAATATTAAAATCAACAACCATTTACAACTCCTTTCTCTTAAACCTATCTTTTACCTTCCACTCTACAATACTAGTCCGATAAAACTTAAGATTTTAAAAAATTCAACTTTCAAAACCAGCCAGCTGTTGAATCTTCTCTTTGTATCTTCCTCTGCAGATTTTCCTCTCTTGTCTTTTCAATGTTCTGCTGCGCAAACTTCTTATAGACAGGTACCTTTCAGAGAGCTGTTCTGCTGGCAGTCTGTACTTACTGGTGGCTTGGCAGTTCTCCCCCTAACTGTTCAAAATGTCCAGTTTTATATCCCAAAACACCGCATCGTTTCATTGGTTTTAATATTACCAATATACTAAATTCAAATTTGATTGGATTTTGGTATCTTGGGGCATAATTTAAACAGATTGGCTGAATTTGAATTTGTTTTTGTGTTCCAAAGCAACACAGCTGTATTATTGGTTTTAACCAAGTGTTACATTGTTAGCTTGTTCAGAACACTGTGTGATGTGTCAGGCAGCTCTTGCTATCTTTCCAACTCTCTTAAGGGTACAGTACCTCTACACCTTCATAACAATTGCACCTGGCTCTCAGCTTCAGTTATCCTCTTGGCATGAGAAACATTCCATCATTTAGCCTCAGTGTTACCTTTGAGAGTTTCGTTTTTGAATCACTATCATGAGCCACTTTGCGTAGGTCATGATAGTCTTACAGGAAGCGCTGTTGTATATTAGATGAAATCTATCTGGCACTTCATAATCACTTGATGCTCTCTTTCTGTACTCATTATTCTAACAGTCATCAACTATCTCTCACCTTTCTCCCCTGACAATGTTGACCTGTGTATGGGGGTCAAGTGATTCATCAGAATCATTGGATGACATCTTTCCATCAAAGTCAGAAGTCACATGACACCAGATTATAGTCCAACATATTTATTTGAAATCACAAGCTTTTGGAGCGCTGTTCTTTCATCAAATGAAGATTTTACCTGACCAAAGAGCAGTGCTCTGAAAGTTTGTGATTTCAAATAAATCTGTTGGACTATAACCTGGTGTTGTATGACCTCTGACCTTGTCCAGCCCAGTCCAACACTTGCACCTCGACACCATCTTTCCACCAGCCATTTTTCTAGGTTTAACAAAGATAGAAATTGCTGGAAAAGCTCAGCAGGTCTGGCAGCGTTTGTGGAGAGCAATCAGAGTTAATGTTTCAGATCCAGCGACCTTTCTGACAGAAAACCACAAGCAAATTATCTGTAGCAGATGGATGATAAGGCAACATAATTGCGATACGTTCATGGGATTGATGTCTGAATAGCTAATCATGGATTCCTGAGTGCCACGCTCTCTCACCCTTCCCCCTCTTCACTCTGGGCCCTGTTTCCCCTTTCTGCTGCCTGCCTTCCATCCCCCTGTCATGCTGCAGTCCCTTGGTAGCTCCCAGAGCATTGCCAAGTCCTGAATGCCCAGCTGGGAAGGGAGTTGGATGGTTCTTGGCTCAAAATCCACTCAAGAGAGTTTGTGCGCAGAAAGTCTCAGCTCAATCAATTGTGAATTTCAAAACGGAATTGGATAAACAGTGAGAAGGAACTCCTTTTAGTAGAAGCAAGAACAGTGAAATGGCATAGGTTTCAAATGAGGTGCGAAAGAAGCAAGGGAGATAGGAACAAATTACTAGCTTGGATATGGAGTGCACTGCCTGGAAATGTGGCGGAAGCAGGTTCAATTAACGCTTTCAAGAGGAGAAATGGATAATTATTTGGGTAGAAATAATGTGCAAGGGTATGGGGGAGAAAGCAGGTGGTTAGCACTAGATCATGATCCTCATCCGAAGAGCCAGTGCAGGCACAGTGGGCCGAATGGCCTCTTTCTATGCTGTACCAATTCTGTGATTCCATGAACTACTCGAAAGTGGGAACATTTGCAGGAGTACGGGGAAAGGGCAGTGGCTGTGGGACTACCTCTTTCGAAGAGGTAGCACAGGAAAGATTGACCAAATGGTCTCCTTCAATTTGGGAACCTCCACACAACAAGCCCAGTCTGCCTCAGGAGTAGCAAACATCATTTTCACATCCTAAGCTTCTAATCAAACTTGGAACAATATTGAACCTTTCTGAATCGGGTTTCACCAGAGGTTTACAATTTACCATCAGGAGCAAACATGGACTATCTCAAATCGAAATGATTGGAGGGGCATCAGTAGCACTAGCACTTGGAGCACATTGTAGCACAATCAAACATCTCAGGGCTTCTCAAAAGGGTATTATAAAACAAAATGTGACACTGAGCCACTATAAGGGGTTATGAGGACAGATAACTATTTGGCGAATCAAAGAGTTAGGTTTATGAAGAATGTTAAAGAAGGAGAGTAGGAGATGTTTAAGGAGAGAACGTCAGAACATGGGGACTCAGCAATTGAAGCCAAAGTCACCAAGAGGGGAGTGATTAACATGGTGGGGGTGTGCAACAGGGGAGAATTGGAGGGACACAGACATCTTGGAGGGCTTTAACCATGAGCGAAGTTATGGAGATGAGGACGGATGAAAGTCCTGACATGTTCAATAAAGCTCACACAGCAAATGGTTACAGAGCGGCATTTTAAAATTCCAGAGTAAGTAATCAGCGAACAAGTGACCCTTTGACAAAACCTCAAAGGACTGGTTCAATTGAGAATTGAGAACTGGGGGAGGGGGAACAGTGTTAGAGAACTATTTTTAATAACTGGATAAAATTTGAAAAGGTAAAAGGGAGACTTGTTTCTCAGGAATGCCTGGCATCCGCCTGGTGACAGAAAACGATTACGGACAGGATTCATCCAGGAGTTAGAAGGCCACAAAGAGAAACTAGTGTGAGTTCAAAAAGAAAAACTGCACTTTTCAAATATTTACGTCTATTTTCCTGATGGTGAAATATGTTGACTCTCTTCAGATTCACTGGTTTATTTTTAAATTGGCTCCATGTTTTGTTATTTTTGTCATGACCTAATGTTAGGATCTGAAACTGATGGGAGAGCGCGATTTCTTCATATAAACCCAGTGAAGCCTGTTCAGATAATGCTGGGACAACAGAGAACCATTACTTGGTTCAACTGGGCCCGCATTCATTAGCGTTCAGAGGGAAGAGAGATTGGGAATGGAGGGTATGAGTTATCAGGAGAGGCTGGGGCTATTTTCACGGGAGTGTATGAGATTGAGAGGTGACTTTATAGTGGGTTACAAAATCATGAGCGGTATAGATAAGGTGAATAACAGGTGTCTTTTCCGCATGATGGGGGATTTCAAAACAAGGAGGATTATTTTTATAGAATCTTTAGAGAATCCCTACAGATTATGTTGAGAGGAGAAAGATTTAAAAAAGACATGAGGGTCAACTTTTTTTACACAGAGTGGTTTGTGTGCAGAATGAATTTGCAGAGGAAGTAATGTATGCAGATACAGTTTGGATAAGTACATAAATAAGAAATATTTGGAGGGATACGAACCAAACACGAGCAGGTTGGTCTAGTTTAGTTTGGGATTATGGTCATTGGACCAAAGGATCTGTTTCTGTGCTGTAGGACTCTATGAAACATATAAAATATGGAGGGGGGGAGGTGGTGGTGCGCGTTTCCCCTGGTTGGGGAGTCGAGAACCAGGAGGCACTGTCGCAGGGTTGTGGTACACCTTTTAAGACTGAGGTGTGGAAACGTTTCTTCATTCAAAGAGGAGCAAACCTGGGTAATTGTCCACCACAGAAGGATGTGGAGGCCAAGGCACTGAATGTACACAAGAAAGACATAGATAAGTTTTAGATTTTAAAGGTATCAAAGGGATATGTGGAGAAAGCGAGGGAGTATTTGAAGGTGACATTGTTCCCATGCATCTGCTACCATGTCCTTCTAGATAGCAGAGGCCATGGGTTTGGAAGTTGCAGATAATGGAGCCTTGACAAATTGCTGTGGTGCGCCTTGTCGGCGGTACTGTACGTTGGAGGGAGTGAATATTGAAGTGATGGATGAATTGCCAGTCAAGCAGGCTTCTTTATCCTAAATGGGGTTGAGTTTCTCGAGTATTGTTGGAGTTGCTGTCATCCAGGAACAGGTTGTTCTGCTATAATGCGCCTTTCATTCAGGCAAAGTCGCTGTAATCCGCTTGACGAATTGGAGACACTGACTCTAAAGTGTGAACATTTAAAACGTGTATTGGTTATAACGTGATTCTAGTCCCATTAGTGTAAATAGTGCTGCAATTACGTGATTTTCTTATAACATGGGGTTGCACGAGAACAGAACTACCACCTGACTAATGCACCCAATACTATGGGCAACCTAGCCTGGCCAATTCACCTGGCTTGGAGTGTGGGAGGAAACCCACACAGACATGGGGAGAATCTGCAAACTCCACACAGACAGTCGCCCAAGGAAGGGATTGAGCCCAGGTCCCTGGCGCTGTAAGGCAGCAGTGCTAACCACTGAGCCACCATGCTACCCCATTACATTCTATCTTGTCAGAAATGGTCAATTGTCTGGCATTTGTCTGGCATAAGGTTATCTGTCACTAACCAGTCTAAGCTGAATATTGTCCAGGTCTTGCTGTGTCCGAATGACTTAGTCAAATCCAAACATCTTCAATACAATCCAGATATTGACATAGTGTTGTATTGCATGGAAACAGACCCTTTGTTCCAACTCCTCCATGCTGACAGATACCCTAAATTAATCTAATCCCATTTACCAGCATTCCTCTAAAGCCTTCTTATTCTCATATCCATAGGATGGCTTTAAAATGTTTCAACTGTACCTGCATCCAACACATCCTTTGGCAACTCGTTCCATACACAAACCAACCTCTGCGTGAAAACGTTGTCCCTTCGGTCAGTTTTATATCTTTCCCCTCTCACCTTAAATCTATGCTCTAGTTTTGGACTCTGTTACCCTGGGAGAAAAGACATCGACTATTCATCCTATCCATACCCCTTATGATTTTATCAACCTCTACAAGGTCACCCCTCAGCCTCTAGTGCTCCAGGGAAAACAGCCCCAGCCTATCCCTATAGCTCAAACCCTCCAATCCCAGAAGTAGATTATTAATTGCAGACTTTTTTTTCTTTGAATTCAAATCCACTACAGTGGGATTCAAACCCATGTCACAGATCATTAGCAGAGTTTTGGGATTAATTGTCTAGTAATAATACCACTGGGCCATCACCTCCCCCTTTAGTTGTTCTAAACTGGCAAACTGTCAAGTGAGTGTTTCATGTCCCAACATGTGAAATTAGCAGAGAAGTGTGAATTAACAGGAGATAGAAATTTCGTGACAATAAATTTGTTGCCTGGTTTCATGTCTTTAGAGAAAATGGAAATTTCAGAATAGATGCTTCAACTTTTTTCTACCTGGGTTTTCTGGACTTGCTCAATCTGTGGACAGGAAATCACAGCAGCCGTCTTAGGTCAGGATTTGACCTTTTTAAAACTGTTTAAATCCCTGAAAGGTCTCAGATGATGGAAGTTAAAATTATCACCTGATCAACACATGTTATAAATCCAAGTCTCTTTATTTCTCCCTCAGCAAGACGCTGGGAGGATGCAAGCTTCATTTATTTATTTTCTTGAAATGGATTCATCAAAGTCATCAATCATGACAACGAACAGAGACTCATGCTATCAAAGATTCTTTGAGCTAAGCAGGAACTGGTGAGTCCTGTACTGTTGAAGTAATATTTATTTTAAGTTTGCTAAGAAGCCACTAAAAGCAGATTGGGTTTCTGGAGCAAGCCCAGCTAATAGCTGAGCTCAATCAGTCATTTTCTGTTTGCTGTTGAAGTCCTCAGGAATGTGATACTCTACACCTGCCCTAAAGTTGGAAAGAAAGTGGACAAATTCCTTCAGAATTTGTTGAATCCGTGCGTATTTCTGGTAAATGTACTTTCCCTTCTGTCTCTGCACTACATTCTCTCTCTCTTCCACCTCCACTTTAACCTCAAACTCTGTTTACAGGTGACAAATGGTCAAACACTGACGGTCACCGAATGACTGGAGTGCTGAAGGGCAGCTTGGGTCACTCGATTATAACACACGGAATTTCATAGACCTTCAAACCCTACTCCGGACCTTTCACTAAAAGTAAATTTGTTCATGGAATACAGGTGCCACTGGCAAGACCAGCATTTGGTGCCTGTACTTCAGTGTATTTGACATCAGTTGAGGGGTGAAATAACTCTAAGGAAGCCAGTACCCATCACAAAGTCACCCTTTAGTTATGATTTGGAGATACCGGTGTTGGACTGGGGTGGACAAAGTTAAAATGATGTAGGAGCAGTGCTCCGAAAGCTAGTGCTTCCAAGTAAATCTGATTGACTATAGCCTGGTGTTGTGTGATATTTAACTTTGTACACCCTTTATTTACACTTGCACTTTACATGTACCAGCTCACTCAGAGCATCTCCCTAGAGTGAAGAGACTCTCTAAGACTCCTGTTTTTTCGTCCCTTTTTTTTGTTTCTTCCCCCACACTAACGCCTAACAGCGGTGATGCTTATGTTTCCCCAGCATCCATGGCGTGTGTGTGCAGGTGTCAGACACAGTGAAGAGCAACAGGCGCATAAATCTTTATTTATATTCCACCACCAGGAAGAAAGGAAACACTCAAGTGGCCAGTGACAAGCGATGCCCTTCTTATCAAATGGCAATATCAACGTGATCAAAAAAGTGAAGGGGAGGGCAGGGATTAAATCAAAATAGAGTTGGAGGGGGAAATAAAACACTCCAATCCCTGCGGTGCCCACCTCTCCCTGAAAATCTCAAGGGTGCTGGTGGACATCGCATGTTCCTCGGTAAAAACAAGAACTGCAGATGCTGAAAACCAGATTCTAGATCAGAGTGGTGCTGGAAAAGCACAGCAGGTCAGGCAGCATCCGAGGAGCAGGAAAATCGACATTTCGGGCAAAAGGCCTTCATCAGGAATAGAGGCTGGGTGCCTGCAGAGTGGAGAGAAAAATGAGAGGGGGTTGGGGGTGGGGAGAAAGTAGCATAGAGTACAATAGGTGAATAGGGGTGGGGACGGAAGTGATAGGTCAGAGAGGAGGGTGGGGGAAGGTAGCAAAGAGTACAATGGGTGAATGGGGGTGGGGATGAAGGTGATAGGTCAGAGAGGAGGGTGGAGTGGATAGGTGGGAGGGGAGATAGGCCGGTAGGACAGGTCATGGGGACAGTGCTGAGCTGGAAGGTTGGAGCTGGAGTGAGGTGGGGGAAGGGGAAATGAGGAAACTGGTGAAGTCCACATTGATGCCATGGGGTTGAAATGTTCTGAGGTGGAAGATGAGGCATTCTTCCTCCAGGCGTCTGGTGGTGAGGGAGCGGCGGTGAAGGAGGCCCAGGACCTGCATGTCCTCGGCAGAGTGGGAGGGGGAGTTGAAATGTTGGGCCACGGGGCGGTGTGGTTGATTGGTGCGGGTGTCCCGGAGATGTTCCCTAAAGCGCTCTGCTAGGAGGCGTCCACTCTCCCCCATGTAGAGGAGACCGCATCGGGAGCAACGGATACAATAAATGATATTAGTGGATGTGCAGGTAAAACTTTGATGGATGTGGAAGGCTGCTTTAGGACCTTAGATAGAGGTGAGGGAGGAGGTGTGGGCGCAGGTTTTACAGTTCCTGTGGTGGCAGGGGAAAGTGCCAGGATGGGAGGGTGGGTTGTAGGGGGGTGTGGACCTGACCAGGTAGTCACGGAGGGAACGGTCTTTGTGGAAAGGGGTAGGGAGGGAAATATATCCCTGGTGGTGGGGTCCGTTTGGAGATGGCGGAAATGTTGTCGGATGATGTGGTTTATGCGAAGGTTGCTAGGGTGGAAGGTGAGCACCAGGGAGGTTCTGTCCTTGTTACGGTTGGAGAAGTGGGTTTGAGGGCAGAGGGGCAGGATGTGGATGAGATGCATTGGAGGGCATCTTTAACCACATGGGAAGGGAAATTGCGGTCTCTAAAGAAGGAGGCCATCTGGTGTGTTCTGTGGTGGAACTGGTCCTCCTGGGAGCAGATACGGCGGAGGTGGAGGAATTGGGAATACGGAATGGCATTTTTGCAAGAGGTAGGGTGGGAAGAGGTGTAATCCAGGTAGCTGTGGGAGTCGGTGGGTTTGTAAAAAATGTCAGTGTCAAGTCGGTCGTCATTAATGGAGATGGAGAGATCCAGGAAGGGGAGGGAGGTGTCAGAGATGGTCCAGGTAAATTTAAGATCAGGGTGGAATGTGTTGGTGAAGTTGATGAATTGCTCAACCTCTCACGGGAGCACGAGGTGGCGCCAATGCAGTCATCAATGTAGCGGAAGAAGAGGTGGGGAGTGGTGCCAGTGTAACTACGGAGTTCTGTTCTATGTAGCCAACAAAGAGACAGGCATAGCTGGGGCCCATACGGGCGCTCGTGGCTACCCCTTTGGTCTGGAGGAAGTGGGAAGATTCGAAGGAGAAATTGTTGAGGGTGAGGACCAGTTCAGCCAAACGAATGAGAGTGTTGGTGGAAGGGTACTGTTGGGGACGTCGGGAGAGGAAGAAACGGAGTG
Organism: Chiloscyllium plagiosum; assembly: GCF_037043375.1. Lineage (NCBI taxonomy): Eukaryota > Metazoa > Chordata > Chondrichthyes > Orectolobiformes > Hemiscylliidae > Chiloscyllium > Chiloscyllium plagiosum. The sequence continues at coordinate 11,803,883 of NW_028270154.1, forward strand.
TTTGGAGGTCCTGGTCATGGCGGATGGAGGTGTAGAGGGATTGGATATCCATGGTGAAGATGAGGCGTTGGGGGCCGGGGAAACGGAAGTCTACCCACGCATGCTCCTTCTCCAGGAACACCCCGGTTCAAAAGTAAAGACTCCTGTTTATATTTTATTTATTTATATTATTCTCTGTTTTGCTTTATTCCCCGCAGTACTGCCTAACTGCAATGGTGTTTATATTTTCCCCAGCACCCATGTTGTGTGTGTGCAGGTGGGAGACGCAGTGAAAGACACAAGGTGCACAAATCTTTATTCAATTTCCATCACCAGGAAGAAAGGAAACACCCGAGTGGCTAGTGACAAGCAGTGCCCTTCACATCAAAGGGGAGTGCTGCGTGATCAAAAACGTGAAGGGGAGGGCAGGAATTAAATCAAAACAGAGTTGGAGAGAGAAATAATACACTCCACGCCCCGTGGTGCCCATCTCTTCCTGAACTGCTCGAGGGTATTGGTGGACACTGTGTGCTCTTTCTCCAGGGACACCCGAGCTCGAATGTAAAGACTGCTATTCATCTATCGCCCACGTCTCCCTGATTGGCCACAGGTTAACAACCCCAATCAGGGATCTCATTGTCTGAGATCTACTTGTTCCAATCACTAAAAAGGGCAATATTATTGCGGGGCTGGATTCACATGTAAGACAGACCAGGTAAAAGTGGCAAAGTTCCCTCCCTGACGGGCATTTGGCAACCAAATAAGTTTTGGTGATCGTTGCCATGGTCACCATTGCCGAAGCTAGCATGATAATTCCACATTTATTAACTGAAGTAAAATTCCATCTGCTGCCTTGGCATTTGAACTCACAGTCTCAGAACATGAGCCTAAGCCAACTGTAAGACTTCAAGGCCAGTGACTACACCATCATCACTGCAGGAAATTCTACCAAGGTCAGCAATATATGGATGGATGAATGGCAGTGAAATTTAAAAACAAACCTTACATTTATGTAGCACCATTCATGATCATTGGACTCCCCTTATATAGCACCTTGCATGATCTCTCAAAGTGCCTAATAGTCACTTACATACTTTTGAAATATAGTCAGCACTGTAATAGGAAAGTAATAGCCAATATGTGCACAGCAAGCTTTCACAATCATCCACATGACGATGACCAAATTCTCTGTTTTTGTGATAGAGATTGAGGAGTAAACATTGGCTTAGGACACCAGGGATAACTCCCTTGGGGTTCTTTAAAGAAGGGCTGTGGTACCTTGTGTAGCTGCCCTAGCAGACAGATAGATGATACCTAAAAGTGTTGCCCCAAAATATGCCACTTGAAAACACCATACTGGATGGCCAGCACTTTACGCTCAAACCCTGGAGCAAGACTTAAACCTGGAGCTTTGAGAGTCCAAGACAGAAGCACTGGCATTTTAGACATAGCTGCCAGCACTGTAAATGGGTTCAAATCCTGGTCCTGGCATGAAACACACAAACTCAAGAGTTACATTCTCCATATCGGATTGAGAGAGTGCTGCACCATCAACGTTTGAGCATATATATTCAGAGCAGGAATTGTCATTTGGTTCCTTGATCCTGGTCTGTCATGAGGATAATTCCTTACCTACCCTTATAGCCTCTGACTCCACCATAAATGAAGAACCTAGCTACATCTGCTTGGACAATATTCAATGACGCTGCCTACCTTGGAGAAGAGTGTTCCCTAGTCTCACGTCCCTCTGGGGGAGTAAAAGTTTCTAGATTGAAGACTGCAAGGACTTGGTGTTGTATTGGCTTGTTATTCTAATAGTCTTCTCATATGCTTTCAATGGTAAATGTAAGTTCTCCCTCCCTGTCAACGCCTGATTCAAAATTGTTTCTAGGTTGTTATACATATATTGTAAGGTAAAGGCAGATACAAAATATCTGTTCAATTAGTCTGTCATTTCCTTATTGTCCAAATATTGATTCCCCAGATTAATTCACTAGAGGACCAATGCTTACTTTATTTTCTCTTTTCTTTTTTAAATACTTATAGAAACTCTTACCATCTATTTTTATATTTCTAGGTAGCTTTCTCTTGTACTCTAATTTCTCCCTCCTTATTATTCTTTTGGTCAGTCTTTGCTTGTATGTTTTATATTTGATGGAATCTTATGATTTCCCATTAATTTTATGGAAATGTACATTTTCTCTTTAAATTTGATACTACTGTAGTAATACAGAACATTTTGAGGTTCTGCTTTTTAATTTATGTCAGATCATTTCGATGATGTAAGAAACTGAGGCCCTCTTTTGAAAGATCTTAAGACACTATTTTGAAGAAAAGCAAGAGGGTTTATGACCAATATTGTTTACTCAACTAACATCCCGAAAAACATTATCTGACCATTATTACATCACTGTCAGTGGCAGCTTCCTTTGCACAGATCGGGTGCTGCTTATACAATAGATTCATAGAATCCTAGAGCACAGAGATGCACAGCATGGAAACAGACCTTTCAGTCCAACTCATCCAAGCTGATCAAATATCCCAAAATTAGTCTAGTCCCATTTGCCAGCCTGTTGGCCTATATCCCTCCAAACCCTTCCTATTCATATACTCATCCAAGAGTCTTTAAATGTTGTAATTGTACCAGCCTCCACCACTTCCTCTGGCAGTTCATTCCATACACGCACCACCCTCTGCATGAAAAGGTTGTCTGTTTAGATCTTTTTTATATCTTTACACTCTCACCCTAAACCTCTGCCCTCTAGTTCTGGACCCACCCACCCCAGGGAAAAGACTTTGTCTATTTACCCTATCCATGCCCCTCATGATTTTATAAACTTCTATGAGGTCACCCCTCAGCCTCCGACGCTCCAGGGAAAACAGCCCCAGCCTATTCAGCCTCTCCCTATAGCTCAAACCCTCCAAGCCTGGCAACATCCTTGTAAATCTTTTCTGAACCCTTTCAAGTTTCACTACATCATGTTGATAGTTACTACACTGAAGAAGTTGCCTAAAAGACAGACTCACAGAGTCATAGAGTCGTACAGCATAGTAACAGACCCTTCGGTTCAACCAGTCTATGCCGACCATGTTCCCAAACTGAGGATAGGTCATAGGACCCGAAACATTAACCGGCTGAGCTTTTCCAGCAACCTCTGTTTATGTTCCCAACTAAACTAGTCCCACCTGCCTGCTCCTGGTCCATATCCCTCCAAACCTTTCCAATCCATGTACTCATCCAAATGTCTTTTAAATGTTGTAATTATACCTGCATCCACCACTTCCTCTGGAAGTTCATTCATAATGTGAACCACCCTCTGTGTAAAAAAAGTTGCCTCTCATGTCTTTAAAAAATCTTCGTCCCCTCACCTAGTCTTGAAATGCCCCATCTCAGGGAAAAGACACCTGCCATTCACTTTACCTATACCTCTCATGATTTAATAAACCTCTATAAGGTCAGCCCTCAATCTCCAATGCTCCAGTGAAAAAAGTCTCAGTAAAAATGTTCTAGACTCCTGCAGTACCATCACAGAATCCCACTATCAACATCCCGGTGGATTACCATTGATCAGAAACTGAACTGGACTAGCCACATAAATACTGTGGTTACAAATGCAGGTCAGAGGTTAGGAGTACTGTGGCGAGGAACTTAGCTCTTGACTATCCAAAGCCTGTCACAAGATTCAAGTGTGATGGAATACTCCCCACTTATCTGGGTGAGTGCACCTCTAACGACACTTACGAAACTAAACACAATTCAGAACAAAGGAACTCACCTCACAAAAAACAAGCAAAGAACTGTGGATGCTGGGGATTAGAAATACAAGCTGAAATTGCTGGAAAAACTCAGCTAGTCTGGAAGCTTCTGTGGACAGAAAGTAGGGTTAACATTTCAGGTCCATTGACCCTCCTTTAGAACCGATTGTGGCTGGGAAAAGGCAGGGGTATATACTGAAGGTGGAGTGAGGGGAAGGGGATGCGGGGGAAAGCAAATGGTAGGTGGAGATGGAGCCCAGAGAGAGAGAGGGAGGACACAGTAGGGCAAACAAAACATTGGGTAAAGGCCAGTCAGGAGAATCAATAGCTGCTAATGGGGACCATTAGTAACTGTTGGATGGGTGATGTGTGGCAGCAGACTATGTGATGACACGGATATGGGAGGAGCCACCTCCAGCCATAAAATGTTTGAACTCGATATTGACCCCTGATGGCTGTAGAGTCCCCAAGTGGAAAATGAGATTTGCTGGAGCGTTGCTGAGATGTTGAACTGGCAGGCAAAGGTATGTTCAGGACAGAGTCGTGAGCCTTCTGTAAAGTGGTCACCAAGTCTGCGTTTCTTCTTCCCAGTGTGCAGGAGACCACATTGGGAGCAGTGAATCCAATCGACGAGATTGAGTGAAGTGCCGGTAAATCACTGCTTCAACTGGAAGATACGCCGGGCGCCTTGGATAGTGAGGGGGGGGGGGAGGAAGTAAATGGACAGGTGTCATACTTATACTTTCTGCAATTGTAGGGGAAGGTGCCATGGGGGTGTGGAGAGGTGTTGAGAGCGGAGAAGGAATGAAACTGGGTGTCCTGGAGGGAATATTTCCTGCAGAAGGCTGACAATAGAGGGGCATATGTGTCTGGTGGTGGGAATCCTGCTGGAAGTGACGGAAATGGTGGCTAACGATCCTCTGGAGGTGGATAACAGTGGGATGGAAAGTGAGGAGAAGGGGGACCCTTTCGCTGTTGCAGAAGGGAAGAGAGAGGGTGACGGCAGAGGTGCAGGAGATGGGTCAGACACAGCTGAAGGCCCTGTCAACCACAGTAAGGGGGAATCCCTGATTGAGAAAGAAGCTGGATTTTTCGGAGGCTCCCTTGTCATAGTTGATCTCATCAGAACAGATTCCACAGAGGAACTGGAAGAATGGAATGGAATGGAGTCCTTACAGGAAGCAGGGTGCAAGGATGTAGTGTCCAGGTAACTGTGGGAATCGGTGGGTTTGTAGAGGATATTGGTGGCCAGCCTATCCCCAGAAATGGAAACAGAGATTCAAAGTTTGTGAGAAGATTTGTAGCTCGGGTCCTCGTTGTTATGATTCTGTTCGCTGAGCTGGGAATTTGTGTTGCAGACGTTTCGTCCCCTGTCTAGGTGACATCCTCAGTGCTTGGGAGCCTCCTGTGAAGCGCTTCTGTGATGTTTCCTCCAGCATTTATAATGATTTGTATCTGCCGCTTCCGATTGTCAGTTCCAGCTGTCCGCTGCAGTGGCCGGTATATTGGGTCCAGGTCGATGTGCTTATTGATTGAATCTGTGGATGAGTGCCAGACCTCTAGGAATTCCCTGGCTGTTCTCTGTTTGGCTTGTCCTATAATAGTAGTGTTGTCCCAGTCGAACTCATGTTGCTTGTCATCTGAGTCAATATACCAATATATTGACCTAGACCCAATATACCGGCCACTGCAATGGACAGCTGGAATTGACAACCGGAAGCGGCAGATACAAAGCACTATAAATGCTGGAGGAAACATCACAGAAGCGCTTCACAGGAGGCTCCCAAACGCTGAGGATGTCACCTAGACAGGGGACGAAACGTCTGCAACACAAATTCCCAGCTCGGCGAACAGAACCACAACAAGCAAACAGAGATGTCGAGGAAGGCAAGGGATGAGTCAGAGATGGGCCAGATGAAGGTGAGACCAGGGTGGAAATTGGAAGTAAAATTGATCAATCTTCCCAAATCTGGATGAGAGATGGAAGGAGCATCAATGATATCATCAATATTCCAGAGAAAGTGCTATGGGTGGGGCCAGAGGTGGACTGGAACAAGGCACGTTCTATGTACCTCACACAGAAGCAAGTATAACTGGAGCCCATGGGGGGTGTCTGTGGCCACACCTTTGACCTGAAGAAAGTGAGAGGAGTTAAGAGAGAGGTTGGTGAGGATGAGGATGAGCTCGACTGGGGAGAGGGGAAGGTGGTCGGTGGTGGGGACTGTTCAGGCCTTTGCTCCAGCAAGGAGTAGAGAGCCCTGAGACCATCCTGATGGAGGATGGACGTGGAAAGGGATTGAAGTCCATGGGAAAGAAGAGGCGGCTAGAGCCCGTCAACTGGAAAATCTGAAACTGACGTAAAGCCTCAGAAGAATTACAGATATAAGTGGGAAGGGATTGGACAAGGAAAGGTAAAACCGAGTCAAGGTAAGTAATGGGTCTGCACGGGCAGTCCTGTTTGTGTATTGTGAGAAGGAGGTAAAAGCGAGCTGGACAGGACTGGGGGACTGTGAGCTGGGAGACACCAGGTGAAATAAGAATAGTGACCGTTACAAACCCAATAGAAGAAAGAATCAAGGACAAAGAGAGCAAAAGAGAGATGGAAAAGGGAGTGACAACAAACGGAGGAAGTAAAATGTGAAATGGACAAGAGAGGAAATGGAGAGATAGGTAGAGAAAGAGGCAGAGGCTGAGAGAGACACACAGAGAATGGAAGAGGGACTGGGACAGAGCGTGTGGTAGATTTCTCACCTAGTGAACTTGTTCATGTACCAGAGTCAAGATTAGAGTGGTGCTGGAAAAGCACAGCAGGTCAGGCAGCATCCAAGGAGCAGGAAAATCGACATTTCGGGCAGTAGCCCTTCATCAGGAATCATGTCCATGTGCCAGCCCAACAGTAAAATGAGAATTTTTCTCAGCTCGTTCTGTGCATGTCCTACTCTCCAACAGAATTCTGATTGCTATATTTTTAAAATAACTAATTCAAACATTTTTGGACCTCAGCTAAACAGATACATGTGGCAGGCTCCAGTTAACAGCTTCATTGCAATCATTTTGTTTTAAAAATCCTAGCTGTGGGATCCAAATGGGTCAAAGGGTGTGTATACAATACACAAGAACACAATGTATAATATAATTCATCTAAAATACATTGCGGTAAAGTCCTTTGTTAAATTTTACTTTGTGTCGGAAAACGTGTGGATTGATGAAAAGAGGGTTAGGGCATAGAATTACAGCACAGAAAGAGGCCATTCAGCCCATTACCACCTGGGCCAGCTCATTGGTATGTCAATAAAATTATCTTTTCCTAAAGCCCGACAATTCCAGTTCAGTAACTGTTTTGAAAGTTGCTCTCAAATCTGCTTCCACCACCCTGCCAAGCAGAAACATTCCAGATCGCGGCAACTCTGAATAAATTATGTGTTCTCATTTTGCCTCTGCCTTTTCTGCCAGTTATTTGAAGTCAATGTCCGCTGATCACTGGCCCTCTGACGAGTGGAAATAATTTCTCCACCTTTACACTCTCAATAGCCTTACTGATTTTGAATACTTTCTGTCAAATCTTCCCATAACCTCTGCTCAAAGGACAACAATCCCTGTCTCGCCAGTCGCTCCACATTGCCAAAGTTCTCATTGTGAAAAAGTCTCTCCAAGTTGTAATTGAGCTTATTTAAAACAAGCTTGAGCTGGTGCAAAGCAGTCTCTAATCTCTCATGCGTTACAACACAAACAATGACGATAATTTAGCAATGCGTTGAACTAAATCACTTAAAAAGGTCACAAAAATGATATTTAGGGAAATCATACACATTGTAAAAGCTTACTTTGTTTCTGCAGAGTTCTCAGTAGTACAGAAACTGTGTAGTATTTATGCTCCTCCAATCAGTGCTGTGCTGTAGGCAAACTCAGCATGTGCCATGCACAGCAAGATCCCACAATGGTTGTGAAATGGTCGAACAGATAAAGCCCTTTCCAGTGGCGATGGATTAGTGTAACTATGACCCCCCCCGCCCCTGCAACCCACCCCCATTTCACCTTTAATCATACATTTGGGAGATTTATATGCAGCTGAGACCACAGGTTATTGAAAGGTTTCTCTTCTCACATGGGAACAACATTGAAGTATCAGCTGAGATTGTAGCCTCAGGTCTCAGGGGTGTGGGGGGTGGTTTGGGGCAGGATCTTACTGTCTTTGAAAATATTCCTGTAAAAGAGACAATTGTGGATCATGAGCACATTGCTCTTAACTTTCCTGGAGGTCGTTCACTGAACAGCTGTCTGCGGGGGACCAATCCGATTGAGGACTAGGGAATGTTTCTGAGACTGCAGGCCCAATCAGAGGGTGTTCAAGCTTTGAATCAGATCTTGGAATTCAGATCTTCCAACAGAGGGAGGCGCTGCTCAGGGAGTAAGGAGAGCATGAGGCAATTCCAATATGGAGGACCACAGCAATTGCTAAAATGGTGAGAGCTAGACTGAGTAGGTCCCTCAGAGAGGATGGAAAACCCCTCTGGCAGAGATACTTATACTGCAGGGGTACAGCCTTTCCTTCACAGTGAGCTGCCTTGTCTTTCGTACTTGCCTTTAGGAAGCCATTTTCACTGAGCTTTCAGACTCAGTACCTCAATGGGGGACCGTTCCAACTACAGGAAGATCCCAAAATAGTCCTTCTTGCCCCCCTGCCCCCTCATTAGTTTTCTGATTGCCATTTGTCACTATTGCTAGTGTGAGTTCACTTTTGGTCGGATTGCTGAGAGAGAGGAAAATGTTGTAGCATGTGGAAGGAGACCCTCAGGCAGTCAGCATCAGCTAGAGGAGCAAGTGAACAGAAGACCCCTGGAGTCAGGGCCCTGATAATTTGGAATTGATTCTTAAAATTTCACAGTACTAAAAGCAGGAGTAGGCTATTTGGCCCATTAAGCCTGCTCCACTATTAATTAAGATCATGGCTGATCTATCCACCGTCTCAGCTCCTTCTACTTGCATTATCCCCATAACCTTTAATTCCCCGATCATGCAAAAATCCATCCAACTGTGTCCTGAATATATTTAGTGAAGCTGCCTCTACTGCTTCCTTGGGCAGAAAATTCCATAGATTCACTACTCTCTGGGAAAAGCAGTTTGTCCTCACCTCTGTCCTAAATCTACTCCCCCTAAACTTGAGGCCATGTCCCCTAGACCTAGTCTCACCTACTAGTGGAAACAACTTGTCCACCTCTATCTTCTTTATCTCTTTCATAATTTTATATGTTTCTGTAAGATCTCCTCTCATCCTTCTAAATTCTAGCGAGTACAGTCCCAGGCAGGTCAACCTGTCCTCACAGGGTAACCCCCTCACCTCAGGATCAACCTGGTGAACCTCCTCTGCACCGCCTCCAAAGCCAGTATATCCTTCCTCAAGTACGGAGACCAGAACTGTGCACAATACTCCAGGTGCGGCCTCACCAACACCTTGTACAATTGCAGCAAAACCTCCCTGCTCTTCAATTCAATCCCTCAAACATTGAAAGCCAATATTCCGTTTGCCTTCCTGATTTCCCGTTGCACTTGCATATTGCAGAGAGCATATTGCAGAGAGCGGTGCGAGCTGGGCGGAAGTGAGGTTGGAGCGCAGAGCTGGTCGGGTAGGTAAGTGATTGATATATAAAGAACTTACCTCGACGCCAACGGGCTTTTCACAACAGAGAGCGGCGCGAGCTGGGCGGAAGTGAGGTTGGAGCGCAGAGCTGGTCGGGAAGGTAAGTGATTGATATATAAAGAACTTACCTCGACGCCAACGGGCTTTTCACAACAGAGAGCGGCGCGAGCTGGGCGGAAGTGAGGTTGGCGCGCAGAGCTGGTCGGGTAGGTATGTGATTGATATTTGAGTGGGTGTGGGGAGCTCATTCAAGAGCTCAGGGAGTTAGGCTGGAAGCTGAAAGCTAGGACAGACAGAGTCGTCATCTCTGGGTTGTTGCCGGTGCCACGTGACAGTGAGGCAAGGAATAGGGAGAGAGTGCAGTTGAACACGTGGCTGCAAGGATGGTGTAGGAGGGAGGGCTTCAGGTATTTGGACAATTGGACTGCACTCTGGGGAAGGTGGGACCTGTACAAGCAGGACGGGTTGCACCTGAACCAGAAGGGCACCAATATCCTGGGGGGTAGGTTTGCTAGCTATCTTCGGGGGGGTTTAAACTAATTTGGCAGGGGGATGGGATCCGGACTTGTAGTCCAGCAAGTAGGCTAGCTGTTTGTCAGGATGTCCAAGTATGTGGGGAGACTGTGAAGAAGGTAGCACTGACAGGGAATACCTGCGGACACAGAGATGGGTTCAAGTGTGTATACTTCAATGCAAGGAGTATCAGAAATAAGGTGGGTGAACTTAAGGCGTGGATAGGTACCTGGGACTACGATGTTGTGGCCATCACGGAAACGTGGATAGAAGAGGGACAGGAATGGTTGTTGGAGGTTCCTGGTTACAGATGTTTCAGTAGGATTAGGGAGGGTGGTAAAAAAGGAGGGGGGGTGGCGTTGCTAATTAGAAATGGTATAACAGCTGCAGAAAGGCAGTTCAAGGGGGATCTGCCTTTAGAGGTAGTATGGGCTGAAGTCAGAAATAGGAAAGGTGCAGTCACCTTGTTGGGTGTTTACTATAGGCCCCCCAATAGCAGCAGAGATGTGGAGAAACAGATTTTGGAAAGGTGCAGAAGCCACAGGGTAGTAGTCATGGGCGATTTCAACTTCCCAAATATTGATCGGAAGCTCTTTAGATCAAGTAGATTGGATGGGGCGGTGTTTGTGCAGTGTATCCAGGAAGCTTTTCTAACACAATATGTAGATTGTCCAACCAGAGGGGAGGCCATTTTGGATTTGGTACTCGGTAACGAACCTGGACAAGTGATGGGCTTGTTAGTGGGTGAACATTTTGGTGATGGTGACCACAATTCTGTGACTTTCACCTTGGTTATGGAGAGAGATAGGTGCGTGCAACAGGGTAGGTTTTACAATTGGGGGAAGGGTAATTACGATGCTGTAAGACAGGATCTGAGGAGCATAAGTTGGGAGCATAGGCTGTCGGGGAAGGATGTCGTGGAAATGTGGAACTTTTTCAAGGAACAGATACGACGTGTCCTTGATATGTATGTACCGGTCAGGCAGGAAAGAAATGGTCGTGTGAGGGAACCTTGGTTGACGAGGGAGGTTGAATGTCTTGTAAAGAGGAAGAAGGAGGCTTACATAAGGTTGAGGAAACAGGGTTCAGACAGAGCAGTGGAGGGATAAAGGATAGCCAGAAGGGAGCTGAAGAAAGGGATTAGGAGAGCTAAGAGAGGGCATGAAAAATCTTTGGCGGATAGGATCAAGGATAACCCAAAGGCATTTTATGCGTATGTGAGAAACATGAGAATGACGAGAATGAGGGTATGTCCAATCAAGGACAGTAGTGGGAGACTGTGTATTGAGTTGGAAGAGATAGGAGAGGTCTTGAATGAGTACTTCAGTATTTACGAATGAGAGGAACCGTATTGTTGAAGAGAAGAGTGTGAAACGGACTGGTAAGCTAGAGGAGATACATGTTAGGAAGGAAGATGTGTTGGACATTTTGGGAGGGGAAGAATCCAGTTGGCATAGTCTACGTATATTTCGACGACATATGTTAAGGAAAGAAGTTCTACATTGTCAGTGTGAGGATCTAGGCACCAAACCAAGGAGCTCTCTGGATTAATTGTCTTTGTTAAAAATCACACAATACCAGGCTACAGTCCAACAGGTTTATTTGGAAGTACTAACTTTCGGAGAGCTGTTCCTTCATCAGGTTTTAACTTTGTCCACCTCAGTCCAACACTGGCACCTCCACGTTAATTCCCATTGGTAGAGGACACCATATAATGTTAGTAAACTGAATACATGATCCAAAGACTGGTGGGGGAGAAGTGGATATCAGTTCATGGGGCATTGACATTGTCACTGGGGAAAATGGGAGCTGCATCATTTTGATAATCTGTCCCTGAACTGTGCTGTAAGCAGTGTTTCAGCAAAACATATTAAGCAAGTAGAGAGGGATTTAAAATAAAAAAGAGGACTGAGGGATCAAGCTTGGGTAGATGTAACAAATCGAAGGATAGGCTTAAAGCAGAAGAGTGAATCATTGTATCTTGTTGCTGTCAACATCAAAGACCCCTCCCACCCTGGTAACGCTCTCTTCCAACCGCTTTCATCAGGCAGAAGATACAGAAGTTTGAACACACACCAACAGGTTCAAGAACAGCTTCTTCTCTGTCGTTATTTTTGTAATAAGCTTCTGCTTTATTGTTAAAACCAAACTGATAGCATTGCATGCTTATGTTTCAGTGAAATAAAAAGGAAATGATCTATCAAGCCAGATTTCAGTCTGGGACCTGAATGGACTCTCTAACTTCAATAAATGTTGATCTTGCTTTGTGCACCTCCTGTCCAGCTGTAACCTTGTGTGCCTCACTCTGTCTAAGCGCCCTGTGATCTGTATGTCCTTGTTTGCTGTGATCTACCCGTACTGCTCACAAAACACAACTCTTCACTGTACATGACTACAATAAATCAATCAAAAATCAAAGGAAATGAGGATCAGTGAAATAGCAAGTAGGGGCAAAGTGGATTAATCTAAGAGTACATCAAACAGTCAAGGATAGATGTCACAATGTTAATTTAACAAAAGACAATTAAAGGGCCTATCTGAATGCACTTCGTATTCATATCAAAGTAAACAATACCCTAACACACACTGAAGTAAGTAAATTTGGCCTGATGACCATTACAAAGATATGATTGCAGGATGACAAAGATTTGGTCCTGAATATTGAGGGGTATATGATATTCACAAAATGTTGGAAGCTAAGTGGGGTGTCACTGTTTCCGCGAAGTAGTTAGAATGGCTTTGGTGCAGGAGATTATGATCTAGGATCAATTTAGATGGAGCTGAGAAATAGTTGGAAAAATAAATCACTAACATAGATTGACACCTAACAGGCCACCTAACAATGACCACGACACTGGATTAAGAATGCAAAATGAAATGCTGGGTGCTCGTGATAAAGGAATGGCAATAATCGCATTTAGATTAAAATAAATTATAATCTGCAAAAATCAGTTTGGTTGCCTGGATAAGGAGTTCATAGAATATTTCTAAGATACTTTTTTACAGCAGCATGTTCCAGAACCAGTGAGAAGACTGTGCTAGACTTGCTACTGTGTAATGTAATGATTCCAGCTGATGTTATTGTTGGACAAGTCAGGTCCCAGACTGAAATCTGGCTTGATAGATCATTTCCTTTTTATTTCACTGAAACATAAGCATGCAATGCTGTCAGTTTGGTTTTAACAATAAAGCAGAAGCTTATTACAAAAAAAAAGAATAAACCAGAATGATTATATATAATGCAATTGAACTATTTTGAAACAGAATAAAAATATAATCACCTCTATCCTGACACCACTACTTTGCACTACTCGAATACCAGAGACAATTCCCCTCTCTATCAAAGCCATAGCATTGATTTAACTGTTTCTTTCAATTCCAGGTCCTGTGAGTTTGATGGCCTCATGTTGATTATTCAGACAACTGAGCTTAAACTTTTTCAGCGTCAGGTACTACCTTTAGGGTTCTAGCCAAACAGTTTGAGCCTAGAATTTCAAACTAAATCCCTTCCAGTGAGGCAACCTATTTCCTAACTGTTTCTAAACTAACCTCTTTCTCCAGAAGAAAGTGTTTCTTATATCTCACTTGTACCAGGACCTCTGCAAACTGAAACTAAGAGTTTTGCAACCTATAGATTCTTCCCCAAGGCAATTAAAAAAAATCAATTTCTCATTCTCCTGAACTGAAAGGAAGCAAATGGATTTCAATGTTTAATCTGTCCAAACACAAAAGTCACACCATGCAAATAAGTTCCCATTATCATTCCAGGAATTCTCTCTGAGTCATACTGCTTTAGATGGCCCCCAAAATACTGACAAATTAATCATTAACTGCCCTCATACACGCATGGCAAAAGCTATATGCTGCATCGTTCAAAATCCAACTCAAATGATATTAATTGCACACCTAACATCACAAATAAGCAATTAATTAGTGACCACAGATTAAATATGTCCATGGTAGTAGCAACCATAGTATGACTGAATTTTACATCAGAGAGAAGATTGGGACTAAAACAAGTATTTTAAGCTTAGGTAGAAACTGCTGCATGGGTATGAAATGGGAGTTAGATGAAGTAGGCTGGCGTTCTCAGGTGGTGATAGATCAATAGAGGCAGACATTTCAGGGGATATTTCAAAATACTCACAGTAAGTGTATTCCTACTACAAAGAAAAAGTACTTTAAGTGGCGGACCCACCATTAGTGCTTAACTAGAAAAGTTAAGAAAAGCAACAAACTTCGGGAAAAGTTATATTACTGCATAAAAGAGTGGCAGGTTATATCATAGAGAGAATGTAAAGATATCAGGGAATGACAAACATTAGTCAGGAGAAAGAAGTTGGAGTGTGATAAGGAGCTAGTTAGTAATTTAAAATGGATCAGAAGAGTCTTGACACATTTAAAAAGGAAAAGAGTAAGTGAAGAGAGTGTTGGTTCTTAGACACTGAGAATGTGGAGTTAATAGTAAATCAGGAAATGGCAGATGGAAAAAAATCTTTGTCTCCACTATAGAGGATACAAAAAACATTCCAGTAATAGTTGTAGATCAGAAAGCGGAAGAGAGAGAGAAGTTGCTGAAGTTATAATCCTACTTTTTGTCATTTACATAAATGATTTGGATACGAGCATAAAAGGTACAGTTAGTAAGTTTGCAGATGACACCAAAATTGGAGGTGTAGTGGACAGTGAAGAGGGTTACCTCAGATTACAACAGGATCTGGACCAGATGGGCCAATAGGCTGAGAAGTGGCAGATGGAGTTTAATTCAGATAAATGTGAGGTGCTGCATTTTAGGAAAGCAAATCTTAGCAGGGCTTATACACTTTATGGTAAGGTCCTGGGGAATGTTGCTGAACAAAGAGACCTTGGAGTGCAGGTTCACAGCTCCTTGAAAGTGGAGTCTCAGGTAGATGGGAGAGTGAAGACGGCATTTGGTATGTTTTCCTTTATTGGTCAGAGTATTGAGTACAGGAGTTGGGAGGTCATGTTGCGGCTGTACAGGACATTGGTTAGGCCACTGTTGGAATATTGTGTGCAATTCTGGTTTCCTTCCTATCGGAAAGATGTTGTGAAACTTGAAAGAGTTCAGAAAAGATTTACAAGAATGTTGCCAGGGTTGGAGGATCTGAGCTACAGGGAGAGGCTGAACAGGCTGGGGCTGTTTTCCCTGGAGCGTTGGAGGCTGAGGGGTGACCTTATAGAGGTTTATAAAATTATGAGGGACATGGATAGGATAAATCGACAAAGTCTTTTCCCTGGGGTCAGGGAGTGCAGAATTAGAGGGCATGGGTTTAGGGTGAGAGGTGAAAGATATAAAAGAGACCTAAGGGTCAACTTTTTCATGCAGAGGGTGGTACGTGTATGGAATGAGCTGCCAGAGGAAGTGGTGGAGGCTGGTACAATTGCAACATTGAAGAGGCATTTGGATGGGTATATGAATAGGAAGGGTTTGGAAGGATATGGGCCGGGTGCTGGCAGGTGGGACTAGATTGGGTTGGGATATCTGGTCAGCATGGACGGGTTGGACCAAAGGGTCTGTTTTCAAGCTGTACATCTCTATGACTCTATGACTCTAAGTGGCTGTGAACAATCAGGTGGAGCTGACCAGCTAAACGGTTTTGATGGATTCATCCCAGGGTCTTAAAAGGGAAGGCTAATGAGCTGGTGGATGCATTGGTGTAAATTTGTCAAAATTGGCTAGACTCTGGAAACGTGTGGTCAGACTAGGAAGTAACAAATATAACCCATCTTTTTAAGAAGAAAGGGAGAGAGAAAAGAGGAAACTATAAACTAATTAGCTTGATTTAGTCATAGCAGAGAAGTTCAAATCAATCTTTAAGACGGTTATAACTGGGCGCTGAGGAAAATGGAAGGTAACATGTTGGAGTTCTTTGAAGGTGCATTGAGGGAAGCCTCTGATGTACTACACTTGGATTTCAGAAGACACTTAGAAAGGTGCCACAGAAATGGTTATTGTGCAACAGTGGAACTCGTGTAGGAGTAACACATTGTATGGATAGAAGATTGGCTGACCAGTAGAAAACTAAGAGTATGCATAAATACTTTTTCTGATTGATAAGATATTACAAGTGGAGTTCCTTAGGGGATCTGTGCTGACACCTCAGCTTTTTACAATTTATACCTTTGACTTATGTGAGGGAGCAAAGGCCAAATTTGCAAATGACACAAAAAAATCAAGAGGAAAGGGTGTTGTGAAGATGTCATAAGGCGGTTATTGATGGATATCGACAGGTTGAATGAGTGGGCAAAAATCTGGCAGATGGAGTATAATGTGGGAAAATGTGAAGTTGTTCAGTTTGGCAGGAAGAACAAAAAACAGAGTATTATCATCTTAGTGGAGAATAATTGCAGAATTTGAGATGCAGAGGTATCTCAATCTTCTAGTGTAAGAATCATAGAATGTCAGATAAAGTTGCCATAGTTACAGAGGACCATAAGGCTGCTCCAGTCATGATGGGCTGTAGCCCTGTTCCTCTGAATGGTATTATTGTCTGATTCTGTGGTTGTGGGTATGTTTGCCGAGCGCCTATCCAGGTGACACCTTCAGTGCTTTGGAGTTTCCTATGAAGCGCTGCTGTACTGTGTCTTCTGAAATATATTTGATTCCGTTCCTGTTGCTCCCAGTTGTTGGTTGAAAATGCACAGATATAACATGAATCTCGGCGGTGGTTCCTCATTCCCTGGATGTTCATCAATCCACCTTTTCCCTAGGGATTTAACAATCCTGTTTGCTTTGCATTTCCCAATAGTAGACTCGCCAACTTTAAGGGCATTTAAATGGTCATTGGATAGTTATATGGACGAAAATGGAATAGTGTAGGTTAGTTGGGCTTCAGATTGGTTTCATAGGTCGGCGCAACATCGTGGGCCGAAGGGCCTGTACTGGGCTGTAATGTTCTATGTTCTATAATCCTGAACACCCTTCGACATTCTGTGCAAACTCAGCCAGTACAGAAACCTCCACAAATATGACCAGGGAAACGTCCTGTGTTGAGCGATGAGATATGAACCAATAATCCGTTTTTGTGATATCGCTGGAGGATAAATGTTAGCTCAGAGGCCAATGGACCTTTTCCACCCCCTGACTGTGCCTTGTTTTAATGTTTCGTCTGAAGCGTGCTTCTCTGTCAGTCAGCACGCCCTCGATACTGTCATGGGAGTGTCACTCGGGATTGTGTGTTCAACTCTTTGCAGTAGCTCCTGAAGCCATTTCCCATCTAGGCAAGACAGCTGGCTCCTGAGCCCTGGCAGGTTGCTAATAATTATTGCAAAACTGTCATTGATAACACCACATGCTGTCATTCCCAGTAATTCAGCATGTGTGAGGAACACTTTGCAACATTTTGAACAGGCACAATGAGGCACAATCAAAACACCAGTACACTTTCTAGTTATTGCCCCTATTTCTATGTTGGCAGGTAGCTTTGACACACCTTGCAACAATCTTCTCAAATCATATCTCGATGTCAGCTTGACACCTCCACACACTAATCTTCCTGGATTTATTTCATCCGTTGTTTATTTTTCCACATGGAATTTAGACAGTAGTCTTTGCCAACTCTGGCCCAGCGTCATCAGTATTTCCACGTTTAATGCAGTTCATTCCTGCTCACCCTAACCTCCCCCATCCCCAGCCAACTCCCCACACATCAGAGCAGCTTTCATTTCGGACAGATTGATCCCCCTTGGTTTTGAAAAGGCATGATTAAATCCCGGTCATTGGACTGCAGCTGTCAGCACTGGTGCTTTTCAAGAAAGCAGTCAGGAATAAAACATGCTGCTGTTTATTAATAAGGATCTGTTCTGAAGAATCTTTCTGACTTTCTGATACAGGTGTTTCTCACTGGCTAGACCACTGTTTATTGACCATCCTTAACTATCCTGGAGAACATGGTGGTGAGCTGCTTTCTTGAACCGCTGCAGTCCATGTACTATAGGTAGACCCACAATACCTTGAGGGAGGGAGTACCAGGATTTTGACCCAACCTATTACTCATTTTAGAAATGATTAAAAGAAGAGGAACACGTCAAACCTTTGGTACTACTTTTCACAACCTCATGATGTCCCAAAAAACCTTAAAGTCAATACATACGTTTATGGTGTCTGGTCACTGTTGTAATGTAAGAAAGACTGCACAATTAGCACACGGCAAACTCCCATATACATAGAACATGGAACAGTACAGCCCAGCAACAGGACCTTCAGCCCATCATGTCTGTGCTGACCATGTTGCCATTCTAAACTAATCCATCTTGTCTGCAAAAGTTCCGCATCCCTCTATTCCCTGCCTGTTCATGTGTCTGTCTAAATGCCTCTTAACCATTACTAATGTATCTGCTTCTACCACTTCCCCAGGCAGTGTGTTCCAGGTCTCTACCACCCTCTGTGTAAATAAACCTTACTTGCACAGCTCCCTTAAACTTTCCCCTTCTCACCTTAACCCTATGGTCCCTACTTTCTGAGAAAAAGACTCCAACTACCCATCATGTCCAAGCCTCTCGTAATTTTATACACCCCGTCAGCCTCTGCTGCTCTAGTGAAAACAATCCAAGTTTGGCCAACCTCTCCTTATAGCTAATACACCCCAATCCAGGCAGCATCATGGTAAGCCTCTTTTGCATCCTCTCCAAAGCTTCCACGTCATTCTTAAAGTGTGGATTACTTCAAATGTGGTCTAACTAAAATTTTATATAGCAGATGACTTGCCAATGTTTATACCCAATGCCCTAACTGATGAAAGCAATCATGCTGTATGCCTTCTTTACCACCTTATCCACTTTCAGGGAGTTATGGACTTGCACCCCAATGTCTCTCCGTATATCAATGCTCTGAAGGGTCTTGCCATTTACTGTACAATTTCCTCTTGCATTTGACCTCCTACAACACATCACCTCACCTTGGATAAAACTCCATCTGCCATTTCTCCACCCAACTTTCCAATTATCTACATCCTGCTATATCCTATGACAACCTTCCTCATTATCCACATCTCCACCAAATTTTGTGTCATCTGCAAACTCACTAATCAGTTCACTGCCATTTTAATCTAAGTAATTTATATGCATTGCAAACTACAGGGGCCTCAGCACTGATCCTTAAGGAACGTCGCTAGTCCTAGTCAGAAAAACATCCCTCCACAACTACCCTCTGTCGTCTATGGGCAAGCCAACTTTATATCCAATTTATCAACTTACCATGAAGCCCATATGATTTAATTTTCTGGGACAGCCTACCATGAGGAACCTTGTCCAACACTTTAGTAGAGTCCTTGTAACAACATCCACTGCCCTACCCTCATCAGTTACGTTCGTCACTTCCTCAAAAAACTCAATCAAGTTTATGAGGCAAGACATCCCCAGCCTAAAGCCATATAGCAATGCAGTAATTACCAGATTGGCATTTTTAATGATGTTGCTTGAGGGCTTAATACTGACCATAGCACAACACAGAGTCTGCCACTGGGCTGCTTTGGAAGGTTCGATGTTGAGCACTGAGGAATTTACTTTCAGCTGTGACGTTAAACTGAGATCACTGACTATCCCCTCTGGGAGCCTGAAAAGATCCCAACTGATCACTTTTCCATAGAAAGGCAGGTGAGTTCAATCCATGTGTATATAGTTATCCTACAATCAACATTCTTAAAAAGGTCTTTTTATGATCTCACATCTGATTTAAGGGGACTTGTTGTTTGTAAATTGGTTGCTGTAATGTTTGCATTATGATAGCTGAATCTTACCATTTTTTTGGCTAAGTTCGAGTTGCATTGAATTTTTCGGAGGGCTTTTTGCCACAAGGTCTAGCAGGTTGTCTGCAGCTTATCAAACTCACTGCATTAATTGCCTAACCTACCCCACCTCTCACGTTGGATTTCTGCTCCACCTTACCACGTGCCTGTCCAGATACAGCTGACCACTTGCTGGATATTTGTGCAAAGACCAGCATTCCTTGCCCCTTTGCTATCTTTGCAAGATGGCCATGCAACTGAAGAAGTGTTGGTGATCCAGCGTGGCCCTCTGCTGGCCACACCATGGCACAGTAGCCACGTAGCTCCGTTGCCCATGGCACACAGTTGGCACTCCCTCGCACATGCATCCTCATTCAGCCCCCTGACTGCTGTTGGACCGCCAGGCCACTCACCTCACCTCTCTCTACCTGCAGTCCAACTAAACAATTGGTCAGCGTGGTTGGCTCAGTGATTAGCACCGCTGCCTCACAGTTCCAGGGGTGGAATAACCATGCAAAATGCAGGGTAATAGGGAGTTAGGGGAGAAAGTGAGGACTGCAGATGCTGGAGATCAGAGCTGAAAATGTGTTGCTGGAAAAGCGCAGCAGGTCAGGCAGCATCCAAGGAACAGGGAGTTAGGGTCTGGGTGGGGTGCTGTTTGGAGGACCAGAACAGATTTGATGAGCCAAATGGTTGGGTTCCACACTGTGGGGAGTCTATGAGTCTATCATTCTATAACTCTAAGTCAGCACTACCCTGTCCCCAGTGACCACTGTGGGGCCACACCATGTCATTGTCCAGTCGGGGAACATCAAACACAGGCAAGCAGTTGGACAGATGAGCTTTTATTTACAGAACTCAAAAGAGAATTTTAAAAAATGAAGATAACAGAGACTGCTCATCAAGCCTACAATGCCAATCAGATTTAGGAACTACGAGCAGAAAATGGAATTGTATGGCGAATCAGGCTGTTCTATTGGAAGTGGTTTCTTGGCTGACTTGTTACACCGGACACAGCTAAGCTCTATCATGGAAAAGATAAGCATCTTCGACCTCAATGTCCTCATCTTCCTCCTGGGAGGACAGCTCTCATTCATCCAGTTCCTGAGCATCTCGAACATCACCTCAATGCCTGCTGCAATTGTGCACAACACAGCACATTAAGGATGATATACACACACACACAAACACACAGTCCACACTATACTGACTTGAGGCTCCCCTTTCATCATCCTTATCCACACCCTGTAATTGTTTCTCCTTCCACCTCACATCGCGCCTCCTCAAGTCTTGACTCCCTCTACCCTTCAGTTACTATTCCTCTACAGCCCCAATACCCTGAGCCAGCTCCCCACATCTCTTCAGAAATATTGCTGGATGGAACCGGAGGAGCTGTTTTTGGCACTGACCTGGGCCCAACTCTGACAATCTAGACATGATTGACCAGACCCCTCACTGCTCTGTCTGCAACTCCCCAATGAACAAAACAACTCATCTGACTGCTTGTGTGGTCAAATACAGCTGGCTGCCGAACGTTCCCCAATGCTAATCTCCCCCACCCACCTGCTCCCCCTGCCACCCCCCCCAACCATCCTCATCAAACTGGACTGAGACAGACCCCACCCTAGACCTTGAGCATCCCAAACAGAAAAGTGACCCAGACTGTCATACCCTTCCTGATCTGCGTTCCTGCACATTCCTAAATCGTTCTTGTTTGCATCTTCTTCAGTGCTCCATATTCCTGTTAGCACCGTGGTGACTAAACTGAAGGATTTGGGGGTCTAACCGAGGATTGGCAGAGTTCTGCTGAATGTTCTATCGGTACATGGGATCTAAGCAATGCTGGGTGGGCCAACGTTTCTTGCCCATCCTTGGATGCCCAGGAGAAGATGGCAATGAGCTGCCTTCTTGAACAGCCATGATGTGGAGGCGCTGGTGTTGGACTGGGGTGGACACAGTTAAAAATCATACAACACCAGGTTATAGTCCAACAGGTTTATTTGGAAGCACTAGCTTTCGGAGCGCTTCTCCTTCATCAGGTGGTTGTGGAGAGTAAGACCATAAGACACAGAATTTAAAATACTTTTGGGATCTTTTCTGCTTTCTTGCATTTCTGCAGAAATTTGATGTCTGTGTTGATGTGTGCGATCTTCTTGGAGACCCTCTCCACTTTAAACCGGCACTTAGTGGTGTCGATGATAGCCATGATGTGAGATGCCAGTGTTGGACTGGGGTGGACAAAGTTAAAAATCGCACAGCACCAGGTTATATTCCAACAGGTTTATTTGGAAGCACTAGCTTTCGGAATGCTGCTGATGGTGACAACCACCTGACGAAGGAGCAGCACTCAGAAAGCTAGTGCTTCCAAATAAACCTGTTGGACTATAACCTGGTGTTGTGCGATTTTTAACTTCTCGAACTGCAGCAGCCCTTCAGGTGCAGGGGCACCCACAGTGCATTGGCGTATCCCCTTGCTTTTTAATCCAAGGGTATACAACATGGATGTGGCTATCAACTAGGGACCCCTCCAGGTTGATGCACCATTTTAATGAGGTCGCAACTGATCTTTGACCTCAAATCTACTTTCTTACCTGAGCCCCCAAACACTTAGAATCTCTCTTTATGCCTGATCTCTAGCTATTCCAATATAAGACCCTCTTTTGCCAATAGCTTCCATTGTCTAGCAGTGTACTCACAGTCTGTGTGTCTTAAAATATCTTGGAAAATTGAGAACCCAGATGCTTTTTTTTAGCATTCAATATTTGGCAGGTTAATCCTTGCTGATTTAATTTCCATTGCAATCTCAAAATAGTTGCCTTCTCATTTTTGCTTTCCGCAGTAATGGTGGTCATTCACCTCTTTTCCAAGGGTCTCAGTGCTTTAGGCACATGAATCATTTCATCAAGATATTAAACATGACACATCCACTCAGTAAGAGAAGTAAGAAGCAGCAGAACCATTCCCGTATGAGAGTGCCTCATTAAACTTTAAACTCTATCCACCAGTTTTCAAATTAATCCAGTGCAATGAAAAATCTGCCTGAAATGGCTTTGTTCATTCCCTTGCTAATCTTAAAGTAAACCTCTTCAAAGTCTTCTCTCCAAAATGACTGAGCGGATTTATTTCACTTCTCATCAACATCCCTGACCCCTGGGAAAGTTGGCTCCAGAGACTGATTGGGCTTATGTTTATGAATGTGACTCAGTTGTTGCATTCTTCTGGTTTATTAATTCATTTGTGGGGTGTGGCTGTTGCTGTGGAGACCAATAATTCATTGCTTACCCATTTCTTCTTTGTCAGAAGATTCTCTGTTTATGTTGGACTCAATTTATAGGCTGACACTTTCAGTGCAGTGCTGAGAGAATACTGCACAGTCGGTGCTGAGGGAGTGCTGCACTGTCAGAGGGTCTGTATTGAGGGAGTGTCACACTGTCAGAGGGTCAGGATTGAGGGAGTGCCTCACTGTCAGAGGGTCAGTATTGTGGGAGTGCTGCACTGGTGGAGGGTCAGTCCTGAGGGAGTGCTGCACTGTCAGAGGGTCAGTGCTGAGGGAGTGCCGCACAGTCAGTGGGTCAGTGCTGAGGGAGTGCCGCACTGTCAGAGGGTCAGTACTGTGGGAGTGCGGCACTGACAGAGGGTCAGTACTGTGGGAATGTGGCACTGACAGAGGGTCAGTACTGATGGAGCACTGCACTGACAGAGGGTCGGAATTGAGGATGTGCCACACTGTCAGAGGGTCAGTACTGAGGGAGTGCGGCACTGTCAGAGGGTAAGTACTGAGGGAGTGACACACTGTCAGAGGTCAGTACTGAGGCAGTGCTATACTGTCAGAGGGTCAGTACTGAGGGAGTGACACACTGTCAGAGGTCAGTACTGAGGCAGTGCTATACTGTCAGAGGGTCAGTACTGAGAGAGTGTTGGACTATCAGACGGTCAGTACGGAGGGAGTGCTCCACTGTCTGAGGGTCAGTACTGAGGGAGTGTTGGACTATCAGAGGGTCAGTACTGAGGGAGTGCTGGACTATCAGAGGGTCAGTGCTGAGGGAGTGCTGCACTGTCAGAGGGTAAGTACTGAGAGAGTGTTGGACTATCAGAGGGTCAGTTCTGAGGGAGTGCTCCACTGTCCGGGGGTCAGTACTGAGAGAGTGTTGGACTGTCAGAGGGTCAGTACTGAGGGAGTGCTGCACTGTCAGAGGGTAAGTACTGAGGGAGTGACACACTGTCAGAGGTCAGTACTGAGGCAGTGCTGAGAGAGTGTTGGACTGTCAGAGGATCAGTACTGAGGGAATGTTGGACTGTCAGAGGGTCAGTACTGAGGGAGTGTTGGACTGTCAGAGGGTCAGTACTGAGGGAGTGTTGGACTGTCAGAGGGTCAGTACTGAGGGAGTGTTGGACTGTCAGAGGGTCAGTACTGAGGGAGTGTTGGACTGTCAGAGGGTCAGTACTGAGGGAGTGTTGGATTGTCAGAGTGTCAGTACTGAGGGAATGTTGCACTGTTGAAGGTTTAGTACTGGGGAGCAGTGTCAGAGGGTCAGTACTGGGGAACACTGTCCTGTGGGAAAGAAAGCTTTAAGTGGTTCTAGAAATGCATTTTTATGTATTGTAGCGACGTTGGAGTGCAGGTTCATAGCTCCTTGAAAGTGGAGTCGCAGGTAGATATGATAGTGAAGAAGGCGTTTGGTATGCTTTCCTTTATTGGTCAGAGTATTGGGTACAGGAGTTGGGAGGTCATGTTGCGGCAAAACAGGACATTGGATAGGCCACTGTTGGAATATTGCTTGCAATTCTGGTCTCCCTCCTAAAGGATATATGTAGTGAAAGTTGAAAGGGTTCAGAAAAGATTTACAAGGATGTTGCCAGGGTTGGAGGGTTTGAGCTACAGGGAGAGGCTGAACAGGCTGGGGCTGTTTTCGCTAGAGTGTCAGAGGCTGAAGGGTGACCTTATAGAGGTTTATAATATCATGAAGGGCATGGGCAAGGTAAATAGACAAGTACCTTTCACCGGGGTGGCGGAGTTCAGAACTAGAGGGCATAGGTTTAGGGTGAGAGGGGAAAAATTTAAAAGGGACCTAAGGGGCAACTTTTTCACACAGAGTCGTACGTGTATGGAATGAGCTGCCAGGGGAAGTGATGGAGGATGATACAATTACAACATTTAAAAAGTATCTGGATAGGTATATGAATAGGAAGGATTTAGAGGGATATGTGTCAAGTGCTGGCAAATGGGACTAAATTAATTTATCTGTTTGGCACGAACAAGTTGGACCGAGGGGGTTTGTTACCGTGCTGTATGATCCTATGACTCTGTCACGCTATGACTGCCATCATCACATGAAACCGTTCACAGCAGCCATTAAAGACATTATGTGTGTTACCCTATTTTAAGTGTGAAGCTGAGACTGAGTGAATTTGCAGAGCTTCAAGGGAGCCAGCTACTGGACAATAAAACAAAGAATTTAAAATGGCAGTCTGCAACTTTGAAGAGCTGGGTGTGCAAGGATGCCGATGAATTTTTCCATTTCCTAATGTTGTGGAAGTGAACAGAGATATGAAGCAGACTTGGCATTTATTTTGCTCTCAGTGACAAATCTGTGGAATAGCCACAGAGTTGAATCAGAATTCTGATCATGTAACAATAGGATTAATGTGGGGAAAGACTGCTAGAAGTGGTATTAAGTGGAATCTCACTGAAGAGCTGACAAGCCATAGTGGAGAGATTTTGAAAGCTGGGGTCCCATTCTGAGGCCATCTACTAATTTTACTCATGATCAATTCATTTTGTGAGGATTGGGCATCGCTGACTGGGCCAGCATTTATTGCCTATCTCTAACTGCCCTTGAGAAGGTGGTCGAATGTGTGATGCTGGAAAAGCACAGCAGATCAGGCAGCATCCAAGAAGCAGGAGAATCGACATTTCGTTCCTGATGAAGGGCCCATACCCGAAACATCGATTCTCCTGCTCCACGGATGCTGCCTGATCCGCTGTGCTTTCCTAGCACCACACTCTCGAGTATCTGCAGTCCTCACTTTTGCCTTAAGAAGGTGGTGATGAGCTGTCTTCATGAACTGCTCTGGGTTGGCCCACAATGCTCTTACGAAAGGAACTCCAGGATTGTGACTGAGCGACAGCAAAGGAACAGCGATGTATTACAAATCAGGGTGGTGAGTGGATTGAATTAAATTGAATTTATTGTCCCGTGTACCGAGGCAGAGTGAAAAGCTTTGTCTTGTGAGCAATACAGGCAGATCACAGGGTTAAGTAGCACAGATAGTAAATAATAGGTAAACAGCTGCAAAAACAAAAACATAGGTACAGGTCAATGTTAAGAGTTTATGAGTCCATTCAGTATTCTAACAACAGTAGGGTAGAAACTGTTATGAAACCGGCTTGGAGGGGAATGTGAAGAGGATGGCATTCCCATGTATCTGCTGCCCTTGTCCTTCTAGGTGGAAGTGGTCATGGCTTTGGAAGGTGCTGTCTGAGGATCTTTGGTGAATTTCTACAGTACACATTGCTGCTACTGAGTGTCGGTGGTGGATGGAGTGTGATGCTAGTAGATATAGTGCCAATCAAGTGGGCTGCATGAACAGCATGCATTTAGTATTAGGCTTCTGAGAGCGAAAGGGACTATTGATTTAGATAGATGGCTAAGACATCAATATGAATCTTCATTGTTTGAAAAACTGATTGTCTTAAACATAAGTGATCCTGCTGCGAGAGCATGTTTGTTGAGAGGGGAGACACTCATTTCCGAGGAAGCTATCAACATTTCCTGATGCTCTGAGTTTGTCAATCATCAGTGCACGCATTTTACTTGAGACCAGAGACTGTTAAAGGCTGAATGACAAAAACATACTGGAAAAAGTAAGAAATATTTGCAAAACAGACTGTAGAAAGATCAAGGTAGAGGATAGGATGTAAATAATGAGGAGGACATCACATAAAAGAAAAGGAAGTGTGTCCAGTGTGGGGAAAGCCATGCTTTGACATCAAGAAGCAGAATCACTTTGGATATAGCAGGTTAAAACTTCAGGTCTCAAGGTGATAAATGGTTTGTGAGAGTTAGAACCATAGAGAAACAACTGGTCGTACACAAGGTCCCAATAGAGACAGAGGCAACATATTTGGCTTCTGATAGATGTACTTATGCCCAGTTAGTTAATGTTAATTGTACACTATTGTATTGTACAACAAACTATACCTTGGGAAGTAAAACAAATATACTGTCAGAGGGATCGCTTTGAAGGACTGTAGTACTTTTGAAGAGCATTATTTTGAGGAAGGGCTGCATTACTGGATGATTGATACTGAGGGAGTGTTGCACTATCAGTAAGTGCTGAGGGTGTATTGCGCTATCAGAGGGGGTGCTGGGGGAGTATTGCGCTATTAGAGGAGGTGCTGAGGGAGTGTTGCGCTATCAGAGGATGTGCTGAGGGAGTATTCCTCTATCAGAGGGGGTGCTGAGGGAGTATTGCGTTATCAGAGGAGGTGCTGAGAGAGTATTCCGCTATCAGAGAAGGTACTGAGGGAGTGTTGCACTATCAGAAGAGGTGCTCAGGGTGTGTTGCACTATCAGAGGGGGTGCTGAGGGAGTGTTGTGCTATCAGAGGAGGTGCTGAGGGAATGTTGCGCTATCAGAGGAGGTGCTGAGGGAGTGTTGCGCTATCAGAGGAGGTGCTGAGGGTGTGTTGCACTATCAGATGAGGTGATGAGGGAGTGTTGCAATTATCAGAGGAGATGCTGAGGGCGTGTTGCGCTATCAGAGAGGGTGCTGAGGGAGAGTTGCGCTATCAGAGGATGTGCTGAGGGTGTGTTGCACTATCAGAGTAAGTGCTGAGGGAGTGTTGCGCTATCAGAGGGGGTACTGGAGGAGTGTTGCGCTATCAGAGGAGGTGCTGAGGGAGTGTTGCCCAATCAGAGTAAGTGCTGAGGGAGTGTTGCACTATCAGAGGAGGTGCTGAGGGAGTGTTGCGCTATCAGTGTAAGTGCTGAGGGAGTGTTGAACTATCAGAGGAGGTGCTGAGGGAGTGTTGCACTATCAGGGGAGGTGCTGAGGGTGTGTTGCACTATCAGATGAGGTGATGAGGGAGTGTTGCAATTATCAGAGGAGATGCTGAGGGCGTGTTGCGCTATCAGAGAGGGTGCTGAGGGAGAGTTGCGCTATCAGAGGAGGTGCGCAACACTCCTCCAGCAATCAGAGGAAGTGCTGAGGGAGTGTTGCACTATCAGAGTAAGTGCTGAGGGTGTGTTGCACTATCAGAGGGGGTGCAGAGGGAGTGTTGCATTATCAGAGGAGGTGCTGAGGGAGAGTTGCGCTATCAGAGGAGGTGCTGAGGGCGTGTTGCGCTGTCAGAGGAGGTGCTGAGGGAGTGTTGCGCTATCAGAGGAAGTGCTGAGGGAGTGTTGCGCTATCAGAGGAAGTGCTGAGGGAGTGTTGCACTATCAGAGGAGATGCTGAGGGCGTGTTGCGCTATCAGAGGAGGTGCTGAGGGAGTGTTGCACTATCAGAGGAGATGCTGAGGGAGTGTTGCGCTATCAGAGGAGGTGCTGAGGGAGTGTTGCGCTATCAGAGGAGGTGCTGAGGGCGTGTTGCGCTAACAGAGGAGGTGCTGGAGGAGTGTTGCGCAATCAGAGGAAGTGCTGAGGGAGTGTTGCACTATCAGAGGGGGTGCAGAGGGAGTGTTGCATTATCAGAGGAGGTGCTGAGGGAGAGTTGCGCTATCAGAGGAGGTGCAGAGGGAGTGTTGCATTATCAGAGGAGGTGCTGAGGGAGTGTTGCGCTATCAGAGGAAGTGCTGAGGGAGTGTTGCACTATCAGAGGAGATGCTGAGGGCGTGTTGCGCTATCAGAGGAGGTGCTGAGGGAGTGTTGCACTATCAGAGGAGATGCTGAGGGCGTGTTGCGCTATCAGAGGAGGTGCTGAGGGAGTGTTGCGCTATCAGAGGAGGTGCTGGAGGAGTGTTGCGCAATCAGAGGAAGTGCTGAGGGAGTGTTGCACTATCAGAGGGGGTGCAGAGGGAGTGTTGCATTATCAGAGGAGGTGCTGAGGGAGAGTTGCGCTATCAGAGGAGGTGCAGAGGGAGTGTTGCATTATCAGAGGAGGTGCTGAGGGCGTGTTGCGCTGTCAGAGGAGGTGCTGAGGGAGTGTTGCGCTATCAGAGGAAGTGCTGAGGGAGTGTTGCACTATCAGAGGAGATGCTGAGGGCGTGTTGCGCTATCAGAGGAGGTGCTGAGGGAGTGTTGCGCTATCAGAGGAGGTGCTGAGGGCGTGTTGCGCTATCAGAGGAGGTGCTGAGGGAGTGTTGCGCTATCAGAGGAGATGCTGAGGGAGTGTTGCGCTATCAGAGGAGGTGCTGAGGGCGTGTTGCGCTATCAGAGGAGGTGCTGAGGGAGTGTTGCGCTATCAGAGGAGATGCTGAGGGAGTGTTGCACTATCAGGGGTGGTGCTGAGGGAGTGTTGCGCTATCAGAGGAGGTGCTGAGGGAGTGTTGCGCTATCAGAGGAGGTGCTGAGGGAGTGTTGCGCTATCAGAGGAGGTGCTGTGGGAGTGTTGCACTATCAGAGGAGGTGCTGTGGGAGTGTTGCGCTATCAGAGGAGGTGCTGAGGGAGTGTTGCACTGTTGGAAATGTTACCTTCAGCTGTGCCACCAAACCGAGGCCCCATTTCCTTATATAGGAACGCATATTATATCTGGAGACACGGGGACCCACCCTCCCACCTTTGTCTTTCATTCATCGGAATACTGCACCATAAGAACAAAGAATTAGATTAACTCTAAGCAGGAATCGGCCCATTAGGCCTGAAGCATGTCCACATTTGAATACGAAGATAGATGAGCCGCCACATCTCTTTCGTTCTCTGTTCTCATCTGCACTTGATCTGAGCAAGATCCTGCAGTAAGTAACTCAGCTCCTGACTTCAAAATGCCTGTCACCATCTACAACTCACAGGTTAGGGGTGGGCTGGAATCGCCCCCCCCCACCCCCCCCACCCCTCCCCGACCTGGATGAGTGGAGCTCCAGCAACATTCAAAGAAGCTTGGCACCTTCCTGGGTAATGCAGCCCGTTTGATTGGCACCACACCCACTCCTGCCATCAGTCACAGCAGTGTGTGCAATCAACAAGATACACTTTGGAAATTCACTAATGTTCCCTCAGCAGTCCCTTCCAAACCCACAACCACTTTCATCTAGAAGGATGAGGGCAACAGATAGGAGGGCGCTCCACCACCTGCCAGTTCCCCTCCAAGCCCCTCACCATCCTGACTTGGAAATATATCGCCGTTCCTTCACTGTCACTGGATCACAATCCTGGAATTCCCTCCCTAAGGGTGTTGTGGGTCCAACTACTGACTGCAGCGATTCAAGAAGGCAGCTCACCACCACCTTCTCAAGGGGCAGCTAGGGACGGGTAATAAATGCTGACCCAGCCAGCGACACCCATATCCCAGAGAGAATTAAAAAAAACTCGTCGAGAATCCAAAAATCTATTGAGCATATTCATTGACCGAGCTTCCACAACTCTCTGAAGGAGAGAACTCCTAAGATTCGCAAACCTTTGAGTGAAGAAATTTTTCCTCGGCTCAGTCTTAAATGGCTGCATCATTTTGTTGAGGCTATGACCCTTTGTTCTAGCCTGCAGAGCCCAGGGAATCCCTTACTTTGCCAATCTTTCTTCACAAAAGCAGATGAACTGATCATCTGTGCGATTGTTAGGTTCAGAAGGTCAACCGTTACTATTTCTTGTATCTTCCTCTGTGAAATCTTCCTGATCTCTTTCATTATAAAGCCAGAGTGACTGCACCTCAAAAGGTTTGTGAAATGTCTTGGGAGAGTGTCATTCTCTCACAGGACTGAAGTTTCCTTTTGTAATTTGTTTTTGAGCGATCGTGGATGTCTTTTGCAGACCCACCTGTTTTATTTGCGGATATCTCTTCACTGAATCATCCACATTTCCTGAATCCGAGCTCCAAAAGCAACAAGTTATTTGGAATTGAGCTGTGGGCAAAGGAATATGGTTTGCATGTGATTCAGGCATAAGAAGAAGGCAGAGCTGCATTTCTGTAGCACCTTTTGCAGCATCAAGTTGCCCTCAAAATCCAAAGCATCCAGCTGAGCACTTTTGAAATAAAATGCAGATTTTCTTGAGGTGGACACTCAGTTCTGTAATGTAGGAAACCCAACAACCAGTTTGTACACAGCAAACTCCCACAGACAGCAATGAAATAACCAGATTATCTATCATTGTGATGTGGGTCGGAAGGGATCTATATCGACTCCCAGAGTTCCCTGGAGACCTCAACAGCCCACCCAAAATAGTGACAGTGCGATCATTTATAACCAGTCTGAGTGGATGGGCATGGTTTTAGTTTAATGTCAAAGCAGGTACATCTGACAGTGCAGCCCTCCCTCACTACTGAGATGGAAATGTTGGACTGGATTTGCTGCTCAGGTTTCTGAGTGACATTTGAGCCCATGACTCTGTAACTCAAAGGTGAGCACTATCCACTGATCCAAGCTCACACTAAACAGAATCAGAATATCAGAGTTTTTACTGAAGAAGGCCATTCTGCCTGCACAGTCTCTGTTGTCTAGTCTGACTCTATTATCTAGTTCGACTCTACTATCTAGCATTAAAATCCAGCCATTTTCCTACATTTCTGAACACTATTAACTATCCAACAAAGCCATCCAATACCATCTTAAATGCCTTAGTTGAACCTTCCTCCACTACATTTCCAAGCAGTGCCATCCTTACACAAAGAGCTTTCTGTGTTATGATGTGGAGGAGCCAGTATTGGACTGGGGTGTACAAAGTTAAAAATCACACAAGACCAGGTCATAGTCCAACAGGTTTATTTGGAAGAACTAGCTTTTGGAGCGCTGCTCCTTTGTCAAGTTGCTGTTGGACCATAACCTCGTGTTGTGTGACTTTTCGCTTTCTGTGTGAAAAGGTTTTTTTTCCTCAAATCTATGACCTCTCATTCTTATTTATTTTTTAAGCTTCACTCTATCTACTCTGTCCAGTCTACTATGTAGGCACACAGTCTACTCATGATTTTCAAAACCAGAAATATTGTGTATAGGAGTTGGGATGTCATGTTGTGGCTGTACAGGACGTTGGTGAGGCCACTTTTACAATGCTACTTACAAATCTCTTTGCCCTTCTGTAGGAAGGATGTTGTTAAAGTTGAGAGGGTGCACAAAAGATTTACCAGGCTGGTACCTGGACTGGAGGGTTTGAGTTATAAGGAGAGGCTGAATAGGCTGGGATGTTTTTCCCTGGAGCGTCAGAGACTGAGGGGTAACCTTACAGAGATTTGTAAATCATGAGGGGCATGGAAAGGGTGAAGAGCCAAGTTATTTTTCAAGGTTGTGGGAGGAGCCCAAAACTAGAGAGCATATGTTTAAGGTGAGCAGGGAAAGACTTAAAAGGGACTTGAGGGGCAACCTTCTCACACAGAGGGTGGTACGTGTATGGAATGTGCTGTCAGAGAAAGTGGTGGAGGCTGGTACAATTACAACATTGAAATGGCATTTGGATGGATATATTATTAGGAAGGGTTTTGAGGGATATGGGCCGGGTGCTGGCAGGTGGGACTAGATCAGTTGAGGCATTTGTTTGGCATGGACAAGTTGGACTGATGCGTTTGTTTCTATGCTGTATGACTCTATTTCCTTTCAGCCTTCTCCTCTGTAGGGAAAACAGAGTCAATATCTTCAATCTCTCCTCATAAATGAGGTTTCTCATTCCTGGAACCATTCTTGTAAATCGCCTCTGCACTGTCTCTCCAATGCATTCACATTTTCCCTGTAATGTGGCTCCCACAACTGTACACTATAAGGCCTAAAAGGCTCCCACTGTTCACCCTGAGGGTTCTGTCTGCTCATCCACCATGTAAGGTGGGTGATGGGCTGGACACTGGCCTCTCACATCAGCCTTATTCCAACAAGCCTGCCCACTCCATATGGCTCAGTGGGTGGTCATCTTGCTTTCAGCTAAAGTCCCACTCCAGGTCTCAGGTCTGACATTTCCGTGCAAAACTGAGGGACTGCTACACTTTTGGAGGTGTTGATTTGGAAGTGATGCATTCCTGATGAAGGTCTCTCCTGTTCCTCAGATGCTGCCTGACCTGCTGTGCTTTTCCAGCACCACACATTTTAACTCTGCTCTCCAGCATCTGCAGACCTCACTTTCTCCCTGTGATGTTAACCTGTTTGTCTATGTATTTGAATGGAAAAGATCCACTGGGCCTATTTGAAGAAGATCAGACCCCCTCAGTTAACATCACAAAAGTTAAAAGATCTGGTGTTTTTCTGACCTACTGTTTGTGAAATCTTGTTGTGTATGTGTTGTTTACTGTGAGTAAGTCACTAAACTTCAAAAGTATTTCCAAAGGTTGTAAAGTGTTTTAAGATGTCCAGATGCTATTTAGTGTATCTCATTCCTTTTCCTTAGAAGATGATTGTAAGAAAAGCATCACTGGATGGTCAGAGGCCACCTGAATGCCTTTCTAACAGTGTTCCCACATGAAGGAAATGCTGGTGAAGTCCCTTCCTCAATAGTCATCACAGGAGAATGGGACTTGCTGTAAGTTAGGGTGTGAAGGCCTGAGTTTCAAGTGAATTCAAGTTTGCAGAGAGTGAAACCTAGGAGTGTAGTCAGGAGTGTGTTGGATTGGGGGGGCTGTCCGAATTCAGACCCGCGGCAATAGACTCTTAATGTCCCTGTGAAGTGACTCAGCAAGCCTCCCAATCAGGGGTACAGCACAACATCAATGAAGGGGAAACAATAAGGACTGACCTTGCAGGTGATGAGAATGAATAAGGAATAGTTAAATCTGGATATTCTCAACAGGTCCTTTTACTGAAGATTAAAACTTGTTGCTTCAAGTGGAATCGCCACATCTCGGAGTCCCATGTTGAGTTTCTGTGTTTGTCTTGAAGCAAAGTCTAAGGGTTATTATTTTGGAACGAATCCTCAGTGCGATTCATACCAGCTGTATTGTTCGTTTGCAAGGACATGTTTCACACACGAAGCATTTCTACCCTGCAGAGAGTATGACTGAGAGGCAGAAACTCTGAGTTACAGATGTGAGCTACCTGGGAGACCGGAGAATGTTGGGTTTGTTTCTCTTGGAAGCAGATGATGGAGCAACAGCAGCATTTTAAATATCAGGCACAATCGTTTCTTTCAGCACAAAAAGAATCCAATTTGGCCTGCCCTGTCTATCCTTGCATTTTCGAGGAACCTTTTCCTGTCTTCCGACCTTGCCCAATTTATCTTAAAAGAAGTTTTTACTGAGACTTGGTCAAGGAGGGAGTTCAGAGACAAGTGACCATCCCCACCTCCTTTGATTGAACTTTGGACAACGTAGAGGAGAAAATTGTTATCTGCTTTTGAAGGAACTATCTCTGTGAAATGAGCACATGGACTGGTTAGGGCAACAGACAAAGTAGAGTTCTTTGAGGGTGTTGGAGATTGGTGTGGGTAAAGTTGCCCACAATCAAAGTCTGTTAGTACTCATGCAACTAATCATCAGTCAGTAACACATTGGCCAGTGAAAACTTCCTGATTGCTGCACTACTGGCATTGACAGCCTTTTGAGTCTGATATGACTCTTCTTCAGGATGTTCTGAGGAAGGGTGATTGGACCTGAAACATAAACTCTGTTTCTCCCAACAAGGTGCTGCCAGACATGCTGAGTTTTTCCAGGAGTTTCTGTTTTTATTTTCAGATTTCCAGTCTGCAATTCTCTGTTTAATGACCTGAACTTGGGAATTGACTCCCGTAAATCTCCCACACACCCATCTCTCTCTTGCTCCTTCTCAGGGAATCACTCTCTGACCATTCTTTGAGTCACCAGTATTCACATCTCTCTGTGGAGACCAGTATCAGTTTGGTCCAGTGACGTGCCTGGGGACATTTTGTAATGTTAAATGTGTTATAAGAACATGAGAAATACGAGCAGGAAGAGGCTACGCAAGTTGTTGCTGGCTTCAGTCCACATACAGATTCATGGATTGAGTCACTGTGGCTGTTTCTCCCTATCCTTAACTCAAAGGCTGAGTTAAAATCTTGTACCATCTTTCCTGGTCTTGATTGAGATCAACCCCAACACCAGTCAGGGTCAAACACAACAACAGTAAGCGTATTTACCAAATGTAAAGCAGAATGAGAAGGAAAAGACCTCAGAGGCAACGTCAGAGCACTTGAAGGATGCTCATATTTTTAAACCCACAAACTGATGACTCATTGCTAACTGAAGAATGAACTGACCCAACGCGGCAGCTGGGAATGACTTTCAATGAACCCACTAGAACATTAAGCTGGTTATGTCTCTCTCCGTTGTGCTGGAAGCCTCTTGCTTGTACATTCACAGGAACGGAATTGGAGTTTAAGGCTACGTTCTGGTCATGCTGATTGTTTTTGTCTTTCTCAGACAACATGATGTCTGACAATTGTGCAACTGATTTGAGAAGGAAATGCGTTTATTTCCCGAATTGAAATTTATTTCATGTTCTTCATGTCGTGAGATGTTTGCATCCTGCCCTTCCATAGCTCTGATGCAAACTGAAGTTTAATAATACGGGTGTTTAATATTAACTCTATCTGGGAATCAGCTTACAGTATGCTCTTGTTTTAAGTCTAGTTGGTGTCCAGGTCTATGGGGCCCTCAAATGACCTTTTCTTTATTCATTCAAGATGAGGGGTGACCTTATAGAGGTTTACAAAATTAGGAGGGGCATGGATAGGATAAATAGACAACGTCTTTTCCCTGGCATCGGGAGTCCAGAACTAGAGGGCATAGGTTTAGGGTGAGAGGGGAAAGAGATAAAAGAGACCTAAGGGGCAATTTTTTCATGCAGAGGATGCTGCGTGTATGGAATGAGCTGCCAGAGGAAGTGATGGAGGCTGGTGCAATTGCAACATTTAAGAGGCATTTGGATGGGTATATGAATACGAAGGGTTTGGAGGGATATGGGCCGGGTGTTGGCAGGTGGGGCTCGATTGGGTTGGAATATCTGGTCGGCATGGACGGGTTGGACCGAAGGGTCTGTTTCCATGCTGTACATCTCTATGACTCTATATGAGGGAGTCACTGACTGGGCCAGCATTTATCACCCATAGGGCTAGGCTAGTCTCAGGGTCAACCACATTGCTATGAGTCTTTGGCAGTCTCGACAGGCCCCCCGTCTTTGGCAGTCTCGACAGGCCCCCAGTCTTTGGCAGTCTTGACAGGCCCCCGGTCTTTGGCAGTTTTGACAGGCCCCCAGCCTTTGGCAGTCTTGACAGGCCCCCCGTCTTTGGCAGTCTCAACAGGCCCCCAACTTTGGCAGTCTTGACAGGCCCCCAGTCTTTGGCAGTCTTGACAAGTCCCCAGTCTTTGGCAGTTTCGACAAACCCCCAGTCTTTGGCAGTTTCAACAGGCCCCCAGTCTTTGGCAGTCTCGACAAGCTCCCAGTCTTTGGCAGTTTTGACAGGCCCCCAGCCTTTGGCAGTCTTGACAGGCCCCCCGTCTTTGGCAGTCTCAACAGGCCCCCAACTTTGGCAGTCTTGACAGGCCCCCAGTCTTTGACAGTCTTGACAAGTCCCCAGTCTTTGGCAGTTTCGACAAGCCCCCAGTCTTTGGCAGTTTCGACAGGCACCCAGTCTTTGGCAGTCTCGACAAGTCCCCAGTCTTTGGCAGTTTCGACAAGTCCCCAGTCTTTGGCAGTCTTGACAGGCCCCCAGTCTTTGGCAGTCTCGACAAGCTCCCGGTCTTTGGCAGTTTCAACACGCCCCAGTCTTTGGCAGTCTAGACAGGACCCCAGTCTTTGGCAGTCTCGACAGGCCCCCCGTCTTTGGCAGTCTCGACAGGCCCCCAGTCTTTGGCAGTCTTGACAGGCCCCCAGTCTTTGGCAGTCTTGACAGGCCCCCAGTCTTTGGCAGTTTTGACAGGCCCCCAGCCTTTGGCAGTCTTGACAGGCCCCCCGTCTTTGGCAGTCTCAACAGGCCCCCAACTTTGGCAGTCTTGACAGGCCCCCAGTCTTTGGCAGTCTTGACAAGTCCCCAGTCTTTGGCAGTTTCGACAAGCCCCCAGTCTTTGGCAGTTTCGACAGGCACCCAGTCTTTGGCAGTCTCGACAAGTCCCCAGTCTTTGGCAGTTTCGACAAGCCCCCAGTCTTTGGCAGTTTCAACAGGCCCCCAGTCTTTGGCAGTCTTGACAGGCCCCCAGTCTTTGGCAGTCTCGACAAGCTCCCGGTCTTTGGCAGTTTCAACACGCCCCAGTCTTTGGCAGTCTAGACAGGACCCCAGTCTTTGGCAGTCTCGACAGGCCCCCAGTCTATGGCAGTCTCGACAGGCCCCCATTTCTTAGCAGTTTCGACACCCCCCCAGTCTTTGGCAGTTTCGACAGGCCCCCAGTCTTTGGCAGTCTTGACAGGCCCCCAGACTTTGGCAGTCTCGACAAGCCCCTAGTCTTTGGCAGTTTCGACAGGCCCCCAGTCTTTGGCAGTCTTGACAGGGCCCCAGTCTTTGGCAGTCTCGACAAGCTCCCGTTCTTTGGCAGTTTTGACACGCCCCAGTCTTCGGCAGTCTCGACAGGCCCCCAGTCATTGGCAGTCTCGACAGGCCCCCGTTTCTTAGCAGTTTCGACACACCCCCAGTCTTTGGCAGTTTCGACAGGCCCCTGGTCTTTGGCAGTCTCGACAGGCCCCCAGTCTTTGGCAGTTTCGACAAGCACCCAGTCTTTGGCAGTCTCGACAGGCCCCCAATCTTTGGCAGTTTCAACAAGCCCCCAGTCTTTGGCAGTCTCGACAGGCCCCCAGTCTTTGGCAGTCTCAACACGTCCCCAGTCTTTGGCAGTCTCGACAGGCCCCCCAGTCTTTTGCAGTTTCGACAGGCCCCCAGTCTTGACAGGCCCCCAGTCTTTGGCAGTCTCGACAGGCCCCCAGTCTTTGGCAGTTTCGACAGGCCCCCAGTCTTTGGCAGTCTTGATAGGCCCCCAGTCTTTGGCAGTCTCGACAGGCCCCCAGTCTTTGGCAGTCTCGACAAGCTCCCGGTCTTTGGCAGTTTCGACACGTCCCCAGTCTTTGGCAGTTTCGACAGGCCCCCAGTCTTTGGCAGTCTTGACAGGCCCCCAGTCTTTGGCAGTCTCGACAGGCCCCCAGTCTTTGGCAGTTTCGACAGGCCCCCAGTCTTTGGCAGTCTCGACAAGCCCCCGTTTCTTGGCAGTCTCGACAAGCCCCTGTTTCTTAGCATTTTCAACAGGCCCCCAGTCTTTGGCAATCTCGACAAGCCCCTGTTTCTTAGCATTTTCAACAGGCCCCCAGTCTTTGGCAATCTCGACAAGCCCCCGTTTCTTGGCAGTCTCGACAAGCCCCTGTTTCTTAAGCATTTTCAACAGGCCCCCAGTCTTTGGCAGTCTCGACAGTCCCCCAGTCTTTGGCAGTCTCGACAGTCCCACAGTCTTTGGCAGTCTCGCCAAGTCCCCTTTTCTTGGCAGTCTCGACAAGCCCCCGTTTCTTAGCAGTTTTGACAGGCCCCCTAGTCCTCAGCAGCTTTGACAGGCCCCCGGGTAGTCGACAGTTTCGAGCATTCCCAATCCTTCGCAGTTGTGCATGTCACAGTCTTTGACACTTTCTGGATCATGAAGCCAAGGAGCCGTAGACTGAAGAAATAATAAAATTTGCCTTAACTTTGTCTCATTTTTTAATATATATAATTTGTCGAATTAAATGGTGCTGTTTTTGTGGTGATTTGTACACATTTTACTGTATTTTCATAAATGCAAATAACAATAAATTTCTTGCTTTCTATTTATCTAATTATCTATCTGTCTGTCTGCCTATCTGTCTGTTTGTCTATCTATCTATCTGTCTGTCTGCCTATCTAATGATCTGTCTGTCTGTCTGTCTATCTGTGTGTCTATCTATCTGTTTGTCTATCTATCTGTCTACCCAACTGCCTATCTGTCTGTCTATTTGTGTGTTTATTTGTCTGTCTATCTGTCTTCTCTACCTATCTCTCTTCTCTACCTATCTCTCTATTTTTCTATCTATCTGTCTGTTTGTCTATCTGTCTGTCTGTCTGTCTATCTATCTGTCTATCTAACTATCTATCTATCTCTCTATCTAATGTATTTTCCAATTACCCTCCAGTATCTTGTCCGCCGCTGTCTTAATAATTTATACGCATCAATGGGTGTTTGGTCTTGAGGAGCATCCCCAGCAGGTCAGGGTGGGGAGATGGGGAAGTGGGCTGTGTAGAGTGAGACTGAGTACTCACTGCACTGACAGCCACAGCTGCAAGGCAGGTGGGTGGGATGTGCTATTGTGTGTGTGTGTGTGTGTGTGTCTTTTTTATTTGATCCCCAGGCTCTGGGTGTCACTGGCAAAATGGGCACTCATTGGCCATTCCGGATTGTCTTCGAGAAGGTGGTGGTTACAACCACATGGTTTGCTCAGTCATTTCGGCTGTGGATCTGAACTCACAGTCAGGCCCAGACTGGTTATGGGCTGCAGATCTCCTTCCCAAAAGGAAATTTGTGAACAGATCAGCTTTTACAAATATCTGCGAGTATGATTTTTGCTTTTCCTTAAAAAATCCAGATTTACTTAATTACCAAAGCTGCTGTAATGAGATTCGAAGTCATGTTCCAAAATCATTTGGTCAGGACTCTCAATTAATCAGCTCAGTAACATTCTCACTGTAACATACTCCAGTACCGAGATCTACAATAGAAATGAGTAAAACTGGGAGCCTTGCAATGGGGATACAGTCAAGATTAAAGAAAATATTACACTAAAAAATATTGTTTCTGTGTTTGGGTGAATGGGGAATCAAAAGGGAAAACTCCAAATATTCTCATTGCAAGAACCTGAAGGAAGGGGGAAGGACATTTCTTGAACTGTTTGGGTGGTGAGGTGCTTCACCATTGAGATATAGTTTAAGATATCCTTAAAAGATGCAAAGGATTGTAGCTTTGGGAATGCTACTGGGTTTTAGTAATACAGATTAATGCTCTAAGAATGAAGGTTCAAATCTCACCATAGCATCTGATGGAGTTTGCTTGCAGTTAATGAATCTGGGCTCAGTGATAGTAACCACAAATCTGTGATCACTTGTAATAAAAATGCGTCCACTCGGCAAGATGGTGGTGATTCTGTAGACCTGCTGTGGCCAGCCAAGGCATACCAGTGTTTTTGCCATCCCTGGCCAACTTATGTGGTGGAATTATTAGTTTAAAACCTTACAGAACACATATTTGTTAATATTTGGGAGTGGGAATGATGCCAAAGGGAAAAGGAGCAAGCAACCAGCAGCAGTGAGGACACTCCCCTGCAGCACCTACCACACCAGAGACTGCAGCAGCAGCAGCCTCTCCTGAACCCCCCGGGGACCTGACAGACTCACAGGAATTGGCTGCGGCGATGGAGAGACTTACCTTGAAAGTTGGGGCTGCGGTTAAGGAGATCCGTGGGGAGGTTCGTGCACAGGTCCAACCTATCACATCCATGCTGCAGAAGCATGAGCAGGAGATCCAGGGCCTTGGTGAGAGGCTGAAGGAGGTGGAGGGTCGAACTAAGGCCTCAGAATCTGCGATGGAGTCCTCATCCAGTCAGATCGAGGTGCTGGAGCGAGAGGTGCGGGCCTTGCAAAACCATATTGACGCACTTGAAAATCAGGGTCGGAGGATAAATCCCCAAATTGTTGGGCTCCCTGAAGGTGAGGAAGGTGAGCAGCCAGTCAGATTCTTTGAAAGCTGGCTGCTGAAG
Organism: Chiloscyllium plagiosum; assembly: GCF_037043375.1. Classification (NCBI taxonomy): domain Eukaryota; kingdom Metazoa; phylum Chordata; class Chondrichthyes; order Orectolobiformes; family Hemiscylliidae; genus Chiloscyllium; species Chiloscyllium plagiosum. The sequence continues at coordinate 11,844,276 of NW_028270154.1, forward strand.
TTTTTGGGCTACACATGGAGTCCAGCAGGCTTCAGATTGAAAGGGAGTATCGGGTTACAGTGCACAGGTCAGGGCCGGTGTAGCGCCCCCGCTCGGTCCTAGTGCACTTCCACCCATATAAGGACAAGCAAAAAGTCATAGAAGCTTCCAGATCCCTGGGAAAAGATCCACAGGCACTGCTGTACAAAGGGTCAAAAAGCATGTTTTTCCAGGATATCTCTGCAGCTGTAGTTCAAAAGAGGAAGTCCTTCGATGAAGTTAAAAAGAGGCTGAGGAACCTGGGCATCCAGTACTCCATGAGATACCCCACAGTGCTCCATTTCAGCCATGAGTTTATACATTTGACTCGGCGGATAAAGCCAAAAACTTTGTGGACACTGGAAAATAGATGGATTGGCCTGAAGAATACGTTAATGTTTGTTCTCTTTTCTATCTTTCCCCATGTTTTCTCTTCCTTTTTTTTATTCCTTTCTTTCTCCCTAATAATTTCATTATTGGAAAGGGGGAAAAGGCTTTGGAATAAGTTGTTCCTTTTTTTAATGACTGGATTTTCTGATGGGAAATTTTGTGGATGTTCTTTGTTGTCTCTCCCCTTTTTTTTTGTTTGTTCTGTTTCTCTTTTAATCACCAGAAGGGGTGACATGAAGCCAGGGATGGGTGGAGTGGTCATCCTGACTTTGTCTTTTTTTCTGTTGATTTAAAGATCACCTCCTTGTTTTTTTTTCTGGCCTAAGGCTAGGGCACAGTCCAGGTTTGAAGGAGCTGTGAAGGAGGGGATGGGTAGGGTGAGTGCCCCCTATGGGCAGGGGGAAGAGTCTTCCATTCAAGGTTCTATAGTTGGTTTTCTTTGTAGTCTTTTGATAGTAATAATTGTTTATAGTTATGATAGAGTAGTTTTTGTATGTATAGTTTTTTGATTCTATGAGTCTTTATTTGCTTATGCTCAGTGCTTTGTAAGCAGGGTTCTCCCTCCAAGGAGTTCAAGGGTCTCTGAAAGGGGATATGGCTAAGTGTCTTATTAAATGGTGCACCTGCAACATCAAGAGAAGTCATTCGCCTGTTAAAAGGAAAAAAGTGCTTTCTAGCCTTAAGAGGGAAAGGGTTGATATCGCTTTGTTGCAGGAAATGCATCTTGATGATGGGGAATGCATGAAATTACAACAAGGGGGTTATGACTGGGTATTCTTTTCATCCTTTACTACTAAAGGTAGGGGAGTGGCGGTACATATCCAGAAAAATGTTCTGTTCACATTATTAGAGCAGGTAAAAGATGATCAGGAATGGTTTGTGATACTTAAAGTCCTGATACATGGGGAGGAATATGGCATTTTAAGCATCCACTGTCCTCTGGCGCATCCCCTCAAATTTTTGATTAGTGCTTTCTCTAAGTTGAGTGCTTTTGGAACATGACATTATTATAGCAGGGGATTTTAATTGTCTTTTGGATCCGACAGTGGACAGGATGCCTTTTGGGCACCCAACTATTTCTTTGCAGGCCAAGCAGGTGGTTGACTTATGCGAGGAGTTGGGACTAATGGATATTTGGAGATGTCTTCACCCTACCAGCAGGGACTTCACCTTTTTTTCAAACCCACATAAATGTCACACGAGAATTGACCTCTTTCTGGCTCCCTCGGCCCTTCTGGATTCAATTATGGATTGTAAAATTGGGAATATAACTATCTCTGATCACGCGGCAGTATATCTGGAGGTTAAGGCCAAGAGTGAAGGGCTAGGTTTGTGGCACTGGCGTTTGGACCCTTTTCTCCTTAAAGATTCCAAATTTGTGGAATACTTTTTGAAGGAGTTTCAGGAATTCTTAAATTATCAACTCAGGCACGGCTAGTAGTCGGTCCATGCTATGGGAGACTGCTAAGGTCTTTGCTAGGGGATTAGCTATTTCTATTCGGCTAGCTGGAAACGACAGAAGGAGGAACAGCAGTGTCTACTTGAGACACGGTCGAAAGCCGCTGAGGCGGCACATTTTGCGCAGCCTTCGGTGACTAAGCTACAGTGGATCATGGCTCTCCGGACTGCCTTGAATTCAATACTGACACAAAACGCAAAGAAAAAACTTGCTTTTCCTAGGCAGAGGGTGTTCGAATATGGGAATAGGCCAGGGAAGTATTTAGCGTACCTGACTAGGAAAAAGGGTGCTCTCCAATCCATTACTGCAATCAGAAACAGTGCCAGGGTCCTTACATACGATGCTATAAAGATTAATGAGGCTTTTTGGAACTTTTACTCTGAATTGTATTAGTCTGAAGGTTGCGAAGATAGGAGGGCTAAAATGGAGACGCTTTTTAAGAACCTGCACCTCCCAGGAGTAACCTTGGAACAGGCCTCTCTCCTTAATACCCCCTTGAAAGTTCAGGAAATACAGGAGGCAGCTGGGCAACTTCAGAGTGGGAAAGCGCCTGGCCCTGATGGAGTTTATAGGGATTCTGTCAGGGCCGATGTTGGAGATGTCCAATCACTCCTAAATGCATGAACGCCTACCACCATCTTTGAGAGAAGCTAATATTTCCTTAATTCTTAAGAAAGGGAAGGTTCCTGAGGATTGTGCCTCATACAGGCCCATCTCTCTATTAAATTCAGATTTCAATATTTTGTTTAAGATCCTGGCGCTGAGATTGGAAAGGGTGTTGCCCCATATTATTAAAGAGGACCAGGCAGGCTTTATAAGGGGCCATAGGTCCTCTAATAATATTAGAACATTGCTGAATATGGTCCAAGTTTGTCAGCAACAATCGATTCAGGGGTTGGTGATTTCCTTAGATGCAGAGAAAGCATTTGACCGGGTGGAAGGGCTGTATCTTTTTTATGCCTTAAACAGTTTGGGTTAGGTGGGGTCTTTGCTCGGTGGGTGGAGGTTTTATATCGCCTCCCTCTGGCCACGGTCATCACCAACTGGGTGAAGTCTGGGAATTTTACAATTGGTAGGGGTAGTCAGCAAGGCTGCCCTCTCTCACCGTTGTTATTTACGTTGGTGATAGAGCCGCTGGCAGAGGCCATTCGTCAGAACGTCCACATAACTGCTCTGGAAGTGGGATCAAGAGCACACAATATTACACTGTACGCGGATGATGTCCTTCTGTTTTTATCGAACCCGATCACCTCCGTACCCCATCTGATACAATGTATCAATTCATTTAGAGATATCTCAGGATATAAGTTTAACTTTGCAAAATCGGAGGCTATGCCTTTGGGGAACCTTAAGGATGTACCAGAAGTTGAAGGTGGCTCTAAGTTCCCTTTTAAGTGGTCACGGGCAGGGTTCCAATACTTAGGCATTTTTATTACCCCCAAGTTTGATCTGTTATTTCGGACTAACTTTGCTCACTTGCCCGACAATATTAGGCGGGATCTCCAGAGATGGGAGGCTCTTCCAATTTCATGGCTGGGCCGAATATCTCTCATTAAGATGAATGTTCTTCCTCATTTGCTTTATCCCACGCATATGCTCCCTATAATGTTTCCCAGGTGGTTTGGTTCCTTTGTCTGGCATTGTGGGCGGCCCCTCATCAGACTTACAAATTGCAGTTGCCTCATGGAAGGAGAGGAGTTGATTTCCCAGACATCAGGAGGTACCAATTGAGTTCCCTGCTGTCCTTTGTCTGCGATTGGGTAGGAAACGATCCAAACTCAATATGGCTGGATATTGAGGCCTCCCAGGCAAAGTGTCCTCTTATTAACCTGTTGTTCATGGATAAGATGAGGACAGTTATGGACCACTGCCGGAACCCCATTGTCATTAGTACAGTCAAGGCATGGAGGGCGATGCGTCAGAGTGAGGGTTGTTTATCCAAGACTTCACCACTTACACCTACAGTTGGCATGCCAGGGTTCCGACCAGGGACGATGGACGCAGGGTTCAAACTATGGGCAGCGAGAGGAGTTTCTAGTTTTGGAGACTTGTTTTAGGGTGAGGTTATGATGTCTTTTGAGCAACTGAGCTGCAAATACGGGTTACCCAGCAGAGACCTTTTCTGTTTTTTTCAGGTTAGGGAATTCATCCAGAAGACTACGCTTCTCACTAAGCCATATAAGCCCGACACAGAGAGGTTGTTGCTACACTCCACAAGCACCCTTTCGGTTAGTGCCCTCTATAGCCTGCTGGGTGGCAGGGCCTGGCAGGATATTAACCGGTTAAGAGAGGTCTGGGAGCAAGAGCTAGGAGTGGCGATCTCTTCTGAAACATGGGGAAACATATGGGAGAACACGCGAAAGATTTCAGTCTGTAACAGGACATGCGCTACACAGTTAAAAGTTCTGCGCAGGGCTCATCTGGCACCAGACCGTCTGGTGAAGTTTAAAAAAGGGGCATCTTCAGTGTGCCCCAAATGTAAAATAAGTGTAGGTACTCTTATCCATTACATACCACAGGCTCCGTGTTTACTGCAGCGCTGTGGTGGGAGAGATAGGGAGGGTATTGAGGACTGAAGTCAAAGTAGACCCGATATCTCTCCTCTTAGGTCTACCGAATTTACCATCTTTAGACGGGCATGGGAAGAAACTATTTAATATTCTCGCATACTGTGCACGGAAGAATATTCTGATGAACTGGCTGCCTGAGAACCCGCCGGGCTTGCTGGGATGACAGAAATTAATTATGGAGCACATTCCCTTGGACCTTTTACAAACATGGTGCACCACACAACAGCCAATTTTTATAAGACATGGCAGCCCTACTTGAGTTATTTGGAAATAGATTTATCAGTTGTCTTAACTAGAGCATTGTTTAACCAGGATAGTTAGATTTGTCAAGCCCTAGACCCTGAAGGGGGTCTCCTGAGTTAATACGGGCATGTATACAATGCTCCCGTTCCTTTGTTTGGGAACTTTGCGCCGAGCATAGCTGTTCTGTATTTTCTGTTTTTTTTTGTTTTTTTGCTTTTCTTTTTTTTTGGTGTTGCTTTGCACAGTGTTAGGGTTTGTTTTGTATTATAGGGTAGGTTAGTAGTTAGTACACAGTAGTTGTATTGTAATTTGTGTTTTTTTTCTTTTTATTATACTGATATTTGTTATTGATTGTATTTTTCAATAATTTTATATGTTTGTAAAATTAAAAAAAATTTGCTAATAAATATATTTACAAAAAATTAAAAATGTGTCCGATCATTAATAGCTCTCAGGGAAGGAAATCTGCCATCTCTTACCTGGTCTGGCCAACACATGACTCCAATGTGGTTGGCTCCTTGCTTGGGCAATATGATGGCATCCCATGAAAGAATAAATGTTAAGGGAAAACTTCATGGGAAGTGATAGCCTGGACTAGACAATTAATCCAGAGAACCAGACAATATCCTGGGTCCTGCGTTCAAATCCCATTACGGTGGAGTTTGAATTCAATTTAAAAATAACTGTGATTAAGAGTCTAACGATGACCATGAAACTGGTGCCAATTGCCAGGAAAATCCATCTGGTTCACTAATGGCTAAGGATATTATTATTAAGCTGGAGGGGGTTCAGAAGAGGTTAATCAGAATGTTGCCAGGTATGGAAGGTTTGAAGTATAAGGAGATGCTGGATCATATGGGCTTTTTTCACTGGAGCATAGGAGGTTGAGAGGCGACCTTAAAGAAGATTATAAAATCATGAGGCAATTGCTGTTCCTTGTAAATGGCTATTAATGTTAACTGTTTGTAACTTGTACCGTTTAATAAAAAAAGAGTTTTTAAAAAATCATGAGGAGTATAGATAAGGTGAATGGCAAGCATCTTTTCCCTCGGGTGGGGGACTTTAAGACTAGGGGACATATTTTTAAGGTGAGAGGAGAAAAATTTTAAAAAGATATGAGGGGCAACTTTTTTACACAGAGAGTGGTTTGTGTATGCAATGAACTGCCAGAGGAAGTGTTAGATGTGGGTACAGTCACAATATCTAAAAGGCATTTTGATGAGTACATGAATAGGAAAAGTTTGCAGAAATAAAGTGCAGGCAGGTGGGACTAGTTTACTTTGGGATTATTGTCAGCATGGACTGGTTGGACCAAAGGGTCTGTTTCCGTACTGTATGACTCTACGACTCTAATGGAAAGAACTCTGCCATCCTTACCTGGTCTGGTATCAATGGCTCCTTAATCTGGTGATATTAGTGGTATTATTGAAATAAGAGGAGGATGATTAAAGAAGCAAGTATCTACAGTGAGGGAAGAATGGCCTCCTTTGTGCTAAATCTTTTATTCTGCTATGTTCACACGTGCTTGAAAGAGATGTTCCAGTATTCCCTCATTCTGCATGAGTTCTGAACTTATTTGCCAAAACTTTGAGACAAACGGAATACCCCCTACTCTGGTCTGACCCAGTTTATGCAGAGCTTGTATAAGTTTCTGAATTTTTTCATTTATAAGTCTGTCACTTAGCCAAAAGCTACTTTTTATTTGACCAGTTTGATGGATCTTAAATCACTGTATAATGCTTGTAGTATTTTAACACATGGTAATCTGACAGCACAGATTGCACCACAATGCCTCTCCAAGATAAAATGGCAACTCGGTTGAAACAAAAATTGCATTTACATAGTACCAAAGGTACTAACAAACAAAGTCTGACATTGAACTTCATAAATCGTTATCAAGACAGGAGACTAAATGCTTGGTCAAGGTAAGTTTTCAGGACTGGCTCAAATGAGGAGATGTATATATATATATGTATAGAGAGAGATAAATTGATTAATAAAGAGGATTAATGAAACTATTCCAGATATTAGAAATCAGACAACTGAAAGTATGGGGGGGGGGGGGTGGAGTCGGCAGTGACTCAGTCAACATCATAAGCTTCAGCTGATGTCCTGACTCATGCTAAGACCAGATGAGCTCGAAGCTTTAACATTTCCTCCTGAATTGATCTCACTGTTACATACTTTATATCTGGGATGTCGACACAGATGAGATTGATTTCATTGCCTTAAATCAGGGCTCCTTAAAGAGTGTGCACTGGAGTTTTGGGATCGCAAATCCAAAGTAGCAATGGCTGAAACAAACACAGGAATTGCTGGAGAAGCTCAGCAGGTCTGGCAGTATCTGTGGAGAGAGAAACAGAGCTAGCGTTTCGAGTGCACTGTTCTGAAGAAGAGTAACTTGATCTGAAACATCGACTCTGTTTCTCTCTCCATAGATGCTGCCAGACCTGCTGAGCTTCTCCAGCAATTTCCTGCATCTACAGTGCTTGGTTTGATTTCAGCAATGGCTGAGCCATGATTTCGTGTGTTTTCTCTTCTTCCATGCCCAGCTCCAGTTCTCTCTCCAAACCCCCTTCACTGCTCACTGAGGGGTGGAAGCAATTTTCAGATGTTGAAAAGGGGCTGTCTGATTAGAACAATCTCTCATCTTGGATTAAGTTCCCTACAGTATGGAAACAGACCCTTCAGCCCAACAAGTCCACACCGACCCGCTGAAGAGTAACCCACCCAGACCCATCCCCTACTCTACATTTGCCCCTAACTAATGCACCTAACACTATGGGCAATTGAACATGGCCAATTCACCTGACCTGCACATCTTTGGATGAGACCAGGTGATTCACCACACTCAGGTGTCCAGTCTAGTCATTAATAAGGTTATTCCAGAAGTTAGAACGCAGGAAAGTCTGGATGTCCGTGGTGTGGTGAAATGGGAGATTATACCCATCACGACAGAGCAGGAGGTGTTGTTGTTGTATTCTGAGCCTCCTCAGTTTCGTGTTCAGGACTGGGAGCTGCAGGCTTTGGGGAAGAGTGCAGTTGAATTATAAAGGTGTAGAGGCAGTGGGTTTAGGAAGGGGATAATTAGTAATGTCTGACTAGTAAGGGTGCAATGTGGGAGGGGATGGGTCATCCATGTTCAGGAGCACCCTGCTTTCCAGAAGTGAGAGCCGTCCCCTGGCACAGACAGGTCTGGGTGGCAGAGAGAGGTTGGTGCAGGCTCATTGACCTGTGGATGTGCATTGGTGTGAAGTCCCTGGGTGCTGGCACAATGGGGTCATATCCTGTCTGGGGCTGAGCTGGTGCCTGATCTCCAGCAGTCCCCCATTTGCCAACAACCTGAGGCAGTTCTTCCTTGACCAGCTGCAAAGCTCTCATGGTGAGATGCTCACCAGATTGTGGTTTCTGTCCCAACATTGGTTTCTGTATGGACACTGTCTTCACCAACAGTGACTCCTCCTGTAAGACACTGACTCCTGTACGGCACCGAATCCTGTACACACACTGACTCCAGTATGCACCCAGTCTCCTGTCCCACCCCTATCTGCTGTACCAGCACTGTAACAGTGGTAGATTTATTTCACTAGCCCATGTCCTCACACTAGCCCATGTCTCCAGTATGGACACTGATATTGCACTGGCTTCTCTACTGCCACTGACTCCTGAACTAGCATTGGCTGTTCTAGTCAACACTGGCTTCTGTACTGACAGAGAGATACTAATTGGCAGATCCCAGCTCCAACTGGCTCCTTGCTAACAATGGCTCCTTCGCAGTTAGCGGCAGAGTGCTGATACTGTTGCTATGCCATCCTACCTTATTGACTGATATTGGCTCCTTCACAGGTCTGGGGTTAGGCATCAACACTGATATTTGTACTGAAACTGACAGTTTACACTGGGTCCAGTTCCAGCCTGGTTTATTTACCAACACTGACTTGTATACTGACACTGGCTCTGTTCAGACACTTCTTTCTGTGCGGTCACTAGCTCTCGTACACACACCAGCTCCAACACCTTCACTGGTTCAGAACTTACTGGCACAATTTACTGTTAACCAAATGAAAGTGAACAAGATTATTTCCCTTCAACATTAGAGAACGGAAGATGATTTCTCAGCCTATTTATCACTGTGATTTTTTTAATCGAAACCAGATGTAGAATTGTTATATTTTCCAATGAAGCAGTAAATTGCATTTTGTTGATAAATGGGCTGCTGCATCTCTTTTTAAATGGCTGAAAAATGTGGATAAATGTGACAGTTGTTTTTTTTGAAGGACTTTTTGTTTTGGATTTTTTTCACCTTGTAAGGCACTTCATTCTGAACTTCAATTACCGAAAACAGCGGACTGTGGCCTGGTTAATGTGCTGTGAATTTGTATCTCTGAAACAGTTGTGATTTTGTTATGAAGTGTCTTTAAGAATATATTAGCATTTTAGTGGCTTCCACCCTTTCATCTTAAAATTCTCATGACTTTTATTCAATCCTACCCTCATTGGCCTCAGCTTTAACTTTCGTAGAATCCCTACAGTGTAGAAACAGGCCATTCAGCCCATCGAGTCCACACTGTCCCTCTCAAGAGCCCACCCCAACCCTATCCCTGCAACACTATTTTTCCTATGGCTAACCCACCTATCCTGCATTTCCCTGCACGCTATGGACAGTTTAGCTTGGCCAGTCGAGCTAACCTGCACATAGACTAATAGAGATGTAGGGCACACAAAAAGACCCTTCGGTCCAACTCATCCATGCTGACCAGATATCCTAAATAAATCTAGTCCCATTTGCCAGCATCATCAGATTGTGGGAGGAAACCGGATCACCCAGAGGAAACCCACACAGACAGTTGCCCAAGGCTGGAATCGAACCCAGGTCCCTGGTGCTGTGAGGCAGCAGTGCTAACCACTGAGTCACCATGTTGCCCTCCAGCATGCCATCCAATTTCTGCAGCCTTCTGAGATACTTGCTTCAGATCATCACTCAGGCCTTGGAGGGCGTGCAGTACAGAGCCAGCACAAATGATACCAACAACAACCTGCATTTATAGAGCAGGCTGATTCACAGGAGCGTTGTCAAGCAATATTTGGCACTGAGCTACAAAAAAATACAAATATTAGAACAGATGACCAAAAGCTTAGTCAAAGAGATAGGCATAAAGGAAGGTGGTAAAAGAAAATAATGTTTTGGAGAGCTTTAAGGCCTTACACTGCTAAAGACCGGAGCTGGGAATGTTTATGGGATCTGAATTGATGGATAATGGAGATAAAGGGTAGGTGCTTATGGGCAGGCTGCATAGGCTTCGGTGATGATACTTTTGAGACGTGTTCAGTCCTGTTTCTCTTGCAGAGAGGTGTTGTCACAAAGGTGTTGAAATATCTCCATCAGATAGGTAGTTGGTAAGCAGCTTTGTGTTCTCCCTGGTCTTTGTAAAGTAAGGTAAAAAAATCAGGAGTGGGTGGGGTCAGGCTCACACAGACCCAGAAAGGAGTTTAGTTTTGCTTTCAGTGAGTTGGTAGGTATTGGCCGGCTGCTGGAGCTAAAAGCTGGAGTTTCCTGTTGCAAGGGTGAAGTCTTAGGCAGTGAGACGTCCTCCTTAAAAATCAATAAGGGCAGGCTGTTTCCTTCAGTGTTTCTATCTACTGGACTGGAGAGAGACAGCACGTGAGAATAAAAATGATATTGCTGAATTACCTTTGCCATGGGTGCGTTCATGGGATGCTGCCTATATTAAAACAGTTGAAGACAAGTGCTTAAATAATATACTTGCTTGGTAAGCATTGGAGAGAGTAAAGGTCTGTCAATTCTTCTTTTGTTGTATTTTAACTATGTTAAGAATAAAATGTGTTTTGATTAAAGCTTTGTGGAGGGCTAATCGAATCACATCTGGAAGACAGGGCCTTACACTTGTCTTTTGAAAAAATATAAAAGATAGGGTCTCAGCTATCTCCATAATATATTCTGGGAGGTCTCGTTCATAACACACACTATTGAGTAACAAAGGCTGGCGTGTTATCAAACTGTTATGATTTAAATGATAAAGGAATTCCTTAGCGGTGATGCAGAGAAACTATTTTCTCTGGCGGTTGGAGTCCTAAATGTAATCTTAAAACTAGAGCAAATCTGTTCACCGGGTTTTCCCGACAAAAAATGTTTCAGGTGTAGAAAGAGGTTATTTGGCCTGTTACCAAGTGCCAACCTATCACTGATCTCCTGCCTTTGCCCCAGACCCTGGAACACTACTTCTATCCAAATGATCAGCCAATGCCCCCATGAATGCCTCAACTCGACCTCCACCACATTCCCAGGCAGCACATTCCACACCCTAATGACTTGCTGAATGGAAAGGACTTTTCTCACATCACCCTTTCCACTGCTTGCTTCAAACAGAAGAAACATTGAAAGATGTGAGGCAGTGGTGGCAGTGGTTCCTCCACAGAGTGTTCAGCACCATGGGGTCTCCCTGTGCTGGGATGGTGGTCCCAGGGCATTCAGCACCATGGGGTCTCCCTGAGCTGGGATGGTGGTCCCAGGGCATTCAGCACCATGGGGTCTCCCTGTGCTGGGATAGTGGTCCCAGGGCCTTCATCACCATGGGGTCTCCCTGTGCTGGGATAGTGGTCCCAGGGCATTCAGCACCATGAGGTCTCCCTGTGCTGGGATAGTGGTCCCAGGGCCTTCATCACCACGGGATCTCCCTGTGCTGGGATAGTGGTCTCAGGGCATTCAGCACAATGAGGTCTCCCTGTGCTGGGATAGTGGTCCCAGGGCATTCAGCACCATGGGGTCTCCCTGTGCTGGGATAGTGGTCCCAGGGCTTTCAGCACCATGGGAGCTCCCTGTGCTGGGATAGTGGTCCCAGGGCATTCAGCACAATGGGGTCACCCTGTGCTGGGATAGTGGTCCCAGGGCATTCAGCACCATGAGGTCTCCCTGTGCTGGGATAGTGGTCCCAGGGCTTTCAGCACCACGGGGCCTCCCTGTGCTGGGATAGTGGTCCCAGGGCTTTCAGCACCACGGGAGCTCCCTGTGCTGGGATAGTGGTCCCAGGGCATTCAGCACAATGGGGTCACCCTGTGCTGGGATAGTGGTCCCAGGGCATTCAGCACCATGAGGTCTCCCTGTGCTGGGATAGTGGTCCCAGGGCTTTCAGCACCACGGGGCCTCCCTGTGCTGGGATAGTGGTCCAGGCACGATGGTGCCGAGGAATTGCCAACCCCGATCCAGCAGTGAGGCCCCAGGTGGTAGATGTGCCTGGGTACCTCATGGCAAGATGTTGCGGCTGCAGTGGTATGTGGGGCTTGTGGCACTGGGTGTTCACAGACTGAGGGATGGACTCTATGGCCTTGTTTTTCTGGCAGAGAGGACACATGGTGGAGGTGGGTGAGTAATGTGAACATTTCCTTTCCTTTTGGTGGTTTAATTTATTTCTACTTTTGTTTTTAAGCCTGTCTTTTGTATCTAGGATGGCACCGTGGGATGGCAACTTTGTACACTTTCACTTTGCCCCTGTATTCCTGTACTCAAGTACACAGGACAATAAGATCGAAACTTAACTCTAAACCTAACTTTAAATCTAACTCTAAATCTAAGTCCCTGTCTGGAAGTCCACAGAGTCCAGGTTTTGTTGGGGAGTGAGGGTATGATTAGATTCTCATGGCTGATTTATTGTGCAAGGGTATTGATGGATATGGGACCAGGAAGGGTAAATGGAGCAGAGATGCTTTAGTAAAGCTATTAGTAACCTGACGAGGGTGCGGAAATGATTTACAAGGCTGTTACCAGGACTGGAGAGTTTGAGTTAGGAGGAGAGGCTGAATAGGCTGGGACTTATTGCACATGGAGCGTCAGGGGCTGAGGGGTGACTTTATCGTGTATGGAAGGTACTGCCAGAGGAGGTGATAGAGGTGATACAACATTTAAAAGGCTTCTGGATGGGTACATGAATAGGACAGATTTAGAGGGATATGGGGCAAGTGCTGGCAAAATGGGTGTATATTAATTTAGGATATCTGTTTGGCACGAGTTGGACGAAGGGTCTGTTTCTGTGCTGTACATCTATATTACTCTATTTGTAGGTTAGGTGGATTGGCCATGCTAAATTGTCCATACTGTCCAGGGATGTGTAAGTTGGGTGAGTTGGCTATGGTGGATGCAAAATTACAGAGAATGGGGGGGGCGGTGGGGAGGGTAGGTCTGGGTGGGATGCTTTTTGGAGGGTCAGTATGGTCTGGATGGGCTGAATGAGCTGCATCTTTCCCCCCAGGGATTCTATGATTCTAAGGCCATTATTGACCCACTGCAGGACATGGTGCATGAAAGGTCCTGACAGGAAGGGAATTCCGGGACTTCAACACAGTGACAATGCGCGAACAATGACACCTATCCTCATCAGGCCGCTGGGAGTATATACGTATTGCAGTGGGAAACTAAAGCTAATAATGTTTCTCACGTGCCTGAGCATTCATTGGAAATCAGTTCATTATGCTTCAACTGATCAATGAAAACAAAAGAAGTGAAAAATTTGGAGACTTTGGCACTGAGAAGTAAAACATTGGGTTTCTCGCTGTAGGTGATAGCTTTTGCCTTCACGCATTAACAATGAACACATGCAAAAAAGAGCTTGTTTATTGAGCTAAAACACTCACACACTGCCGTTCATTAATCCAGCTGCCCCAGGACACTTGAGCTCATGCCTTGAATACAGTACACAATGCTCCTGCCAGAACTATCAAATCCCAGAGGGAAATGGGGCCAATAAATATTGTGAAACTGTTTACTACGCAGCAGCAAGCAGTTACACTCTGAAGTGCATCATGGTTGCAGTAGTTGGCATTGCAATGTGCCAAGGATTTAATTGAACATGGCTTATCTTGGATAGCAGGGCAGATATTTACTCAAGGTCAGAAGGTCCAAACATCAATGCTCAATGCGATCAAGTCATCCAGGCTAGTGCTGTTCAACAGAAGTGTTAGAGTAGCTACAGATACAGCTATAGCCTTTTTTCAGAAAATAGCTTTTATATTTAACAAAGTTATATTCACTTTGCCGGGGTTAGTTACTTAATAAATGGTTTGGGACAAACTGTTTGCAGGAGGGTTGGTGATTGTGGGTTGGAAAGGTAATCGGTATAGGTTACCTGTAATCACTAGTACATACTAACAGTGAGGGATGTGAGCATGTAATGATATAACTAGATTATAAAATTACATGTACTAATTTGAACATGGTTAAATATTATAGTCATTTGTACTAACATGGAATGTGAACTATGCAGACTTACTTATAGAGCCATAGAGTTGTACAGCACAGAACCAAACCCTTCAGTCCATGCCGACCAGATACCTTAAACTGGTCTAGTCCCAGTTGCCAGGATTTGGTCCATATCCCTCTAAACCCTTTATATTTATATACTCATCCAAATGCCTTTTAAATGTTATCATTGTACCAGTCTCCATCATTTCTTCTAGCAACCCATTCCATACACGCAACTCCATCTGTATTAAACAAAAGTTGCCCCTTAGGTCTATTACATATCTTTCCCCTCTCACCTTAAACCATATCCTCTAGTTTTGGACTCCCCTACCCAGGGGAAAAGACTTTGGCAAATCACCCTATCCATGCCCCTCATGATTTTATAAACCTCTATAAGGTCACCCCTCAGCCTTCGACACTCCAGGGAAAATAGCCCCAGCCTATTCAGCCTCTCCCTGTAATGCAAACCCTCCAACCCTGGCAACATCCTTGTAAATCTTTTCTGAACCCTTTCAAGTTTCACAACATCCTTCCTATAGAAGGGAGACCAGAATTGGGTAGAGATATGGGTACCTGATAATGTAATTGTCTGTTTGGAAAGTGTTATCTGTAGGAATAGTCAATGCCATCTTTAAAAATGATATAAGACTTTTGTCCTTGTAATTAAGATTTGAGCTGCACAACATTTTCTTGATGTGTACATCTCCCACGCATGCATGAATAAATATTCTAACAAAGAAACCTGAGTTTCATCTGGTCTAGGAGGAAATAACGGGTTAAAACCACCACTTCAGTTCGGAGCCAGGGTTCACGGGTTTAAGATGATTACCAAATAAATCAGAGGTTTCTGGAGAAACATTCTTTTTCACAGTAAGTTGTGGATCTGGCGGATCCTGCCTGAAAGAGCAGTTGAAGGAGATTCAAGAGTAACTCTGAAAAGGGGATTGAATAAATACTTTGCAGTGAATAATTTACATGGTTATGGAGAAAGAACATGTGAGTTTGATTAATTAGGTCACTTGATCAAAAGAATGGCACTGATTCAAAGGACCAACTTGCCTTTCTTTATGCTCTATCATTTGATAATTCTCCTATGTGGCTCGTTGGTTAGCACTGCTGTCTCACAGCGCCAGGGTCCTGGGTTTGATTGCAGCCCTGGATGACTATCTGTGTGGAGTTTGCACATTCTCCCCACGTCTGTGTGTGTTTCCTCCCCTATTCCAAAGATGTACAGGTTAGGTGGATTGGCCATGCTAAATAGTCTATGGTGTCTAGGGATGTGTAGGGCACAGTGGGTTAGCCATGGGAAATGCAGGGGAAAAAAGGGTCGATGGGTGAGATGCTCTTCAGAGGATTGATGTGGACTTGATGGGCTGATTGGCCAACAAGCAGGGATAGGATTCTATGGTCTTGCACTAGTCAGTAACTTAGAATGTAAGATAGTTACAATGATCAAAAACATTCATATGCTGTGCCTTTCTTCTTAGCATTTCACCAACGAACACACAGAAAGATCAACATTCACTGGAATATACAAACATAAGTATTATAATCATATTCACAGAGTCTATCTCTAACTTTTAGTAGTCAGAAATATAATTTACAGGACTGGACTCTCAATCAGCCACATCTGGCCTGTGGTTAGTATATTGATCAGCAGGGCACCATGGTCTGACTGGTACTCTGTGTGAAAGTCCAACAGGGCCTGCACTTTGAAAGCACTTCATTGATGTGTCTGAGGTTGTGGTGGGCACTATAGAAATGCAGCTTCCATCTTGAGTACCAAGGGAGTTCTTATTGTTGGATGATGTGCTTTGAAAGAAACGGTCAACGAAAGATGCCCTCTGTCTTTGCAGGAGTAAATTAAGTAACCCATGATAATATTTAAAGACAGGGAGTGATCTCCTGCTACCCCTCAGTTGAGAGAGGGAGAGGGAGAAAGGGGAGGGGGGAGGGGGAAGGGGAAGGGGGAGGGAGGAGGGAGGGAAACCTGATTTCTGAACTGGCTGAATTATTTAGCCAGTTTGTTAACTGGCATTCCTTTTAGTGAGGACTGATTGTTAAACTCCTGATACACATAATGTGTTTCAGGTGTAACTCAGTTCTCATTAGGGGATTGTTGTTTCACTGGCTGGTTACAGCCTGTGTGTTACTCTCTCCTCTTTCTGAGAAAAGGACAATGTTAATTTTATGGTAGGGCTTAGCCCTTGGACTGTAGTTTCCTTTGATTTTTGTATGTGTCTTCACCTTTTATTGGTGTTTGGACTGAGCCCTTGTGAAAGACATATATTTTACCAGAGGAGCTGTTCCTGTGGGGAGGCCTAGCCCTGGGACTGGGCCTCTGAAGATGGAACACGTGTGTGTGTGTGTGTGTGTGCGTGCGCGCGCGCGCTGGGAGGTGAGCACTTGCTGTATCCTGGAGTTTGGGAGAACTCCTTTCCTTCAGGAGTGCACCAACCTCTGTGAGTTAACTGCACCTGTACTATGTTCCTGTGAGTGGGCCTGGCTCTCCAAGGCTGAACCAAGACTCCATTGAGACTGAACACCTGTGTGCTGTGGGGTGTGCATTTGCTGCCTCCAGGAATGGACTCTGCCCTTTGTTGTGGACTGTTTTTAGGAACAAACTCTGCAATTTGGAGTGGACTCTAATTCTGACATTGCACATTGTATACTGGAGTGGACTCCTCCTGGAAATGGATTCTATATCTTGAAGACTGTGTATAGATTTGGACTGTGTACCAGAAAGGACAGTTTTTTGGTAACTAACTGTATTGTGGTGTTTCCTGGGTCTATCACCCGCACTGTCTTGCGTGTCCCCAGGTCTGGCAGGCCTTGCTGTGAGCTGGGAGGCCCATGGGTCGTCCTGAAAGCTGTCACCCCGAGAGCTGGAGGGTGGGTAGGCCATCCTGTGAATCTGAAGGTTGGTAGGCTGTCCCAAAGGCCGGAGGGTGGGTAGGCCACCCTGATGCCAGTCACCCTGATGCCAGTCACCCCAAGAGCCAGATGGTGGGTAGGCTGTTCTGAGCACTGTCTTCCCGATAAGGGGTAATCGGGACGGGCTATCCTAGAGGTGGTCGAAAGGTGTCAGAGCAGCCAAGCACCAGAAGGCGCGTAGGGGCGGGCTGAGATCTGGAAGGCTTGTGAGCTACCCTACACGCTGTCGTCCCAGGGAAGGAGACGGGCTGTCCTAGAGGTGGCTGAAAGGTGTGCCAGGATAGCCCACTGGTCGGAAGTGCAATGGGGTGGGTGAGAGCCCAATGGTATGTAGGGGCAGACTGAGAGCCAGAAGGTGGGTAGCTATCCTCCGTGCTGTCACCCTGGGCAGATACCAGGGTGGGCTGCCCCAGAGGTGGTCGAAAGGTGCTAAGGGTGGTTAGTGAAGCCGGAAGGTGGGTAGGCTGACCTGACCGCTGTCACCCCGGGCGGGTGCTGGGGTGGGCTGTCCTAGAGGTGGTCGAAAGGTGTGTCAGGGTTGACTCAGAACTGGGAGGGGCATGGGGTGGACCGAGAACTGGAAGGTGGGTAGGGGCGGGCTGCCTTAGTGGTCGGAAGGTGGGAGGGGTGGGGGCTTGCTGGGTCTGTATTGTCTGCACTTTTGTATGGAACAGCATTGTCTAATGTACTACTGTCATTGTTGATGTCTCCTTCTATTTCATATGTTAAATTGGGATTTGAGGTTTGTCCTCACGTCCCTGTAAACTGTTTGAACGGTAGGGTTTGGGGCTTGGCTTTGCTGCTCCTCTCCCTTGTAAAATTGCTGTCTCTTGTATGCAGCTGTAAATGTAACAGTTTGTTGTAAACTGTTTTTGTAATTTGTTTAATAAACAGGAGATTGAGTCTCCTCAGTTTAGGGGACTGACTCTGTGCTGGCTGGTGCTACAGTCAGTGTGTTACAGCTTTTTTTTGAAGGGGGAAACCTGATCACTGAACTGGCTGAATTATTTAGCCAGTTTGTTAACTGGCATTTCTTTTAGTGAGGACTGATTGTTAAACTCCTTATGCACATAATGTGTTTCAGGTGTAGCTCAGTTCTCATTAGGGGGTTGTTGTTTCACTGGCTGGTTACAGCTGGTGTTACTCTTTTCACTCTTTACTCTTTGAGAAAAGGAAAATGTTAATTTTATGGTAGGGCCTAGCCCTTGGATTCTACTTTTCTTTGTTTTTTGTATTTGCCCTCACTGTGTTTGGTGTTTGGACTGAGCCCTTGTGGAAGACATACATTTTACCAGAGGAGCGATTCCTGTGGGGAGGCCTAGCCCTGGGACTGGGCCTCTGAAGATAGAACACCTGTCTGTGTGCTGGGAGGTGAGCACTTGCTGTATCCTGAAGACCTTTCCTTTAGGAGTGGATCAAACCCCCGTGAGTTAACTGCACCTGTACAATGTACTGTTCCTGTGAGTGGGCCTGGCTCTCCAAGGCTGGGCCAGGACTCCATGGGGACTAAACACCTGTGTGCTGTGGAGTGTGCATTTGCTGCCTCCAGAAGTGGACTCCACAGATTTGGAATGGACTCCAATTTGGACAATACACCTTTAAAAACTGGAGTGGACCCCATTCCTGGGAATGGACTCTATTTATTTTGAAGACTCTATTTGGAATGTGTGCCAGAAAGGACTGTTTTTTGGTAATTAACTATATTGTGGTGTTTGTTTGGTCTGAGTGGGAGCAGCGGCCGAGTTGAGGTGAACCCGGCAGACTACAGCTAAGGTAAGAGTTTTTTTCAAAATTACTTACCTGTAGCGGGCATCGGTGTTTTGTTTTCTCTCTCCTTCACAGAAAGAGCGGGAGCAGCAGAGGAAGTGACGGCAAGCAGAGGGGCAGCCGAGACCCGGAAGCAGTTAGTGTAAGCTTAGCTGGGTTAGTTTTTTCCCCCTTTAAAAGCGTGAAGGAGAGGATTGGCCTGAAGAATACGTTAATGTTTGTTCTCTTTTCTATCTTTCCCCATGTTTTCTCTTCCTTTTTTTTATTCCTTTCTTTCTCTCTAATAATTTCATTATTGGAAAGGGGGAAAAGGCTTTGGAATAAGTTGTTCCTTTTTTTAATAACTGGATTTTCTGATGGGAAATTTTGTGGATGTTCTTTGTTGTCTCTCCCCTTTTTTTTTGTTTGTTCTGTTTCTCTTTTAATCACCAGAAGGGGTGACATGAAGCCAGGGATGGGTGGAGTGGTCATCCTGACTTTGTCTTTTTTTCTGTTGATTTAAAGATCACCTCCTTGTTTTTTTTCTGGCCTAAGGCTAGGGCACAGTCCAGGTTTGAAGGAGCTGTGAAGGAGGGGATGGGTAGGGTGAGTGCCCCCTATGGGCAGGGGGAAGAGTCTTCCATTCAAGGTTCTATAGTTGGTTTTCTTTGTAGTCTTTTGATAGTAATAATTGTTTATAGTTATGATAGAGTAGTTTTTGTATGTATAGTTTTTTGATTCTATGAGTCTTTATTTGCTTATGCTCAGTGCTTTGTAAGCAGGGTTCTCCCTCCAAGGAGTTCAAGGGTCTCTGAAAGGGGATATGGCTAAGTGTCTTATTAAATGGTGCACCTGCAACATCAAGAGAAGTCATTCGCCTGTTAAAAGGAAAAAAGTGCTTTCTAGCCTTAAGAGGGAAAGGGTTGATATCGCTTTGTTGCAGGAAATGCATCTTGATGATGGGGAATGCATGAAATTACAACAAGGGGGTTATGACTGGGTATTCTTTTCATCCTTTACTACTAAAGGTAGGGGAGTGGAGGTACATATCCAGAAAAATGTTCTGTTCACATTATTAGAGCAGGTAAAAGATGATCAGGAATGGTTTGTGATACTTAAAGTCCTGATACATGGGGAGGAATATGGCATTTTAAGCATCCACTGTCCTCTGGCGCATCCCCTCAAATTTTTGATTAGTGCTTTCTCTAAGTTGAGTGCTTTTGGAACATGACATTATTATAGCAGGGGATTTTAATTGTCTTTTGGATCCGACAGTGGACAGGATGCCTTTTGGGCACCCAACTATTTCTTTGCAGGCCAAGCAGGTGGTTGACTTATGCGAGGAGTTGGGACTAATGGATATTTGGAGATGTCTTCACCCTACCAGCAGGGACTTCACCTTTTTTTCAAACCCACATAAATGTCACACGAGAATTGACCTCTTTCTGGCTCCCTCGGCCCTTCTGGATTCAATTATGGATTGTAAAATTGGGAATATAACTATCTCTGATCACGCGGCAGTATATCTGGAGGTTAAGGCCAAGAGTGAAGGGCTAGGTTTGCGGCACTGGCGTTTGGACCCTTTTCTCCTTAAAGATTCCAAATTTGTGGAATACGTTTTGAAGGAGTTTCAGGAATTCTTAAATTATCAACTCAGGCACGGCTAGTAGTCAGTCCATGCTATGGGAGACTGCTAAGGCCTTTGCTAGGGGATTAGCTATTTCTATTCGGCTAGCCGGAAACGACAGAAGGAGGAACAGCAGCGTCTACTTGAGACACGGTCGAAAGCCGCTGAGGCGGCACATTTTGCGCAGCCTTCGGTGACTAAGCTACAGCGGATCATGGCTCTCCGGACTGCCTTGAATTCAATACTGACACAAAACGCAAAGAAAAAACTTGCTTTTCCTAGGCAGAGGGTGTTCGAATATGGGAATAGGCCAGGGAAGTATTTAGCGTACCTGACTAGGAAAAAGGGTGCTCTCCAATCCATTACTGCAATCAGAAACAGTGCCAGGGTCCTTACATACGATGCTATAAAGATTAATGAGGCTTTTTGGAACTTTTACTCTGAATTGTATTAGTCTGAAGGTTGCGAAGATAGGAGGGCTAAAATGGAGACGCTTTTTAAGAACCTGCACCTCCCAGGAGTAACCTTGGAACAGGCCTCTCTCCTTAATACCCCCTTGAAAGTTCAGGAAATACAGGAGGCAGCTGGGCAACTTCAGAGTGGGAAAGCGCCTGGCCCTGATGGAGTTTATAGGGATTCTGTCAGGGCCGATGTTGGAGATGTCCAATCACTCCTAAATGCATGAACGCCTACCACCATCTTTGAGAGAAGCTAATATTTCCTTAATTCTTAAGAAAGGGAAGGTTCCTGAGGATTGTGCCTCATACAGGCCCATCTCTCTATTAAATTCAGATTTCAATATTTTGTTTAAGATCCTGGCGCTGAGATTGGAAAGGGTGTTGCCCCATATTATTAAAGAGGACCAGGCAGGCTTTATAAGGGGCCATAGGTCCTCTAATAATATTAGAACATTGCTGAATATGGTCCAAGTTTGTCAGCAACAATCGATTCAGGGGTTGGTGATTTCCTTAGATGCAGAGAAAGCATTTGACCGGGTGGAAGGGCCGTATCTTTTTTATGCCTTAAACAGTTTGGGTTAGGTGGGGTCTTTGCTCGGTGGGTGGAGGTTTTATATCGCCTCCCTCTGGCCACGGTCATCACCAACTGGGTGAAGTCTGGGAATTTTACAATTGGTAGGGGTAGTCAGCAAGGCTGCCCTCTCTCACCGTTGTTATTTACGTTGGTGATAGAGCCGCTGGCAGAGGCCATTCGTCAGAACGTCCACATAACTGCTCTGGAAGTGGGATCAAGAGCACACAATATTACACTGTACGCGGATGATGTCCTTCTGTTTTTATCGAACCCGATCACCTCCGTACCCCATCTGATACAATGTATCAATTCATTTAGAGATATCTCAGGATATAAGTTTAACTTTGCAAAATCGGAGGCTATGCCTTTGGGGAACCTTAAGGATGTACCAGAAGTTGAAGGTGGCTCTAAGTTCCCTTTTAAGTGGTCACGGGCAGGGTTCCAATACTTAGGCATTTTTATTACCCCCAAGTTTGATCTGTTATTTCGGACTAACTTTGCTCACTTGCCCGACAATATTAGGCGGGATCTCCAGAGATGGGAGGCTCTTCCAATTTCATGGCTGGGCCGAATATCTCTCATTAAGATGAATGTTCTTCCTCATTTGCTTTATCCCACGCATATGCTCCCTATAATGTTTCCCAGGTGGTTTGGTTCCTTTGTCTGGCATTGTGGGCGGCCCCTCATCAGACTTACAAATTGCAGTTGCCTCATGGAAGGAGAGGAGTTGATTTCCCAGACATCAGGAGGTACCAATTGAGTTCCCTGCTGTCCTTTGTCTGCGATTGGGTAGGTAACGATCCAAACTCAATATGGCTGGATATTGAGGCCTCCCAGGCAAAGTGTCCTCTTATTAACCTGTTGTTCATGGATAAGATGAGGACAGTTATGGACACTGCCGGAACCCCATTGTCATTAGTACAGTCAAGGCATGGAGGGCGATGCGTCAGAGTGAGGGTTGTTTATCCAAGACTTCACCACTTACACCTACAGTTGGCATGCCAGGGTTCCGACCAGGGACGATGGACGCAGGGTTCAAACTATGGGCAGCGAGAGGAGTTTCTAGTTTTGGAGACTTGTTTTAGGGGGAGGTTATGATATCTTTTGAGCAACTGAGCTGCAAATACGGGTTACCCAGCAGAGACCTTTTCTGTTTTTTTCAGGTTAGGGAATTCATCCAGAAGAAGACTACGCTTCTCACTAAGCCATATAAGCCCGACACAGAGAGGTTGTTGCTACACTCCACAAGCACCCTTTCGGTTAGTGCCCTCTATATCCTGCTGGGTGGCAGGGCCTGGCAGGATATTAACCGGTTAAGAGAGGTCTGGGAGCAAGAGCTAGGAGTGGCGATCTCTTCTGAAACATTGGGAAACATATGGGAGAACACGCGAAAGATTTCAGTCTGTAACAGGACATGCGCTACGCAGTTAAAAGTTCTGCGCAGGGCTCATCTGGCACCAGACCGTCTGGTGAAGTTTAAAAAAGGGGCATCTTCAGTGTGCCCCAAATGTAAAATAAGTGTAGGTACTCTTATCCATTGCTTCTGGACATACTACAGGCTCCGTGTTTACTGCAGCGCTGTGGTGGGAGAGATAGGGAGGGTATTGAGGACTGAAGTCAAAGTAGACCCGATATCTCTCCTCTTAGGTCTACCGAATTTACCATCTTTAGACGGGCATGGGAAGAAACTATTTAATATTCTCGCATACTGTGCACGGAAGAATATTCTGATGAACTGGCTGCCTGAGAACCCGCCGGGCTTGCTGGGATGACAGAAATTAATTATGGAGCACATTCCCTTGGACCTTTTACAAACATGGTGCACCACAAAACAGCCAATTTTTATAAGACATGGCAGCCCTACTTGAGTTATTTGGAAATAGATTTATCAGTTGTCTTAACTAGAGCATTGTTTAACCAGGATAGTTAGATTTATCAAGCCCTAGACCCTGGAGGGGGTCTCCTGAGTTAATACGGGCATGTATACAATGCTCCCGTTCCTTTGTTTGGGAACTTTGCGCCGAGCATAGCTGTTCTGTATTTTCTGTTTTTTTTTGTTTTTTTGCTTTTCTTTTTTTTTGGTGTTGCTTTGCACAGTGTTAGGGTTTGTTTTGTATTATAGGGTAGGTTAGTAGTTAGTACACAGTAGTTGTATTGTAATTTGTGTTTTTTTTCTTTTTATTATGCTGATATTTGTTATTGATTGTATTTTTCAATAATTTTATATGTTTGTAAAATTAAAAAAAATTTGCTAATAAATATATTTACAAAAAATTAAAAATGTGTCCGATCATTAATAGCTCTCAGGGAAGGAAATCTGCCATCTCTTACCTGGTCTGGCCAACACATGACTCCAATGTGGTTGGCTCCTTGCTTGGGCAATATGATGGCATCCCATGAAAGAATAAATGTTAAGGGAAAACTTCATGGGAAGTGATAGCCTGGACTAGACAATTAATCCAGAGAACCAGACAATATCCTGGGTCCTGCGTTCAAATCCCATCACGGTGGAGTTTGAATTCAATTTAAAAATAACTGTGATTAAGAGTCTAACGATGACCATGAAACTGGTGCCAATTGCCAGGAAAATCCATCTGGTTCACTAATGGCTAAGGATATTATTATTAAGCTGGAGGGGGTTCAGAAGAGGTTAATCAGAATGTTGCCAGGTATGGAAGGTTTGAAGTATAAGGAGAGGCTGGATCATATGGGCTTTTTTCACTGGAGCATAGGAGGTTGAGAGGCGACCTTAAAGAAGATTATAAAATCATGAGGCAATTGCTGTTCCTTGTAAATGGCTATTAATGTTAACTGTTTGTAACTTGTACCGTTTAATAAAAAAAGAGTTTTTAAAAAATCATGAGGAGTATAGATAAGGTGAATGGCAAGCATCTTTTCCCTCGGGTGGGGGACTTTAAGACTAGGGGACATATTTTTAAGGTGAGAGGAGAAAAATTTTAAAAAGATATGAGGGGCAACTTTTTTACACAGAGAGTGGTTTGTGTATGCAATGAACTGCCAGAGGAAGTGGTAGATGTGGGGTACAGTTACAATATCTAAAAGGCATTTTGATGAGTACATGAATAGGAAAAGTTTGCAGAAATAAAGTGCAGGCAGGTGGGACTAGTTTACTTTGGGATTATTGTCAGCATGGACTGGTTGGACCAAAGGGTCTGTTTCCGTACTGTATGACTCTACGACTCTAATGGAAAGAACTCTGCCATCCTTACCTGGTCTGGTATCAGTGGCTCCTTAATCTGGTGATATTAGTGGTATTATTGAAATAAGAGGAGGATGATTAAAGAAGCAAGTATCTACAGTGAGGGAAGAATGGCCTCCTTTGTGCTAAATCTTTTATTCTGCTATGTTCACACGTGCTTGAAAGAGATGTTCCAGTATTCCCTCATTCTGCATGAGTTCTGAACTTATTTGCCAAAACTTTGAGACAAATGGAATACCCCCTACTCTGGTCTGACCCAGTTTATGCAGAGCTTGTATAAGTTTCTGAATTTTTTCATTTATAAGTCTGTCACTTAGCCAAAAGCTACTTTTTATTTGACCAGTCTGATGGATCTTAAATCACTGTATAATGCTTGTAGTATTTTAACACATGGTAATCTGACAGCACAGATTGCACCACAATGCCTCTCCAAGATAAAATGGCAACTCGGTTGAAACAAAAATTGCATTTACATAGTACCAAAGGTACTAACAAACAAAGTCTGACATTGAACTTCATAAATCGTTATCAAGACAGGAGACTAAATGCTTGGTCAAGGTAAGTTTTCAGGACTGGCTCAAATGAGGAGATGTATATATATATATGTATAGAGAGAGATAAATTGATTAATAAAGAGGATTAATGAAACTATTCCAGATATTAGAAATCAGACAACTGAAAGTATGGGGGGGGGGGGCGGGGGTGGAGTAGGCAGCGACACAGTCAACATCATAAGCTTCAGCTGATGTCCTGACTCATGCTAAGACCAGATGAGCTCGAAGCTTTAACATTTCCTCCTGAATTGATCTCACTGTTACATACTTTATATCTGGGATGTCGACACAGATGAGATTGATTTCATTGCCTTAAATCAGGGCTCTTAAAGAGTGTGCACTGGAGTTTTGGGATCGCAAATCCAAAGTAGCAATGGCTGAAATAAACACAGGAATTGCTGGAGAAGCTCAGCAGGTCTGGCAGTATCTGTGGAGAGAGAAACAGAGTTAGCGTTTCGAGTGCACTGTTCTGAAGAAGAGTAACTTGATCTGAAACATCGACTCTGTTTCTCTCTCCATAGATGCTGCCAGACCTGCTGAGCTTCTCCAGCAATTTCCTGCATCGACAGTGCTTGGTTTGATTTCAGCAATGGCTGAGCCATGATTTTGTGTGTTTTCTCTTCTTCCATGCCCAGCTCCAGTTCTCTCTCCAAACCCCCTTCACTGCTCACTGAGGGGTGGAAGCAATTTTCAGATGTTGAAAAGGGGCTGTCTGATTAGAACAATCTCTCATCTTGGATTAAGTTCCCTACAGTATGGAAACAGACCCTTCAGCCCAACAAGTCCACACCGACCCGCTGAAGAGTAACCCACCCAGACCCATCCCCTACTCTACATTTGCCCCTAACTAATGCACCTAACACTATGGGCAATTGAACATGGCCAATTCACCTGACCTGCACATCTTTGGATGAGACCAGGTGATTCACCACACTCAGGTGTCCAGTCTAGTCATTAATAAGGTTATTCCAGAAGTTAGAACGCAGGAAAGTCTGGATGTCAGTGGTGTGGTGAAATGGGAGATTATACCCATCAGGACAGAGCAGGAGGTGTTGTTGTTGTATTCTGAGCCTCCTCAGTTTCGTGTTCAGGACTGGGAGCTGCAGGCTTTGGGGAAGAGTGCAGTTGAATTATAAAGGTGTAGAGGCAGTGGGTTTAGGAAGGGGATAATTAGTAATGTCTGACTAGTAAGGGTGCAATGTGGGAGGGGATGGGTCATCCATGTTCAGGAGCACCCTGCTTTCCAGAAGTGAGAGCCGTCCCCTGGCACAGACAGGTCTGGGTGGCAGAGAGAGGTTGGTGCAGGCTCATTGACCTGTGGATGTGCATTGGTGTGAAGTCCCTGGGTGCTGGCACAATGGGGTCATATCCTGTCTGGGGCTGAGCTGGTGCCTGATCTCCAGCAGTCCCCCATTTGCCAACAACCTGAGGCAGTTCTTCCTTGACCAGCTGCAAAGCTCTCATGGTGAGATGCTCACCAGATTGTGGTTTCTGTCCCAACATTGGTTTCTGTATGGACACTGTCTTCACCAACAGTGACTCCTCCTGTAAGACACTGACTCCTGTACGGCACCGAATCCTGTACACACACTGACTCCAGTATGCACCCAGTCTCCTGTCCCACCCCTATCTGCTGTACCAGCACTGTAACAGTGGTAGATTTATTTCACTAGCCCATGTCCTCACACTAGCCCATGTCTCCAGTATGGACACTGATATTGCACTGGCTTCTCTACTGCCACTGACTCCTGAACTAGCATTGGCTGTTCTAGTCAACACTGGCTTCTGTACTGACAGAGAGATACTAATTGGCAGATCCCAGCTCCAACTGGCTCCTTGCTAACAATGGCTCCTTCGCAGTTAGTGGCAGAGTGCTGATACTGTTGCTATGCCATCCTACCTTATTGACTGATATTGGCTCCTTCACAGGTCTGGGGTTAGGCATCAACACTGATATTTGTACTGAAACTGACAGTTTACACTGGGTCCAGTTCCAGCCTGGTTTATTTACCAACACTGACTTGTATACTGACACTGGCTCTGTTCAGACACTTCTTTCTGTGCGGTCACTAGCTCTCGTACACACACCAGCTCCAACACCTTCACTGGTTCAGAACTTACTGGCACAATTTACTGTTAACCAAATGAAAGTGAACAAGATTATTTCCCTTCAACATTAGAGAACGGAAGATGATTTCTCAGCCTATTTATCACTGTGATTTTTTTAATCGAAACCAGATGTAGAATTGTTATATTTTCCAATGAAGCAGTAAATTGCATTTTGTTGATAAATGGGCTGCTGCATCTCTTTTTAAATGGCTGAAAAATGTGGATAAATGTGACAGTTGTTTTTTTTGAAGGACTTTTTGTTTTGGATTTTTTTCACCTTGTAAGGCACTTCATTCTGAACTTCAATTACCGAAAACAGCGGACTGTGGCCTGGTTAAT
Organism: Chiloscyllium plagiosum; assembly: GCF_037043375.1. Lineage (NCBI taxonomy): Eukaryota > Metazoa > Chordata > Chondrichthyes > Orectolobiformes > Hemiscylliidae > Chiloscyllium > Chiloscyllium plagiosum. The sequence goes on from NW_028270154.1 coordinate 11,871,770, forward strand.
GTGCTGTGAATTTGTATCTCTGAAACAGTTGTGATTTTGTTATGAAGTGTCTTTAAGAATATATTAGCATTTTAGTGGCTTCCACCCTTTCATCTTAAAATTCTCATGACTTTTATTCAATCCTACCCTCATTGGCCTCAGCTTTAACTTTCGTAGAATCCCTACAATGTAGAAACAGGCCATTCAGCCCATTGAGTCCACACTGACCCTCTCAAGAGCCCACCCCAACCCTATCTCTGCAACACTATTTTTCCTATGGCTAACCCACCTATCCTGCACTTCCCTGCACGCTATGGACAGTTTAGCTTGGCCAATCGAGCTAACCTGCACATAGACTAATAGAGATGTAGGGCACACAAAAAGACCCTTCGCTCCAACTCATCCATGCTGACCAGATATCCTAAATAAATCTAGTCCCATTTGCCAGCATCATCAGATTGTGGGAGGAAACCGGATCACCCAGAGGAAACCCACACAGACAGTTGCCCAAGGCTGGAATCGAACCCAGGTGCCTGGTGCTGTGAGGCAGCAGTGCTAACCACTGAGTCACCATGTTGCCCTCCAGCATGCCATCCAATTTCTGCAGCCTTCTGAGATACTTGCTTCAGATCATCACTCAGGCCTTGGAGGGCGCGCAGTACAGAGCCAGCACAAATGATACCAACAACAACCTGCATTTATAGAGCAGGCTGATTCACAGGAGCGTTGTCAAGCAATATTTGGCACTGAGCTACAAAAAAATACAAATATTAGACCAGATGACCAAAAGCTTAGTCAAAGAGATAGGCATAAAGGAAGGTGGTAAAAGAAAATAATGTTTTGGAGAGCTTTAAGGCCTTACACTGCTAAAGACCGGAGCTGGGAATGTTTATGGGATCTGAATTGATGGATAATGGAGATAAAGGGTAGGTGCTTATGGGCAGGCTGCATAGGCTTCGGTGATGATACTTTTGAGACGTGTTCAGTCCTGTTTCTCTTGCAGAGAGGTGTTGTCACAAAGGTGTTGAAATATCTCCATCAGATAGGTAGTTGGTAAGCAGCTTTGTGTTCTCCCTGGTCTTGGTAAAGTAAGGTAAAAAAATCAGGAGTGGGTGGGATCAGGCTCACACAGGCCCAGAAAGGAGTTTAGTTTTGCTTTCAGTGAGTTGGTAGGTATTGGCCGGCTGCTGGAGCTAAAACTGGAGTTTCCTGTTGCAAGGGTGAAGTCTTAGGCAGTGAGACGTCCTCCTTAAAAATCAATAAGGGCAGGCTGTTTCCTTCAGTGTTTCTATCTACTGGACTGGAGAGAGACAGCACGTGAGAATAAAAATGATATTGCTGAATTACCTTTGCCATGATACTTTTGAGACGTGTTCAGTCCTGTTTCTCTTGCAGAGAGGTGTTGTCACAAAGGTGTTGAAATATCTCCATCAGATAGGTATCAAATATCTCCATCATGGGATGCTGCCTATATTAAAACAGTTGAAGACAAGTGCTTAAATAATATACTTGCTTGGTAAGCATTGGAGAGAGTAAAGGTCTGTCAATTCTTCTTTTGTTGTATTTTAACTATGTTAAGAATAAAATGTGTTTTGATTAAAGCTTTGTGGAGGGCTAATCGAATCACATCTGGAAGACAGGGCCTTACACTTGTCTTTTGAAAAAATATAAAAGATAGGGTCTCAGCTATCTCCATAATATATTCTGGGAGGTCTGGTTCATAACACACACTATTGAGTAACAAAGGCTGACGTGTTATCAAACTGTTATGATTTAAATGATAAAGGAATTCCTTAGCGGTGATGCAGAGAAACTATTTTCTCTGGCGGTTGGAGTCCTAAATGTAATCTTAAAACTAGAGCAAATCTGTTCACCGGGTTTTCCCGACAAAAAATGTTTCAGGTGTAGAAAGAGGTTATTTGGCCTGTTACCAAGTGCCAACCTATCACTGATCTCCTGCCTTTGCCCCAGACCCTGGAACACTACTTCTATCCAAATGATCAGCCAATGCCCCCATGAATGCCTCAACTCGACCTCCACCACATTCCCAGGCAGCACATTCCACACCCTAATGACTTGCTGAATGGAAAGGACTTTTCTCACATCACCCTTTCCACTGCTTGCTTCAAACAGAAGAAACATTGAAAGATGTGAGGCAGTGGTGGCAGTGGTTCCTCCACAGAGTGTTCAGCACCATGGGGTCTCCCTGTGCTGGGATGGTGGTCCCAGGGCATTCAGCACCATGGGGTCTCCCTGTGCTGGGATGGTGGTCCCAGGGCATTCAGCACCATGGGGTCTCCCTGTGCTGGGATAGTGGTCCCAGGGCGTTCATCACCATGGGGTCTCCCTGTGCTGGGATAGTGGTCCCAGGGCTTTCAGCACCACGGGAGCTCCCTGTGCTGGGATAGTGGTCTCAGGGCATTCAGCACAATGGGGTCGCCCTGTGCTGGGATAGTGGTCCCAGGGCATTCAGCACCATGGGGTCGCCCTGTGCTGGGATAATGGTCCCAGGGCATTCAGCACCATGAGGTCTCCCTGTGCTGGGATAGTGGTCCCAGGGCCTTCATCACCACGGGATCTCCCTGTGCTGGGATAGTGGTCTCAGGGCATTCAGCACAATGAGGTCTCCCTGTGCTGGGATAGTGGTCCCAGGGCATTCAGCACCATGGGGTCTCCCTGTGCTGGGATAGTGGTCCCAGGGCTTTCAGCACCACGGGAGCTCCCTGTGCTGGGATAGTGGTCCCAGGGCATTCAGCACAATGGGGTCACCCTGTGCTGGGATAGTGGTCCCAGGGCATTCAGCACCATGAGGTCTCCCTGTGCTGGGATAGTGGTCCCAGGGCTTTCAGCACCACGGGGCCTCCCTGTGCTGGGATAGTGGTCCAGGCACGATGGTGCCGAGGAATTGCCAACCCCGATCCAGCAGTGAGGCCCCAGGTGGTAGATGTGCCTGGGTACCTCATGGCAAGATGTTGCGGCTGCAGTGGTATGTGGGGCTTGTGGCACTGGGTGTTCACAGGCTGAGGAATGGACTCTATGGCCTTGTTTTTCTGGCAGAGAGGACACATGGTGGAGGTGGGTGAGTAATGTGAACATTTCCTTTCCTTTTGGTGGTTTAATTTATTTCTACTTTTGTTTTTAAGCCTGTCTTTTGTATCTAGGATGGCACCGTGGGATGGCAACTTTGTACACTTTCACTTTGCCCCTGTATTCCTGTACTCAAGTACACAGGACAATAAGATCGAAACTTAACTCTAAACCTAACTTTAAATCTAACTCTAAATCTAAGTCCCTGTCTGGAAGTCCACAGAGTCCAGGTTTTGTTGGGGAGTGAGGGTATGATTAGATTCTCATGGCTGATTTATTGTGCAAGGGTATTGATGGATATGGGACCAGGAAGGGTAAATGGAGCAGAGATGCTTTAGTAAAGCTATTAGTAACCTGACGAGGGTGCGGAAATGATTTACAAGGCTGTTACCAGGACTGGAGAGTTTGAGTTAGGAGGAGAGGCTGAATAGGCTGGGACTTATTGCACATGGAGCGTCAGGGGCTGAGGGGTGACTTTATCGTGTATGGAAGGTACTGCCAGAGGAGGTGATAGAGGTGATACAACATTTAAAAGGCTTCTGGATGGGTACATGAATAGGACAGATTTAGAGGGATATGGGGCAAGTGCTGGCAAAATGGGTGTATATTAATTTAGGATATCTGTTTGGCACGAGTTGGACGAAGGGTCTGTTTCTGTGCTGTACATCTATATTACTCTATTTGTAGGTTAGGTGGATTGGCCATGCTAAATTGTCCATACTGTCCAGGGATGTGTAAGTTGGGTGAGTTGGCTATGGTGGATGCAAAATTACAGAGAATGGGGGGGGGGGGGGGGGGGGGGGGCGGTGGGGAGGGTAGGTCTGGGTGGGATGCTTTTTGGAGGGTCAGTATGGTCTGGATGGGCTGAATGAGCTGCATCTTTCCCCCCAGGGATTCTATGATTCTAAGGCCATTATTGACCCACTGCAGGACATGGTGCATGAAAGGTCCTGGCAGGAAGGGAATTCCGGGACTTCAACACAGTGACAATGCGCGAACAATGACACCTATCCTCATCAGGCCGCTGGGAGTATATACGTATTGCAGTGGGAAACTAAAGCTAATAATGTTTCTCACGTGCCTGAGCATTCATTGGAAATCAGTTCATTATGCTTCAACTGATCAATGAAAACAAAAGAAGTGAAAAATTTGGAGACTTTGGCACTGAGAAGTAAAACATTGGGTTTCTCGCTGTAGGTGATAGCTTTTGCCTTCACGCATTAACAATGAACACATGCAAAAAAGAGCTTGTTTATTGAGCTAAAACACTCACACACTGCCGTTCATTAATCCAGCTGCCCCAGGACACTTGAGCTCATGCCTTGAATACAGTACACAATGCTCCTGCCAGAACTATCAAATCCCAGAGGGAAATGGGGCCAATAAATATTGTGAAACTGTTTACTACGCAGCAGCAAGCAGTTACACTCTGAAGTGCATCATGGTTGCAGTAGTTGGCATTGCAATGTGCCAAGGATTTAATTGAACATGGCTTATCTTGGATAGCAGGGCAGATATTTACTCAAGGTCAGAAGGTCCAAACATCAATGCTCAATGCGATCAAGTCATCCAGGCTAGTGCTGTTCAACAGAAGTGTTAGAGTAGCTACAGATACAGCTATAGCCTTTTTTCAGAAAATAGCTTTTATATTTAACAAAGTTATATTCACTTTGCCGGGGTTAGTTACTTAATAAATGGTTTGGGACAAACTGTTTGCAGGAGGGTTGGTGATTGTGGGTTGGAAAGGTAATCGGTATAGGTTACCTGTAATCGCTAGTACATACTAACAGTGAGGGATGTGAGCATGTAATGATATAACTAGATTATAAAATTACATGTACTAATTTGAACATGGTTAAATATTATAGTCATTTGTACTAACATGGAATGTGAACTATGCAGACTTACTTATAGAGCCATAGAGTTGTACAGCACAGAACCAAACCCTTCAGTCCATGCCGACCAGATACCTTAAACTGGTCTAGTCCCAGTTGCCAGGATTTGGTCCATATCCCTCTAAACCCTTTATATTTATATACTCATCCAAATGCCTTTTAAATGTTATCATTGTACCAGTCTCCATCATTTCTTCTAGCAACCCATTCCATACACGCAACTCCATCTGTATTAAACAAAAGTTGCCCCTTAGGTCTATTACATATCTTTCCCCTCTCACCTTAAACCATATCCTCTAGTTTTGGACTCCCCTACCCAGGGGAAAAGACTTTGGCAAATCACCCTATCCATGCCCCTCATGATTTTATAAACCTCTATAAGGTCACCCCTCAGCCTTCGACACTCCAGGGAAAATAGCCCCAGCCTGTTTAGCCTCTCCCTGTAATGCAAACCCTCCAACCCTGGCAACATCCTTGTAAATCTTTTCTGAACCCTTTCAAGTTTCACAACATCCTTCCTATAGAAGGGAGACCAGAATTGGGTAGAGATATGGGTACCTGATGATGTAATTGTCTGTTTGGAAAGTGTTATCTGTAGGAATAGTCAATGCCATCTTTAAAAATGATATAAGACTTTTGTCCTTGTAATTAAGATTTGAGCTGCACAACATTTTCTTGATGTGTACATCTCCCACGCATGCATGAATAAATATTCTAACAAAGAAACCTGAGTTTCATCTGGTCTAGGAGGAAATAACGGGTTAAAACCACCACTTCAGTTCGGAGCCAGGGTTCACGGGTTTAAGATGATTACCAAATAAATCAGAGGTTTCTGGAGAAACATTCTTTTTCACAGTAAGTTGTGGATCTGGCGGATCCTGCCTGAAAGAGCAGTTGAAGGAGATTCAAGAGTAACTCTGAAAAGGGGATTGAATAAATACTTTGCAGTGAATAATTTACATGGTTATGGAGAAAGAACATGTGAGTGTGATTAATTAGGTCACTTGATCAAAAGAATGGCACTGATTCAAAGGACCAACTTGCCTTTCTTTATGCTCTATCATTTGATAATTCTCCTATGTGGCTCGTTGGTTAGCACTGCTGTCTCATAGCGCCAGGGTCCTGGGTTTGATTGCAGCCCTGGATGACTATCTGTGTGGAGTTTGCACATTCTCCCCACGCCTGTGTGTGTTTCCTCCCCTATTCCAAAGATGTACAGGTTAGGTGGATTGGCCATGCTAAATAGTCTATAGTGTCTAGGGATGTGTAGGGCACAGTGGGTTAGCCATGGGAAATGCAGGGGAAAAAAGGGTCGATGGGTGAGATGCTCTTCAGAGGATTGATGTGGACTTGATGGGCTGATTGGCCAACAAGCAGGGATAGGATTCTATGGTCTTGCACTAGTCAGTAACTTAGAATGTAAGATAGTTACAATGATCAAAAACATTCATATGCTGTGCCTTTCTTCTTAGCATTTCACCAACGAACACACAGAAAGATCAACATTCACTGGAATATACAAACATAAGTATTATAATCATATTCACAGAGTCTATCTCTAACTGTTTGGTTTAGTAGTCAGAAATATAATTTACAGGACTGGACTCTCAATCAGCCACATCTGGCCTGTGGTTAGTATATTGATCAGCAGGGCACCATGGTCTGACTGGTACTCTGTGTGAAAGTCCAACAGGGCCTGCACTTTGAAAGCACTTCATTGATGTGTCTGAGGTTGTGGTGGGCACTATAGAAATGCAGCTTCCATCTTGAGTACCAAGGGAGTTCTTATTGTTGGATGATGTGCTTTGAAAGGAACGGTCAACGAAAGATGCCCTCTGTCTTTGCAGGAGTACATTAAGTAACCCATGATCATATTTAAAGACAGGGAGTGATCTCCTGCTACCCCTCAGTTAAGAGAGGGAGAGAGGGAGAGGGAAACCTGATTTCTGAACTGGCTGAATTATTTAGCCAGTTTGTTAACTGGCATTCCTTTTAGTGAGGACTGATTGTTAAACTCCTGATACACATAATGTGTTTCAGGTGTAACTCAGTTCTCATTAGGGGATTGTTGTTTCACTGGCTGGTTACAGCCTGTGTGTTACTCTCTCCTCTTTCTAAGAAAAGGACAATGTTAATTTTATGGTAGGGCTTAGGCCTTGGACTGTAGTTTCCTTTGATTTTTGTATGTGTCTTCACCTTTTATTGGTGTTTGGACTGAGCCCTGTGGAAGACATATATTTTACCAGAGGAGCTGTTCCTGTGGGGAGGCCTAGCCCTGGGACTGGGCCTCTGAAGATGGAACACCTGTGTGTGTGTGCACGCGCGCTGGGAGGTGAGCACTTGCTGTATCCTGGAGTTTGGGAGAACTCCTTTCCTTCAGGAGTGCACCAACCCCTGTGAGTTAACTGCACCTGTACTATGTTCCTGTGAGTGGGCCTGGCTCTCCAAGGCTGAACCAGGACTCCATTGAGACTGAACACCTGTGTGCTGTGGGGTGTGCATTGGCTGCCTCCAGGAATGGACTCTGCCCTTTGTTGTGGACTGTTTTTAGGAACAAACTCTGCAGTTTGGAGTGGACTCTAATTCTGACATTGCACATTGTATACTGGAGTGGACTCCTCCTGGAAATGGATTCTATATCTTGAAGACTGTGTATAGATTTGGACTGTGTACCAGAAAGGACTGTTTTTTGGTAACTAACTGTATTATGGTGTTTCCTGGGTCTATCACCCGCACTGTCTTGCGTGTCCCCAGGTCTGGCAGGCCTTGCTGTGAGCTGGGAGGCTCATGGGTCGTCCTGAAAGCTGTCACCCCGAGAGCCGGAGGGTGGGTAGGCCATCCTGTGAATCTGAAGGTTGGTAGGCTGTCCCAAAGGCCGGAGGGTGGGTAGGCCACCCTGATGCCAGTCACCCTGATGCCAGTCACCCCGAGAGCCAGATGGTGGGTAGGCTGTCCTGAGCACTGTCTTCCCGATAAGGGGTAATCGGGACGGGCTATCCTAGAGGTGGTCGAAAGGTGTCAGAGCAGCCGAGCACCAGAAGGCGCGGAGGGGCGGGCTGAGATCTGGAAGGCTTGTGAGCTACCCTACACGCTGTCGTCCCACGGAAGGAGACGGGCTGTCCTAGAGGTGGCTGAAAGGTGTGCCAGGATAGCCCACTGGTCGGAGGTGCAATGGGGTGGGTGAGAGCCCAATGGTATGTAGGGGCAGACTGAGAGCCAGAAGGTGGGTAGCTATCCTCCGTGCTGTCACCCTGGGCAGATACCAGGGTGGGCTGCCCCAGAGGTGGTCAAAAGGTGCTAAGGATGGTTAGTGAAGCCGGAAGGTGGGTAGGCTGACCTGACCGCTTTCACCCCGGGTGGGTGCTGGGTGGGCTGTCCTAGAGGTGGTCGAAAGGTGTGTCAGGGTTGACTCAGAACTGGGAGGGGCATGGGGTGCACCGAGAACTGGAAGGTGGGTAGGGGCGGGCTGCCTTAGTGGTGGGAGGAGTGGGGGCTTGCTGGGTCTGTATTGTCTGCACTTTTGTATGGAACAGCATTGTCTAATGTACAACTGTCATTGTTGATGTCTCCTTATATTTCATATGTTAAATTGGGATTTGAGGTTTGTCCTCACGTCCCTGTAAACTGTTTGAACGGTAGGGTTTGGGGCTTGGCTTTGCTGCTCCTCTCCCTTGTAAAATTGCTGTCTCTTGTATGCAGCTGTAAATGTAACAGTTTGTTGTAAACTGTTTTTGTAATTTGTTTAATAAACAGGAGATTGAGTCTCCTCAGTTTAGGGGACTGACTCTGTGCTGGCTGGTGCTACAGTCAGTGTGTTACTGCTTTTTTTTTGAAGGGGGAAACCTGATCACTGAACTGGCTGAATTATTTAGCCAGTTTGTTAACTGGCATTTCTTTTAGTGAGGACTGATTGTTAAACTCCTTATGCACATAATGTGTTTCAGGTGTAGCTCAGTTCTCATTAGGGGGTGGTTGTTTCACTGGCTGGTTACAGCTGGTGTTACTCTTTACTCTTTGAGAAAAGGAAAATGTTAATTTTATGGTAGGGCCTAGCCCTTGGATTCTACTTTTCTTTGTTTTTTGTATTTGCCCTCACTGTGTTTGGTGTTTGGACTGAGCCCTTGTGGAAGACATACATTTTACCAGAGGAGCGGTTCCTGTGGGGAGGCCTAGCCCTGGGACTGGGCCTCTGAAGATAGAACACCTGTCTGTGTGCTGGGAGGTGAGCACTTGCTGTATCCTGAAGACCTTTCCTTTAGGAGTGGATCAAACCCCCGTGAGTTAACTGCACCTGTACAATGTACTGTTCCTGTGAGTGGCCCTGGCTCTCCAAGGCTGGGCCAGGACTCCATGGGGACTGAACACCTGTGTGCTGTGGAGTGTGCATTTGCTGCCTCCAGGAGTGGACTCCACAGATTTGGAATGGACTCCATTTTGGACAATACACCTTTTAAAAACTGGAGTGGACCCCATTCCTGGGAATGGACTCTATATATTTTGAAGACTCTATTTGGAATGTGTGCCAGAAAGGACTGTTTTTTGGTAATTAACTATATTGTGGTGTTTGTTTGGTCTATCACCTGCACTGTCTTGTATCCCTGGGTCTGGCAGGCCTTACTGTGAGCTGGGAGGCTCATGTTTCGTCCTGAAAGCTGCCACCCTGAGCCAGAGGGTGGGTAGGCCATCCTGTGAACCTGAAGGTTGGTAGGCTGTCCTGAAAGCCAGAGGGTGGGTAGGCCACTCTGATGCCAGTTGCCCCAAGAGCCAGATGGTGGGTAGGCCGTTCTGAGCACTGTCATCCTGAGAAGGGGTAATTGGGACGGGCTGGCCTAGAGGTGTTCGAAAGGATAGCCCACTCGCCGGATGGTGCATCGAGGTGGGTGAGGGCCCAATGGTATGTAGGGGCAGACAGCCAGAAGGCAGGTAGCTGTCCTCAGTGCTGTCATCCCCTGGAGGTGGGTTGCCCCAGCTGTGGTTGAAAGGTGCGGAGGGTGGGTAGGCTGTCCTGACTGCTGTCACCCCAGGTGGGTATTGGGTGGGCTGTCCTAGAGGTGGTTGAAAGATGTCAGGGCAGACTGAGAACTGGAAGGGGCATGGGGTGGTCCAAAGCCGCAAGGTGGGTAGGGGCAGGCTGCCTTAGTGGTCGGAAGGTGGGAGGGGTGGGGGCTTGCTGGGTCTGTATTGTATGCACTTTAACTGGATTGTCCTTTTTATGTACAAATGTCATTGCTGTCTTTTTAACTGGGATTTGAGGTTTGTCCTCCTCCCTGTAAACTGGTTGAGCAGTAGCGTTTGGGGTCTAGCTTTGCTGCTCCTCTCCCTTGTAAAATTGCTGTTGTATACAGCTGTAAATGTTAACTTTCTGTCAACTGTTTTGTAATTTGTTCAAAATATAAAAATAAACAGGAGATTCAAAGTCTCCTCTCACTGGGGACTGCCTCTGAGCTGGCTGATCAGTACGCGTGCATACTGTGCATGTGTAAATAAAGGGTGACTTGGTGACGGAGTACTGGCCTCTGTGCAGTTATTTCAAAGACAAACTGTCAAATTTTTGTTATATCTTAGAACTATGCAAAATGGCATCAATTTCTAATTCTGCAACAGTGCTATTTATGAGCACTTTTAAATATGTCTGCATTTGCAAAACATCTGGCTCCAGCTTCCAGAAGTTCTGTGGTGTCTACCTATTTTTCTCTGATCAACAGCCAGGCTTATGGCCTGTTCAGAAATGTCACTGTCCACTTCAGGAGCAGGTATGACCTGTTCCTGGGCCTCCTGGCTCAGAGTTAGGGACACGGCTTGCATCCTCTTTGAGGTTTGTCAAAACAACTTTTTTCTCCACAGGAGAATTCCCTGATTCCTGTTTGAAATCATGGCTGTGGGATTGTTTGCATCCTGGGGGTGACCAGGCCTCAATTTAATTCCTCGAAGGCAGAACATATGACAGTACGTCACTCCCCATGGCTGCGCTGGTATTGTCAGCTGGTATATCTAGGTGCAGGTCCAGGAGTTAATTCTGAACTGCACCTTCTGATTCAGAAGCAAGAGTCATGACAGAGCTCCATGTGAACATATTTGAGATGTGTTTGGACCTTTACTGTCATTTCTGGTTATTTTTCCTCTTGGAGCACTGCAGCTGTGTACAGAGCCTGTAGGCCGGAGTTGAACTCCCGAACATGTTTGGTCAGGCTGCAGCTGTGGAGAGGAAAAATAGTTTTTTTACAAAAAAAACTTTCATCACTTCCCAGGTGCTGCCAGAGTTATTTAATTTTTTAAAAATATTATTCTCTGACTAGGCCAACCCATACTGCCCATCCCTAATCTCCCTAGAGAAGGTGTTGGTGAACTGCTGCCTTGAATATTGCGTGGAATGTAGGAACAGCCACACTGCTGTTAGGGAGAGACTTTCAGGTTTTTGATGCTGTGAAGTGAAGGAACAATAATATATATTACCAAGGTCAGGAAGGTGAGTGGCTTGGAGGGGAACTTGCAAAGGGTAGTGTTCCTAAGTATCTGTTGCACTTACCTTTTATGAATGTTAGAGGTCATGGGTTTGGAAGATATTATCTAAGATGCTTTGGTAAATTGTTACAGTGCATATTAGAGATATATGCTGCTGTGACTGATCATTGGTGGCAGAGGAAGTGAATGTTGAAGGTGGTGGATGGGGTAATCCATAGTTTGCTCATCTGTAATTGCCCTGGGCTGAAAATGTGTTGCTGGAAAAGCGCAGCAGGTCAGGCAGCATCCAAGGAGCAGGAGAATCAACGTTTTGGGCATGAGCCCTTCTTCAGGATCCTCTGCGAATCCTCTTACAAGGATGCCTTCCTTGAAGAAGCTCTCTTCCTCCCTCTACAAGATTCCTGAAGAAGGGCTCATGCCCGAAATGTTGATTCTCCTGCTCCTTGGATGCTGCCTGACCTGTGCTTTTCCAGCAACACATTTTCTGCTCTGATCTCCAGCATCTGCAGTCCTCACTTTCTCCTGTAATTACCCTGGAACTGGGTAACTTTTGTGGGCAGTTAAGAGTCAACCTCATTAAGGATGAGGTTTCTAAATTCTTGGAAGAGCAGGGTTGGATTAGAACAAGTCAACATGGATTTTAGTAAGGGGAGGTCGTGCCTGAAAAACCTGTTGGAGTTCTTTGAAGAGGTGACAAGTAGGTTAGACTAGGGAAACCCAGTGGATGTGGTCTACCTAGACTTCCAAAAGGCCTTTGATAAGGTGCCACACGGGAGGCTGCTGAGCGAGGTGAGGGCCCATGGTGTTCAAGGTGAGCTACTGGTATGGATTGAGGATTGGTTGTCTGACAGAAGGCAGAGAGTTGGGATAAAAGGTTCTTTTTCGGAATGGCAGCCGGTGACAAGCGGTGTCCCGCAGGGTTCAGTGTTGGGGCCGGAGCTGTTCACATTATATATTAATGATCTGGCTGAAGAGACTGGGGGCATTCTAGCGAAGTTTGTCGATGATACAAAGTTAGGTGGACAGGCAGGTAGTACTGAGGAAGTGGGGAGGCTGCAGAAGGTTCTAGACAGTTTGGTAGAGTGGTCCAGGAAATGGCTGATGGAATTCAATGTGAGCAAATGCGAGGTCTTGCACTTTGGAAAAAAGAATAGAAGCATGGACTACTTTCGAAACGGTGAGAAAATTCGTAAAGCCAAAGTACAGAGGGATCTGGGAGTGCTAGTTGAGGATTCTCTAAAGGTAAACATGCAGGTTGAGTCCATGATTAAGAAAGCGAATGCAATGTTGTCATTTATCTCGAGGGTTGGAATATAAAAGCACTGTTGTGCTACTGAGACTTTATAAAGCTCTGGTTAGGCCCCATTTGGAGTACTGTGTCTAGTTTTGGTCCCCACACCTCAGGAAGGACATACTGGCACTGGAGCGTGTCCAGCGGAGATTCACATGGATGATCCCTGGAATGGTAGGTCTAACATGAGGAACGGCTGAGGATCCTGGAATTGTATTCATTGGAGTTTAGAAGATTAAGGGGAGATCTAATAGAAACTTAAAAGATAATACATGGCTTGGAGAGGGTGGACGCTAGGAAATTGTTTCCGTTAGGCGAGGAGACTAGGACCCGTGGACACAGCCTTAGAATTAGAGGGGGTAAATTCAGAACAGAAATGCGGAGACATTTCTTCAGCCAGAGAGTGGTGGGCCTGTGGAATTCATTGCCACAGAGTGCAGTGGAGGCTGGGACGCTAAATGTCTTCAAGGCAGAAATTGATAAATTCTTGATGTCACAAGGAATTAAGGGCTAAGGGGAGAATGCAGGTAAGTGGAATTGAAATGCCCATCAGCCATGATTGAATGGCGGAGTGGACTCGATGGGCCGAATGGCCTTACTTCCGCTCCTAGGTCTTATGGTCTTAACCCACATTGGTGTGGATCTGGAGTCACAAGTAGGCCAGACCAGCTCAGGATAGCAGTTTTCTTCTCGAAATGGCATTCATGAGAGAGGTTTTTATGACAATCGACGTTAGCTTTTAATTCAATTGGCTTCATTGAATTTAAATTCCGGGTCCCAGTCATAGTGAGATTTGAACCATTGCCACAGAACACTAGCTGGGAGCACCTTGGTTTTAACAAAAGTCGTATTGCTGTGCCACTTCCCCGTAATGTGCTGAGTGTTTCCTCTTTTTATTTCAGACTTTGAGCATTTGCTGCATTTCACTTTCGCACATTAGGACTTGGTCTGTGATGGACAGGGAGATATACCATGCAACACAAAGAAATCACCTATTGCACACTGAAGGGCAAATTAGTTGTGATACAGCATGTTACTGCGTCAACCACTTGTATGTGGATCATAAACAAAGTTCACTGGAGTAACTATCCTTTATTGCAACTAACAACATTGTAGTTAGGAAAATAGTTCAGAAAGGGTAGGAATAGAGGAGCAAAGGATTTGGATGCTGACATCATGAAAAATAGTGTCACAGCTTCACAAGAACAAACCAAAGATGATTGATTTTTTTTTGAGAGGGGTAGAATTGAAAAGCAGAGAATGGATTCAAAACTGGCATCAAATCTTACTTAAACCACTTTTGGAGAAAGCACTCTTGGAGTACTTTGCCCAGCTCTGGTCTCCATCACTGACAGTGACTTGGAAACATCAATGTAACTGAATTAGTCAAGTCCTAAAGATTTGATTTGATTTGTCATGTACTAAAATACAGAGAAAAGTATTGTTGTGAGTGTAAACCAGACAAATCATACCTTACATAAGGACATCAGGGTATTAGGACAGAATGCAGAATATAGTGTTACAGCTACAGTGAAGATGCAGAGAAAGATCAACTCTAACGTATGAGAAGTCCGTTCATAAGTATGATAACAGTGGGGAAGAATCTGTTCTTGAATCTGTTGGTGCACGTTTTCAAACTTTTGTTTGGGAGAGAGTATTCCCAGATGGGAGGGGTCTTTGATTATGTTAGCTGCTTTCCGGAGGTAGTGGGAAGTGTAGGCAGAGTCAGTGGGAGGAAGGAGCAGATGCTGGAATCTGTACTGAAAACCACAAATGCTGGAGATCACAATGGGTCAGGCAGCATCCATAGGGAGAGAGCAAGCTAATGTTTAGAGTCTAGATGACACTTCAAAGCTGAAATGAAATGTGGAGGGGTAGCATTTATGTTACAGTTGGTTTGGGGGCAGTGGCAGGGTCTAGACTGCTGGGGGAGAAAGGATGCTGATAGTTCAGATTAAGTGATCGGAATGTCAGAATGGCAGATCAATGGTGTGTCTAACTGCCAGACTGGAAAGGACAGACAGTTCAACTGGGGAGGGAAGGAGGGGAGAGAGGATATGGTGACAGAGTATGTAACAAATAAAGCTAAAATAAAGGGATGGAATGGGAAAGGGTTGACAATCTGAAAGTCGGGACTGTGGTTCTGGAAAGGTACAGCTGGTCAGGCAACATCCAAGGAGCAGGAGAATCGCCGTCTCAGGCAAAAGCCCTTTGAACTCCATACTAAGTACAAAAGGTTGTAAAGTGCCTAGTCGGAAGATGAGATGTTGTTTCTTCAGTTTGCTCTATGATTCACTGGGACACTGCAGCATGCTGAGGGCAGACACGGGGGGTATGCGAGCAGGACGCAGTGACTGGCTACGGGAAGGTCGGGGTCATGCTAGCTATCAAATGACACTTACTCAGTGACAATGCACTCACTGACAACTCAGCTTGGGTGCTGTCAGGGCCCTCAATCACTGACTGTGTTACCACAATGACCCACAGTCCAAAGAAAGTACATTGTTGCACATTGGAACACCCTGCTAGATAAACGCAAGATCTTCCTTTATGTAATTTGCTCTTTTCACCCGAGACTTGTGTGTTGTCCATTGTAAATCACTTCAGACTGTGCGTACTGGTGTTAGCCTGACCCCAAGTCAAAAGTCCTCCTCTGAACCACATCTGATAGAGTGTGTGCACATTATCAGATGCCTTCACATTCACGAGTTTCCAGTTATGTAATGGTCACATTACTGGGTTTGTAACCACACAGAATGCTGCAGAAACTCAGCAGGTCTGGCAGTACCTGCAGAGAGAGAGGCGTTTCAAATTTTGAGCTCCGTATTGTTCAGCACTGAGCAGTGCCGGAATGTAGTTTATTTTTTAATATGCATTTGCCAACACTAGGAGGGAGATCAAAAACAATGAAGGTGAGTAACTGAAAGATTAAAATGGGAATACCATCAGAGAGAAGAGCAAAACTTCTGCAAGTGGGCTTCCTGGGCGATAAGTGACAGTGACTTAAAGACACGAATAAAGATAAAATACTGCAGATGTTGCAAATCTGAAGCAAGCACAGAGAATGCTGGAGAATCTGTGCAGACAGAAACACAGTTAAAGTTTCGAGTCTGGTATGACTTTTTCAGTACTAAAAGGTGCTGGAAAGTAAATTATTTTTTATACTTTTGCCAAAACTAGCAGGGAGATAGAAAGCATTGACAATGAACAAGCTTCCAGGAGAAAGTGAGGACTGCAGATGCTGGAGATCAGAGTTGAAATGCGTGTTGCTGGAAAAGCACAGCAGGTCAGGCAGCATCCGAGGACAAGGAGAATCGACGTTTCCGGCATAAGCCCTTCATCAGGAGCAAGCTTCCAACAATCCAGATTGCTGGGTTAGAGATCTGCTGCTGTGAGTTCAAATCTTACAACAGCATCTAACTTTCAATTCATACACAGGTATAGGTATTCCAGCGCCTTCAGCCCTGGAATTAAAACCAAGTACATGCACTGGTTTCCAGGAAACTCCCAGTTTGTCATATCATACAACGTCCTCTCCTTTTCTTGCCCAGTCCAGTTTTATATGTGACTCCAGGCCCACAGGATGTGAATGACTCCTCACTGTTCTATGAAATGAGCCTCTCAGCTGTGTGGAGCCACCATATCAGAATGCAGTGTTCCAGGAAGCTGCCTTAGCAGGACAGTCTCAATGGTATTGCCACATTGGCATTAATCAGTAATGACTGCATCCTGGGTGTGAATTAATAAACAACTCAGTGGTTAGCACTGTTGCCTCACAGCACCAGGGTCCCAGGTTCAATTCCAGCCTCGGGCAACTGTCTGTATGGAGTTTGCACATTCTCACCGTGTCTGCGTGGGTTTCCTCTGGGTGCTCCGGTTTCTTCCCACAGTCCAAAGATGTACAGGTCAGGTGAATTGGCCATGTTAAATTGCTCATAGTGCTAGGTACTTTAGTCGGAGGAAAATGGGTCTGGGTGGGTTACTCTTCAGTGGTTCAGTGTGGACTTGTTGGGCCGAAGGGCCTGTTTCCACACTACAGGGAATCTAATCTACTGTAAACAACGTACACCATAACAGAGTCACAGCTGCACTTTTGAGCAGGAACACAAGATGATTGATTATGATTCCTTTTGAAACATTCAGGGGTTAGTATTGAGGCAGTGCCGAGCTATTGGAGAGTCAGTATCGAGGGAGTGCTGCACTGTCAGTGGGTCAGTACTGAGGGAGTGCTGCACTGTCAGAGGGTCAGTATCGAGGGAGTGTCGCACTGTCGGAGGGTCAGTACTGAGGGAGTGTTACACTGTCAGAGGGTCATTAGATTAGATTACTTACAGTGTGGAAACAGGCCCTTTGGCCCAACAGGTCCACACCGACCCGCCGAAGCGCAACCCACCCATACCCAACCCACCCTTACCTAACACTACGGGCAATTTAGCATGGCCAATTCACCTGACCTGCACATCTTTGGACTGTGGGAGGAAACCGGAGCACCCGGAGGAAACCCACGCAGACACGGGGAGAACGTGCAAACTCCACACAGTCAGTCGCCTGAGGAAGTGCCGCACTGTTGGAGGGTCAGTGCTGAGGGAGTGCCGCACTGTCGGAGGGTCAGTACTGAGGGAGTGCCGCACTGTCGGAGGGTCAGTGCTGAGGGAGTGCCGCACTGTCAGAGGGTCAGTACTGAGGGAGTGCTGCACTCTCAGAGAATCAGTACTGAAGGAGTGCTGCACTGTCAGAGGGTCAGTGCTGAGGGAGTGCTGCACTGTCAGAGAGTCACTACTGAGGGAGTGCCGCACTGTCAGAAGGTCAGTATCGAAGGAGTGCTGCACTGTCAGAGGGTCACTACTGAGGGAGTATCGCACTGTCAGAGGGTCAGTACCAAGGGAGTGCTACACTGTCAGAGGGTCAGTACTGAGGGAGCACTGCACTGTCAGAGGGTCAGTGCTGAGGGAGTGCTGCACTGTCAGCGAGTCAGTGCTGAGGGAGTGCTGCACTGTCAGCGAGTCAGTGCTGTGGGAGTGCCGCACTGTCAGGGGGTCAGTACTGAAGGAGTGTCACACTGTCAGAGAGCCAGTACTGAGGGAGTGCTGCACTGTCAGGGCATCAATACTGAGGGAGTGCTGCACTGTCAGAGTGTCAATACTGAGGGAGTGCTGTACTGTCAGAGCGTCAGTACTGAGGAAGTGTTGCACTGTCAGAGCGTCAGTATTGAGGGAGTGTTGCACTGTCAGAGCGTCAGTACTGAGGGAGTGTCACAC
The DNA here is from genome assembly GCF_037043375.1 of Chiloscyllium plagiosum. NCBI lineage: Eukaryota > Metazoa > Chordata > Chondrichthyes > Orectolobiformes > Hemiscylliidae > Chiloscyllium > Chiloscyllium plagiosum. Next base: position 11,889,742 of record NW_028270154.1, read on the forward strand.
TGTCAGAGAGTCAGTACTGAGGGAGTTCTGCACTGTCAGAGCATCAGTACTGAGGGAGTGTCACACTGTCAGAGGATCGTTACAGTATTTGAGAGTTTTAAATTGGAAAACTGAGGAAACTGAGTTCCATTTGCTTCGGGCACAGAAGCTTAAGGAGGGACTCGGTTCAGATCTTTAACATTATGAGGGATTTTGAGAGACAATATCAGGTTTCAGTGGCAGATGGACTGATAATCAAATGATGTAGATTTCAGACAATTGGTAAAAGAACCAAAGGAAGTGATGTGGGAACACTTTTTGATGAAGTGCAGTATTGTCATTTGGTGAAGTCAATTTAATAGTTACACTTGCAAAGAAATTGATGTCTACTTGAGTGGAGTACAAAACCATGCAGGGCGATGGGGAAGGAGTTGTGGGAGTCAGGGCAATTCTACCAAAAGGTCCACAACAAGCTCCAGGTCAAATGAGCCCCTTCTGTAATTATGCATTCTGTACTGCTTTCATTAAACAGCCTCCTGGATGGACTATTTAATTTATTTCATTCTTTCATGGGATGTAGGCCAGTATTTGTTGCTCACCCCTAATTACCCATAAACTGACGGATTCATTAAGGTCATTGCGAAGGGCAGTTAAGAGTCAGCCATATTTTTGTGCGTCTGGAGTCATCTCAGACCATAAGAAGTAGAAGTAGAAGTAGGCCATTCAGCCCATTGAGTCAGTCCGTCATTCATTGAGATCACGGCTGGTGTGACAGTCCTCAACTCCAGTTGTCTCCCTTTTCTCTTAGTAATTAAAAATCTGTCTATCTCAGCATTTGATATACTTAAAGACCAAACACCAACAATCCTCTGCGGTAATGAATTCCACGCACTCACTACCTTCTGAGCCCAAGCTTCGTTTTAAATAGATAAGTCCTTATGATGAAATTATGCCCTTGATCCTCAACACTCCCACAAAGGGAAACAATGTCGATCTGGTTAAGTCCACAAAGAATGTTGCATGTTCTAATAGGGCAGCCTTAATCTTCTAAGTTCCAATGAGTACAGGCCAAACCTACTCAACTTCTCCCCATAAGACAGTCCCTCAATACCTGAGATCAATCTAGACTGCCAGTATATCTTTCCTCAGATAAGGGTGATAAGCATGTAGGCAGACAGGATAAAGACAGTATGTTTCCTTCCTAGCGTACAAGATTTTCCGTATGCATTTTATAACACCTCCACCCCCCCACCCCGCCCACCGTACATACTTGAAAAAGTTAATTTTTTAGACTACTTCTTAAATTAATGGGGTCAACTATTAAATGGATAGTACTTTTGAGGGGCTGAAATTCATGCTACAGTCCAAAACACCTTACCATCAGCAGAAGCCCAATAGAGTTGTCTCTGGTTTGTTACCCGTGCCATGTGATAGAGAGTCGAGGAATAGGGAGAGAGAACAGTTAAATGCGTGGCTACAGGGATGGTGCAGGAGGAAGGGATTCCGGTATTTGGATAACTGGGGTTCTTTCTGGGGAAGGTGGGACCTCTATAAACAGGATGGTCTACACCTGAACCTGAGGGGCACCAGTATCCTTGTGGGAGGTTTGCAAGTGCTCTTGGGGGGGGTTTAAACTAACTCTGCGGGGGCATGGGAACCCAGACTGTAGCTTTAGGGTGCAGGACCTGGAGTGTAGGGAGGTTAGGAACATGGCATCAATTTCAAAGGAGGGTGCCTGTAAACACGAAAGTGGCTTGAAGTGTGTATACTTCAATGCAAGAAGTATACGAAATAAGGTAGATGAACTTGCAGCATGGGTTGGTACCTGGGACTTTGATGTTGTGGCTATTACGGAGACATGGGTAGAACAGGGACAGGATTGGCTGTTGCAGGTCCCAGGGTTTAAATGTTTTAGTAGGGTCAGAGGTGGGGGTAAAAGAGGGGGAGGTGTGGCATTGCTTATCAAAGATAGTATTATAGCTGTGGAAAGGACGATGGATGAAGACTCGCCATCTGAGGTAGTTTGGGCTGAGGTTAGGAATAGGAAAGGTGAGGTCACCCTGTTAGGAGTTTTTTACAGGCCTCCTAATAGTCCTAGAAACGTAGAAGAAAGGATTGCGAGGATGATTCAAGAGAAGAGTGAAAGTAATAGGGTGATTGTTATGGGGGACTTTAACTTTCCTGATATTGATTGGGAAAGCTATAGCTCTAGTTCGTTAGATAGGTCGATGTTTGTCCAATGTGTGCAGGAGGGTTTCCTGACACAATATGTAGATAGGCCAACAAGAGGTGAGGCTATACTGGATTTGGTTCTGGGTAACGAACCAGGCCAGGTGTTAGAATTAGAGGTAGGTGAGCACTTTGGGGACAGTGACCACAATTCGGTGACTTTTAATCTAGTGATGGAGAGGGATAAGTGTGCACTGCAGGGCAAGAGTTATAGCTGGGGGCAGGGAAATTATGATGCGGTGAGGCATGACTTTGAATGCGTGGCTTGGAAAAGTAGGCTTCAAGGCAAGGGCGTAATTGATATGTGGAGCTTGTTCAAGGAGCAACTATTGAGTGTCCTTGATAAGTATGTACCTGTCAGGCAGGGAGGAAAGGGTCGTGTGAGGGAGCCGTGGTTTAATAAGGAATTGGAATCCCTTGTTAAATGTAAGAGGGCGGCTTATGTAAAGATGAGGCGTGAAGGTTCAATTGGGACGATTGAGAGTTATAAGGTAGCCAGGAAGGATCTGAAGAGAGAGCTAAGAGCAGCAAGGAGGGGACATGAAAGGTCCTTAGTTGGTAGGATTAGAGAAAACCCTAAGGCTTTCTATAGGTATGTCAGGAATAAAAGAATGACTAGGGTAGGAATAGGTCCAGTCAAGGATAGTAGTGGGAAGTTGCGTGTGGAGGTTGAAGAGATTGGGGAGACAATGAATGAATACTCTTCGTCAGTATTCACTCAGGAACAGGACATTGTTGCCGATGTGAATACTGAGTCACAATTAAGTAGAATGAATGGCTTTGAGGTATGTAGGGAAGAGGTGTTGGAAATTCTGGAAAGGGTGAAAATAGATAAGTCTCCTGGGCCTGATGGCATTTATCCTAGGATTCTCTGGGAAGTAAGGGAGGAGATTGCAGAGCCATTGGCCTTGATTTTTATGTCCTCGTTGTCTACAGGAATAGTGCCAGAAGACTGGAGGCTAGCAAATGTGGTTCCCTTGTTCAAGAAGGGGGGTAGGGATAACCCTAGTAACTATAGGCCGGTGAGTCTCATTTCTGTTGTGGGCAAAGTCTTAGAGAGAATTGTAAGGGATAGGATTAATGAACATCTGGATAGGAATAATGTGATCAAGGATAGTCAGCATGGTTTTGTGAAGGGCAGGTCGTGCCTCACAAACCTTATTGAATTCTTTGAGAAGGTGACTAAGGAGGTGGACGAGGGGAAAGCAGTAGATGTGGTGTATATGGATTTTAGTAAGGCATTTGATAAGGTTCCCCATGTAGGCTACTTCAAGAAATACGGAAGTATGGCATTGAGGGTGAGTTGGAGGTTTGGATTAGGAATTGGCTGGCTGGAACAAGACAGAGGGTAGTAGTTGATGGTAAAGGTTCATCTTGGAGTGCCGTTACTAGCGGTGTTCCGCAAGGATCTGTTTTGAGACCATTGCTGTTTGTCATTTTTATAAATGACCTGGAGGAGGGGCTAGAAGGTTGGGTGAGCAAGTTTGCGGATGATACGAAAGTCGGAGGAGTTGTTGACAGTGAGGAAGGATGTGTCAGGTTACAGCGGGATATAGATAAGCTGCAGAACTGGGCAGAAAGGTGGCAAATGGAGTTCAATGTAGATAAGTGTGAGGTGATTCACTTTGGTAAGAGTAACAAAAAGATGGGGTACTGGGCTAATGGTCGGATACTCGGTAGTGTGGATGAGCAGAGGGATCTTGGTGTCCATGTACACAGATCTTTGAAAGTTGCCACCCAGGTAAATAGTGCGGTGAAGAAGGCATATGGCGTACTGGCTTTTATTGGTAGAGGAATTGAGTTCCAGAGTCCTGAGATCATGTTGCAGTTGTATAAGACTCTGGTGCGGCCGAATCTGGAGTATTGTGTGCAGTTTTGGTCGCCATACTATAGGAAGGATGTGGAGGCACTGGAACGGGTGCAGAGGAGGTTTACCAGGATGTTGCCTGGTATGGTAGGAAGATCGTATGAGGAAAGGCTGAGGCACTTGGGGTTGTTTTCATTGAAGAAAAGAAGGTTTAGGGGTGACTTGATAGAGGTGTACAAGATGATTAGGGGTTTAGATAGGGTTGACCGTGAGAACCTTTTTCCATGTATGGAGTCAGCTATTACGAGGGGGCATAGCTTTAAATTAAGGGGTGGTAGGTATAGGACAGATGTTAGGGGTAGGTTCTTTACTCAGCAAGTCGTGAGTTCATGGAATGCCCTGCCAGTAGCAGTGGTGGACCCTCCCTCTTTATGGGCATTTAAGCGGGCATTGGATAGGCATATGGAGGATAGTGGGCTAGTGCAGGTTAGGTGGGCTTGGATCAGCGCAACATTAAGGGCCAAAGGGCCTGTACTGCGCTGTATTCTTCTATGTTTCTATGTTCTATGATCTCGAAATGAATAAAGAAAAAAAACACAATGAATTATGGTAATTATTGAATAAAGACAATAGTGACAAAATGAATTAGTAAACTTCTATTTATACAAGCAAAAAGTGAAGTAGAAATGTAATATGGCTTTAAATTATAATTAGATTCATGGAGTCATAGAGATGTACAGGACGGAAACAGACCCTTCGGTCCAACTCGCCCATGCCAACCAGATATCCCAACCCAATCTAGTCCCACCTGCCAGCACCTGGCCCATATCCCTCCAAATCCTTCCTATTCATATACCCATCCAGATGCCTCTTAAATGTTGCAATTGTACCAGCCTCCACCACTTCCTCTGGCAGCTCATTCCATACACGTACCAAATTACATCTTAAATTTAGCAGGTCAAATACATGTCACTTGACTCTGACCTGATGTATCTTACACTTTCCCCAAATTGGTGTGAATTGTACATCAAATCAGATAATAGCATAAAAAAATCATTCATTTCCTCATCGTAATGTTTATGTACAGGATAATACCTTGACTCACAAATGTTGATCTGTTATCTGCGAAGAACTAGGGTTGACTTTTATACCAGAGTTTTGGGCAGGAAACAGGGGGTCAACTTTTACATGAAATCGACTTTCACTTGAGTCGATATGGTATTTTTAAAACGGGGACAAATGATGTTTTTGTGGTTACCCTGGTTTCAATTCCAGATTTGTTAATGGAATTGAAATTTAGCAACCCACCACGGGTGGGATTCAAACCCAAATCTCTGCAGTTTTCACCTGGGCTTGGATGACAAACCCAATGGGATTGTCACTATGCCACTGAACTCTCCCAGCTTTGATTGTGAGAAGCAGCATTTTGTTTGTTGCTTTCTGTTAAAGATAAAGCCCTAAACTGCCTGAATATGAATTTCAATGTGTATATTCTAAATTCATGCATTTGTTACAGAAGTCATCTGCAGCTGTTTGATCATAGAAAAAAGAACATGAACAATCAGGTGGACAGAGATTATTATTCTAATAAGATCCTTGCCCTGCCCATGTGGATCAGTTGCAAAAAACAAACCGTTTGATCATGTGTTTTTGCTCACAGCAAAAAGTGAGTTCTGCAAGGCAGCTGTGTCTGATAGCATTGAGGAGGCAATTTCCAGTTATATTTTTCAAAAGAGTAGTCCAGGGCATGCATCAAAGACAGCACTCTCATCTTGGACTCAGAAGACTCTCCATTTAAGTCCCATGCTTAGATTTGAGGCAATTATCTATCTACATTCCCAGTGTGACTTTGAAGATGGTCGGGACTGAGGGAGCACGACACTGTCAGAGGGTTAGTGCTGAGGGAGTGCCGCTCTGTCGGAGTGTCAGTACTGAGGGAGTGCTGCACTGTCAGAGGGGCAGTGCTGAGGGAGTGCTGCACTGTCCGAGGGTCAGTACTGAGGGACCGCTGCACTGTCAGAGGGTCAGTACTGAGGGAGTGCTGCACTGTCAGAGGGCCAGTACTGAGGGAGTGCTGCACTGTCAGAGAGTCAGTACTGAGGGATTGCTGCACTGTCAGAGGGTCAGTACTGAGGGATCACTGCACTGTCAGAGGATCAGTACTGAGGGAGTATTGCACTGTCAGAGGGTCAGTACTGAGGGAGTGCCACACTGTCAGAGAATCAGTACTGAGGGAGTGCCACACTGTCAGAGAATCAGTACTGAAGGAGTGCTGCACTGTTGGAGGGTCTGTACCGAGGGAGTGCTACACTGAGAGAGGGCAGTACTGAGGGAGTGCCACACTGTCAGAGAGTCAGTGCTGAGGGAATGCTGCACTGTCAGAGGGTCAGTACTGAGGGAGTATTGCACTGTCAGAGGGTCAGTCCTGAGGGAGTGCTGCACTGTCGGAGGGTCAGTACTGAGTGTGTGCTGCACTGTCAGAAGGTCAGCACTGAGAGTGTGTCACACTGTCAGAGGGTCAGTACTGAGGGAGTGCTGCACTATCAGAGGGTCAGTACTGAGGGAGTGCCACACTGTCAGAGAATCAGTACTGAGGGAGTGCCACACTGTCAGAGAATCAGTACTGAAGGAGTGCTGCACTGTTGGAGGGTCAGTACTGAGGGAGTGCTACACTGAGAAGGGTCAGTACTGAGGGAGTGCCACACTGTCAGAGAGTCAGTGCTGAGGGAGTGCTGCACTGTCACAGGGTCAGTGCTGAGGGAATGCCACACTGTCAGAGGGTCAGTGCTGAGGGAGTGCTGCACTGTCACAGAGTCAGTACTGAGGGAGTGCTGCACTGTCAGAGAGTCAGTACTGAGGGATTGCTGCACTGTCAGAGGGTCAGTCCTGAGGGAGTGCTGCACTGTCAGAGGGTCAGTACTGAGTGTGTGCTGCACTGTCAGAAGGTCAGCACTGAGAGTGTGCCACACTGTCAGAGGGTCAGTACTGAGGGAGTGCTGCACTATCAGAGGGTCAGTACTGAGGGAGTGCCATACTGTCAGAGAATCAGTACTGAGGGAGTGCCACACTGTCAGAGAGTCAGTGCTGAGGGAGTGCTGCACTGTCAGAGGGTCAGTACTGAGGGAGTATTGCACTGTCAGAGGGTCAGTCCTGAGGGAGTGCTGCACTGTCGGCGGGTCAGTACTGAGTGTGTGCTGCACTGTCAGAAGGTCAGCACTGAGAGTGTGTCACACTGTCAGAGGGTCAGTACTGAGGGAGTGCTGCACTATCAGAGGGTCAGTACTGAGGGAGTGCCACACTGTCAGAGAATCAGTACTGAGGGAGTGCCACACTGTCAGAGAATCAGTACTGAAGGAGTGCTGCATTGTTGGAGGGTCAGTACTGAGGGAGTGCTACACTGAGAAGGGTCAGTACTGAGGGAGTGCCACACTGTCAGAGAGTCAGTACTGAGGGAATGCTGCACTGCCAGAGGATCAGTCCTGAGGAAGTGCCATGCTGTCACAGGGTCAGTGCTGAGGGAGTGCTGCACTGTCACAGAGTCAGTGCTGAAGGAGTACTGCATTGTCAGAGGATCAGTACTGAGGGTGTGCCACACTGTCAGAGGGTCAGTGCTGAAGGAGTGCTGCATTGTCAGAGGATCAGTACTGAGGGTGTGCCACTCTGTTGGTGGGTCATTATTGAAGGAATAGTACATTGTCTGAGGTTCTGTCTTTAGGATGAAGTAATCGTTCAAATCTTCGTCCACGCTCTCAGCTGTATATTATACCCAAGATCAAATTTCCACCATTTTGAAGAAGTGCAGGTGAAGTTCAATTGATGTGTTAAAGCAGTCAGACATCCCTGAACCATTATCACTAATAAACAGACTATTTTACTGATTATCCCAATACTGTTTGTGGGATCTTGCTGTGACTAATTAAGTTTCTGAAAATACAATAACTACATCACAAGCAGTACTGTGTTGACTATAAAACACAATGGAGCATCAGTAAGAGGAGGTGTAAATGCAAGTTTTAGTAATTTGTGGTAATATGAGCATAAACAGCATAAATAGTGGGGATTACATGCTCTCTAACTTTGTCAACTATCGCAGTATGTCCAACACACAATTCTTATCACATACTTGCTTTTGATATTCCTTCCGGGAATAGAAACAAGTTTCTTCACCATGGGGTCTTTGAGTGTTTAACCCACAGAAGTATATTAAAACCACATTTCCCAACTGATTCTGATAAATCTTTCCGTACCCTCCAGCTGTGTGGTTCAGCCCAATGCTTTGTGATGTAGATCAGCTGGCTCTTCAGAAACAGTCAAATGTTTGCAATTCAGCACAGCCCAAACTGCTGCCAAAACAATAGTTAGGAACAGGGACTTCAAAGCAGGAGTAGGCCATTCAATCCGTTTGGTCTCCATCCCCTGACCAGGGGGAACATCAACATTGTATCCCGTTCGTCCAGCCTTATCAGAATTTCTTGTGGTTTAATAAGATCCTCTCTCATTTTTCTAAACTTCAGTGAATATAGGCCCCGTTAACCCAATCTGTCCTTACACAGGAAACTTGCCATCTCGGAGACAGTCTGGTGAATCTTTGCTGCACTTCCTCAATGCCAAGTATATAAAGTTAAAAATCACACAACACCAGGTTATAGTCCAACAAGTTTAATCGGAGCGCTGCTCCTTCATCGGGTGGTTTCGGAGTAGCACTCCGAAAGCTAGCGCTTCCAATTAAACCTGTTGGACTATAACCTGGTGTTGTGTGATTTTTAACTTTGTACACCCCAGTCCAACACCGGCATCTCCAAATAATGGCAAGTATGTCTTTTGTTAGGTACGGAGTACAAGTCTGTGCACAGTACTCCAGTTGTGATCTCACAGCTGCAATAACACTTTCTTGTCCATGTACGCCAATTCTCTTGCAATGATGACCAAGGTACTATATGCCTGGAGTACAATGACACCAAGAGTCCCTTTACCCCAAGCTATCGCCATTTTAACATTCTGCCATTCTGTTTTTCCCTCGCAAAGTGGAGACAACTTGATATTTATCCATGTTATTACTGTAACTCTCATAGATTTGCCCACTCACTCAACGTTTCTAAATCAGCCTAAAGCACCACTTCCACTCCCACCTGGTGTTGGATTGGTATTCAGGACAAGCTTGCCAGTTGGAAACAAAATTGGCTTGGCAGTAAGAGATGGAGGGTAGCAGGGATTGTTTCCAGACTGGAAGCTTACTGGAAGTGGTGTTCCGCAAGGATCGTTGCTGGGACTACTGTTGTTTGTCATTTATATGAACAATTTGGATGTGAATATAAGTAGCATGGTTAGTATGTTTATGGATGACACCAAAATCAGTGGTATAGTCGACAGTGAAGAATGTTATCTAAAATTATATTGATCAGTTGGGCGAACGGGCTGAGGAGTGGCAGATGGAGTTTAGAACGTGGAACATAGAGCATAGAACAGTACAGATCCTTTGGCCCTCAATATTGTGCTGACCTTTTATATTACTCTAAGATCAAACTAATCTACTATTATCCATGCCTATCCAAGATTCACTTAAATACCCTTAATGCATCTGACTCTACTACCACTGGTGGCAGCACATTCCAAGCAACCACCACTTAATGATGTAAGGTATTGTCTTTTTGTACAATGAACAAGGGCAGGGCTCTGGATAGTGTTGCTGAATGGAGAGTCCTAGGGGTTCAGATACATGGTTCATTGAAAGTTACACCACAGATAGACAGGGTGTTTAAGAGGCATTTAGTATGTTTAATTCAATTGCTCAGACCATTCAGTATAGGAGTTGGAATGTCATGTTGCAGTTGGACAAGTTGTTGGTGAGGCTAATTTTGGGGTACTGTGTACAGTGTTGGTTGTTCTGCTAAAGGAAAGATATTATTAAATTGAAGAGGTTTCAGAAAAGATTTACCAGGATGTTGCCAGGACTAGAGGGTCTGAATTATAAGGAGAAGCAGGATAGGCTGTGACCTTTTTCAATGAGCAAAGGAGCTTGAGGGGTCACCTTATGGAGGTTTATAAAATTATGATGGGCATAGATAAGGTGAATGAGACAAAAAAAATTGCAGATGCTAGAATCTTAAGTAGACCAGCAGGAGGCTAGAAGAGCACAGCAAGCCAGGCTGTATCAGGAGGTGGAGAAGTCCTCTTTCAGGATTCCTGGGGAAGGGTTATACCCGAAACGCCTGACTTCTCCACCTCCTGATGCTGCATAGATAAGGTGAATAGCAAAGGTTCTTTCCCTAGGTTTAGGGAGTTCAAATCGGGGGAGGCGGGGAGAGGAGAAAGGTTTAGGAGGGACATGAGGGGCAACATTTACACTCAGAAGGTGGCTTGTGAAATGAACGGCCAGAGTGATAGAAAGTGTAGAGGCAGATATAGATGCAACATTTGAAAGACATTTGGACACGAATAGGAAAGTTTTAGAGGGATATGGATCAAATGCAGACAAATGGAACTAGTTTAATTTGGGGATCTTGGTCAACATGGACACGTTGGACTGAAGGGTCTGTTTTTGTGCTGTATGACTCTAACTTGGAAATATTACAGTTGATTGCCGAATCCAGATCATTATTACATATTATGAACAACAGGCCCTACCTCTCCCTGTGGTACCCTACCTGTAACCTTCTTCAACTCTGAAAATGGTCCATTTTTCCCTGCTCTGTTCCTGTCTGTTAACCAACTTACAATCCACGCCCGAATATTGCCACCAACCCTATGTGCTTTGATTTTGCCCAATTTTTATGTGAGACTTTATCATAAGCTTTTGGAAAATCTGTCTACATCAAATGCACTGATTCACCCTTACCTATTTTACTAAGTATGTCCTGAAAATACTTCAGCATGTTTGTCAAGCATGATTTCCCTTTCAAAAGTCCATATTGGCTTTGTCGAATCTCATTGATATTTTTAAGTGCCCTGTTATCACATCCTTTGCAATAGACTCCAGCATTTTCCTATTTTTCTATAATTCACTCATTGGAGGGGTTCTACTCAATCTGTCTTAGGAGAGCTCCCTCATCCCTGATATTTGTGTACTAAATATTGATTGCATTCTCTTGATGATAAGATAAGGAGATGAAAATTTAAGATCATAAGACATAGGAGTAACCCTTTGATTCTGCTTTGCCATTCAGTGAGATCATGGCTGATCCAGTAACCTTTAAATCAATTTCCTGCCTTTTCCCCATAGCCCTTGATCTCCTGGCCAATGAAATATCTCTCTATCTCAACCATGAATATACTTAATGACTTAACCTTGAAAGCTGTTTGCGGTAAAGAATTCCACAGATTCACTAACTTTTGAGAGACGAAATTCCTACTTATCTCTGTCTTAAACGTGTGGCTTCTTACTCTGAGATTATACTCCCTGATCCCAGAATCTTCCACAAGGGAAAGCAACCTTTCCACATCAACCTTATTAAGTCTCCTAAGAATCTTAGAGTCATTGAGAGATACAACACAGAAACAGATACTTCGGTCCAACTCGCCCATACTGACCAAATTAAGTTTAACCAATTTGTTGGACTTTTTTGTTAAGTTAACAGAGGGCACTGATAAAGGTAATCATGTAGATGTATTCTACATGGACTTTCAAAAGGCTTATGAGGAGATACTGAGTAGACTGGGATTATATTCATTGGAATTTAGAAGAATGAGAGGGGATCTCATAGAAACATATAAAATTATGAAGGGAGTAGATAAGATAGAAGTAGAGAGGATGTTTCCACTAGCGAATGAAACTAGAACAAGAGGGCATAGCCTCAAAATTAGGGGGACTAGATTTAGGACTAAATTGAGAAGGAACTTCTTCACCCAGGAGGTTGTGAATCTATGGAATTGCATGCCCACTGACGTAGTTGACTCTTCCTCACTGAATGCTTTTAAACCTAAGGTAGATCATTTTGTGAACAGTAAAGGAATTAAGGGTTATGGTGAGAGGGCAGGTAGGTGGAGGTGAGGCCACAAAAAGATCATCCATGATCTTATTGAATGACGGAACAGGTTTGATGGGCCAGACGGCCTATGCGTGCCCCTGGTTCTTATGTTCTTATGTTCAGGTGCACAACAGACTTGAGTGCAAGGGCAAGGAATCCATTTTAAGCTTGTACTGAACACTGGTTCAATATTGCAGCCAGGTCTGCGCCCCAACACTTTGGGAAGGATGAAATGCTTTGGTGAGAGAACTGAAAAGATTCATGAAAATGACGTGAATTCATGAAAGTTCAAAGGATGAGAGTGTTGGCCTGGACGACGAGAAGGTTGAGAGGAAATTTGATTGAGGAATTCAAAATCATGAAGGGTCTGGATGAGCAGATGGGGAGAAGCTGTTCTCTCTCGTGGAAAGATCGAGAGCAAAATGGTTAAGATTCAGGTTTGTAAAGGAAACAATGGTGACATGAGGAAAAACTCTTTTTTTGATGCAGCTAGTGATTAGGATCTGGAACCAGCTGCCCAAGTGCTTTGAGGAGGCAGGTTTGATCAAGAATTTCAAGAGGGAATTGAATTTTCTTTTGTGGGAAGTGGGTACAGCACTTACAGCTCATCCCGAGTTGCTCTTGTAAAGGTACCTTTTCAGACTGCCACAGTCCATTTGGAAGTCAGGCAACACGAGGTTATAGTCCAACAGGTTTATTTGAAATCATAAGCTTTTACAGCACTGCAGCACTCCAAAAGCTGTGATTTCAAATAAACCTGTTGGGACTATAACCTGGTGATGAGTGACTTCTGACTTCGTCCACCCCAGTGCAACACCAGCACCTCCACATCAGGACTACCACAGTTCATTCAGTGCAGGCATATCCACAATGCTTTTAGGGAGCGGGTTCCAGGATTTTGACTCAGCACCGCTGAGAGAACAGCGAGATATTTCCTAGTCAGGAAGATGAGTGGCTTGGAGGGGAAATTAAAGATTATGGTGCTCCGAGTATTGTCCAGGGCTACGGAAATAGGGTGGAATGGTGTGATGTGAATAGCTCCAATAGAAACCAAGCACAGAATGCCATGGGCCAAATGGTTTCCTTGTGTGCAGTAACCATTCTGTAATTCTGCGGCTTACAGAAAAGATGCTCAGTGACTCAGTTGTACATTGGCTTGCCCAGTGTGGCATGTCAACATCTATATTGGCTTCATCTCTCACTGACTGCTGAGTTTTCATAGCCATGATGATACCAAAGACTAGATTGTTTTGGCTCCTGTACTCTGCACTAAGGGATTGGAAACCTAGCCAAGTGCAGTCCATCATCAATTTAGTGAAGAATTTAGGAGAAATTTCTTTATTGAGAGCCTATTGAGAAGGTGTATTGTGTTTGATTCCGCCATATCTTTGGGAAGTTCCGAAACATTATGCAGCTGACAAAGCGTAGTTGCTGTTGTTATGTCAGAAATTAAGAGATGCATTTGCACAGAGGAAGATCCCAGAATAGCAAGCTGATGACAGCCAGCTCTTCGGTTTTTGTCATGTTGTGGAAAGATGGAAATTTCTCAGTGCACAGAATTTCCTGACTTTCTCTAAAATTGTACTATGGGATCTTTCAGGTCTGCCTGGAAATCTGGTGAAAGCAAGTTCAACTGGATATAGTTTGTTGTTGTAATGATGTACTGGGGTATGGGGAGAAGACAGGAGATTGGCACTAAGTAGAGCTAACGCAGGTATAATGACCCGAAAGAGATTCTTCTGTGATTTTGTGGCCTAAGAGAACAGGCTAGGCCTGGTTTTAACATTTCATCTGAAAAGTAATACCTCCGATAGTGCAGGGAATATCTGAGTTAATAAAGACACAGTTTAGGAAAATGAGTTGAGGGAGGTTGCCTACTAGTGATATTGCTGGACCATTAATCCAGAGACCTTGGTAATGTACTCCATCTTGCCATGGGCTTAAATAAAAATCTCAAATTAAGAGTCTAATGATGACCCTGAAAGCATTGCCAATTGTCGGAAAAAAATTATCTGGGTCACTAATGTCCTTTAGGGAAAGAAACTGCCATCCTTACCTGGCCTGGTCTACATGTGACTCCAGACCCACAGCAATGTGGTTGCCTTCTGGGCAATTAAGGATGGGCAATAAATGCTAACCTAGCCAACCAAGAATTAATGAAACAAAGGAATAGAAGGAGCTCCTGATGAAGTGAGATAGAAAGGCAGTGGGATAAGGTTTGACTTGTATCTACACATTGGCATGGACCAGTTGGACAATGAGACATGTTTCTCTGTGGAAAAAGTTTGTCATGTTTGGAGTTTCACCAAAGACTCTTTTGCAAAAACAAGCATAATAGGCATATTCGAGTTGGCTGCCTTTCAGTTTGTGAAATTGGCAAAAAACGAAATGCCAGTCTTGAAGATGTGAATAAGCAACAGGAATCCTGAAATGTTCATTACATTTGAAAACCCAGGTGCTGAGTTCAGAGCTTTAACAAATAAGGAGGATACTAAACCTCTGAGATTGTCCTGGAAGCACCAGGAATTGAAGATTGTTCTCCAGGAATAAGCAAAAAACCTGGAAGAAACATCAGAAGGACAGTAAAGAAAAACAGTATGCCTTTTTTTCCTCCCTGCTTTGATCACTATAGTGATACAAATATTAAAGATGGGGTCTGTGTCGGAATTCTTTTTTATTCATTCACAGAATGTAGGTATTACTGGCTAGGTCAGCTTTTATTGACCATCCCTAATTGCCCAAAGGGATGTTAAGAGTTGCTATGGGTCTGGAGTCAGTGTAGGTCAGACCAGGGAAGGACAACAGTTTCTTTCCCTCAAAGGGGTCAGATAGGTTTTTCCCAAACAATGGTTTCATGGTCATCATTGGATTTTTAATGCCATCTGCTGTGGTAGGATTTGAACCCAGGTCCCTAGGACGTAATGTCATTTCTGGATTAACAGCCCAGTGATAATACAACCCGGCCATCGCCTGCCTGTTCCTTGCATGGGGGGTCAATGGAAACAGGAGGTCAGGTGATGAAAACTCCAGGAGTAAGCAACCTTACCAGTAAGGACAGAAAAAACAGCCCTGGAGACAAGAAGTTTCAATATTTAAAACTTGTGAATTATTCGGAGAAGGGAAAAGTGTGTGTGATAAGGAATTTCATTTAATCTAGGTCTTTGGAAGGAATGATCTAATGTGGATGGTGATTCATAGAACATAGAACATAGAACATAGAACAACACAGCACAGTACAGGCCCTTCTGCCCACGACGTTGTGCCCAGCATTTATCTTAATCTAAGATCAATCTACACACCCCTCAATTTACTGCCATCCACGTGCTTGTCCAGCAGTCACTTAAATGTCCTTAATGTCTCTAACTCTACTACCACCATGGCGATGCATTCCACGTACCGACCACTCATGAACTGTGTTTTTCCTATTATGGTTTCTACTCACTTATTTATCAAAACCCTTCATGATTTTGAACACCTTTATTCACTCTCTCCTCAGGAAGGAGAAAGTGAGGACTGCAGATGCTGGAGATCAGAGCTGAAAAATGTGTTGCTGGAAAAGCGCAGCAGGTCAGGCAGCATCCAAGGAGCAGGAGAATCGACGTTTATGGCATAAGCCCTTCTTCCTGATTCCTTGATGCTGCCTGACCTGCTGCGCTTTTCCAGCAACACATTTTTCAGCTCACTCTCTCCTCAACCTTCTCTGATCTGAGAAGAACATTCTCAGTTTCTCCATATTATTGAATCACCTCATCCCTGGTCCCGTTCTTGTAAATCTTTTCAGCTTTTCTTCCTCCAGTGCCCAAATGTAGACACAAAGCTCCTGCTGACCTGTGTTTTGGAAAGGGTTAAATGAACTTCCTGCCTTTCACTACTCCTTGTTATGTGTTTCCCCGTACAACACGGCTGCGGAAGGGTTACCATTCAGTCTTGTTTCAATTAACTGGCAGAAGTGATACCACCCACAAGTCTGATTCACATTAAGAAGCAAAGCAGAGCCAAACACAATGAGAGAATGTTAAAGAGAAAGACAGATTGTGATTTCTTCGATGATTGCTACCAGATGTCTAGTAGACAGACCTCTCTCTATGGATTTTCACTCCAATGGAGAGAACAGTGTTAACATTGTGGAATCGAAGGATGGTATAGTCAGCTGATTGCTAGGAGAGCCAAAGGGAACACAATTAGTTTTTGACTCTGGCCCCTTGTGCCCCCTAGTCCTTTTCTCAATGACCTTTTATCGAAGCATCGATGACAACAGATTCAAGTCTTGAATGTGACAAATGAATTCTCTCGCCTGAGCCTCTCAGACAGTTCTTCTTGGACACCCGTCTAGGAACTGGCCATTTGGACCCAAGCCTTTGATCATCACGTCCATTGTTTGTAGTATCTCCCGGGTTTACTCAGGTGAAAGGATGATGTTGCCAAGAAGCACCTTGGGACTATTGCATTGGAGGTAATGGGACAGCCAATATGTGCACAACAAGATCTCACCAACAGCAATGAGGAGTGTCCAAATAATCTGACCTTCAGTCACTTTCTCTGAACTGTCTGCATTGGAAGTATATCTCTCCTTAAATAAGAAGACAAAATTATTATTAAACTGGGGAGGGTTCAGAAGAGGTTTACCAGGATGTTGCCAGATATGGAAGATTTGTGTTACAACGAAAGGCTGGAACTTATTTGATTGGAGTGTTGGGAGTTTGAGAAGTGATTTTATAGAGTTTATGAAATTATGAGGCGGTATAGATAAGGTTAATAGCAGGTGTCTTTCTTTTCCCTAGGGTGGGAGATATCAAGACTATATTTAAGGTGAGAGGAGAAAGATTTAAAGAAGAAATGGGGACAAATTTTTAACACTGAGGGGGTGCTCGCATGTGAAATGAACTTCCTGAGGAAGTGGTAGATGTGGAAACAATTGCAATGTTTAAAAGACATTTGGATTAGTACCTGAATAGGAAAGGTTTGGAGGGATATGGGCCAGGAGCAGGCAGGTGGGACCAGTTTAGTTTGGAATTGTGTTCAGCATGGACTGGTTGGACCAAAGGGTCTGTTTCTGTGCTGTATGACTCCATGACTCAATGACGTTTGATAAGAGATAGATATTGGCACAAGGCACCAGGCAGGTCTCCCCTTCTATTCATCACAATAATGACAATGAGAGTACTTACAATCATCCAACAGGGCAGACAGGGTCTTAGCTTAACATCACATCTGAAAGTTGACACCTCCCTCATTATCATACTGGCATTCTGAGCCTAGAATTCATCCTCAGGTCTTGGAGAGTGAGTTGAAATACAGAGCCCTACATCGCAGCCATGTGGACACTGCTTGCTTAAGGAATGGTCAATGGAGGAGCATGAGAGAGTTCATCTGCGAAGGTCCACCAGGGAGCATCGACTCTAGCAGGTGGATTGAGAAAATGGAGCTTCTACAGTTGCACATTTACAAGACGAATGGCACGGAGACCTGGATTGACTACCCTCGTGAGAAAAATAATCCCCAGAGCCCTCAACTCCCTGATATTTCAAAAATATATCTACCTATTCTTTAAACCTTTTCAATGAATCAACACTTTGAGGTCGAGAATTCAATTATTCACTAGCCTCTGGGAGAAGGAATTCTGTCACACCCCAGTTTTAAATTAGTATCCCTTACTCTGTAACAACCTTCCCCAGTTTGAGATTTCTCCACTAGTGGATGCATCTTCTCAACATCTACCCAATAGAGCGCCTTCAGTTGAGAAAATTCACAAGTAGATGTAGGGCTCTGTATTTCAACTCACTCTCCAAGACCTGAGGATGAAGTCTAGATTGAGAATGCCAGTATGGTAATAAGGGGGGTGTCACCTTTCAGATGTGATGTTAAGCTAAGCCTCTGTCTGCCCTGTTGGGTGATTGTAAGCGCTCTCGTGTCATTATTTTGATGAGTGGAAGGGGAGATCTGCCTGGTGCCTTGTGCCAATATCTATCTCTTATCAAACGTCATTGAGTCATAGAGTCATACAGAATAGAAACAAACCCTTTGATCCAACCAGTTCCATCAACATCAGCCTTCACCCAACTAAACTCTAATAAATCGAGGCCAAAGCTGTTTGGCTGTTTTTGATACATCAACCCCCTTCATCCCAGAAATCAAGCTGTTTGGGACTGCCTCCAATGCTAATATATCCTTTCTTATATACAGGGACCATGACAATAGGAGCATTCAAATTTAGTCAAGTATGAAGAAATCTGGAAAATAAAGTTAGTCTCAGCACTGGTGGCCATCAAACCACTGCATAAAAAAAATCTGGTTCTTTAAGGTGTGGAATTCTGTCATCTTTGCCCAGCCTGGCCAATAATTAACATTAGAACATAGAACATAGAACATTACAGCGCAGTACAGGCCCTTCGGCCCTCGATGTTACGCCACCCTGTCATACCAATCTGAAGCCCATCTAACCTACACTATTCCATGTATGTCCATATGCTTGTCCAATGACGACTTAAATGCACTTAAACTTGGCGAATCTACTACCGTTGCAGGCAAAGCATTCCATACCCTTACTACTCTCTGAGTAAAGAAACTATCTCTGACATCTGTCCTATATCTATCACCCCTCAATTTAAAGCTATGCCCCTTGTGCTCGCCATACTTGGAAAAAGGCTTTTCCTGTCCACCCTATCTAACCCTCTGATTATCTTATATGTCTCTATTAAGTCCCCTCTCAATCTTTTTCTCTCCAATGAAAACAGCCTCCAGTCCCTTAGCCTTTCCTCGTAAGACCTTCCCTCCATACCAGGCAACATCCGAGTAAATCTCCTCTGCACCCTTTCCAAAGCTTCCACATCCTTCTTATAATGCGGTGACCAGAACTGTACACAATACTCCAAGTGCGGCCGCACCAGAGTTTTGTACAGCTGCAGCATAACCTCATGGTTCCGGAACTCGTTCCCTCTATTAATAAAAGCTAAAACACTGTATGCCTTCTTAACAACCCTGTCAACCTGGGTGGCAACTTTCAAGGATCTGTGTACCTGGACACCGAGATCTCTCTGCTCATCTACACTACCAAGAATCTTACCATTAGCCCAGTACTTTGCATTCCGGTTACTCTGACCAAAGTGAATCACCTCACACTTGTCCGCATTAAACTCCATTTGCCACCTCTCAGCCCAGCTCTGCAGCTTATCTATGTCTCTCTGTAACCTACAACATCCTTCGTCACTATCCACAATTCTACCGACCTTAGTGTTGTCTGCAAATTTACTAACCCACCCTTCTACGCCCTCATCCAGGTCGTTTATAAAAATGACAAACAGCAGTGGACCCAACACCAACCCTTGCGGTACACCACTAGTAACTGGACTCCAGGATGAACATTTCCCATCAACCACTACCCTCTGCCTTCTTTCAGCAAGCCAATTACTGATCCAAACTGCTATATCACCCACAATCCCATTCCTCCGCATTTTGTACAATAGCCTACTGTGGGGAACCTTATCGAACGCCTTGCTGAAATACCTCTCCCTTGTGAACCTCAATCCCACCTAGTCTAGTAGCCTGTATCTCAGTATTCTCCTCAACAACATTGTCGTTTTCGAGAGTGAATACTGTCGAAAAAATTCATTTAGAGCTTCCCCTATCTCCTCTAACTCCACACACAACTTCCCACTACTATCCTTGATTGGCCCTAATCTTACTCTCATCATTCTTTTATTCCCTAAATACCTATAGAAAGCCTTAGGGTTTACCCTGATCCTATCCGCCAACAACTTCTCAAGTCTCCTCCTGGCTCTTCTGAGCTCTCTCTTTAGGTCTTTCCTGGCTACTGTGTAACCCTCAAGTGCCCTAACTGAGCCTTCACATCTCATCCTAACATAAGCCTTCTTCTTCCTCTTGACCAGAGATTCCACTTCCTTTGTAAACCACGGCTCCCGTGCTCTACAGCTTCCTCCCTGCCTGACAGGTATATACTTATCTAGGACACAGGAGCTTTTCCTTGAATAAGCTCCACATTTCTAATGTGCCCATCCCCTGCAGTTTCCTTCCCCATTCTATGCTTCCTCAATCTTGCCTAATTGCATCGTAATTGCCTTTCCCCCAGCTGTAACTCTTGTCCTGCGGTATACACCTATCCCTTTCTATCACTAAAGTAAATATAACAGAATTGTGATCGCTATCATCAAAGTGCTCACCTACTTCCAAGTTTAACACCTGGCCGGGCTCATTACCCAGTACCAAATCTAATGTGGCTTTGCCACTTGTTGGCCTGTCTACATACTGTGTCAGGAAGCCCTCCTGCACAGACTGGACAAAAACTGACCCATCTATGGTACTCGTACTATCGTGTTCCCAATTAGATCTGCAATAGTTCTTCTCTGTTTCCTGATGAAGGGCTTTTGCCCTAAACGTCGATTTTACTGCTCCTCGGATGCTGCCTGAACTGCTGTGCTCTTCCGGCACCACTAAGCCAGAATCCTTCTCTGCCCTCTGCCCATTGTCGAGAAGAAGGCATCATCACCACAAGGACAATTTTGGAGGGATAAAATAAAATGAAGACTTAGATTTGCAGAACTTTTCATGACCCCTGGACATCTTTAAGCACCTAATGGCCAAAGAAGTAGTTTTGAAACGTAGAACACAATAGGCGGTTTGCTGATGGCACATTCCCACACACTGCATGAGGTTAATCACTGTTCCATCCTGCTGACTGAGGATTAGTGTTGATCCAATATATCAAGGGGAATTCCCCTGCTCCAACACAGCAACCTCGGCGTCTCTTACATCCACTGAATAGGTTGGACTGGATCTTGGTTTAATATCTCTTCTAAATAGGCCCTGGGATTTTTTCTCACCCAGTGCCCCGAAACATCATCTGGATTTAATGGCCCATTTGAAAATTGGTGTCCCTGACAGTGCAGTGCTCCTTCAGTAATGTACTGAGAGACCAGCCTCTATTCGATGCTCCGAGAGCAGGAGTGGGAACTTGAACTTTCACCTTCGAAACTCAAAGGCAAACTTATGGAATACTTAATTTAGTCAGGTTAGGAGAGTGGGCAAAGAAGTAGCAGATGGAGTACAAAGTGGGAAAGTGTGAGGTTGTGCACTTTGGTAGGAAAAAACAAAACATGGACTATTTTCTAAATGGGAAGAAAACTCACAAGTCTGAAGTGCAAAGAGACTTGGGAGCTCTGGTCCAGGATTCTCTCAAGATAAACTTGCAGGTTGAGTCAGTAGTTAGGAAGGCAAATGCAACATTGGCATTTATTTTGAAGGACTTGAATATAAAAGCAGGGATGTACTTCTGAGGTTCTATAAGGCTCTGGTCAGACCACATTTGGAATATTGTGTACAGTTTTGGACCCCATATCTCAGGAAGGATGTACTGGCCCTGGAGCGGGTTCAGAGGAGGTTCATGAGAATGGTCCCAGGAATAAACAGCTTAACACATGAGGAACATTTGAGGATTGTGGGTCTACACTCAATGAAGTTTAGAAGGATCGGGGGATCTAATTGAAACTTACCGAATACTGAATGGCCTGGACAGAGTAGAGGAGAAAGTGAGGTCTGCAGATGCTGGAGATCAAAGTTGAAACTTTATTGCTGGAACAGCACAGCAGGTCAGGCAGCATCCAGGGAACAGGAGATTCGACGTTTCGGGCACAGGCCGAAAGAAGAAGGGCTTGTGCCCGAAACGTCGAATCTCCTGTTCCCTGGATGCTGCCTGACCTGCTGTGCTGTTCCAGCAATAAAGTTTAGACAGAGTAGATGTTGGGAAGATGTTTGCATTGGTCGGAGAGACTAAGACTCAAGGGCATAGCCTTAGTAAAGGGAAGACCTTTTAGAATGAAGGTAAGGAGAAACTTCTTCAGCCAGAGAGTGGTGAATCCATGGAATTCACTGTCACAGAAGGCTGTAGAGGCCAGGTCATGGAGTGTATTTAAGATGGAGATGCATAGGTTCTTGATTGTCAGAGGGACTAAAGGTTATGGGGAGAAAGCAGGAGACTGGGGTTGAGAAACTTATCAGCCATGATTGAATGGTGGAGCAGACTCGATGGGCTGAATGGCCTAATTTCCACTTCTGTATATAATGGTCTTATGGAAGAGTGTTCCCGGCCGAACCTCTTCTTCAGAATGTTTTACTGGAACCATTCAATGCCCCCAGTGCTCCGGCGAATCCACTGTGGTATAGGTAATGTTGGACCCCACTTAAACACTTATAACATCATGAGACGGGAATGTAGGCTGGAGGCACTGAACACTTATTTGGTGCCCAGATGAGTCAGCAATGCTGCCCTTAAATTTAAAATCCAATCTCATTGGAAAAGGATCTAGTCTGAGTTGCGCACTGGTGTTGTATTTTCACCAAATTGCATTTCATTACCTTCCCAACCTACATTTTTGTAAAACTGTAGTTGAGAATTTTGCCACTGTAAACATAGTGGCAGTTCAAATAGTGGCAGACCATTCTGAGAAGGTCACTCTAAGTAACTAGCAAGAACAACTTGTTACTCTGAGCTTATTCAATGGAAATATATGTGGTAAATGTTTAGCAATTGAGGTTTAAGTCCATCATTTGGTCAATGTTAGCTGATGTCCCACTAAAGACCCTCTGTATTGCGTCATCTTCCTCCCCAGCAGTACAAGTTTAAAATTCTTATCTGTGATTCCAAACTTCTCCATGACCTCTGTACTCTCACACAAACACACACACACTCTCTCATACACAGACACATGTTCACATACATGCACACACGCTTTCTTACACACATGCATGCACTATCTCTCACACTCACTCTCACACAAAGACATATGTATACTCTCTCTATCACACACGCACACACACTCTATCCCTAACACACACAGACACACACATACACACACGCACATTCTCTCTCTATCACACACTCGCTCTTATTGCTCACACACACAAACAAACAGGCACAGACACAGACACGGACACACAGATTATCTGGTGATTACTATATTGCTGTTTGAGGGAGATTGCTGTTCCCATGTTAGCTGCTGCCTTTCACACATTGGGATAGTGATGACGCTTTGAAGGTAATTTGGAACATCCTGAGCTTGTGGTAAAATATGATTTAAATGAGAACTTGTTTTTCCTCATTTCGAGGGGTTAGGCAGACTTTCAATCCACAGAGAATTTATTCTCTCCTCACTTCCATTCCCTTCACTGTCACAGTTACTGTCCTGGCTGGGAACAATATTGCCGTTCCTCAAAGTCGCTGGGTCAAAGTCCTGGAACTCTCTCACTGACAGCACTGTAGGTTCGCCACTCTCTGGGTGAAGAAGTTTCTCCTTATCTCCACTCCAAAAGGTCTTCCCTTTACTCTAAGGCTGTGCCCTTGGGTCTTAGTGAGGGGAAAGGGGCTTTGTTGAGTTATGGGCTTGGTCACATTATGTCTGTGTTTAACTTAAGCTGACCTTTGCACTCTGCCTTTTGGAATGCATGGTTGAAGTGACCTGACTGAGGGGCAGAGGGGGGGGGGGGGGGGGGTGGCCTGAGAGAGGTAGAGTATGGGGTCTCAGAAAGGAGGTCACCAGAGGAAGCTAGACTTGAGTTCAGCTGCAGGGGGAGTTTGAGAATTTCAGGAGAGTTCACAACCCTGAGCTCCCCCTCTGACCGATGCTGAATTAGTTGATGACAGCTGTGTCAGTAATGAAGAGGCCTCAAGTGAGAGACAGAGAGAGAGAGAGAGAGAGAGCAACAACAGAAGCCATTGGAATGTGCACGCAGGGTATAATACAAAGGCAGGGTCAGGGGTGACTGCTAAGAATTGTCAGCAGGGCTTCCTTGTTCAGAACCAAGACAGACATTGTGTTACAGCTACAGAGCTGCTGCTATCTGGAGAAACAGAATGTGAGAAAACTGGGAGGTGGAAACATGAACCAGATCCATGCAGTTGATCAGAAGTGTTGTATTAGCTGCAGAAACAACAGGATTGATGTGTCAGGACAGGGCAAATGGCAATGGAGCAATTTCAGTCAGACACAGTCTTGGTTCTCATCTCATCGTGATCCAATGCATAATATTTCCACATGTTTAATAACACAGTGGAAACTTTGGATCCTCAGTCAGTTCCTCTGGGCCTTGGCTCGGCTCCATTTAAAATCAATGCAGTGGAATTTCTGCTCTGTGTATGGGGTGGTGTGTCTGGGTTCCAGCAGGAATGAGAGCACCATTGCAGTTTACAGAGATGTAGAGAGAGACAGGATTTGCTAGAGATAGTCAGCAGGTCTGGCAGTGTCAATGACAAGAGGAACAAAGTCAAGTCTTGGAGTCGAATATGACTCTTCTTCAGAACTTAGGTGTCTTTGGCTGGGCCACCATTTAGAGCATATTCACAGTTGCCCTGGACATAGTGATGGTGAGCTGCTGCTGTCCATGAGCTGGAGGTAGGCCCACAATGCCCTTAGCGAGGGAATTCCTAGATTTTGACCTAGTGACATTGAAGGACCGGCAATATGTTTCCATGCAATGAGTTACTTGGAGGGGGACTTGCAGGTATGGTGTGCCCATTTATCTGCTGCCCTTGTCCTTTGAGGTGGTAGAAGGCATAGGTTGGAAGGTGTTGTATAAGTATCCTTGGTGAACTTCTGCAGTGCATCTTGTAGACAGTAACATCCCTGACTTCATCCTTGCTTCAGCTCATCTGCTGCTGAAACCCTCTCTCCAATCTTTATCTCTGGGCTCGACTATCCAAATGCACTCCTGGTTGATCTCTCACATTCTATCTGCCATAAAACTGATGCATTCCAAAATCCTGTTGTCGCTGTCTTAAAGCACAGCAAGTTCTGTTGTCCAATCATCACTGTGCTCAGTAACCCACATTGGCTCCTGGTTAAGCGACATCCTGATTTTAAAATTCTCCATCTCCAAATACCTCCATGGCCTCATCTCTCCCTGTCTCATTAGGCCCCTGGAGCCCATTAAACATCTCCAAATCATGTCCTCTAACTCTGGCCTCCTCCACATTCCCATTTAGTATCCCTGGAATTCTAGAATCGTCTCCTTATATCTCTTGACCTCTTTCTTCCTGTAAATGCTTCTTTAAACCTATTTTTAAAAATTTGTGTCACAGATAGACAGGGTGGTCAAGAGGGTGTTTAGCTTGTTTGCCTTCGTTGCTCAGACCTTTGAGTACAGGAGTTAGAGCGTCATGCTGTGATTGTACAGGACATTGCTGAGGCTTGTTCTGGAATACGGTATGAAGTCTGAGTTTCCCTGTTATAGGAAAGATATTATTAGCTGGAGAGGATTCAGAAAAGACTTAGCACAATGTTACTTGGAATAGAGGGTTTAAGTTATGAAGAGAGACTGGATAGGTGTGAGCAGTGAAGGAGGCCATTTGGTCCGTCTTGCCTGCCCTAGCTCATTAAACTGGCATCATTACCCAGTGCCAATCTCTTGGTTTTTCTCCATACCCTTGCACGTTTTTTTATCCAAATAATCATCCAATGCCCCCCACCGAATGTGTCAATCGAATCTGCCACACCACAATGCCTCTAGGCAGAAGTGGGTGCTACAGATGCTGGAGATTAGAGTCAAAATTAGAGTGGAATTCCTGATGAAAGGTTTTTGCCCAAAACGGTCAACTTTGCTGCTCCTCGGATGCTGCCTGACCTGCTGTGCTTTTCCAGCAGCACTCTGATCTTGACTCTAATCTCCAGCATCTGCAGTACCCACCTCCACCGAAGGGCTTTTTGCACTAGAATGTAAGAGGTTGAGGGGTGACCTTGTGGAGGCTTATCAAATCATGAGGGGTGTAGATAAAGTGAATGGCAGGTGTGTTTTCCCTAGGATGGCGGAATTCAATACTAGGGGACATTTTATAAGGTGAGAGGGGAAAGATTTAAAAAAGACACGAGGGACAACTTTTTTACACAGAGATGGTTCGTGTGGAACAAAATTCCAGAAGGAATGGTGGATGTGGGTACAGTTACAATGTCTAAAAGGCACTTGGATAAGCTTATGAATTAAAAATGTTTGGGAGGATATGTGTCAAGCGCAGGCAGGTGGGTCTAGCTTAGTTTGGGATTATTGTCAGCGCGGACTGGTTGGGTCGAACGGTCTGTTTCCATGATGTATGACAGTGGCACAGTGGTTAGCACTGCTGCCTCACAGCGCCAGAGACCGGGGTTCAATTTCCGCCTCAGGCAACCATCTGTGTGGAGTTTGCACATTCTCCCTGTGTCTGTGTGGGTTTCCTCCCACAGTCCAAAAATGTGCAGGATAGGTGAATTGGCCATGGTAAATTGCCCATAGTGTTAGGTGAAGGGGTAAATGTAGAGGAACAGGTCTGGGTGGGTTGCTCTTCAGAGGGTCGGTGTGGACTTGTTGGGCTGAAGGGCCTGTTTCCACACTGTAAGTAATCTAAATCTATGACCATGACCAAGCTTTTTGTCATCTGTCCCCATATTCCCTTCTGTGGATCAGTATAAAACTTTGTTTAGGCATATTCCTGCGAAGCATCTTGGGATGTTTCATCACAGTAAAGCCTCCCTGGAGTATCAATTGTTTTTATTTTGTAAAGGGAAATCCTGATTGAGTGACCAGAACCTTCTAAATTGAGTTGAACTATTTACAGAAGCGAATTCAATTAAATCTGCTACTTTGGGAAATAGACCTTGTTATTCCTGAATACAACAGGGAGTAAGTCAAATGAAGTCTGCAAAAGGGAAGTGAGTGGTTGGGGTAAGTATGTGAAAATAAAAGGTGAGGAAATTGAGATTAAAAGAAAGTTTGATGGACTTAATAACCCACTACAATTCCTGTGGAGACTCCAAGGAGCTGAAGACAGATGAAGTAACAAGGTAGTAGGAAGGGGAGGCACGATTGAATCTAGCTGAGGCTGTCTCAAACTCTGGACATGTTCCAGCTTTGCTCCTGCTGTGAATTAATGAAGGAAAAGGAAGTTCCTGCTGTACAGCCAATGTGCTCATTAAGGAGAAGCACTCATGATTGAATCTGGCCAAGGGAGTCTATTGATGCTCCATTCTTGCAAAAAAAAACACATTTGCAATAATTGACATTCCCAAAACTCCTTCGAGTAAAAGCACCAGCAGAGGCTGCATGAGCCTTAGAAAACCCAGTTACTGACAAATTTCCTGATCTCAGCTGATGAACAGTACACGCGCTACAATTGAATTCTGAAGCTCGGTGTTATTTTCTGGGTCTGTAGGTTGTGAAGGAGCAAAAATGGCCTTTGCAGTGATATGTACTCCTTGTCAGATGTGGGAGTTTAAAGAGAGTTCAAGGGTTACTGCGGATTATATCTGTCATAAATGCTGTTGGATGCGAATCTTATCAGATCGAGTGGATCGGTTGGAGAGACAGTTAGAAGCGATGAGGAATTTGCAACAGCAACAGTATGTGATGGATGGCAGTTATAGGAAGGGGGGAATGTCTCAGATACAGTCACATAGATGGGTTAACTTCAGGAAGGGTAAGAGAGGTAGGCAGCTAGTGCAGGAGTCTTCTGTGGATATACCCATTTCAAACACGTATACTGTTTTGGAAGATGTAGGGGGTGATGGATTCTCAGGGGAACGTAGCACGAACAGCCAAGTTTCTGGTATTGAGACTGGCTCTAATGCAGCGAGGAGTACGTCAGCTTCCAAGAGATCAATTGTGTTAGTGGATTCTGTAGTCAGACGTTTCTGTGGCCAGCAGAGAAAAAGCAGAATGGTGTGTTGTTTCCCTGGTGCCAGGATCAAGGATGTCTCAGAGAGGGTGCAGAATGTTCTCAAGGGGGAGAGAGGCCAGCAGGAGGTCATTGTCCACATTGGAACCAACGATATAAGGAGGGAAAAGGTTGAGATTCTGAAGGGGGATTACAGAGAGTTAGGCAGAAATTTAAAAAGGAGGTCCTCAAGGGTAGTAATATCTGGATTACTCCCAGTGCTACAAGCTAGTGAGGGTAGGAATAGGAGGATAGAGCAGATGAATGCATGGCTGAGGAGCTGGTGTATGGGAGAAGGATTCACATTTTTGGATCATTGAAATCTCTTTTGGGGTAGAAGTGACCTGTACAAGAAGGACGGATTGCACCTAAATTGGAAGGGGACTAATATACTGGCAGGGAGATTTGCTAGAACTGCTTGGGAGGATTTAAACTAGTAAGGTGGGGGGGGGGACCCAGGGAGATAGTGAGGAAAGAGATTGATCTGAGACTGGTACAGTTGAGAACAGGAGTGAGTCAAACAGTCAGGGCAGGCAGGGACAAGGTAGGACTAATAAATTAAACTGCATTTATTTCAATGCAAGAGGCCTAACAGAGAAGGCAGATGAACTCAGGGCATGGTTAGGAACATGGGACTGGGATATCATAGCAATTATGGAAACTTGGCTCAGGGATGCCCAGGACTGGCAGCTTAATGTTCCAGGATACAAATGCTACAGGAAGGATAGAAAGGGAGGCAAGAGAGGAGGGGGAGTGGCATTTTTGATAAGGGATAGCATTACAGCTGTGCTGAGGGAGGATATTCCCGGAAATACATCCAGGGAAGTTATTTGGGCGGAACTGAGAAATTAAAAAGGGATGATCATCTTATTGAGATTGTATTATAGACCCCCCAATAGTCAGAGGGAAATTGAGAAACAAACTTGTAAGGAGATCTCAGCTATCTGTAAGAATAATAGGGTAGTTATGGTAGGGGATTTTAACTTTCCAAACATCGACTGGGGCTGCCATAGTGTTAAGGGTTTAGATGGAGAGGAATTTCTTAAGTGTGTACAAGACAATTTTCTGATTCAGTATGTGGATGTACCTACGAGAGAAGGTGCAAAACGTGACCTACCCTTGGGAAATAAGGCAGGGCAGGTGACTGAGGTGTCAGTGGGGGAGCACTTTGGGGCCAGCGATCATTATTCTATTCGTTTTAAAATAGTGATGGAAAAGGATAGACCAGATCTAAAAGTTGAAGTTCTAAGTTGGAGAAAGGCCAATTTTGATGGTATTAGGCAAGGACTTTCGAAAGCTGATTGAGGCAGATGTTCGCAGGTAAAGGGACGGCTGGAAAATGGGAAGCCTTCAGAAATGAGATAACAAGAATCCAGAGAAAGTATATTCCTGTCAGGGTGAAAGGGAAGGCTGGTAGGTATAGGGAATGCAGGATGACTAAAGAAATTGAGGGTTTGGTTAAGAAAAGGAAGGAAGCATATGTCAGATATAGACAGGATAGATCGAGTGAATCCTTAGAAGAGTATAAAGGAAGTAGGATTATACTTAAGAGGGAAATCAGGAGGGCAAAATGGGGACATGAGATAGCTTTGGCAAATAGAATTAAAGAGAATCCAAAGGGTTTTTACAAATATGTTAAGGACAAAAGGGTAACTAGGAAGAGAATAGGGCCCCTCAAAAATCAGCAAGGCAGCCTTTGTGTGGAGCTGCAAAAAATGGGGGAGATACTAAATGAATATCTTGCATCAGTATTTACTGTGGAAAAGGATATGGAAGACATAGACTGTAGGGAAATAGATGGTGACATCTTGCAAAATGTCCAGATTACAGAGGAGGAAGTGCTAGATGTCTTGAAACGGTTAAAGGTGGATAAATCCCCAGGACCTGATCAGGTGTACCCTAGAACTTTGTGGGAAGCTAGAGAAGTGATTGCTGGGCCTCTTGCTGAGATATTTGTATCATTGATAGTCACAGGTGAGGTGCCGGAAGACTGGAGGTTGGCAAACGTGGTGCCACTGTTTAAGAAGGGCGGTAAAGACAAGCCAGGGAACTATAGACCGATGAGCCTAACCTCGGTGGTGGGCAAGTTGTTGGAGGGAATCCTGAGCGACGGGATGTACATGTATTTGGAGAGGCAAGGACTGATTCGGGATAGTCAGCATGGCTTTGTGCGTGGGAAATCATGTCTCACAAACTTGATTGAGTTTTTTGAAGAAGTAACAAAGAGGATTGATGAGGGCAGAATAGTAGACGTGATCTATATGGACTTCAGTAAGGCGTTCGACAAGGTTCCCCATGGGAGACTGGTTAGCAAGGTTAGATCTCATGGAATACAGAGAGAAGTACCCATTTGGATACAGAACTGGCTCAAAGCTAGAAGACAAAGGGTGGTGGTGGAGGGTTGCTTTTCAGACTGGAGGCCTTGACGAGTGGAGTGCCTCAAGGATCATTGCTGGGCCTTCTACTTTTTGTCATTTACATAAATGATTTGGCTGCGAGCATAAGAGGTACAGTTAGTACATTTGCAGATGACACCAAAACTGGAGGTGTAGTGGACAGTGAAGAATATTACCTCAGATTACAACAGGATCTGGATCAGATGGGCCAATGGGCTGAGGAGTAGCAGATGGAGTTTAATTCAGATAAATGCATTTTGGGAAAGCAAATCTTAGCAGGACTTATCCACTTAATGGTAAGGTCCTAGGGAGTGCTGCTGAACAAAGAGACCTTGGAGTGCAGGTTCATAGCTCCTTGAAAGTGGAGTCGCAGGTAGATATGATAGTGAAGAAGGCGTTTGGTATGCTTTCCTTTATTGGTCAGAGTATTGAGTACAGGAGTTGGGAGGACATTTTGCGGCTGTACAGGATATTGGTTAGGCCACTGTTGGAATATTGCGTGCAATTCTGATCTCCTTCCTATCGGAAAGATGTTGTGAAACTTGAAAGGGTTCAGAAAAGATTTACAAGGATGTTGCCAGAGTTGGAGGATCTGAGCTACAGGGAGAGGCTGAACAGGCTGGGGCTGTTTTCCCTGGAGCGTCGGAGGCTGAGGGGTGATCTTATAAAGGTTTACAAAATTATGAGGGGCATGGATAGGATAAATAGACAAAGTCTTTTCCCTGGGGTCAGGGAGTCCAGAACTAGAGGGCATGGGTTTAGGGTGAGAGGGGAAAGATATAAAAGGGACGTAAGGGGCACTTTTTCACGCAGAGGGTGGTACATGTATGGAATGAGCTGCCAGAGGATGTGGTGGAGGCTGGTACAATTGCAACATTTAAGAGGCATTTGGATAGGTATATGAATAGGAAGGGTTTGGAGGGATATGGCCGGGAGCTGGCAGGTGGGACTAGATTGGGTTGGGATATCTGGTTGGCATGGACGGGTTGGACCAAAGGGCCTGTTTCCGTGCTTTACATCTCTATGAGTCTCTGACTTTGATGAATGACAGGAAATAACTACCACTTTGGTGTTCCTTCCCTATTGGATTGCTTTCTGCAACTGGGAAGTGTTTGTTCATATGTATAGGCATGTGGAATCATATGTGTAAGTGTATGCGTGTGTCTGCATGGGTAAAGTCAGAGAATAGAGTCTCACCAGTCACCATACTCCTGCTCTCTCAATGGAGAGACAAGCAGTAGTGGCTTAACCTGAGGGTCACTGTGCTCCAAATGAGGGAAGAAGAGCCCTTAATGATAACCTCAGCCAGTGTGGGAATTGAACCCACATTGATAGCAGCCCTCTGTTTTGTAAGCCAGTTGAGCTAACCACCCCTTGCACAGGCTGTGGGCATGTGTACACAAGTCATTCACTAAGTGTGAGAGTGTTGCCCAAGCGCATGTAAAATTGCATGCATATGGTTGTGTACATAAATGCCGTGCTGTGCTGAATATTAATTAATAACAAACTCAGAAAATGAGTTACTCCAGCGCGTCAGGGAGAATACTCTACATTTCCACCATTCATTCTGCTACAATCTCTTTTTTACACCTGCCCAAGCATTCTTACATTTCAAGTAAAGTGGATGTCTTCAGTCATTTAGAATCAAGAAGCTTTCATTTTCATTTGTCCATGGGATATCTCTGGCTGAGCTGAATCAGCCTGGAGAAGACCGTGGTGAGTTGTCTTCTTGAATTGTTGTGGTCTACAGGGTGCATTTAGGAAGGGCAGCTCCTGAGATGTTGACCCAGTGACAGTGAAGGAACGGTGATGTATTTCCAAGACAGGATGGTGAGTGGCTTGGAGGGGAAGTTGCTGGAGATGGTGTTCTCATGTATCTGCTGCCCTTGTCCTTCTAAACAGTAGAGTTCATGGGTTAGAAGGTACTCTCTAAGAAACCTTGGTGAGTTGCTGCAGTGCATCTTGTAGACAGTACAAACTGCTGCTACTGAGTGGGGGAGGAAAGGAATGTTGAAGGTGGTGAACGAGGTGCCAATCAAGCAGCTTGCTTTGTCCTGGATATTGTTGAGTTTCCTGAGTGTTGCTGGAGCTGACCTCATCTAAGTAAGAGGATAATATTCCATCACACTCCAGACCTGGGCCTTATAGATGTTGAACAAGCTTTGAGGAATCAGGAGGTGAGTTAAACACCACAGCATTCCTAACTTTTAAACTTCTCTTGTAGCCACAGTATTTATCTAGCTGGTCCAGTTTAACTTCTAGTCAATGGTAACCCCTGGAATGTTGATAATGGGGGTTACAATGATGGTAATGCTTTCGGATATCAAGGGATGATGGTTAGATTCTCTCTTAATCAGAGTCACAGAGTTGTACAGCACAGAAATAGACCTTTCGGTCCAACTTGTCCATGTCGACAAGATATCCTAACCTAATCTAGTCCCATTTGTCGGCACTTGGCTCATATTCCTCTAAACTCTTCCTATTCATATACCCATCCAGATGCCTTTTAAGCTTCCAGCTCAGCGAGCAAACCTACATTCAGAGCGTCAACCAGAGCTACAAGTCTTCTCAAAACTCGCTAATGCCTTTTAAATGTTGTAATTGTACCAGCTTCCACCACTTCCTCTGGCAGCTCATTCCATACATGCACCACTCTCTTGTTGAAGATCACGATCATCTGACACTTGAGTGGTGTGAATTCAAATTGCTGCTGAATATGGACATGGACACAGGGCATTATAGCAAGGTTGGGGCCATTCAGCCCCTCATGACTAGGCTGCCATTGTAGATATTGGCTGATCACATACCATAATGGCATTTTCCTGTTTTATTCCTATTTTCCTTCATGTCATTATTAACTATAAAACTAATGACATCTATCAACAATATTCTCAATGATTGTGCTGCCTCATCCTTCATCAGAGAATTCCAAAGATTCACCACCCTCAATTATTGGCCAACTTCCTCTCTTAACCAACACTCAAGAAACAGAATAATTCTATACAGAAACAATTTCCCAATACCTTCTAACTGGATCAATTCACTTAACTATTTTCACACACAAGACCTTCCTCTTCATTTCAGTCTGAAATGGCCTGCTTCTTGTTATGAGACCAAGTGCCCTGGTTCTAATGGAAACATCCTATCGACATTGACCCTGTCATACCCTGGAGGAACTTTGTGAGTTTCATTGCGACCTCAAAGCTGGAAAATCTGGAAAATTCAGACAATTTCAACAATCTCTCCTTCTGAAACAATTCCAGAAAATAATCTGGTAAACCTCCATTGCACATATATTCTTCCATAGACAAGGAGACCAAAACTGCTCTCAAACCTCCTTAACACAGCAGCAAGACCTTTTTACTCCTGGACTCAAATCCTCTTGCTATGAAGGCAACACAACGTTTGACTTCTAAAGTCCTTAATGCACCTACACATCAGCTTTTGTTGACTTATGATCAAAGACATTCATGGTCCCTTTGGGGATCAAGATATTCCAAATCTCTCAGCACTTGAATAGTTTTGTCTTCCTGCTTTTTTAATCAAATTGGACATCTGCACATTGATTCACATTGTATTCCATTGTCATGTTCTGGCTTTTTCACTGTCTGAATACTTTCAGAACTCCCTTGCATCCTCCTCCCGACTCCCTCTCCCACCGTGTTTGATGTGATCTGCACTACACCAGGGATCGTCAGCCAAGGTTATGTGTACGCCAAACACGCAGCTCAATCATCCTGAACTCCAAAGGGAAGAATTAAAAATTGTTTCTTGAAAGCCCAAAATAAGTTTAAAACTTGTGGATCATCAAACTATGCAGGAAAATCCATGAATAAATCTAACCAATCAGAAGGCATTGTTGAATTGTTTCAGTATATTTGGTTCCTTGAGTTAGTTAAGGGAAAAACACTGGCCAAGCCACTAAGAAAATTCTTTGTTTTTCTTTGAATTGTGCCAACGGATACGTAATTTTCTCTAAACTGAGCAAATGTAACTGTTAATATCCTACTCTAAAATTGGTATCCATGTCAGCTCTTTCATAATATGATTCAAATTTAATCCAATTATGGAAACTTGCCCCTTGCCCTCAATCTCAAAGTAATCCCAATTCTCCACACAGTCCTGCGTCGACCCCCAGTTAATCTAATTATCCTGCTTTCCTCACAGCCTTCTATCTGCCCCCCAAAAATCTCACTGTCCCACTCTCTCCCATATCCTTGTATACAGGCAGATTCTCCTAGCATCTCTCCTCACTCTTCACTGTGACTGAACATGGCTTCCACAATTTCCAAAACTCCAGCATTTGAAGGAGGGGGCCAATATGTATATAGGAATATATGTATACAGGTATGTATATAGAATGTATATAGGAATCTCATCACCTCCAAATTCTCTCCAGGTTGCACCACACCATCCCTGTTTGGAAAGCTGTTCTTTTACCAACACTACGTTAAAATCCTTGGGCTCCCTATGCAACAACACCGTACCTTCATCGCAAGAACTGTAACAGGTCAAGTAGAAGACACCTCACCATCAGCACAGCCTCAAGATCTTGATTTGATTTGATTTGATTCATTGTTGGCTCAAAGTGGAGAGGATCTCCATGAAGATCATGCAAATCGACATAGAAATCAAGTTTTTAATACAGTGTCCTATGATCCTGCTCCACAGCTCCCTGATGAAGGAGCAGCACTCCGAAAACTAGTACTTCCAAATAAACCTGTTGGACTATAACCTGGTGCTGTGTGAGTTTTAACTCTGTCCACTCCAGTCCAACACTGGCTCCTTTATGTCATGATTCATTGTTGTCCCACGTACCTCAGTACAGTGAAATGTTCTGTTTTGTGGGCAGTACGGGCAGATCGTAACTTACAAGAGCATTCAGATCATAGAGTGTTTAGACAGAGCGAGACATACAGGATTGCAGCAGGACAGGAGGTGCTCAAGTTCAGTGAGGGACAAAAAAGACTGAAGATGCTGGAATCCAAGGTATATAAGCAGGAGGCTGGAATAACACAGACAAGTCATTCTTCCAGCTTCCAGGAGGTGCACAGAGCAAGATCAACATTAGATTTGAAATTAGAGAGGTCCGTTCAGCAGAGATCAGCAATGAATGTTGACCTTGTCAGAATTATCACCATATGTTTATTAAAAGAAATCTCCTCGTGGCTTTCCCTGCTCCTTTTGCATAGTTACATAATGTTTTTTTTACTGCTGGCATCATTTTAGTGAAGGCCTTTTCACACCTTCAATGCTTTTTCTGCAAAGGCACCATGTTGTAGGATAAAAGGTTGGCACAACATCGAGGGCCGAAGGGCCTGTACTGTGCTGTACCGTTCTACGTTCTGTGTTCTATTCCTACTAAACCATAGCCTGCTCTTTCAGAGAGAGGAACAACTGACCTGAAGGTTACCACACCACAGGCAAGGAGAGATCTCCGTGGAAACCTTAGCATCTGGGGGAAATTGAAGTCACATTGTAAGCACATTATTCTGCATTACAAACCAGCCATCCAGCCAACTGAGCTAGCCAACTCTTTTCACAGTGAAATGCCCAAAACAACACACAACTCTCGAACTGGCTTCTGAGCAACAAGGCAGAATGGAGAGCAGGCCTATCTCTTTCACAATTGTCCACAACTATTTAGTCAATTCCTGAAACATGTCAGTCAAATAATGCACAGCAAGCTCCCAAAACCAATAATGTGGTAAAGACCAGACCATTTGTTTTCAGTGATGTCAGTTGAGGGATGAATCCTTGACCTAGACTCTGGGGAGAGGTCCCCTGCTCTTTGACGAGATAGTTGTACAGGATTGTTAACATCCACCTGGAAGGCAGTCAGGCTCTCAGTTTAACATCTCGTCTAACAGACAGCACCCCACAACAGTGCAGCATTCCCTCAGTACTGAACTGGGAGAGTCTGCCTTAGTCAAGTCACTGTTCCAAAGCACCATCCAAACCTGCCACCTTTAGTACCAAGAAAGACAAGGGCAGTAGATACATGGGATCACCCCCCATGTTCCCCTCTAAGGCACTCACCACCACCATCCTGACTTGGACATATAGCATTGTTTCTGCATTGTGCGTCTCCCTATCCAACTTTTAAAAAATTAATTCATGGACATGGGCATCACTGACTAGCCAGCATTTATTGCCCATCCTTAGTATTGCTTTTCCCTAGTTGCCTTTGAGAACGTGGCATTGAGCTGTCTTCCTGAACCACTGCAGTCCATGTGCTGTAGCTGGACCCACAATGCTGTTAGAGAATGAATTCCAGGATTTTGACCCAGCAACAGTGAAGGAATGGTGACATATTTCCAAGTTAAGATGGTGATTGGCTTGGAGGGGTACTTGGTGGTGTTCCCATTTATCTGCTGCCCTCATCTTTTGAGATGGTGGTAGTCATGGGTTTGGAGGTGCTGTCAAAGGATTTTTGTTGAATTTCTGCAGTGTGTCTTGTAGATAGCACACACCGCTGAATCCACAACCACTTAATGCTGAGTTAGGAGTGCTACCCACTGAGACAGTACCTTCATCAGGTGATGAAGGAGCATCGCTCCGAAAGCTAGTGTGCTTCCAATTAAACCTGTTGGACTACAACCTGGTGTTGTGTGATTTTTAACTTTGTACACCCCAGTCCAACACCGGCATCTCCGAATCATATCTTTACATGTGTTGGCTTTGTTAAAGGCTCTGACTATGCTGATTCTGGTGATTAAACTACCTTGTGTAGTCTGGAACATAAACCTGCAACAAACTGACTCTGGGACAAGAGGGGAACCAGACTGAGTATTAGCGGTTCTAGTGTGTGTTTGTGTGAGCGGGTTATGGATCATTAATACTTGGAATTCATGATTAGAGCTCAGTTGCTGCTTGTTTAACAAGCCTATGCTTTTCACCATAAATCTGAGAGTGTGCTGTTTGCTGACAAAACCCACCCAGTATCCCACTGGCTCCTCATTAATTTTCGAGTGCACCAGCCCGTTACTGAGTGCAAATACCTCGCTCTAACGATTACATTTCACCACAACTAAATTAATGTCTGGAGGTTTGTTTTTCGAGTGCAACTCAGAACTAAAAAGCATCTGAACATCTGACCTTTTGCAGGGGGCGTGAGATACAATTGCTAACACCAGCGCACAGTGGCACAGTGGTTAGCACTGCTGCCTCACAGCGCCAGAGACCCGGGTTCAATTCCTGCCTCAGGTGACTGACTGTGTGGAGTTTGCATGTTCTCCCTGTGTCTGCGTAGGTTTCCTCCGGGTGCTCCGGTTTCCTCCCACAGTCCAAAGATGTGCATGTCAGGTGAATTGGCCATGCTAAATTGCCCGTAGTGTTAGGTAAGGGGTAAATGTAGGGGTATGGGTGGGTTGCGCTTCGGCGGGTCGGTGTGGACTTGTTGGGCCGAAGGGCCTGTTTCCACACTGTAAAGTAATCTAATCTAATCTAATCTGAGACTGCATGCATTCACCTGAGTTTATGTACTCTCTGTTGGCAGAGTCTGAGAATCTTACATTGAATAGAAAGTCAGGACTGAGAGGCCTGAGGTGAGGTTTGGAAAGCAGCAAACATTTTCTTCATTGACAACTGTTTACATTCAAGGATCATGTGAGAAAAGTCTTCATGTTTTTGAAGGGGTCAGGCAAGGTAAACGGTGACAGATTGTTCCACACTGTAATGGTAACAAGAGGGACAAGATTAAGATTGACACAAATGATTGTGAGAGAATGGGAGGAGACCTTTCACCTCCTGAATTGTATTTCTCTTTTCAGTTAGATGATGGGGGATGTGTTTGGTTGCATAACATATCAATACGCTTGCTTCTGAAAAATCTATCACTCTCAAGATTTGGAATATTTAAGATTTGGAATATTCAAGATTTGGAATATTCAAGATTTGGAATATTCAAGATTTGGAATATTTAATTGGTTCTTTGCAAGGGAAGGTTCTGGATTTCCGCAACCCTTTGTGTTCTAGCTTCACCCCTGAGTGGCCTAGCCTTGGTTATAGTGGGTGGTTGATACTGGGTTCAAAGGTGAAGGTTCCTGTGAGCAGCAACTGTTGAAGCCAAGTGTGAAAATTAACAGCTTGGAATTACCGTTCAGGCTGATGGAATTTTAGTACAAGTCTGGGCAAAATCCCATTTATCTGGCTCCCTTCATATTTCTGCTAAAGGCTGTGCACTGGAAGGTGAGACACTTGATAAATGGGAAGGGGAGCAAGCAGGAGAGAGGGAACATTTAAAAAAAAATCATGGTGGAGGTTATCGCTGGTTGGACCGGCATTTATTGCTTCCCTCTAATGGCCCAGAGGGTAGCTAAGAGTCAACTGCAACACTGTGGCTCTAGAATCACATGTAGATAATTATAAAAGAACAACAGTTTCCTTTCCTCATGGACGTTACTGAAGCAAATGGGGTTTCCTCCTAGTTTCACAGCCAGCTTTAGACTCTTAATTCCACTTTTAAAATCAATTTCAAATTCCACCATGATGGAGTTTAAACCCAGGTCCCCAGGATATTACCTAAGCCCCTGGGATATGAGTCTAATGACAACAACCACTAAACCACCCCCATGGTTAGATTCCACATCCTGAACTTGTTATAGCAAAGGGAGAAGAATATTTAGATTAGGTATGGAGTAGGAATGGGCTAAAACCAATCCCTCTTATCCCGGAGTTCTCCGATTGACCCTGTACCACCAGCACCCAATCTCCCTCATCAAGAAAAGCCCTACCGTAATGCTCTGTCAAAATCCAACTCTCCATTGAACCTCCCTAGTAGCATAATCCTTCAATCAAAGCACGTTGTCTTGAAATCTCATAATTGAAGTCAATTCCTCCCCTGCCCAAATTTTTCCGTAATGGCCATAAACATTCCAAGCATCAGAAGAGGAATTTAACTCAAACATCATGGGTGCCTTAGTTGCTATTCATCCTCGGTCCAATCCGTGCAAGCCAAGAGCTTGTTTCCTGTAGTGCAACTTTTTTATTCTTGAAGATCTTGTTAACGCACCATCTGGAAGAGCTGTTCGCAAGCAACACGAAACAGATGTGGTTGTGTTGTGCATCTTTAAATGTTCTGATCTCGAGTGTGATGAACAAACAATGAAATTCTCCAGTACCAAGGGAAGCTGGTGACCTTGCTTATTGCATCTAGGTCTCATGCAGTTACCTTATAGGAACAATATATAATGCTTTGAAACAAACCAGAAACAAAACACTTAATAACATAGAATGGCACCTAATATTGCAACACAGAAGCAGGCCATTCACCCCAACTGGTCCATATCAGAGATAATGCTCCACATGAACCTCCTCCTACTATATTTCATCTCATCCTATCAGTCAACCCATCTATCCTTTTTCTCCTCAACTATCTAACTACTTTCCCTTAAGCATGTCCACATTGCCACACTATTCCACACCACAAACATTCAGTCCCTCCACCAGTGACGCTCAGTAGCAGCTGTGTGCACCATCTACAAGATGCACTGCAGAAATTCACCAAAGCTCCCTAGACAGCAGCTTCCAAATCCATGATCAAGAAGGAAGACAAAGGCAGCAAAAACATGAGAACACTATCAACTGCAAGTTCCTTTCTGAGCACTTACCATCCTGATTTGTAAATATTCCTTCCCTGTTGGGTCAAAGCCATTGAACTCTCTCCCTATTGGGAATGTGGGTTTACCTATGGCACATGGATTGAAGCTATTCAAGAAGGCAACTATGAATAGGAAGGGTTTGGAGGGATATGGGCCGGGTGCTGGCAGGTGGGACTAGAATGGGTTGGGATATCTGGTCGGCATGGACGGGTTGGACCGAAGGGCCTGTTTCCGTGCTGTACATCTCTATGAGTCTATGACTCACCACCACCTTCAGTGCGACTAGGGATGGGGAATAAATGCCAACGAAGTCCACGCCCTAGGAATGAATTTTAAAAATGTTCATCCCAGTGTCTTGCTCTGTTAGCAGTTCCCACATTCCCATCATTCTCTGAGTAAAAACACATTTCGCCTGAGTTCCCTGATTGAATTTATTGTGTATTGATGGTTTTAAGTACGAAATACTCCAGATGCGAGAAATTGGAAACAGTACCACATAATGATGGAAATATATCTTGGGTTTCATGGCCTCAGTGGTGAGAGAAACAGAGTTAAAGTTTCAGGTGACCTTTCATCAGAACTGAAACGACAGCTCTGATTCCCATTCCACCTTTACTGCCAGATCTTTGAGGAGCAGTTATAGGCCATTCGGCCCTTTGAGTCTGCTGCAACATTCAAAAAGATCATGGTTATTCAGCTACGTCTCCACTCCTTTCCCCAGATTGCTCACAACATCCTGCCCTGTCTACATGCACTTGGCAGAGATACCAGCCTTCCAGTACGGCTGTCTGGCTGTACTGTTTAACACAGAAAAAGCCAGGAAGCTTATCGTGGTTTTCAGCAGAGCTCAGCCAAGTCAAGGGAGATAGCCTTCGGTGAGGGGCCACAGCTCAGTAAGTCAAGGGCAACCTGTAGTGATACCATAGATGATTCAAGTACAGGAGCAGGGAGGTCTTGCTGCAAATATATAGGACATTGGTGAGGCCACATCTGGAACATTGTGTGCAGTTTTGGTCTCCTTCTCTGAGGACAGATGTTCATGTTATAGAGGGAGTGCAGTGAAAGTCTCCTAGAAACCTATACAATTCTAACATGTTAGATGTAGGAAGGATATCCCCAATGGTGGGAGAGTCCAGAACCAGGGGTCATAGTTTAAGGATAAGTGATAAACCTTTTAGGACTGAGATGAGGAGAAATCTCTTCACCCAGAGATGGGGGAGCCTGTGGAATCCACTAGAATAGAAAATGGTGGAGGCCAAAACAATGTGTGTTTTCAAGAAGGAGGTAGAAGAGAATAGTTTGAGCTATGAGGGTAGTCATGAGGATAGACATTTTTCCCTGGAGCGTAGAAAGCTGAGGGGTAACCTTATAGAGGTTTACAAAATCATGAGTGGTATTGGTAAAGTAAAAGGTAGGTGTCTTGACCCCAGGCGGAAGGATTTCAAGATTGGGGCATATTTTAAGACAAGAGGAGAAAGATTTTAAAAAGACACGAGGGGCACCTTTTTACCACAGAGAGCGGCTTGTGTGTAGAATGAACTTCAACATTTAAAAGATATTTGGAATAGGAAATGTTTAGGGGGAAATGGGCCAACGGAGGCAGATGGGACTAGTTTAACTTGGGAACATGGTTGGACCAAAAAGTCTGTTTTTGTGCTTTAATCAAGGAAAATGGGGCGGATGGGATTAGGGTATTAAACTCGATGATTAGCAGTGATCATATTGAATTGTGGAGCAGGTTGGAGGGGTTGAATGGCTCAATCCTGCTCTTCTGTGTTTCTGTGTTGTGCGTGAGCTTGCATATAGTCAGTCACCCGCTCTGGGCAGTCAGATTCAGGATCGTTTTCCCGTAAGAGGCGAGGGGTTGAACCAACCACTTTGACACTTCCTTCCCTATTGTGGGCTGCATTCCTCCTGGAATGAGAGTGAGGCAAATAAAGGAGATGAAAGTAGTTGGCACCCAATACCTTTGATGGAGAGGTGGCCCTGGTGGGTGAGTAGGCAGCGCAGAGGGCATACAGGATAATTGGGGTTGGGAGTTGTGAGTGGCAATCATGTAGGCAATAGTACGAGTGACCAAGTGTCAGTGAGGTGTGGTTTGGTGAGTTGAGGCAAGAGATCCCCTCAAGGAGAAAAACCTTCCAAAAATGCCAATGAAACTCACGTGTAATCAAACAGGGAAAGATTTAATGCTTTATCGTTTTTTCTCAAATATGGAGACCAAATCAGTACACAGTAGATTAGATTAGATTACATTACAGTGTGGAAACAGGCCCTTCGGCCCAACAAGTCCACACCGACCCGCCGAAGCGCAACCCACCCATACCCTCTACATTTACCCCTGCACCTAACACTACGGGCAATTTAGCATGGCCAATTCACCTGACCTGCGCATCTTTGGACTGTGGGAGGAAACCGGAGCACCCGGAGGAAACCCACGCAGACACGGGGAGAACATGCAAACTCCACACAGTCAGTCGCCTGAGGCGGGAATTGAACCCGGGTCTCTGGCGCTGTGAGGCAGCAGTGCTAACCACTGTGCCACCGTGCCTGCTAACCACTGTGCCACCGGTCACTGTACTCCAGATGTACCCTCATCAAGCT
This sequence comes from Chiloscyllium plagiosum, assembly GCF_037043375.1. Classification (NCBI taxonomy): domain Eukaryota; kingdom Metazoa; phylum Chordata; class Chondrichthyes; order Orectolobiformes; family Hemiscylliidae; genus Chiloscyllium; species Chiloscyllium plagiosum. The sequence goes on from NW_028270154.1 coordinate 11,932,011, forward strand.
CCTGTACATTGACAGTAAGACCTCCCTACTTTTATATTCCATTCGCCTTGCAATAAATAACATTTCATTTGCATTTCTCATCACTTGCAGATCCTTCTCACTAACATCCTGTTGTTTTGCTGTTTTGAATCTGTCCAATAACTGACTTTCCACATCCCTGTGGAGCAGACAATTCCAAAGTGAAGCAATCACTCCTCATCTCAATCCTGAATAGTTTGTTTTTCATTGCGAAATGACTGTGGATCCAATGTTTTCCAATTACTGATGGTAGAGCAACATGTCAGCAGTTCTCTATTTTCCCTCCCCCCTCTTTTAAATTGTGACGTTATATCTGCTAACTTTCCAGCACAGCCTGTTTTTATTTTACCTTTGTTGTCTCTAATTTTGGCCTCCCCCCTCCACCCCTTCCCCAAAACTTATAAACATCTTTTCTGCATTTACTTGAGAAAACTCTGCTGTAATCTCAGAAGCCAGCGTCCAATCAACACTTGGGTTTCTCTTTGCTATCAGTCTGGGCCTTTATCGACTTGCTCGAAGGTGAAGTCACGTCTTCTGTTAAATCTCGGCAGCTTTTCTTGCTAAACTCTGACAAAGAGCAACATGATCTGCGCTGACTCATGAGTTAATTCTTGCCTTGAGTGCCTGAGACTTCTAACAGAGCCAATCACAGAGAACAGGAGGCCATTTGTTTCATTGCGCCTGTGTTTATCCAATCAGCCCCAGTCCTTCTGCTCATTCCCGAGAACCCTGTCAGTTTAGCCTTTCCATGTATTTGCCTAATCCCCTTTTGAAAGTTGCTGTTGAATCTGACTCCAATACTATGCATTCCCGATCACAACAACTCACTGCAAAAACAAAAACTCATCTTATCCCTGGTCCTTTCACCAGTCAATGTAAATCTGCATCATGAGAATATCTATTCTGCTGCCAATGGGAACAGCTTCTCCTTCTCTCTATCATCGAAGGCCCAGGCAGCTTTGAAACCTCGATTATTCGCCTCTTAACCTCCCCCTTTCCCATAAGAGCTCGACACCCTGAGCTTGCCTTCATCTCTGTCCAATTAGCCACAATCCCCGTGGCTCTTTCCCAACAGCCAATATTGACTTTGTGGATTGTGAGAACACATTACGGAATACAGGAAACGGAATTCTCGCCAGTCTGTTGCCTTCCAGCTGGAATTTTGGCACAGGAGAAACGAAAAGACTTTTCCTTGTCTGGATGTATTACAGCTGTGGCATGCAGGTGGTTAGCTTCAAGTTCAATTCATGAAGACAGAAAGCTATGTGTTTGATGGGAGGCAATGTGTGGATTCCTGTTCCTATACAGGACCAAATTCCTGCTACAATTTGTACAAGTACCTATGCTGCTTCACATCAAGATCCATTTAAGAAGTGCTGTGGAAGGTCAATAGACAACAGATGCTGTGGAGGGAACAGTTTGGGTGCAAACATAAAAGGAACCTAAGAGGTAACTTTTTCACACAGAGGGTGGTGCATGTAAGGAATGAGCTGCCAGAGGAAGTGGTGGAGGCTGGTGCAATTACAACGTTTAAAAGGTATCTGGATGGGTATATGAATAGAAAAGTTTCGAGGGATTTGGGCCAAGTGCTGGCAAATGGGACTAGTTTTATCTGGGATATCTGGTCAGCATAGATGAGTTGAACCGAAGAGCCTGTTCGTACATCTTTATGACTCTATATCCTGCTTAAAGCAGAAGCTGAATTCAGGATATATGCAAAGTCAGAGGAGAAGGGATGTCCTGTCGCAGAGCTATGGATTCTCAATGGACATAAGAAGGCCATTTGTTCTATTACATCCATTCTAGCCCTTTGATAGAACAATACACTATTTGTATCACCAAGTTCTCTAGCTTCCAAACCTTCCTCCACAGCAAATACCGACACGAAATACTCATTCGGAATCTGACCCACCTCTGTGGTTCCACACATTGAAAGCCTTATTGATTTTTAAGTCACCCAAGGCTGCAGTTGAACCTGGGTCCCTCTGCAGCAACTGTGCACCTGTGACCTTTTTAAAAAATCCCAAAGCATTGTCTGAAATCCCGTACCGAGTACACAAGCAACAATAAGCTTTTGTTGATGGGATATGCCATCACTGGTGAGACTTGGACCCACTCATTCCACCTGGACTGCTCTGATGACTGAATAACCAAAACTGAACCCATTATGTTACCCAATGCCCCTTGAGTACCCTGACCTGCCTTTCTAAGGCCTCCAGGTGGGCCTGGGTAATTCTGCCCCAGTCCTCAGCACCAGGAGTGGGTCCTTCTAGTCTGTCCCACCATTGAATTAGATTACAACTGATCTCCAAACCATGTGGATCTCCTGGTAACCTAACAATCCTCTCAATTCTCTCAGCTTGTTCCAGTCCTTAAACTGTCCCAGAAGAACATAGAGTAACATCTACGCAAGAGCAGATGTTGAGTTTTTATTGTGGGATATACATATGATAAGGAAGTCTCCAGTGGTCTTGTCACTGGTGTGACGTACTGAGTTCTCCCATCAGTGTAAGCTTAGCAGTTGGGAATCTGCCAGTCTCCATTTCTCATGCTGCATGAATCATCCTCTCAGACAAACAGATGGTGTACAAACAGCCCACAGCTGTTCTGCTGTTGTGTTTGAGGTGGAATGGAATGATCAAAGAGGGGCCACTTCCCAGTTCATCTGCTGGATCATTCTTAAACAGCTCGGACTGGCACAATGGGCCAAATGGCCTCCTCTGTTCTCCATAATCGCAGAGGAGGCCACTTGCTGATGCAAATTTGAGTTTGCCACCATCTTCTGGAACATCTGAAGTCTATCAAACACTGTCCGAATTACCACTCACCCTCATCAAGAACTGTGCCAGCAGAGATTTCACCAAGAGAGATGAAACAAATAAATGAAAGTCCCAGCCAAGTTTACAAGGAAAAAGAAAAGTTTTATCGGGAAAACGATCTGTTGACATTTGGATTCTGGAACATAAACACACCTGCTGTAATTCTGATTGGTTGCTTCAGCAAGCCCAGCTCATTAAGTGTGGTGACAGTGAGACCAAACAGAAAAAAAGCTTCCTTAACTAAAATAGTCAGCAACTCAAGACAAAGTCAAAAGGTCATGATGGATTCAGTGTCTCTCCAAAGGCTCTGCATAACATCTAGGCCGATACTCCCAGTGCTGTACTGCAGGAGTGCTGTACTGTCAGCGGTGCTGTCCTACACACCCATCTTAAACTGAGTCTCCATTTGACTGCTCAGGTGGTTCAATAGTCAGCCCCTCCCCCGTTCTCAGGTACAGTACTGATTGAGTCAACAGTATCTCCCACAAATCTCTCTCAGAAACATTACCACAAATTGCTAGGAAAACTCAGCTGGTCAGGCAGCATCTGTGGAGAGAAAGCAGAGTTAACATTTCAGTCCATTGGTCAGAACCGATTGTTGCTACGAAAAGGTTAGCATATCTAGGCTTGCGTGGGTAGGAGGAGGGGGAGGAGTAAACGATAGGTGGAGATGAAGCCCAGTGAGAGAGAACAATAATTGGGCAGACAAAGGAAAGGGTAAAGGTCAGAGTGGGAGAATCAATGGCTGCTAATGGGGACCACATGACATTCCTCAGTTATTGCCTCCAGCTCAGACTGACTCCATGCAGATTCTGACTGAAGTTTCATCCCTTGTGCTTTGAATCCTCCCAGGATCACAGGTATCTCCTTGATCCTCAATGCTCCTCAGACAGCTGTTCTTGTTTAATCCTGAGATCCACACTCAGTGCCCTGCATTGCTATATGCACATTCTTGACCTGTCTGTTCATCAACACCACCTCACTCTGGCTCAGAGCCACCCTGCCCTCCAGTTCCACTTCATCCTCTGCTGTGTTCGGCGTTCTAACATAAAACGTCTTCCTTTCCTTCCAAGCATTAAAGAATGCAACTCAGAGATACCCAAACCCTTCCAGAACCTTCCTCCTCTCCCCTTCCCTCTGACGTCATCCTCTCTCCCCTGAGTATCATATTGCCTGCCACTTCAAGACACCACCCAGTTCCCTGGCCAACATCCTGCTCCAGCATCTCATTTTCACTTGGGGATCCTACAACCCTTCAGGATGCAATATCGAGTTCAATAATTCTAGGGCCTGAGCACCTTCTCCTGTATCCTTACCCCAATGCCCACACATCAGTCCTTGTCATCACATGGTCTGCTACCACAACTGACCCACTGTCAGCTGCCAGGCTTGCTGATCTTCTCCAGCAATTCCTGATTTCCAACGTCTACGCAGTTCTTTGTTTGTTCATTGTTTAGCCTGATACCACAGCTTTGTTTAGCCCAGAGTTTGATCCGTGTTGTGAGTAGTCTGGTCAGATCTCTGAGTTTATACCGGACAGTGCACCTTTTGGCCAGTTTGGCTTCTGTCCTGTAGGCAAACGTCCAATGTTTTGACCTGAAATACTGGGTCCTTGATCAGATGGGCCAATGGGCTGAGGAGTGGCAGATGGAGTTTAATGTAGATAATCACGATGTGCTGCATTTTGGGAAAGCAAACCTTAGCAGGACTTATACACTTAATGGTAAGGTCCTAGAGAGTGTTGCTGTACAAAGGGACCTTTCAGTGCAGGTTCATAGCTCCTTGAAAGTAGAATCGCAGGCAGATAGGATAATGCTTTCCTCTATTGATCAGAGTATTGAGTACAGGAGTTGGGAGGTCATGTTGCAGCTATACAGAACATTGGTTAAGCCACTTTTGGAATACTGCATGCAATTCTGTTTTCCTTCCTATTGGAAGGATGTTGTGAAACTTGAAAGGGTTCAGAAAAGATCTACAAGGATGTTGCCAGGGTTGGAGGATTTGAGTTATTGGGAGAGATTGAATAGGCTAGGGCTGTTTTCCCTGGAGCATCGGAGGCTGAGGAGTGACCTTATCGAGGATTATAAAATTATGAGGGGCATGGATAGGATAAATAGACAAAGTCTTTGCCCAAGGGTGGGCGAATCCAGAACCAGAGGGCATCAGTTTAGGGTGAGAGGGGAAAGATATAAAAGAGACCTAAGACCAGCTTTTTCATGAGAAGGGTAGTGCGAGTGTGGAATGGACTGCCAGTGGAAGTGGTGGAGGCTGGTACAATTGCAACATTTAAAAGGCATCTGGATGTGTATATGAATAGGAAGGGTTTGGAGGGATTTGGGCTGGGTGCTGGCAGGTGGGTCTAGATTAGGTTGGGATATCTGGTCGGCGTGGATGAGTTAGACTGAAGGGTCTGTTTCTGTGCTGTACATCTCTATGACTCTATGATCTGCCCTTCAGATTTTCCCCATTGGCAGCTACCTCGATGCAACAGGGACCTCAGGGTCAGTTATGTTTGGATACACTTTTTCCCACCATCCCACCTTCTGCAGTGTCAACCAACTGAGCTGAATTTTCAAATGGGATAACGTCAATGCATATATGATGACACCAGATCTCTGCATGATGATGATGGTAATGATGTTGATGATGATGATACTTGTGGAGGAAGTTTCTTGTTTGTTGTGGCCTCCAGTATTGCCTCCTCTAGCCATGATGGAATGGTCCAGGGTGGTCTGCATTCATTGCTGGACCAACAGAATGATGCAACACTGAGGATGGCCATTCAGTCCATTGAGCGTACAAACTAGATTAGGCCACTCAGCCTTTTGAGCCTGACCTGCCACTCAATATGATTGTTTCTGATTCTAACCTCAACATGTTCCTGCTTCTCCCCAATAATCATTCATCCCTCACCTGTGGCAGCTTTCAAAATAGCTCTTCCTTGATATTTCTCCATTGCCCTTGATTTGTTCCTAATTCTTAATCCAGTTCAAACGTTTGAATGTTTTTTGTTATTCACTCACTGGATGAGGGTGTTGCTGGCTGGGCCAACATTTATTGCTCATCTCTAATTGCCCAGAGGGCAGGTAAGAGTCAACCCCAGTGCAGTGGGTCTGGAGTAATACGTGAGCCAGACAAGGTAAGCATGGCAGTTTCCTTCACTAAAGGGCATTAGTGACCCAGATGGGTTCCCCCCCCAATAATCAGCAATACTTTCAAAGTCATCATTAGACCCTGAGTTCCAGATTCATTTTATTGAATTCAACTTCCACCTTTTGCCATCGCAGGATTTGAACCGGGGTCCCCAGAACATTAGCTGAGTTTCTAGATTAATAATACCACTAGGCTATTGATTCCCATGGCTTTAAGCTGCTGTGTAATCTGTGTCTGCTAGTTTTCCAGCCAGTGCATTTAGATCACAGCACTGGGTTGTATTAACAAAATTCTCCTCATTTCCTCTGTTGCTCCGATGCCAATTATCTTAAATCTGTTTCCTCTTTATAATTACGGACCCTCCTGTCTCTGGACAGATTGCCTTTGCTTACTCCATTAACATGTTTCAATGTTTTGAACAACTTCTTGATCTCTTGCCCATACAGCGGTGCTGTGTATTCCGGGAGAGGGCATGCTCCAGACCGTTCCTTAGGGAAATCAAACCTCAAACTTTGTATTCATCATCAGAATCTAGTCCTGCTTGATTGGTTGAGGCCGGCTTAAATACAAATAGTTTTGTTATTAAGGCTTTTGTCCCTTATGACTAAATATCTCTTTACCAAACCTGAAAGGGATCTCACCCTTCACTGTCTGGCTGGTTTGGTGTACTCTGAGCAACCTTCCAGCTCAGTGGCCCAGGCCTTACAACTCCCAGCCTGTTAAACCCTTTATGTTCCAATGAGATCACATTTGATTCTTCTGAACTGCAGTATTATTCTGACCTACAAACATATCAGCAATGAGCAGGAGAACATCATGCAATTGGATTAAGATTGACCTTATGGCTCCACTTTCCCACCTATCCCCCCAGTAATTGTTCGTTCCATTGCTCATCAAGAATCTACTTCTGTCTTTGCTTCCACCCCTTTTTAAGGAACAAAATTAAAAATCACACAACACCAGGTTACAGCCCAACAGGTTTATTTGGAAGCACTAGCTTTCAGAGCGCTGCTCCTTCATCAGGTGGTTGTGGAGTATAAAATCATAGGACACACAATTTAGAGCAAATGTTTACAGAGTTATGTAACTGAAATTATATATTGAAAAAGACCTGCATTGTTCAAGTTAAGTCTCTCATCTTTTAGAATGCGCATGTTGGTTTCAGTTCTTTCATATGTAAATTCCAGAACTTTCTGAAAGTTACATTCTTAAGTGAACTTTAACAATAGGTGACACGTCATCCCCGATGGTGCATTGAAGGTGTGAGGTGCCCTGTGTGAGGCTGTCTGTGCCCCAATGTTCAGACTGATTTCATTTCTTAAAAAACGGATTTACAGAATCTTACATGAATTCATGTAGATTTTGAGCAAAATAAAATGTAATTCTGCAAGTACAAATTCATCCCATAAACCTGTGTGTGTAGGCATGCCGACATGGCACCTATTGTTAAAGTTCACTTGAGAATGTAACTTTCAGAAAGTTCTGGAATTTACACATGAAAGTACTGAAACCAACATGCCCATTCTAAAAGATGAGAGACTTAACAATCAATCCTTTACTGCTTCGCTGCCAGCAATGCCACATCCAACAATTTTGAAGCTGCCACTCTCTAGGTGCCATCTCTTCACCGCTGGGCCCACCTCACCAATGCCAACATTGATGCCGGGTCCTGTGCTGAATCTGCACTCACCCAGCAACCAGGGATCTCTGGCTCTGCTGCCTGACCTGGCCGGGCCGCCACCGTCTCACCAAGAGTCCCGCTCCGGCTGCCCTCCTCCGAGATGTTGCATCGCTGGTGCCACCATCTTGAGAAGTCCAGTGATGCTTCTGACTCCCAACGCTGGAGGAGCTTTGCCATTGTGCCAATGCCTCTAGTTACCGTGAGGAGCTGACTCCAACCACCAGGGGAGCCACCATTCCGCACCTGTCCCTCTCTCGCTGCTGCTACGCAGATTTCGCTGAGTAACCCACCACAACAGGACCCAAAGAAATGAAAGAAAAAAATGAAATATAAAGAGCAGAAGTAAAAAGAAAGAAACTAAGTGGAAGTGGATGAACAGTGGGCAAGAGTCCTGTTACTCTACCGCCATCTTGAATTATTTCACTGAGTTGCTGACGATAGGCCAGCTGTTTACACTTGCTATGTATGGCTTCCTTATTATGTTGCCCACCACATCAAATGACATCCGGTTCAATAAAATTCTCTCTCAAGCAGGTTTTGTGCAGGCCTGAAAAATCTAGTTTGCAGAATTCCTCCGTAATGACCTGCTGTGTCAATTCAAAATGCCGAAAGCAGATTTTTACAGAATCTGAAGAAAGGTTTCATTGGTACAAGTCCAAGGAAGCAAGTCCAAGGAAAACAGCACTTGGAAATGTTTCGAAAGTCAATGTTCAGTTTGGATGGTAACCTGTTAATTAGGGTAAACGCAGGAATTCAACGACTTGTGAAATCAAGGATCTGCTGGTGAGAACAACTAAACTGGTTTCGCAAACAGTCATTTGTTTCCACAAAACTTGAGTATTGCTGTATTTTGCCAAAACTCTTCATCTTGTGTTCACCAAGGCAATTTGTAGGAACACTAATAAATTGGAAAACATGCATGTTTTACACTCTTACTGTATGACAGGACAGCGCTGATGGAAAGGCAAGTGGACTCTGATAAATAGAAGCATTGCCATTAGAGAAAGCAGCAGGTAATGATGATTGACAGTTAACTGGCAGGCTTTGGATTTATTTCGTTTATTTTGATTGGTCAGGGCATTGCCCCCAGGGTTAAACCAGAGGGTTGATTTAGTTTTGATTTGATTTGATTTTGATTTTATTGTTGCATGGACTCAAGAACAAAGGTACAGGAATACAGGGAAATGTGTGTAATATTACCACACAAGGTGCCATCTTAGGTACAAGTACTTCGGCACAGAATCTTAAGAAGAAGGCAAAAAGAAAGAACCAAGGTAAAAGTTAAACATTGCAGTGATTATAGAACAGCATAAAATATCCAAAGTAAGGTTAAAAGTTACACATTTGGTTCTGTTGAGTTGAAACAGGTTCGATCATATTTGCTCTGCACATGTAGCTTCCGGTCCCCACAAACGTGCCACACTGCTGACCCAGCAATCCTAATTTGATTAGGCAAAAGTGAGGACTGCAGATGCTGGAGATTAGAGTCAAGATTGTGGTGTTGGAAAAGCACAGCAAGTCAGGCAGCATCCGAGGAGAAGGAAAATCGACGTTTTGGACAACATTTTGTTCCTGATGGAGGGCTTTTGCCTGAAATGTCGATTTTCCTCAGATGCTGCCTGACCTGCTGTGCTTTTCCAGCACCACACTCTTGATCCTAATTTGATTGTCAGTCCAATTCTTTCCACAATCAGAATTACCCAACTGCAGAACATATCTAAGGTTGGACATTCTGTTGCGGACTTTGCAAATGCCGGCTGGTGGTATGTTCCGTTCCATGCATTATGTGAACAAACGAAGGGATATGCTTTTTGATTTGAACCATTAATCTTTGGATGCAAATGCCACCGATACTGAAATCCCTTCACCGTATTAACTCATTCAGGTGATCGCAGAATTCAGTTTGGCTTGATGCAGCATCCTGTGAGTTGCTTGTACTGTTACCGCAGATGAACAGCGTAACCCAGCTAAATTCACCTGGAGCTCAAATCTTTCCAGCGTCACGTCAGGTAGACTGAGTAATGTTCAGGACCAAAAGTGACTGCGGTAAGACCTTTTGTCAATTTGTAAAGCACTCAGAGAGAAATAATCTGATTCGGGTAGATATTATCAGCAGGATGGTTTTCTGTGGTTTATTGCTATTGTTCAACATTTCCTGTTTTAAAATTTCAATGGCAACAACCATAAAACTATGGCAATTTGGGACAGATCTCATTTTGTGTGTGGATCTGACTATCTTGTTGAATTGGGGTGCTGCATTACCCCACCAATCAACAGTGGTTTCACTTCAAAAGTAATTTTTGGTTGGAACTTCTGTAGGAACAGTCAACAAATGCCAATTCTGTCCTTTTTCCAAAGGGTCAATAACAAAAGGAAAAGCTTGCGTTTATTGACATCCCACTGCCTCTCTCAGAACCACATTCACAAGCATTCGCTCTCTCCAACACTGATCTCAATAGCAGCAGTATGTACCATCTACAAGATGCACTGAAGAAATTCACCAAAAATCCTTCCAAACGCATGACCACTTCCATCTGGAAGGATGAAGACAACAGCTAAATTGGAACACCACCATCTGCAAGTTCCCCTTCAAACTGTTTGTGATTTGTGCTGTTTGTGGTTTATGTAAATGATTTAAACTTGAATATGCGAGGGTTGAGCAGTAAGTTCACAAATGATACAAAAATTGGTTGGGTGGCAACCATTGAGGAAGATAACATTAGAGTACAGGAGGACACAGACAGGCTGGTCAGATGGCCTGATCAATGGCAAATGTAAAAACAATGACTGCAGATGCTGGAAACCAGATTCTGGATCAATGGTGCTGGAAGAGCACAGCAGTTCAGGCAGCATCGAGGAGCTTCAGCAAAATCGATGTTTCGGGCAAAAGCCCTTCATCTTATTCCTGATGAAGGGCTTTTGCCCGAAACGTCGATTTTGCTGAAGCTCCTCGATGCTGCCTGAACTGCTGTGCTCTTCCAGCACCATTGTTACAGACAATGGCAAATGTAATTTGATTGGATAAATGTGAGGTGATGCACTTGGGCGGGATAAAGAAGGCAAGGGAATACATGATGAGTGGTAAGATTAGAAGGTTCTTGGTGTGCATGTACAGTCAGTTCTTCAATAACATGTGCAATCCCATGTTAAAGAAATATCGTGCTTTAGAAACAGTGCTTAAAGTGTTGATGATGTAATCACGTTACAGCCAACACATGTTAAAAGTTGGCACTTTTGAAACAACATCCCCAATTCATAAATTGCATTACAGCGAATTTGCGTTGACAAAACACACGTTACAGCAGAATGACAATGCACACTGATCCCTAAGGCATCAGGACAGGTGGATAAAGCAATTAAGAAGACATATGGGACACTTGGCTTTCTTCAGCTGAGGCACAGAGTTTGGAGCAGGGAGGTGATGCGAGAACTGTATAAAATGCTGGTTAGACCACAGCGAGAGTATTGTCTGCCTTTGTGGAATCCACATGATGGGAGAGATGTGATTTGGATGGAAAGGATGCAGAGGAGATTTACCAGGATGTTGCCTGGGCTGGAGAGTTTCAGTTAGGAAGAGAGATTGGACAGACTGAGTTGTTTTCCTCAGAGAAGAGGAGATTGAGTGGGGACATGGTTGAGGTGTATAAAGTTATGAGGGGCATAGGCAGGGGAGACAGAAAGAAACCTTCACCCTTGACGAAGGACCCATGGGCAGGGGCATAGATTTAAGGCAAGGGACAGGAAGTTTAGATGGGATGTGAGGAGAAACGTTTTCACTCAGAGGGAACTCACTGCCTGTAAAGGTGGTAGAGGCAGAAATTCCTTGGAGTGCAAGTTCATAGCTCCTTGAAAGTGGAGTCACAGGTAGGTAGGATAGTGAAGAAGGCGTTTGGTATGCTTTCCTTTATTGGTCAGAGCATTGAGTACAGGAGTTGGGAGGTCATGTTGCGGCTGTACAGGACATTGGTTAGGCCACTGTTGGAATATTGCATGCACTCGTGGTCTCCTCCCTATTGGAAGGATGTTGTGAAACTTGAAAGAGTTCAGAAAAGATTTACAAGGATGTTGCCAGGGTTGGAGGATTTGAGTTCCAGGGAGAGGCTGAACAGGCTGGGGCTGTTTTCGCTGGAGTGTCGGAGGCTGAGGGGTGACCTTATAAAGGTTTACAAAATTATGAGGGACATGGATAGGGTAAAGAGGCAAAGTCTTTTCCTTGGGGTCGGGGAGTCCAGAACTAGAGGGCATAGGTTTAGGATGAGAGAGGAAAAATATAAAAGGGCCCTAAGGGGTAACTTTTTCACACAGAGGGTGGTATGTGTATGGAATGAGCTGGCTGAGGAAGTGGTGGATGCTGATACAACATTTAAGAGGCATTTGGATGGGTATATGAATAGGAAGGGTTTGGAGGGATATCGGCTGAGTGCTGGCAGGTGGGACTAGATTGGGTTGGGATATCTGGTTGGCATGGACGGGTTGGACCGAAGGGTCTGTTTCCATGCTGTACATCTCTATGTCTTTAGATATGCACTTGCAATACCAAGGCATACAAGGCAATGGGCCAAGAGCTAGAAAATGAGATTGGAAAAGTTAGATGGTTGTTTTTGATCATCATGGATGTGATGAGCTGAAGGGTACTGTTCTGTGCTGTAGATCTCCATGAATTGAAGACTGTTTCACTTTAAACCACCATCATCCTGATTTGGAAATATGTTACCATTCTGCAGGTCACTTGGTCAAAATTCTGGAACCTCCTCCAGAAGGAATTATGGGACTACCTACCACGCACAGACTGCAGCGGTTCAAGAAGGCAGCTCATCCCCACTTTCTCAAGAGGCAACTACAGACGGGCAATCAATGCTGACTCAGCCAGCAACACTCACATCCCGTGAAATAATTTTATTGTCTGTCCTTATATCTTCGTTTATGAAGTGATGAATGGTGAGGAAGAAATCTTCAACCATGAAGGATGAAGGGGGATCTAATTGAAACATTCAGCATACTGAATGGCCTGGACAGAGTAGATATTGGGAAAATGTTTCCATTGGTAGGAGAGACTAGGGCTCGAGGATACTGCCTCAGAGTTAAGTGAAGACCTTTAAGAATGGAGATAAGGAGAAACATCTTCAGCCAGAGACTGGTGAATCTATGGAATTCACTGCCATAGAAGGCTGTGAGGGCCAGGTCGTTGAGTATATTTAAGATATATTGCCCTTTAAAGTTACTCCTTTAGTTAACATGACTCCATTTGTTTTTTTTCCATCAAACATCTGCATTCGCTTGATGCTGGCTTCTTTCATCAATGTGCCTTCCTGAAATTCTTAAAGAAACTGTTATCCTGGCTCACTGAGTTCTGACACAGGCTCCTTAATTTCCTTTTCCACAGCCTTCTGTTTTGGGAACTTTTCTCTTAACAACATTGCGGCCATTCAGGACTTCTTTCGTTTGCCCCAGAATGTTCCGGAAACGGCAAACCTGCCCTGCTGCTGGTGTCGGTCTTTTCTCTCGGCAAGGAATTTGAAGATTGACCTGAAAAGAAAGCCACTGACTCACTGACCTTCTGGATGGTTCTGCCTTTGTAAAAAAAACAGTCTAGTTTTCATCTCAGATTCCCTACGTCATGTCAATTGTTTCAGACGAATACAAATAAAACATCAGAGACCCCTTCATCCCACACAGAACTTAAAAATGGAACTAAAATTAGGCATGTCCCTTCTTAACTGGCACAATATGGAATACAAATCAAACTTCAAGCTATACGTTGTTCTTTCACTTTAGAATGAAAATTTCCAGATAGAAATAACATGAAAAAAATTGTGAATCTTAATCACAATGTCGCAAAAGTAAATGATGCATTCAGATGTATTGTTTGGACAATCCAGTACACAGCAAACAGTACAATAAAGACTTTAAAAAATGAGTTGGAGATGCCGGTGTTGGACTGGGGTGTACAAAGTTAAAAATCACACAACGCCAGGTTATAGTCCAACAGGTTTATTTGGAAGCAGTAGCTTTCACTAGCTTCCAAATAAACCCGTTGTACTGTAACCTGATGTTGTGTGATTTTTGACTTCAAAAAAAGACCTCACTGGAATACTGTGCCCAGTTGTGGGTCCCTTTATGGTGAATTTCCCTCCTTAAATATCTTTGTTGCTCTTACCAGCCGGGTGGCATTTTTGTGCTGGGGGGAGGGTGCTATGAGTCTGCAGAGTGACAGGCTGGCTGAGAGGGCAACTACTTGGCACATACAATATAGTGTGGATAAATGTGAGGTTATCCACTTTGGTGGCAAAAAACAGGATTATTATCTGGATGGTGGCATTTTAGGAGAAGGTGAGGTGCAATGAGATCTGGGTATCTAGTGCAACAGTCACTGAAGGTGGCATGTAGATGCTGCAGGCGATGAGGAAAGCTAATGGTATGCTGGCCTTCATAGTGAGATGATTTGGTATAGGAGTAGAGACGGCTTGTGGCAGCTGTACAGGTGAGGCCACACTTTGAGTATTGTGTACAGTTTTGGTCTCCTAGTCTGAGGAAGGACATTCTTGCTACTGAGGGAGCCCAGCGAAGGTTCACCAGACTGATTCCCAGGATGGCAGGGCTGACATATGAGGAAAGACTGGATCAACTGGGCTTGTACTCATTGGAATTTAAAAGAACAAGGGAGGATATATAAAATACAGAAACATATAAAATCCTGATGGGACTAGGCAGACTAGATGCGGGAATAATGTTCCTGGTGTTGGGGAAGTCCAGAACTATAGTCACAGTCTATGAAAAGGGGTAAGTCATTCAGGACTGAGATAAAGAAGAGTGTCTTCACTCAGAGAGTTGTGAACATGTGGACTTCTCTCCTACAGGAAGCTGTTGGGGCCAGTTTGTTAGATATATTCAAGAGGGAGCTGGACATGGCCCTTGTGGCTAAAGGGATCAAGGGGTATGGAGGGAGAGCAGGAGTGGTATACTGTAATGGCATGATCAGCCATGATCATATTGATTACTGCGGAATGGCCTACTCCTGTGCCTATGTTTCTATGTAATACTTTCCACAAAATCTACATCTTTGTAGATCAAGCTTTTTGTAACCGGGCTTAAAAGCACCTCATTTGATTTTGTCACAAATTTTGCTGTGTAGTTAAGCACTGATTTGAGACATTTTACAATATTAAAAGTTATTATTTAAAGGCATATTGTTGTTTTATAAGATGTTGAGAAGACTGAAGTCCCAGTGTGAGTTTGAATTCCCCAGAACATAAGAAAGTGACCTGTGACTTGTTTGGACAAATTAAAATTTTTATGTTTCTTTGGAAAGCATTCTATACATGTCTATACATGTTGTGGTAAACCCCTTTGTAATCTTAATTAGCATATCAAACCTTTGACCGTTAACTGTTACCCGACCTTGTGTCCCACCCTACGTTGTTTAGATTCTGACACTGTCTGTCATTTCCCAATCTTTCTGAATGTTCTTGCTGTAAGTTCAGGATTTTACTTTCACCTGATTTCTAATGCCTTGCAGTTTTTTTCTCTTGCTACACACACTCTGGGATCTGTGGGTTAACTATCAGTCTGAACTTTGAAGGAGGATTCTTTACATTACAAGTGTCTGTGGCTCCTTGTCTATTCACATCTGGCTTCCAATGTTTCATGTTGTTCCAAATAAAAATGCTGTACCACCTTGAATAGAAAACCCTTCCATCACTGTTTGAGGGCCTGCTCAGTTGGCCGGGTGCCTGGTGAGTGATGCTAAAAGAAAATTGAGGGTTTGGTTAAGAAAAAGAAGAAAGCATATGTAAGGTACAGACAGGATAGATCGAGTGAATCCTTAGAAGAGTATAAAGGAAGTATGAGTATACTTAAGAGGGAAATCAGGAGGGCAAAATGGGGACATGAGATAGCTTTGGCAAATGGAATTAAGGAGAATCCAAAGAGTTTTTTACAAATACATTAATGGTTAACTAGGGAGAGAATAGGGCCCCTCAAAGATCAGCAAGGCAGTCTTTGTGTGGAACCGCAGGAGATGGGGCAGATACAAAACAAGTATTTTGCATCAGTATTTAATATGGAAAAGGACATGGAAGATATTGAATGTGGGGAAATAGATGGTGACATCTTGAAAGATGTCCATATTACAGAGGGGGAAGTGCTGGATGTCTTGAAACGAGTAAAGGTGGATAAATCCCCAGGACCTGATCAGGTGTATCCTAGAACTCTGTGGGAAGCTAGAGAAGTGATTGCTGGGCCTCTTGCTGAGATATTTGTATCATCGATAGTCACAGGTGAGGTGCCGGAAGACTGGAGGTTGGCAAATGTGGTGCCACTGTTTAAGAAGGGTGGTAAGGACAAGCCAGGGAACAATAGACCAGTGAGCCTGACCTCGGTGATGGGCAAGTTGTTGGAGGGAATCCTGAAGGACAGGCTGTACTTGTATTTGGAAAGGCAAGGACTAATTAGGGATAGTCGACATGGCTTTGTGCGTGGGAAATCATGTCTCACAAACTTGAATGAGTTTTTTGAAGAAGTAACAAAGAGGATTGATGAGGGCAAAGCGGTAGATGTGATCTATATGGACATCAGTAAGGCGTTCGATAAGGTTCCCCATGAGAGACTGATTAGCAAGGTTAGATCTCATGGAATACAGGGAGAACTAGCCATTTGGATACAGAACTGGCTCAAAGATAGAAGACAGAGGGTAGTGGTGGAGGGTTGTTTTTCAGACTGGAGGCCTGTGACCAGTGGAGTGCCACAAGGATCGGTGCTGGTTCCTCTACTTTTTGTCATTTACATAAATGATTTGGATGTGAATATAAGGGCTATAGATAGTAAATTTGCAGATGACACCAAAATTGGAGGTGTAGTGGACAGCAAAGAGTGTTACCTCAGATTACAACAGGATCTTGATCAGATGGGCCAATGGGCTGAGAAGTGGCAGATGGAGTTTAACTCAGATAAATGCGAGGTGCTGCACTTTGGGAAAGCAAATCTTAGCAGGATATAGCAGGTAAGGTCCAAGAGAGTGTTGCTGAACAAAGAGACCTCGGAGTGCAGGTTCATAGCTCCTTGAAAATGGAGTCGCAGGTAGATATGATAGTGAAGAAGGCGTTTGGTACAGGAGTACAGGGGTTGGGAGGTCATGTTGCGGCTGTACAGGACATTGGTTAGGCCACTGTTGGAATATTGCGTGCAATTCTGGTCTCCTTCCTATCAGAAAGATATTGTGAAACCTGAAAGGGTTCAGAAACGATTTACAACGATGTTGCCAGGGTTCGAGGATTTGAGCTATAGGGAGAGGCTGAACAGGCTGGGGCTGTTTTCCCTGGAGCGTCGGAGGCTGAGGGGTGACCTTATAGAGGTTTACAAAATTATGAGGGACATGGATAGGGTAAATAGACAAAGTCTTTTCCCTGGGGTCAGGGAGTCCAGAACTAGAGGGCATAGGTTTGGGGTGAGAGGGGAAAATATAAAAGAGACCTAAGGGGCAACCTTTTCACAGAGAGGGAGGTATGTGTATGGAATGAGCTGTCAGAGGAAGTGGTGGAGGCTGGTACAATTGCAACATTTAAGAGGCATTTGGATGGGTATATGAATAGGAAGGGTTTGGAGGGATATCGGCTGAGTGCTGGCAGGTGGGACTAGATTGCGTTGGGATATCTGGTCAGCATGAACAGGTTGGACCAAAGGGTCTGTTTCCATGCTGTACATCTCTATGAAAAGTGTGGGTTCAATTCCAGCACTGGCTGAGGTTACCATGAAGGACTCTCCTTCACAACCTCTCCCCTTGTCTGAAGTGTAGATACCCTTAAACCACCACCAATTCTTCAGGACTGAGGGTGGATGTAAGAGGAGCTGCAGATGGAAGGACAGGGTGGTGAAATGGGGATAGGTGTATACAGGTTGAGGGTACGTACGATCTCGTTGGTCGATGGGAGGAATGAGATTGTGTTGGCATTATTGGGGATCTTTCAGGAATCACTAGAGTTGAGAATGGTCCCAGAGGATTGGAAAGTGACTAGTGTAACACCTGTACTTAAAAAGGGAGGACAGCAAAAGACAGGAAACTAGTTAACCGGGCTTTAGTCATCAGTGAGATTTTATCATCCATTATTAAGGATGAGATTGTAGAGTAGTTGGAAGTGCATGGGAACATAGTGCTGAGTCAGCATAGCTTCACAAAGGGGAGGTCACGCTGACAAATCTGTTAGAATTCTTTGAGAGGTAACAAGCAATTAGACAAAGGCGAGGCAATGGATGTGATCTATTTGGAATTCCAGAAGGTCTTTGACAAGGTGCCATGCAGGAGGCTGTTAAATAAGGCAAGAGCCCATGGTGTTAGTGTGATAAAAATAGAAATTGCTGGGAAAGCTCCATTGGTCTGGAAGCATCTATTCTGAGGAAGGTTCAGTCAACTGCTAGCTCCCATGCACTTCCAAGTACTCTGCAATCTCATTCTTAATAATGGATGCTACCTCCTTCAGAATCCAAGGGTGAAGTTCATCTGGGCCAGGTGATTTATCCACCTTCTGACCTTTCAGCTTCCCTAGTATCAGTTCCTCAGTGATAGCTGCTACCCTCATCTCCAGCCGCTGACTCTCCTGAAGTTCTGGCCTGCTGCCAGTATCTTCCATTGTGAAGCCTGATGCCAAGTACCTGATTAGTTCCTCCACCAATTCTTTGTTCCCCATTACTACTTCTCCAGCCTAATTTTCCAGCAGTGATTCTCTCTTACCTTTGATATCTGTAAAAGATTATTGCAATCTTCTTTTATATTACAATCTAGCTTACCCTCGTTTTTCAATTTCTGTTCCTTTGTTGCTTTCTTCATTCAAGTGAGCTGTTGGGCAAAATAACCTGCCTTTTTGCTGTATATCCTGAGAAATTCTTTGCATTGTAAAATGGTCAAGTTGCTATTCCCAGAATACATCATGATGTGAGTGATGTTTAAAAAAAACAAGAAAATGATTTGTCGGCAAGAAGATGTTCTTTCGTTGGCAAGGAATTATTATTAAGAAGTCACTGGGTTATTAAGAAGATCTCCCAGGTAAGAGTGTTGTACACATCACAAAGAATCACCAGGTTAGTAATGAAAACAGCAAAAACAACAAAACTGGAAAGCAAAGAGTATGCCAGAATGAATGGTCTGGATTGATAAACTGAATGTGAGTGATTGGAAAACCTGAGACCACAATCTTTGACCTCACAGTTCAGCAGAGAGACAGCATCAAAAGGACAAAAGGCCCTCACGCCTCCCCAAAGTGAAAGCAGGTGAGGTCGTTTATTTTTTTGCATGACCATTGTTTAGACACTGAACATGTCAAAACTCACTTGAGTTTAACAAACAGGCTTTGCAACTGAGAACAGTTTTGGGATTAACTACCCTCTAACTCCACACTGTCTGCTTGTACTAATCCCTCCCTAGATTCATGAACAGCTCTCTCCTTGAGTGGCACGGTGGCTCAGTGGTTAGCACTACTGCCTCACAGCACCAAGGACCCAGGTTTGAAATCAGCCTTGAGCAACTGTCTGTGTGGAGTTTGTACATTTTCCCTGTGTCTGCGTGGGTTTCCTCCGGGTGCTCTGCTTTCTTCCCACAAGCCCTGAAGAAGGGCTTATGCCCGAAACGTCGATTCTCCTGCTCCTTGGATGCTGCCTGACTTGCTGCGCCTTTCCAGCAACACATTTTTCAGCTTTCTTCCCAAAGATGTGCAGGTTAGGGTGGATTGACCCTGTTAAATTGCCCATTGTATTTAGAGATATACAAGCTAGGTAGGTGAGCCACGGCATATGTAGGGTACAGGTAAAAGGGGGTGGGATGCTCTTCAGAGTGTCAGTAAGGGCTGAATAGACTGTTTCCACAATGTCGGGATTCCATGCACTTCAGCTGCTTTGCTTTTATTGTCGTAAGGGATATTATCTTTTTCCAAAGTCAACTTTATTTTGCTCTCCTTTTCCAGTCTCTGCTCAACTCCAGCTGTGTGCATCCAACACCATCCTGTCAGAAATGTAGACTCTCCTGCTGCTCGCATGCTGCCTGACCTGCAGCGCTTTTCCAACACCACACACTCTCGATTCTGATCTCCAGCATCTGCAGGCCTCACTTTCGCCCACCCTTCCATCAACCTTTTCCACATGCCTGACCCCAAATGTGGCCCTCATTTCCCTCTAACCTCAATTGCAGGAAATAAAATGAACACGTAGCAGCTCAATACAACCAATGTATCAACCTTTCCAATCACGACCAGAAATGTTTAATATCCATCCAACATCCCTCACCATTCAATGATTAATGATCTGATTTATTCTTAGACATCTTTAGTTTACTAATGGAAAGGTGGATTTGTTACAACATGGGTTAATATTTCCTTCCCTGATAGGTAGAAAAACTACTTTAAAATTCTAACCATGTTTTCAACTGCAGTTTCCAAGCTGAATTGTCTCTACAAAGGCGCGCTCCCAGTTACAAGGTTTTCATTAGCTGCTATGCATTGTGAAATGAGGAGTTCTATAAAAGGATGGAAGGATTATCAGTCTGTTTGTTATTACTGTTTTGCACAAATGGGAGGCAATTTGTGTTTTTAGCAAAGAGCTTGAGGGACCAATAAGCAATTCATTTTACAGCTCATGTATAGCATCAGTTCCAACAATTGGTTTTGGCAATACAGTTTCAGTGAATTAACTATCTGCCTTTGCCCCAGATCAGGTAAAGATTGCAATATTCTGACCTACAGGGGCATTTTGTCAATCATCTGTCTCGTCATGGAGAACGTGGGTGCATATTAATGTGAAGCTGTCATTAAACTGTCCCCTATCAAATTCTCCCAAGATAAGTACAGTATGGGGTTAGATACAGGGCTCTACACTGTCTCCATCAAACACTCTCACAGCACTAGGTAGAGCATAAAGCTTCCTTTACACTGTCCCTATTAATCACTCGCAGAACAGATGCAGCACAAGGTTAGATATGGAATAAAGCTTCGCCTACACTGTCCTGTACATCATTTGCAGGTGGAAGGGTTGAAAAAAGTCTAAAGAACGAATAAATAATGGTCTGCAAAATTCACATTAAAAACTTGGTTATGTCAATAGTTTTACAATGACATTATTCACAGTTAAAGCAGACAAATCTGAGCTTTTGAGAACATTTCTATTCCATTATTAAGACTGACTGCTTTCGCCTCTGTAATAACACCCAGATCTAATTTTACCTTAGTTCATCGGTTCCTCATCCAGCCTTCTATTACCTCCAGACTTGATTATTCCAGTGTCTCCTAGTCTACACCCCATCGTCCAATTTCCAGAAACTTGAGTTCATCCAAAACACTGCTGCCATACTTCAACCTAATGTCCTGTTCACCAATAAACTCTTGTATCATTGAATCCACTGCTTTAGCTAAATATGTGAGCACCATTTTAAATTAAATATCCCCCGTGCGGTTTGGTGTAAAATCCTGAATTCCTGTCAATTCCCTTGGGAGATTTTGCGATATTAAAGGAGCGATGTAAATTCATGTTGATTTTGCTGAATCATTTATGTTTCAATATATATCAGATGTTCCAATTCGTGGTCATGTGGTTTTGGGGCCAGGCCAGAGAGTTTTGGTTCTACAGTAGACTGGTCAAGGAGGAGACACAGTCAGAAATATCTTCATGCCTGGGTTCCTGTAGAACTTGATTATCAGAGATCTACCAAGACTTACCTCTGATCATTTCACATGCAAGTGTTGGAAGGGACAGTATAGAAGAAGCTTTATTCTTGTCAAGAGCTGCACCTCTTCTGAGAGTGATTGATGGGGACAGAGTAGAGGAAACTTCACCCTGTATCCAATACTGTGAGTGTATTTGATGGAAACAGTATCGAGAGAGCTTTGCTCTGTATTTATATTTGCATTGTTTAGAGACTGGTATCCACATGTGCTTCTTTCCTCAATCTATTTCAAATTGAGTTAACTCCTCCCACACTGTACTATTTAAACTCTGTGGGAAGCAACTCTGTGACATTGTCAAAAAGGTGCTTCAGGGTCCTAAAGCTGTTGCACAAATTCCACCAATCAAATTCACAACTAATCTTGGATGAACCTGTTTGGGAAAGGTCACAGCACAAAAACAGATAAGTGATTATGTTTAAGTGTGGCCTTACAGTAGGTCTGCAGTAGTGAGTAGAGGGATTCTTTCTTGATTATATGTTTTATTGAGATATGTCTCTTGATTAAACTTAAAAATATAAGCCATAAGTATTAAGTTAGCCTGGAACAGTATTTTGTAGAAGAATAAGACAGTGCTATTTTCTCAGTCTGTAGATTGAAAGAAGCAAAATGGTTCTTGTGGGAGTTTAGGGAGAGCTTACATATTACTGAGGCTTATATCTGCAATAAATGTCATTGGTTGCAAATCCTATCATATTGAATGGATCAATTGGAGAGGCAGTTAGAGGCAATAAGGAATTTACAAGAGCAAAGGGATGTGATAGATGGCAGTTATAGAAAGGGAGAAAAGTCTCAGATACAGTCACATAGATGGGTTAACTCCATGAAAGGTAAGAGAGGTAGGCAGGTAGTGCAGGAGTCTTCTGTGGCTATCCTCATTTCAAACGAGTATGCTGTTTTGGAAAATGTAGGCGGTGATGGACTCTCAGGGGAATGTAGCACAAACAGCCACGTTTCTGGTATTGAGACTGGCTCTAATGCAGTGAGAGGTATGTCAGGTTCCAAGAGATCAATTGTGTTCGGGGACTCTCCAGTCAGACAGATGTTTCTGTGACCAACAGCGAAACATCAGAATGGTGTGTTGCCTCCCTGGTGTCAGGATCAAGGATGTCTCAAAAAATGTGCAGAATGTTCTCAAGGGGGAGAGGGACCAGCAGGAGATCATTGTACACATTGGAATCAATGACATAGGAAGGGAAAAGGATGGGATTCTGAAGGGAGAGTACAGAGAGTTAGGCAGGAATTTAAAAAGGAGATCCTCGAGAGTAATAATATCTGGATTACTCCCAGTGCTACGAGCTAGTGAGGGCAGGGATAGGAGAATAGAGCCGATGGTTGCATGGCTGAGGAGCTGGTGTTTTGGAGAAGGATTCACATTTTTGGATCATTGGAATCTCTTCTGGGGTAGAAGTGACCTGTACAAGAAGGATGGATTACACCTGAATTGGAAGGGGACTAATATATTGGCAGGGAAATTAGCTAGAGCTGCTCAGGAGGATTTAAACTATTGAGGTGGGGGTGGGTGGGTTTCAGGGAGATAGTGAGGAAAGAGATCAATCTGAGGCTGGTACAGTTCAAAAAAGAAGTGAGTCAAACAGTCAGGGCAGGCAGGGACAAGGCAGAGAACAAGGTAGGACTGATAAATTAAACTGCATATATTTCAATGCAAGGGGCTGAACAGGGATGGCAGATGAACTCAGAACATGGTTAGGAACATGGGGCTGGGATATCATAGCAATTACAGAAACATAGCTCAGGGATGGGCAGGACTGGCAGCTTAATGTTCCAGGATACAAATGCTACAGGAAGGACAGAAAGGGAGGCAAGAGAGGAGGGGGAGTGGCATTTTTGATAAGGGATAGCATTACAGCTGTGCTGAGGGAGGATATTCTCAGAAATACATCCAGGGAAGTTATTTGAGTGGAACTGAGAAATAAGAAAGGGATTATCGTCTTATTGGGATTGTATTATAGACCCCCTAATAATCAGAGGGAAATTGAGAAACAAATTTGTAAGGAGATCTCAGTTATCTGTAAGAATAATAGGGTAGTTATGGTAGGGGATTTTAAATTTCCAAACATCGACTGGGACTGCCACAGTGTGAAGGGTTTAGATGGAGAGGAATTTGTTAAGTGTGTACAGGAACATTTTCTGATTCAATATGTGGATGTACCAATGAGAGAAGGTGCAAAACATGACCTACTCTTGGGAAATAAGGCAGGGCAGGTGACTGAAGTGTCAGTGGGGGAGCACTTTGGGACCAGCAACCATAATTCTATTAGATTTGAAATAGTGATGGAAAAGGATAGACCAGATCTAAAAGTTGAAGTTCTAAATTGGAGAAAAGCCAATTTTGACATTATTAAGCAAGAACTTTCAAAAGTAGTTGTTTGCAGGTAAAGGGACGGCTGGGAACTGGGAAACCTTCAGAAATCAGATAACGAGAGTCCAGAGAAAGTATATTCCTGTCAGGGTGAAAGGAAAGGCTGGTAGGTGTCGGGAATGCTGGATGACTAAAGATATTGCAGGTTTGGTAAAGAGAAAGAAAGAAGCATATATTAGGCTATAGACAAGATAGATCGAGTGAATCCTTAGAAGAGTTCAAAGGAAGTAGGAATATATTTAAGAGGGAAATCAGGAGGGCTAAAAGGGGACATGAGATAGCTTTGGCAAAGAGAGTTAATGAGAATCCAAAGGGTTTTTACAAATATGTTAAGGACAAAAGGGTAACTAGGGAGAGAATAGGGCCCCTCAAAGTTAGCAAGGCGGCATTTGTGTGGAGCCAGAGGAGATGGGGGAGATACTAAATGAGTATTTTGCATCAGTGTTTGCTGTGGAAAAGGACATAGAAGATATCGAACGTAGGGAAATAGATGATGACATGTTGAAAAATGTCCTGTTATAGAGGAGGAAGAGCTGGATGTCTTGAAACACATAAAAGTGGAAAAATCTCCAGGACCTGATCAGGTGTACCCTAGAGCTTTGTGGGAAGCTAGGGAAGTAATTTCTCGGCCTTTATTGAGATATTTGTATCATTGATCATCACAGGTGAAGTGCTGGAAGACTAGTGGTTGGCTAACATAGTGCCACTGTTTTAGAAGGGTGGTAAGGACAAGCCAGGGAACTATAAACCAGTGGGCCTGACATTGGCAGTGAGCAAGTTGTTGGAGGGAATCCTGAGGGACAGGATGTACATGTATTTGGAAAAACAAGGAGGGGATTAGGGATAATCAACATGGCTTTGTGCATGGGAAATCATGTCTCACAATCTTGATTGAGTTTTTTTTAAAGAAGTAACAAAGAGGATTGATGAGTGCAGAGCGGTGGATGTGATCTGTATGGACATCAGTAAGGCTTTGACAAGGTTTCCCATGGGAGACTGATTAGCAAGGTTAGATCTCATGGAATACAGGGAGAAGTAGCCATTTGGATACAGAAGTGGCTCAAAGGTAGAAGACAGAGGGTGGTGATGGAGGGTTGTTTTTCAGACTGGAGGCCTGTGACCAGTGGAGTGCCACAAGGATCGGTGCTGGGTCCACTACTTTTCATCACTTAAATAAATGATTTGGATGTGAATATAAGGGCTATAGTTAGTAAGTTTGCAGATGACACCAAAATTGGAGGTTTAGTGGACAGCGAAGAGTGTTACCTCAGATTACAACAGGATCTGGACTAGATGGGCCAATGGGCTGAGGAGTGGCAGATGGAGTTTAATTCAGATAAATGCGAGCTGCTGCATTTTGGGAAAGCAAATCTTAGCAGGACTTATACACTTAATGGTAAGGTCCTAGGGAGTGTTGCTGAACAAAGAGACCTTGGAGTGCAGATTCATAGCTCCTTGAAAGTGGAGTGGCAGGTAGATAGGATAGTGAAGAAGGCGTTTGGTATGCTTTCCTTTATTGGTCAGAGTATTGAGTACAGGAGTTGGGATGTCATGTTGCGGCTGTACAGGACATTGGTTAGGCCACTGTTGGAATATTGCGTGCAATTCTGGTTTCCTTCCTATTGGAAGGATGTTGTGAAACTTGAAAGAATTCAGATAAGATTTACAAGGATGTTGCCAGGGTTGGAGGATTTGAGCTATAGGGAGAGGCTGAACAGTCTGGGGCTGTTTTCCCTGGAGAGTCGGAGGCTAAGGGGTGACCTTATAGAGATTTATAAAATTATGAGGGGCATGGATAGGGTAAACAGACAAAGTCTCTTCCCCTGGGGTGCAGGAGTACAGAACTAAATGGCATAGGTTTAGGGTGAGAGGGGAAAGATATAAAAGAGACCTAAGGGGCAACATTTTTACTCAGAGGGAGCTATGTGTATGGAATCAGCTGCCAGAGGAAGTGGTGGAGGCTCGTATCATTGCAACATTTAAAAGGCATTTGGATGGGAATATGAATAGGAAGGGTTTGGAGGGATATGGACCTGGTGCTGGCAGGTGGGACTAGATTGGGTTGGGATATCTGGTCGTCATGGACGAGTTGGACCGAAGGGTCTGTTTCCGTGCTGTACATCTCTGTGAGTCTATAAGATGCACGCTGAGATTAAATAACTCAATCCAATTGAAGGATTAGATGAGAGGTCTTTCTCATGGTACGACTCAGCATTCACTTGACAACGACAAAATGGAGCATAGGTCAGAGGAACAATTTCTGATGATTGAAAGTCTTAGCTGGAGGCATCGGCTCTGGATTATGAAGCAAAACTGACATTCACATTCATTTGTGGAATACGTATTATGGTCTTATAGAATTTCCCAGAAAATCATATTGAAGAGCTCAGTGTTATTCCTGCTATCACTGGGAGTTCATGCACATTGGAAAATGTCAATCAGATTGAGATCTATGAGCCAGACAAAGGATTATCTGCAAAGTTTAACATTAATCCATGAAATTTAAGCAAATAAACAGAATTGCTGAAAGTTTGAAAAGTATTTCCAAGTACTGACAATAGAGAATGTAAACAGCAATTGCAGGAAATTGTCAGCAAATCTGGCAGTGTCTGCACTTCATTCAGGGAAGAGTCATACTGAACTTGAAACATTAACTCTGTTCCTCTCTCCATAGATATGGCCAGACCTGCTGAGTTTCTTCAACAGTTAATGTATTTATTTAAGATTTCTAGCGTTTCCAGAGTTTTCTTTTTATAAAGAGGAACAATGTCTTGATGAGAAGCTTTGTGTAAGGGTTGACAGAACAGTCGTCTACTCACCAGCCAATTCTTCATCAATACTCTGAAGTCAATGCTATCAATATCCAGGGATACAAAGTTAAAAAAGTCACACAACTCCAGGTTATAGTCCAACAGGTTTAATGGGAATCACTAGCTTTCTGAGCGCTGCTCCTTCATCAGGTGGTCCACAATCACCTGATGAAGGAGCAGCGCTCCGAAAGCTAGTGCTTCCAATTAAACCTGTTGGACTATAACCTGGTGTTGTGTGATTTTTAATTTTGTACACCCCAGTCCAACACCGGCATCTCCAAATCATGAATATCCAGGGAGTTACCAATGATCAGAAACTCAACTGAACTCGCCTTATAAATACTACAGCTGCAGGAACAGATCAGAGGCTAGGAATCTTGCAGTGAGTAACTCATCTCCTGACACCCCAAAGCCTGACCACCATCGACAAGGCACATGTCAGGAGTGCGTTGGAATACTCCCCACTTGCCCTGGATTGGTACAGTTCCAACAACTCTCAAGAAGCTTGATACGACCCAAGAGAAAGCAGCCCACTGAATTGGCACCACATCCATAAGTATCCCACTCCCTCCACCAATGGTACTCAGTAGCAGCAGTGTGTACTATCTACAAGATGCTTTCCAGAAATTCATCAAGGCTCCTCAGACAGCCACATCCATGGCCATTTAGAAGGAAAGGATTGCACAGACATGGGAACCTGCAAGCGCCCCTGAAGCCACTCAGCATCCTGACTTGGAAATATATCACCGTTCCTTCACCGTCACTGGGTCAAAATCTTGGAACCCACTCCCCAGTGGCACTGTGGGTGTACCTGCAGCAAACCGAGCAGTTCAGGAAGGCAGCTCACCACCACCCCTTCTCAAGAGTAATGGTGAATGGGCAGCACAAACTGATCCAGTCAGTAGTGCCTACATATGCTTAATATGAAAATGCCTTAATAATATTAAGAATGAGGAGAGACTTGCGTTTGTAGGTCCCACAGCCCTTCATGGCCAACGAAATGCTCTTTGAGTGAAATTGCTGGTGGCCTGGTGGAAACATATTTGCTAATTTGTGCATGATAAGATTCCACTAACTGCAATGAGATAATGAGCTGATCAGGATCCCGATGAAGGGTCCGAACCCAAAATGTCAATCTCCTGCTCCTCTGATGCTGCCTGACCTGCTGTGCTTTCTCCAGTTCCATACTTTATCGACTCTGCCTTTGCAGCATCTACAGTCATAGAGTCGTAGAGATGTACAGCACGGAAACAGACCCTTCGGTCCAACCTGTCCATGCTGACCAGATATCCCAACCCAATCTAGTCCCACCTGCCAGCACCCGGCCCATATCCCTCCAAACTCTTCCTATTCATATACCCATCCAAATGCCTCTTAAATGTTGCAATTGTACCAGCCTCCACCACTTCCTCTGGCAGCTCATTCCATACACGTACCACCCTCTGTGTGAAAAGTTACCCTGGAGGTCTCTTTTATATCTTTCACCTCTCACCCTAAACCCATGCCCTCTAGTTCTGGACTCCCCGCCCCCAGGGAAAAGACTTTGTCTATTTATCCTATCCATGCCCCTCATAATTTTGTAAACCGCTGTGAGGTCACCCCTCAGCCTCCGACGCTCCAGGGAAAACAGCCCCAGCCCGTTCAGCCTCTTCCTGTAGCTCAGATCCTCCAAACCTGGCAACATCATTGTAAATCTTTTCTGAACCCTTTCAAGTTTCACAACATCTTTCCGATAGGAAGGAGACCAGAATTGCATGCAATACTGAGCAGATAATCCTTGCTTAAAGAGTCAAAACATTGGCCAGAACACAAAGGAGAAATCTGATCTTCTTCGAAATTGTGCCGTGGAGTCTTTCATATTCACCTGAGAGGGTCAGAGATCTCATTCAAATAGCGGCACCTCTGGCAATGTTGCATTCCACCAGTGCGGCACTGAGAGTGTCAGCTCAGGTGATGTCTCCAAGTCTCTGGAGTAGAGCTTGGACCTGCAACCTTTGACTCAGAGGTGAGAAACAGCGCTGCTCACTGAACTGTAGTAATACCTCGGGATGTTTGTTCCTAGATTAAAGACAGAATACAGGACCTTACTACCTGAGGCACTTCGCCAGAAATGCAATTAACGCCAATCACAGAATGTTACAGTGCATTTGGAGGCTGTTGTGGGCTTTATTTTCATCTAGCTGAGACAGGAATCATTTAAATTTTTAATTGTTCCCATTTATCAATATTGTGGCCCTGCAGAGATCGGTGAACACTATTTGCATATGCACAAGAGTAGAGCATCTGCAAATAAATATTCATAGAGACCCACATGACAATAAGCCAGGAGTATGGAGGCGTTGTAGTTACAAAAACAGAAAATGATGGAAAAACTCTGCTGGTCTGACAGCAACAGACTTCTGAAGAAGGGTCACTGGATCCAAAACATTAACTCTGCTTTCTCTCTTCACACATGCTGTCAGACCTGCTGAGTTTGAAAACAGAAAATAGAAAATAAAATAGAATCCCGACAATGTGGAAACAGGCCATTTGGCCCAACAAGTCCACACCGACCCTCTGAACAGTATCCCACCCAGACCCATTCCCCTACCCTATTACTCCACATTTATCCCTGACTATTGTACCTAACCTACACATCCCTTACACTATGGGCAATTTAGCATGGCCAATTTACCTAACCTGCACATCTTTGGACAGTGGGAGGAAACCCACACAGACACAGGGAGGATGTGCAGTCACCCAAGGCTGGAATTACCAAGTTCCATGAGGCAGTGGTGCTAACCAGTGAGCCACCATGCCACCCACCAAGTTTCCCCAGCAGTTTCTGTTTGTTTTTCTGATTTACAGCATCTGCAGTTCTTTGTGAATTTTTTGGGGAGTTATGTTGTTGGATGTATAATTCAGATGCCTGCACCAAAGACATTAATTCAAACCCCACAGTGGAAGTGAGGGATTTAAATTCAATTGATAAAAGAGATGTACAATTAAAAAGCTAGCCTCAGTAACAGTGACCGTAAAATTGCTCAATTATTGCGAACATCCACTGGTTCAGCTATAACATTTTGGGAAGGCAAATCTGCCTTCTAGACCTACTCTGGGTCTATATGTGATTCCAGACCGGAGGAAGTCTGCAGAGAGCTGCAATGGTTGTGGCTGAGATTCATCATGAGGATCTCTGTGACAGGAATCTGTGCTCTACGGTCTGTTCCCCAGGACACACACTGAGACAACTGTAGCTGGAGGACCATCAACTCAGTGAAAGATGCTCTTTGGTCTGCCCGAAACTTGTTTTTTAGGTTAGATTAAATTCCCTACAGTGTGGAAACAGGCCCTTCGGCCCAACAAGTCCACACCGACCCTCCAAAGAGCAACCCAGCCAAAGCCATTCCCCTACATTTACCTAACACTAATGCACCTAACACTACGGGCAATTTGGCCTGGCCAATTCATCTAACCTGTACATCTTTGGATTGTGGGAGAAAACCAGATAAGGGGAGAATGTGCAAACTCCACACAGACAGTTGTCCGAGGCAGGAATTGAACTCGGGTCCCTGGCGCTGTGAGGCAGCAGTGCTAACCACTGAGCCACCATGCCACCCGTGTTGGTCTCCTAGTGTGAGGATCTTGGCCGAGTGTTGCAGACCGGAACATTCCAAGGTCCACCACGTGCTAAGGGATGCGCTAGAGCTTGGGGCAGCTGCCACCAGGGTGGTGTGGGGAAAGACCACCGTCTGAGGTCTTTCAGCCAAAGTACAATGGGGTTCCCTTCAGCTTTTGGACCCTTCTGTTGCCTCAAATACCTGTAAATAGTATAAGTCAGAAATGTCTTGGGTTCATTGGAACTGTCAGAAAAGTCAAGCTCCAATGTTTGTTTGTTCTCCACGTGCTAAACTTAACTGTTTTAGTGACTATGTACGTATATAAACTCATTTTATGAATAAAGTATATTTCTGAAATTAAAAAAAAAATTGCCTCCAAACCCATAGTGGTGTGGTTCCACTCTTAACTACCGTTTGAGGCAAGCAGTGCTGTTAACTTCACAAGGGCTAAGCCAAAATACTGAAGATGCTTAAAGATTGAAACAAGCACAAATAATGCTGGAGAAACTCAACAGGCCCGGCCACATCCCCTCAGAGCTGAAGGAGAGTCATACCAGACTCGAAACATTAAGTCCATTTCTCTCTCTGTAGATGCTGCCAGACCTGCTGAGCTTCACCACTGTTCGTTTTAGCTTCTCAAGGGCAGTTGAGGATGGTCAATGAATACTGGCTTTACCCGTGATCCATTTACAACTTGTGAATCAATTAAAAAATAGGAGGAGAGTATTGTGGATCAGATGGAGCACTGTATGGAGCTGTTGGTAACTCTTGTGCAAATAGACAATTGGATTTACAGTCGAACCTCGATTATCTGAATGAAACGGGGTGGGGAGTATTTTGTTAGGATAATTGATCATTTGGATAATCGATCTGATCGTAAACAAGCAGTAATGTATGAGTGCCAGTTACCAAACATTTCTTGGTTATCTGGCAATGCACGCCATAATGCCGCTAAATTGATAACTTACAAAACTATGAGGGGCATGGATAGAATTGAGAGTCGGAGTCATTTTCCCAGAGTAGAAGTGTCAGTTGCTAGGGGAAATAGGTTTAAGGTAAAAAGAGGTTGAATTTGAAGCAGGAATTTTACACAGAGGGTGATAAATGTGCTGCCAAAGGAGGTGGTGGTGGCAGGTACAAAGGCAAATGTTTATGAGGTTATGGGGGCGGCACGGTGGCACAGTGGTTAGCACTGCTGCCTCACAGCGCCAGAGACCCGGGTTCAATTCCTGCCTCAGGCGACTGACTGTGTGGAGTTTGCACGTTCTCCCCATGTCTGCGTGGGTTTCCTCCGGGTGCTCCGGTTTCCTCCCACAGTCCAAAGATGTGCAGGGTCAGGTGAGTTGGCCATGCTAAATTGCCCGTAGTGTTAGGTAAGGGGTAAATGTACGGGTATGGGTGGGTTGCGCTTCGGCGGGTCGGTGTGGACTTGTTGGGCCGAAGGGCCTGTTTCCACACTGTAATCTAATCATACATGAAGAGAGTCATAAAGATATGCAGCACGGAAACAGGCCCTTTGGTCCAACTCGTCCATGCTGACCAGATTTCCGAAGTTCATCTAGTCTCATTTGTTGGGGTGAAAGAGAGGACTGCAGATCCTGGAGATCAGAATCGAAAAGTGTGGCGCTGGAAAAGTGCGGCAGGTCAGGCAGCATCTGAGGAGCAAGAAAGTCGATGTTTCAAGCATAAGCTCTTCCTCATGAATGTGCTTTTCCAGCACCACACATTTTGACCTTTATCTCTAAACCCTTCCTATTTGTATATCCATCCAGATGTCTTTTAATTTAATTTAAATTAATTTAACTTAATTTAATTTAATTTAATTGCTATAATTGCACCAGCCCCCACCACTTCCTTTGGCAGCTCATTTCATACATGCACCACCCAATACATGAAAATGTCCCTTAGGTCCCTTTTAAATCTTTCCCCTCGCACCTTAAACTTATGCCCTCTAGTTCTGGACTCCCCCACCTCTGGGAAAAGGCCATATCTCTTTACCCTATTCCTTGCCCCCCATGATTTCATAAACCTCCATAAGTTCACTCCTCAACCTCTGACACTCCAGGGGAAACAGCCCAAGCCTATTCAACCTCTCCAACTCTGGCAACATCTTTGTAAATCTTTTCTGAATGCTTTCAAGTTTCACAACATCTTTCTGATAGGAAGGAGACCAGAATTGCACACAATATTCCAACAGTGGCCTAACCAATGTCCTGTATAGCCGTAACATGACCTCCCAACTCCTGTACTCAATACTCTGACCAATAAAGGAAAGCATACCAAACTTCGCTACCCTATCTACCTATCTCTACTTTCAAGTATGAACCTGCACTCCAAGGTCTCTTTGTTCAGCAACACTGCCCAGGACCTTACCATTAAGTGTATAATTCCTGCTCTGATTTGACTTTCCAAAATACAGCATCTCACACTTATCTAAATTAAACTTCATTTGCCACTCCTTGGCCCATTGGCCCATTTCTGTTGTACTCTGAGATAACCTTCAGACAGGAGATAGCGGAAACGGAGCATGTAGAGGATTTTTAATTTCTAAAGGCGTCTTGTGTTGGTGCCAGCTTGGTGGGCCAAAGGGCCTGTTCCTGTGCTGTATTCTCCTTTATTCTTGGAGAAGCTGAGGAAGGTTAACCCCTTTGTTCTGTATGCCTTGCACATTGAAAGAAAGCAATATATTACACTGGAAATTCTAAATAAAAATAAAGTGGGCTAGAAATTCAGAAGAAAATCAAGAAGCACTTCTTTATTTCCTTACAAAAGGGTATCAGTAATGCTGCAGAAAGGCTCCTTTTCCATTGTCAGGGTGTGGGGATAAAAGCCGAGGGACTGGTGCACATTGGGGAGAGGACTGTGTAGTGGGAGATGGAATGAATTGTATGAATCCAACAAGCGGTGGATGGTACAGAGGCAATTGGAGCAATCAGGACTGAGATGGATAGACTCTTGTTGGATCAGGAATTGGTTTTTCACTTGGTTCTTTGATTTGGGTATCGCTTGCAAGGTCAGCACATGTTGCCCATTCCTAATTGCTCTAGAGAAGATGGGGGTGAGCTGCTTTCTCAATCTGCTGCAGTGAATGGGGTTAGATCCACCCAGAGTGCTGTTAGGGAGGGAATTCCAGGATGTTAACCTGGTGATGGAACAGTGATATGGTTCCAAGTTAGAATGGTGCATATATGAGGCATATATCGCAGCTGGAGTGGCCATCCATCTTCTACCCTTGTGCTTCTGGTTTATGGGGTTTACTGTCAAAGACACCTCGACATATTTCTGCGGTCCATCTTGTAGATGAAACACATTGCAGCTACCATTTGCCAGTGGCAAAGGAAATGAATTTCTGAAGAAGAGTTTAAGGTGTTCATCAAATAAGCAACCAAACTGGATGGTGCTGAGTTTGTTCAGTGATGTTGGTAGCTATAAAGAAAAGGCAGAATAGTTGAGTGTGAGAAACATTGACCGAGCTGTCCTTCCTGAAAACCTGGAAAGCGTTCTTCTTGATGTTTCCTGAATGAATCTGCAAAGGTTCCAGTGACGATGACCAATACTTAGTGACACCCATTTACATTTGCAAGGACAGTGGCTAAAATAAATTTGAACTTTTCCATATCCCTTTCTCCTTCAAAATATAACCATTATTTGTCCAAAGTGCTTTTTTAATCAATCCCTGTGGCAAAAGCTTTTGATTTTATTTTTAGTTTTTAATGGTGCATCCAGGCATGTATTGGGTTATTTAGAAGGGTAAATATTTATACTCTCATAATATATATGATGTTTTAATCTGACTTACATTTCTGGCAATTAAGCCCTAATTTCACAATAAAATCAATGATTGCATTGTTTATTACAGAAGCCTGTTTTGTGGACCTTTTTGTACTAACTCTAAGCTGAAGAATGTATTAAACTGGCCTTATCTGTAACTGGATATTTACCTTCATAGCCAGTGGCCACTGGGAGTGTAAGACGATAATGAACTCTCCAGCCTCAGTCATAACATTTCATGATTAATGGATCTGACAGAGTAGATAGAGAGAAACCATTTCCTCTGGGGACTGAGCCCAAATCAAGTGGGTTGGGCCTTAAAAATATAACACCATTCAGGGGTAACATCTGGATGTACATCTTTGCAAAAAGAGAAGTAGAAATCTGGGACTCTCTAAAAGAAAAACTAATAGGGTGACCAGAACTGGACACAATCTTCCAATTGTGGTCTCACCAGGGTTTTGTAGAGATTAGATTAGGTTCCCAAAGTGTGGAAACAGGCCCTTCGGCCCAACAAGTCCACACCGACCATCCAAAGAGCAACCCACCCAGACACATTTTCCTACATTTACCCCTAACACTATGGGCAATTTAACTTGGCCAATTCACCTAACCTGCACATCTTTGGACTGTGGGAAGAAACCAGAGCACCCGGAAGAAACCCACACAGACATGGGGAGAATGTGCAAACTCCACACAGACAGTTGCCTGAGGCAGGAATTGAACCTGGATCCCTGGCGCTGTGAGGCAGCAGTGCTAATCACTGAGCCAACGTGCCGTAGAGCTGCAGCAAAACCTCATGGCTCTTAAACTCGATCCCCCTGTTAATAAAAGCCAAAACACCTTGTGCTTTCTTAACATCTCTATCCACTTGGGTGGCAACTTTGAGGGATCTATGCACTTGAACACAAGATCCCACTGTTCCTTCACACTGCCAAGAATCCTGTCTTTAGTCCTATATTCAGCATTCAAGTTTGACCTTCCAAAATGCATCTTTGCAGTTATCCAGGCTGAACTCCATCTGCCATTTCTCAGCCCAGCTCTGCATCCTGTCTATGTCGTGCTGCAGCCTGCAATAGCCCTCGATACTATTGATGGCACATTCAATCATTGTGTCATCGGCAAATTTACTAACCTGCTCCTCAACCTCCTCATCCAAGTCATTTATAAAAATAGCAGAGGCCCAAGGAAAGAGCTCAGTGGGACACCACTCACCACTGACCTCCAGGCAGAATACTTTCCATCTACAACCACTGTCAGCCAACCAATTCTGAACGCAGATAGCCAAATCTCCCTGTATCCCATATCTCTGACTTTATGAATGAGCCTACCATGGGAACATTATCAAATGCCTTGCTGAAGTCCACAGGCATGGATTGAGTCGATAGCCAGAGACATTTCCCCAGGGCAGGATTGACTGCCATGAGAGGTTATAGTTTTAAGGTGTTAGGAGGAAGGTATAGAGGAGACGTCAGAGGTAGATTCTTTAGCAGAGAGTTGTGAATGCATTACCAGCAGTGGTGGTGGAAGTAGAGTCATTAGAGACATTTAAGCGACTGCTGGACATGGACATGGACAGCAGTGAGTTGAGGGGTGCATAGGTTAGGTTATTTTAGTTTAGATTAGGATTAATCCTCGGCACAACATTGTGGACTGAAGCGTCTGTTCTGTGCTGTACTTTTCTATGTTCTATGTTCTATTAAGGTAAAAGTCGATTGAAAGTTTCAAAATCAAAATATAAGAAGGGTCATTGGACTCAACTTTTGTGTTCCTCTCTTCACAGATACTGCCAGACCTGCTGCATTTCTCCAGTAATTTCTGTTCTTGTTTCAGATTTCCAGTATCTGCAAATTTTTGTCTTATTTATTTATAGATTTCTTGGACCAAGGGCAAGTAAATGGAGCGAACATACAAATCAGGCCCAATCTAATTGAAGGGCAGAAAACAAAGACGGGCTGAATGGACTCCTCCTGTTCCTTAGTTTCTATATCCACTACGATGTGATTCACAGGTCACTCTGATTGGGTGGCAGAGGCCTGTATGCTTAGGGCTTCTGCCTTAATGTTAGATCATTGTTGATGTAAGAAATCCTAGAGTTTTAAATGCAAGATCAAAGGTCAACACTCCTGATGACTGTACTTCCCAGTCAGTGTAAAATCATAAGAAATAAGCAGGAATAGGCCATTCGGCCCCTTGAGTTTATTCCACCATTCATCAAGGTGATGACTGACCTGGTTTTGTGGTCTCAAAGTGAGACACAGTGCGATGTTCAGTTCTGGAATACACTGCCTGGAAAATGGCATAATGTTTTTAACATATTCACTCACAGGATGTGGGTGTTACTGGCTAGGTCAGTAATTATTACTCATCTCTGTCTGGGGAGTAGTTAAATTCAACCACATCATTCTGGGGCTAGAATCACATGTAGGCTGGACCAGGTAAGGATGGCAGGTTTCCTTTGTTAAAGGACATTAATGAACCAGGTCGGTTTTAACGACAATTGACAATGGATCATGGACATTGCTTAGACTCCCCATTGTTCTGTGGTGCTTAGAGAAATAATGGTAGGGCCAGTCTGGAATGAAGGGTCAAGAACTCTTCACTCTCACCCCAAAATCATTCTGGCCAGCCATTATGATGTTGGTGGGTCATCTCTGATTCCACTCACAAGAGCTTCTGTCCCATGTCCGTCTGCAGGCCCCTCTGCTGCCTCCCAGCTCATCTGAAGTCTTCTTGATCAGGATGCTTTCAGCGGCCAGCTCATTCCCACCTCCCTGATTGCCAACTCAGATGAATCACTCCAATCAACCACTGAGGGGATGAAGGAAGGAACTTTTCCCCTTGATAGAGGGATCAATGACCAGGGGACATAGATTTAAGTTGAGGGGCAGAAGGTTTAAAGGCTTTGTTAGGCCAGAGGATGGTGGAAATCTGGAGCTCACTGCCTGTAAAGGTGGGATAGGCAGGAACACTCATCACATTTAAGAAAAATTTCGAAGTGCACTTGTATGCTAAGGCACACAAGGCTATGGGCCAATTGC
Organism: Chiloscyllium plagiosum; assembly: GCF_037043375.1. Classification (NCBI taxonomy): domain Eukaryota; kingdom Metazoa; phylum Chordata; class Chondrichthyes; order Orectolobiformes; family Hemiscylliidae; genus Chiloscyllium; species Chiloscyllium plagiosum. The sequence continues at coordinate 11,968,983 of NW_028270154.1, forward strand.
TGGGAAAGGGGATTAAGTCAAGAGAGGCATAGATAGGTAGATAACCAACAGCTTTTCCCCAGGGTAGGGGAGACTAAAATGTTAAAGGTTAGAAGGGAGTAATACAAATGGGTCTGGAAGGGCAATTTATTTTCACACAGAGGGTGGTGAGTGTCTGGATTAGGCTACCAGAGGTAGTGGTGAAGGTGAGTACAATTTTGTCATTTAAGAAACATTTGGACAGGTACATGGATGAGATAGGTGCAGAGGGATATGGACCAACACACACAAATGGGATGAGATTAATTGTGAAACTGGATGGCCAAAGGCTCTGTTTCCATGCCTTAGACCTCTAAGTCTCTAATAATTAGGTGCATGTATTTGACTGGTCCAGATTCGATGGGCAGAATAGTCTTTGCCTGCACTGTAGAACTCCATTTTCGATGACTGCAAAACATCCCATTTGTCCTTTCCCTTTGTGCTCCCCTGATTTGCTTGAGATCTCTTAAATCCCTTCCAATTCTGGTGAAAGATCATTATCCTGAATCTTTACTTCGGCCTCTTTCACTTTGGCCCCTGCTGAGTGTTTCGAACATTTTCCGTTTTCAATAGAGAAGGAATCTGTCCATCCCCTGGATACTTTAATCAAACGTGCATTAGTTTCAGGCCACTCCTGGAGTTGCCTCTTGGCAGACGTGCTTTCTCCTGGGACAGGAGTGATGTTTAAACCCCTGCTATCTGCCTGATTTACTTCCAGCAAATTGGATACCGGCATTTAAAAAAAGCTTTAAAAACTAAACAGCAGAACACATCGATAACACATTTGTAACAAGACTCCGACAACCCAGTAATGTCTATCCTACCGTGACCAGTGGCCTGCCAAATACGCCCTAGAAAAATTAACCTTTTACTTTCCTAACAGATGTTAGAGATAGAGAGAGGGAAAGGGAGAAACAGAGAAACAGATGATGAAAAATAAAGATGTGTATATAGTAATCATAATTTGATTGGACAAGAGAGCTCTCTCACCAGAGTAAGAGAGGCAACTAGATTCATAGAATTATAGAATCCCTCCAATGTGGAAGAAGGCCATTTGGCCCATCGAGTCCACACTGACTCTCTGAAAAGCATCCACCCTTACCTTATCTCTGCATTTTCTATGGCCAACTCACCTAACCTGCATATCTTTGGACAGTGGGAGGAAACTGGAGCACCTGGGGGGAAACCCACACAGACACTGGGGAGAACTGGTGATGGTTTAACCTTGAGAATGAGAGCCTTTCAGGCTAACCTCAGCCAGTGCAGGAATTGGACCCACACTGTCAATGTCACACTGATATACACAACAGCCACCCAAGCTAACCAGTTCCCACATTTGCATAGCAACTGTCTGAAACAACCAACAAGTCCCAAATGGCTGTATAACCATTGGCAGGCATTGTCATGATATAAGAAACAGTGACCAATGCGTGCAGAGCAAGACCACGCAGACTGCACTGGCTTAACACAGGGAACTCCTGCCATCTTTTCTTCAAAGTAGTGTGGCGGGATGTTTCAGCCAAATGTTCGGGATCATCAAGATCTCTTCTGGATGTTGGGGATGATCTAGCTCTCTCCTGGATGTTGGGGATGTTTTAGCTCTCTCCTGGATGTTGGGGATGTTTTAGCTCTCTCCTGGATGTTGGGGATGATTTAGTTCTCTCCTGGATGTTCGGGATGATTTAGCTCTCTCCTGGATGTTGGGGATGTTTTAGCTCTCTCCTGGATGTTGGGATGTTTTAGCTCTCTCCTGGATGTTGGGGATGATTTAGCTCTCTCCTGGATGTTGGGGATGATTTAGTTCTCTCCTGGATGTTCGGGATGATTTAGCTCTCTCCTGGATGTTGGGGATGATTTAGCTCTCTCCTGGATGTTGGGGATGATTTAGCTCTCTCCTGGATGTTCGGGATATTTTAGCTCTCTCCTGGATGTTGGGGATGATTTAGCTCTCTCCTGGATGTTGGGGATGTTTTAGCTCTCTCCTGGATGTTCGGGATATTTTAGCTCTCTCCTGGATGTTCGGGATGTTTTAGCTCTCTCCCGGATGTTGGGGATGATTTAGCTCTCTCCTGGATGTTGGGGATGTTTTAGCTCTCTCCTGGATGTTGGGGATGATTTAGCTCTCTCCTGGATGTTCGGGATGTTTTAGCTCTCTCCTGGATGTTGGGGATGATTTAGCTCTCTCCTGGATGTTCGGGATGATTTAGCTCTCTCCTGGATGTTCGGAATGATTTAGCTCTCTCCTGGATGTTCGGGATGATTTAGCTCTCTCCGGGATGTTCGGGAGGTTTTAGCTCTCTCCTGGATGTTGGGAATGATTTAGCTCTCTCCTGGATGTTCGGGAGGTTTTAGCTCTCTCCTGGATGTTTGGGAGGTTTTAGCTCACTCCTGAATGTTCAGGAGGTTTTAGCTGTCTCCTGGATGTTCAGGATGATTTAGCTCTCTCCTGGATGTTTGGGAGGTTTTAGCTCTCTCCTGAATGTTCGGGAGGTTTTAGCTCTCTCCTGAATGTTCGGGAGGTTTTAGCTGTCTCCTGGATGTTCGGGAGGTTTTAGCTCTCTCCTGGATGTTCGGGATGATTTAGCTCTCTCCTGGATGTTGGGGATGATTTAGCTCTCTCCTGAATGTTCGGGAGGTTTTAGCTCTCTCCTGGATGTTGGGAATGATTTAGCTTTCTCCTGGATGTTCGAGATATTTTAGCTCTCTCCTGGATGTTCGGGATGATTTAGCTCTCTCCTGAATGTTCGGGATATTTTAGCTCTCTCCTGGATGTTCGGGAGGTTTTAGCTCTCTCCTGGATGTTCGGGATGATTTAGCTCTCTCCTGAATGTTCGGGAAGTTTCAGCTCTCCCTGGATGTTCGAGGTGTTTTAGCTCCCGTGAGACGTTCAGGTAGTACCCACTGTTTGGTGAAAACAATGGCGGCTCTGACAGTGCCGCACTCCCAACATGTGCCCCCACCCTGACTGTTGGCTGAGAATTTTCAGCCAAAGACTTTAAGACTCAGAGGTATTCGTGCTGCCCATTTATCCACCTCAGAGGGCTAGAATAAGGCAAAGGGGTGAAAAGAAATAACAGGATAAATGAAAAGTGAGATGGGGTGGCAGGACAAGAGAGGGTGAAGGGTGTGAGGGAGGGAGGTACGGCCCCCAATTTTGGGAGCAATTAGAGACACTGTTGCGGGTTAGCTTGGGACAGGGTGTGGTCTTATGAAAGCCAAACCCTCTACTCACCCTCTCCATCCCCAAACAATCAGTGATGGCCTAAACAGTGGCATTCATAGCCTTGGAAGAACATTTTGAAACTTGAAAGGGTTCAGAAAAGATTTACAAGGATGTTGCCAGGGCTGGAGGATTTGAACTATAGGGAGAGGCTAAGTAGACTGGGGCTGTTTTCCCTGGAGCATTGGAGGCTGAGGGGTGACCATATACATAAAATCATGAGGGGCATGGGTAGGGTGAATATTCAAGATCTTTTCCCCAGAGTAGGGGAATCCAAAACTGGAGGACATAGGCTTAGGGTGAGAGGGGAAAGATATAAAAGGGACCTGAGGGGTAACATTTTCTCGCAGAAGGTGATGTGTGTACAGAAAGAGCTGCCAGAGGAAATGGTGGAGGCTGGTACAATTATAGCATTTAAAAGACATCTGGTTGGGTATATGAATAGGAAGGGTTTAGACGGGTCTGGGCCAAATGCTGGCAAATGGGACTAGATTAGGTTAGGATATCTGGTTGGCATGGATGAGTTGGTCTGAAGGATCTTTTTTCATGCTGTACAACCCGATGACTGTCTAAAGAAAGAAAAAGATTAAGGGACTTCTCCCTGGTATCCAACATGCCTCATTCTGTCTAAGCACACAATGATCTGTATGTCCTTGTTTACTATGGTCTGCTTGTACTGCTTGCAAGAGAAAGCTTTTCACTTTACGTAGGTACACATGACCACAGTAAAGTTGAAGAGTGTGGTGCTGGAAAAGCACAGCTGGTCAGGTAGCATCCAAGGAGCAGGAGGGTCAACGTTTCGGGCATAAGCCCTTCATCCCTGATGCCCGAAGCGTCGATTTTCCTGCTCCTCGGATGCTGCCTGACCTGCTTTGCTTTTGCAGTACCACACTCTTCAACTCTGATGTTCAGCATCTGCAGTCCCCACTTTCTCTGAGGTGACTACAATAAATCAAATCAAATCAAGTCAATCAATAGTAACCCTTCAGTCAATTCCTGAAGAAAGCTGGCTGCTTATTTATTTCAATTTAATTTTGTCGTGAATCTCCCGGGAAAGTCAAAGAACCAAATACAACTGGTGTTGTCTAGACAGATTTTAAGGAAGTGTTTGAGGAAGTTCCACATAAAAGGCTGGTTCACAAAACTGAGGCTCATGGAATAGTAGAGTCAGTGTCTAATTGGATCAAAAAAATTGGCTTATGGACAGAATAAAGCGAGTCATGGTAAATGCTGTTTTCCGGACTGAAGGATGACAGACAGTGGTGCTCTCAAAGGGTAAATGTTTGGGCCTCAAGTTATTTTTTTGAAGTAGACCTAGATGACTTTCATAACAGAATGTAAAATAACATTTCAAAACCTGTTGATTGCATCAAAAGTATGTGTGACAGAGAGTAAGGATGATACAATTGACTGCAATAGGTCATGGATTTGTCAACAGCACAGGCGAATAATTTAATACCTAGAAGTGTGAGGTGATGTACTTTGGCAGAAGAGTTGGGGAGAGGCAGTATTGACTTAAGAGCACAATTCTGGAGAGAGTGCAGGCACTGGGTAACCTGGGGGTTCATGTGCATTTAGATCATTGAAGGTGACAGGATGTTCAGGGAGCTATTAGTGACGTGTGTGCAATTTGTGCTTCGTAATTAGAGTAATTTAATGCAAAAGTACGGAAGTGTTCCTCCCTCTGACCACAAGAACTGGTCAGAGTCCCATCTGCTCCAGACGTGTGTCATAATCTGTCTGAGCCAGTTGATTGAAAATACCTGGCAAAGCAGCAATGTTAGACCTTCATTGAGCCCTGGTTCGGCCAGTGGGGAAAAACACAGTCACACTTGGAAAGGGATGTACTGGCGCTCCATTTTGAAATGTACCTGAATGTTACACTTCACCGATTTTACTAGTTTCTCCTTCAGGGAAGTAGTTAGATCCCTACGTGTGGAAACATGCCATTCATCTGGCAAAGGAGCAGCGCTCTAAAAGCTTGTGATTTCAAGTAAATCTGTTGGACTCTAACCTGGTGTCGTGTGCCTTCTGACATTGTTCACCTAACCTGGGCATCCTTGGACAATTTAGCGTAGTCAATCCACCCAACCTGCACATCTTTGGACTGTGGGAGGAAACTGGAGCACCCGGAGGAAACCCACACAGACACGGGAAGAATGTACAAACTCCACACAGCCAGTCGCCCAAGGCTAGAATCGAACCTGGGTGCCAGGCACAGTGTGGTAGGAGTGCCAGTCACTGTGCCACCCCTAGTTACCTAAAAGGATGGGTGGGAATTCTCCCCCTGTTAGAGATGATGAGAAAGTGAAATAATTGGTGGAGTTTATTGCTCCTTACTTCTGTCCCCCTTCATCCTCTCTTCCCAATGGCCCCACCTAACAAGAAGGAGATGAGAAAGACTTCTTCCTTACCATTGCACGCTCTGAAGGATAGGTCTTGACCAAGGTCTTTAGGACACAGAAGCTGCTGACCTCTGATTGGCTTCTGTTGACCCGGGATGGCACTGTCAAGACCTGTGATAGACTGTGAGATACTCACTGAAACTCCCCTCTTAACAAACTGAGCAGTGTACACCTGTCAGAGGTGGGAAGTCAGTGGAAACCAAACTACAAGGTTTGGTTGGAGAAGCTGAGATTGTTCTCCTTGGAATAAAGAGAGCCAAAAGGAGATTTAATAAAGCTGTTTAATCAAGGTCAGGTTCCAATAAGTTGGACGAAGGAAAGCTGTTCTCCCATAATGAAGGAACACAAATTTAAGGTTTTCAGCACTTCCTCCTCTATTGACAGAAGATAGCAGCAGTGTACACCTTCGAAAGGACACACTGCAGTAACTCCCCAACGCCGCTGAGACTGAAAATTCCAAATCCCGAACTAATCTTACCTGGATGCACTTGGACATCACATACATGGGAACCAGAGGTTCTGGTATTGAGATTGGCTCTAATTTAATGAGAGGTACGTTAGGTTCCAAGCAATTGATTGTGTCAGGGCACTCTCTAGCCCGAGGCACAGGCAGACATTACTGTGGCCAGCAGCAAAAAATCAGAATGGTGTGTTGCTTCCCTTGTGCCAGGATCAAGGATGTCTCAGAGAGGGTGCATAATGTTCTCAAGGGGGAAAGGGACCAGCAAGAGGTCATTGGAACCAACAACATAGGAAGGGAAAATGTTGAGATTCTGAAGAGGGATTACAGAGAGTTAGGCAGGAATTTAAAAAGGACCTCGAGAGTAGTAATATCTGGATTACTCCCAGTGCTACGAGCTAGTGAGGGCAGGAATAGGAGGATAGAGCAGATGAATGCATGGCTGAGGAGCTGGTGAATGGGAGAAGGATTCACATTTTTGGATCATGGGAACCTCTTCTGGGGTAGAAGTGACCTTAACAAGAAGGACAGATTGCACCTGAATTGGAAGGGGACTAATATACTGACACGGAAATTTGCGAGAGCTGCTTGAGAGGATTTAATCTAGTAAGGTGAGTGGATGGGACCCAGGGAGATAGTGAAAAAAGAGATCAATCTGAGACTGGCACAGTTGAGAACAGAAGTGAGTCAAACAGTCAGGGCAGGCAGGGACAAAGCAGAGAACAAGGTAGGACTGATTAATTAAACTGCGTTTATTTCAATGCAAGGGGCCTAACAGGGAAGGCAGATGATCTCAGGGCATGGTTAGGAACATGCGACTGGGATATCATAGCAATTACAGAAACGTGGCCCAGGGATGGACAGGATTGGCAGCTTAATGTTTCAGGATACAAATTCTACAGGAAGGATAGAAAGGGAGGCAAGAGAGGAGGGGGAGTGGCATTTTTGATCAGGGGTAGCATTACAGCTGTACGGATGGAGGATATTCCCGGAAATACATCCAGAGAAGTTATTTGGGTGTAACTGAGAAATAAGAAAGGGTTGATCACCTTATTGGGATTACATTATAGACCGCTTAATATGCAGAGGGAAATTGAGAAACAAATTTGTAAGGAGATCTCAGTTATCTGTAAGAATAATAGAGTGGTTATGGTAGGGGACTTTAACTTTCCAAACATAGACTGGGACTGCCATTGTGTTAAGGGTTTAAATGGAGAGGAATTTGTTAAGTGTGTACAAGACAATTTTCTGATTCAGTATGTGGATGTACCTACTAGAGAAGGTGCAAAACGTGACCTACTCTTGGGAAATAAGGCAGGGCAGGTGACTGAGGTGTCAGTGGGGGAGCACTTTGGGGCCAGCGACCATAATTCTACTCGTTTTAAAATAGTGATGGAAAAGGATAGACCAGATCTAAAAGTTGAAGTTCTAAATGGAGGAAGGCCAATTTTGATGGTATTAGGCAAGAACTTTCAAAAGGAGAAAGTGAGGTCTGCAGATGCTGGAGATCAGAGCTGGAAATGTGTTGCTGGAAAAGCGCAGCAGGTCAGGCAGCATCCAGGGAACAGGAGAATCGACGTTTCGGGCATAAGCCCTTCTTGAAGAACTTTCAAAACCTGAGTGGGGACAGATATTCACAGGTAAAGGGACGGCTGGAAAATGGGAAGCCTTCAGAAATGAGTTAACAAGAATCCAGAGAAAGTATATTCCAGTCAGGGTGAAAGGGAAGGCTGGTAGCTATAGGGAATGCTGGATGACTAAAGAAATTGAAGGTTTGGTTAAGAAAAAGAAGGAATTATATGTCAGGTATAAACAGAATAGATCGAGTGAATCCTTAGAAGAGTATAAAGGCAGTAGGAGTATTCTTAAGAGAGAAATCAGGAGGGCAAAAATGGGGCATGAGATAGCTTTGGCAAAGAATTAAGGAGAATCCAAAGGGTTTTTACAAATACATTAAGGACAAAAGGGTAACTAGGGAGAGAATAGGGCCCCTCAAAGATCAGCAAGGCGGCCTTTTTGTGGAGCCACAGAAAATGGGGGAGATACTAAATGAGTATTTTGCATCCGTGTTTACCGTGGAAAAGGGCATAAAAGATATAGATTGTAGGGAAATAGAGGTGACATCTTAAAAAATGTCCATATTACAGAGGAGGAAGTGCTGGATGTCTTGAAACACATAAAAGCGGATAAATCCCCATGACATGATCAGGTGTACCCTAGAACTCTGTGGGAAGCTAGAGAAGTGATTGCTGAGCCTCTTGCTGAGATATTTGTATCATCGATAGTCAGACATGAGGTGCCAGAAGACTGGAGGTTGGCTAATGTGGTGCCACTGTTTAAGAAATGTGCTAAGGACAAGTCAGAGAACTATAGACCAGTGAGCTTGATGTCAGTGGTGGGCAAGTTGTTGGAGGGAATCCTGAGCGACGGGATGTACATGTATTTGGAGAGGCAAGGACTGATTCGGGATAGTCAACATGGCTTTGTGCGTGGGAAATCATGTCTCACAAACTTGATTGAGTTTTTTGAAGAAGTAACAAAGAAGATTTATGAGGACAGAGTGGTAGATGTGATCTATATGGACTTCAGTAAGGCATTTGACAAGGTTCCCCATGGGAGACTGGTTAGCAAGGTTAGATCTCATGGAATAGGGAGAACTAGCCATTTGGATACAGAACTGGCTCAAAGGTAGAGGACAGAGGGTGATGGTGAGGGTTGTTTTTCAGACTGGAGGCCTGTGACCAGTGGAGTACCATAAGGATCAGTGCTGGGCCCTCTACTTTTTATCATTTATATTTGGATGTGAGCATAAGAAATATAGTTAGTAAGTTTGCAGATGACACAAAAATTGGAGGTGTAGTGGATAGCGAAGAAGGTTATCTCAGATTACAATGGGATCTTGATCAGATGGGCCAATGGGCTGAGGAGTGGCAGATGGAGTTTAATATAATTAAATGTGAAGTATTGCATTTTGGGAAAGCAAACCTTAGCAGGACTTATACACTTAATGTTAAGGTCCAAGGGAGTGTTGCTGAACAAAGAGACCTTGGAGTGCAGGTTCATAGCTCCCTGAAAATAGAGTCGCAGGTAGATAGGATAGTAAAGAAGGCATTTGGTATGCTTTCCTTTATTGGTCAGAGTATTGGGTAGAGGAGTTGGGAGGTCATGTTGCAGCTGTACAGGACATTGGTTAGGCCACTGTTGGAATATTGCGTGCAATTCTGGTCTTCTTCCTATCAGAAAGATGTTGTGAAACGTGAAAAGGCTCAGAAAAGATTTACAAGGATGTTGCCAGGGTTGGAGTATTTGAGCTATAGGGAGAGGTTGAATGGGCTAGGGCTGTTTTCACTGGAGCGTTGGAGGCTGAGGGGTGACCTTGTAGAGGTTTACAAAATTATGAGGGGCATGGATAGGATAAATAGACAAAGTCTTTCCCTGGGGTTGGGGAGTCCAGAACTAGAGGGCATAGGTTTCGGGTGAGAGGGGAAAGATATAAAAGAGACCTAAGGGGCAATCTTTTCACGCAGAGGGTGGTACGTGTATGGAATGAGCTGCCAGAGGAAGTGGTGGAGACTGGTACAATTACAATATTTAAAAAGCATCTGGATGGGAATATGAATAGAAAGAGTTTGGAGGGATATGGGCCGGGTGCTGGCAGGTGGGACTAGATTGGGTTGGGAATCTGTTCGGCATGGATGGGTTGGACCGAATGAGAGGGCAGTGCTGTGATCATCACACCGACCCCAGTTGCCATGTGTGCAACATTGGATCGGCTACGTGGCTGAGAGGGAATGTTTGATGGGAGCACCAATCCCTGCAAGTTCCCCTCCATGCCACCCACCATCCTGATTTGGAAACATATAGGCAGCACATTGGCTCAGTGGTTAGCACTGCTGCCTCACAGCACCAGGGACCCGTGTTCAATTTCAGCCTCGGGTGACTGTGTGTGTGTGGAGTTTGCACATTCTCCCCAAGTCTGCATGGATTTCCTCTGGGTTCACTGGTTTCTGCCCACAATCCAAAGATGTGCAAGCTGGGTGAATTGGCCATGCTAAATTGCCCCAGAGTGTTCAGGGATGTGTAGATGAGGTGCATTAGTCAGGGGTAAATGAAGGGGAATAGATTTGGGTGGGATGCTCTTTGGACTTGTTGGGCTGAAGGGCCTGTTTCCACTATGTAGGGATTCTTTTCAATATTATCTGTCCTTCAGTGTCACTGGGTCAAAATCTTGGAGGTTCCTCCCTCAGGACATTGTGGGTCTGTCTACAGCACATATAACCCAGCGGTTCAAGAAGGCAACTCACCACCACTTTCTCTAGAGCTTAGCCAGCAATACCCGCATCCCATGAGGGAGAAAATATATAGTTAAAATTGCACACAGGTTGCTTACTGAGTGTGTAATATATGGTCTGTAAACTGGTGATTGTGGAATAAATGATGTAGCTTTCCATCATGCAGAACAATGCTTTACACCAGCTCTGTGTTAACCACCATGTCTTATGGCTCAGAATCCTCCACATTAGCTGCAGGGAAGCCTGAGGGCTGAGAAGATGGATAGTTCTCTGGTCTCTGTTTTCCCTGATCCATAAGGACAACATGGTGGCTCAGTGGTTAGCACTGCTGCCTCACAGTGCCAGGGACCCGGGTTTGATTCCCAACTCAGGTGACTGTGTGGAGTTTGCACATTCTCCCCATGTCTGTGTGGATTTCCCCTGGGTGCTCCCACAGTCCAAAAATGTGCAGGTTAGGTGAATTGCCCATGCTAAATGCTCAAATGCTGTTTCTCAGCAACAAACCCAAACAAGCAGACAAAATATGTTCAGAAACCCTAGCCCCTCTCCCTTACATCAAAGATATCTCGGAAATGACTGCCAGACTACTCAGACCCCTTGGCATCATGGTAGCCCACAAACCCAGCAACACACTAAAACAGCAGCTAATGAACTTGAAAGACCCTATACAGACAACAAGCAAACTAATGTTATTTACAAAATACCGTGCAAGGACTGTAACAAACACTACACTGGACAAACAGGCAGAAAACTAGCCACCAGGATACATGAACATCAACTAGCCAAAAATGGCATGACCCTCCCTCACTAGTATCCTTACATACAGATGAAGAAGGACACCACTGCAACTGGGACAACACATCCATCTTAGGACAAGCCAAACAGAGACATGCATGAGAATTCCTAGAAGCATGGCATTCCAACCAGAACTCTATCAACAAACATATCGAGTTAGACCCCATCTACCACACCCTGAGAAAAAGAACAGGAAATGACATCTCCACAGGAAATGATGTCACCAACCCAAAGAAACCCAAACATATAAATAGAAAGCAAGAAGCATCAACAGTGCTTTGCTTGGAGGCCCACTGAAGATGTTACCTAGTAGGGTGACCAAATGTCTGGAGTGAACCTTCCAGCTCAGCGAGCAAACCTACATCCAAAACCTCAACCTGAGCTACAAATCTTCTCAAAACTTGCTAATACGAAATGCCCATAGTGTTCAGGGATGTCTAGGTTAGATGTATTAGTCAGGAGTAAAAGTAGAGTAATAGGATAGGGGAATGGGTCTGTTTGGGTTACTCTTTGAAGGATCGATGTGGACTTGTTGGGCTGAAGGGCCTGTTCCATACTGTAGGGATTTTATGATAAAAGTCTTAATCAGAAAAGTCAGGAACACTGAACTTGCTCAGAATCTATAGACCAGCAGTTTCAAATAATAAGTTTATTTTATGGTGATATCACATGGAATTGGAACCTAAATCTCTGGGGCACCAAGTAAGATGTCACTCTCTAAGCCATCCTCTGTATGGATGTTTTTCTAATCAACCTTTTCAGACACGCTATTATACACCACAGGAGCAGGGAGATTAAAATTAAGGTCTCCTAAAACTCCACTAAAACTCAACAACCACCGAGTTAACACAGTCTATCCATCACCTTCAGAATTCCCTCCTTCCCCATCTGACATCAGTAGCAGCAGTGTCCCATAACCAAGGTGCACTGTAGCAATTCAACAAGGCTCCTTAGCCAACACCTTCCAAACCTCCGACTTCAACCATCTGAAAGGGTAATGGCATAGATGTATGCAAATACCATGACTGACAAGTTTATCTCCCAGTTACACAGTATCCTGACTTGGAAATATATCACTGTTTCTTTCATCGCTGTTGGGTCAAAATCGTGGAGCCTTCTCCCCAATTGCAATATGGCTGTCCCTTTCCACCCAAAGACTGCACTGGTTCAAGGAGATAGTTCCTCACTGCCTGCCTTTGAACCAGAATTAAGGATGGGCAACAAATACTGTTTTAGATTAGATTAGATTCCCTACAGTGTGGGAACAGGCCCTTCGGCCCAATGAGTCCAGACTGACCCTCCGAAGAGTAACCCACCCAGACCCAATTCCCTCTGACTAATGCACCTAACACTATGGGCAATTTAGCATGGCCAATTCACCTAACCTGCACATTTTTGGATTGTGGGAGGAAACCGGAGCACCCGGAGGAAACCCACGCAGACTTGGGGAGAATGTGCAAACTCCACACAGACTGTTGCCCGAGGCTGAAATCGAACCCGGGTTCCTGGCGCTGTGAGGCAGCAGTGCTAACCACTGAGCCACTGTGTTCTTGTCAGTGATCCCTAAATCGTATGGAACAAATACATAAAAACTCATGATTCAAAAATGTAGATGTTTGTTTTGAAGTTCAAGTACCTGGATCAACATGAAATGGTTTTGATTTGGAATATTGGTGATAAAACACCAACAGCACATACAGACATGTGGACTTGACAGCTGTCAGAGGAGGAAAACCAGTTAAACTGGAAAATGGGACATACTGGTGTGACTTATATTGTATGCTTCACAGTCCAACCAACAGATTCATTGGATGTAGATTTGCTCGCTGAGCTGGAAGGTTCGTTTTCTGACATTTCGTCACCATACTAGGTAACATCATCAGTGAGCCTCTGGATAAAGCTTCATTGGAGGCTGACTGATGATGATGTTACCTAGTATGGTGACGAAACATCTGAAAATGAACCTTCCAGCTCAGCGAGCAAACCTACATCCAGAACCTCAATCTGAGCTACAAATCTTCTCGCCAAGAGATTCATTCTCCAGTATTACTGGTTTCTTAGTGGTAAGATACTTGGAAAAGACATTGCATATCATGAGAATAACCAGAATTAGGGTTACGATTTTGAAATAAGACATATTCTTGAGAATCAGGGAGATACATTCTTAAAAAACAAAGGATTATTGGAGTATTCCTCCCCAGAACATGGTCTGATTCTCTTTTGAAAACCACAACTGAATCTAAGTCTAACGCCTTCACAGGAGTTGCATTCCAGATCCTAACCACTCACCAATTAAAGTGTGTTTCCTACATTACAGAGGTGGCCGCAATTGTAGACAGTGCTCCCATAGAGGAAACTCAGCAGCTGATTTCTGCACAGGAAGCTCCCACAACTAGCAAAAGTCAAGGAAACTGTGGCTGCAATAAGTCAGAAACAAAAACAGAAATCGCTGGAAGAGCCCAGCAGGTCTGGCGGCCTCTCTGGAGAGAAATCAGAGTTAAAGTTTCGGGTCAAGTGACCCTTCCTCAGCACTGATGCCAATTAGCAATTGGACAAATGACCACAAAAATAAAAAAATTTGGAAACACTGCAGATACTGAAAATCTAAGGGCTTTTGCCCGAAACGTCAATTTCGCTGCTCCTTGGATGCTGCCTGAACTGCTGTGCTCTTCCAGCACCACTAATCCAGAATCTGGTTTCCAGCATCTGCAGTCATTGTTTTTACCTCACTGAAAATCTAAAACCAACACAGAGAGTACGCTGGAGGAACTGTTCTGAAGAAGTGTTGTTGTGTCGCCATAACCTTACCAGACCATAAGGGCTGCTCTCTCATTAGAGAGAAGTGACTGGTGGGGATTTGACCCAAGGGCCACCAGATCTCAGGGAGGGAAGAGGTTGAGAAGGAGAGTCTTTCATGGTAACCTCAAACTGGTGATGGGAATTGAACTCACACTGTTAGCATCACACTACTCTGTAAACCAGCCATCCAGCCAACTGAACAGTCATACCGAAGTGGAAATGTTATCTCTGTTTTTCTCTCTCTACAAAGGTAAGGAATTAGATTGGACATGATCTACGTCAATAGATGTGAAGCTGGAAAAGCACAGCAGTTCAGACAGCATCCAAGGAGCAGGAAAGTCATCGTTTTGGGATGAGATCCTTGGGAGAGGTCCCAGATTCAAATCCCAGATGAAGTCCCAAAGTGGAGGTTGACACCCCTCTGATAATTAAAACCGAAACACCCAGAGAATAGGATAGAATAGGATAGTAAGCTACCTGACTCAGGATCGGAGAACTGAATTGAAATGTTTGGTGCAGCAGTATGAGGGCATATGCAGGAATTGTTAGGATTGTTAGTAATTCTGTTAATTTGTTTACTGTTAGAGTTAAAAAAAATAAACAAATTGGTACTTATAAAGTGAGTATCAGGGATTCCTTTCATTTAACATCTCCTTTATAATAGATTGGGGGTGAGAGGTAGGTTATACCACTTGTCACACTGCTTTTAACAGATTGTGAGATGAGGTGCTCCTTTCTGGGTGTTTCAGTTTTAATTATCGGATGCTGTCTGACTTGCTGTGCTTTTCCAGCTTTACACCTATTAACTCCAGCTTCCAGCATCTGCATTCCTTACTGTCTCCACGGCCATGATCGATGTGGAATGGCAGAGCAGGATCGAGGGGAAGAGTGGCTTGCTCCCGTTTCTAATGGGCTGGTTGGTTTGATGAATTTATCACTGTTAAAAATCACACAACACCAGGTTATAGTCCAAACATCAGGTTATAGTCCAACAAGTTTATTTGGAAGCATTACTCCTTTGGGGTGGCATGGTGGCTCAGTGGTTAGCACTGTTGCCTCACAGCACCAGAGACCCAGGTTCGATTCCAGCCTCGGGTGACTGTCTGTGTGGGGTGTGCACATTCTCCCTGTGTCTGTGTGGGTTTCCTCCGGGTGCTCTGGTTTCCTCCCACACTCCAAAGATGTGCAGGTCAGGTGAATTGGCCACGCTAAATTGTCCACAGTGTTAGGTGCATTAGTCAGTGGGAAATGGGTCTGGGTGGGTTATTCCTTGGAGGGTCGGTGTGGACTTGGGCTGAAGGGGAATCTAATCTTATCAGGTAACTGTGGAGCAGGGTCATAAAACAGAATTTATCGCAAAAGATCAGTGTCATGGAACTGATAGGATAGATTGAACAAATCTCGATTGCTGGACGTAAGCCTTTTGAGATCTAGGTTTGTTCAATATGTCCTATCAGTTGATCTTTTGCCATAAATTCTGTGTCTTATGATCCTGCTTCACAACCACCTGATGAAGGAGCAGCGCTCTGGAAGCTATTCTTCCAAATACAGTAAACCTGTTGGACTATAACCTGGCGTTGTGTGATGTTTAACTTTGTCCACCCCAGTCCAACACGGGCTCCTCCAGGACATGAATTTACCACCAACAGGGTTGACACAGCTGAACGTGAACAGTGCTGCCCTGGGAGGTGAATGAATGAATGGCCGACACTGACTGACAGCTCAGCTGCTCAATACGAAAGGGGATAGCCAGTGCCCGCCCATGCCCCTGAGCCAACGAGAGAGGAGAGGGCAGGGACCAGGGGAATAAGGCGGGATGCAGAGGTAGCGGGTAGGCAGTCTGTAGTGCAACTTAACACTGGGCTCTAATAGCTGAGCTAGCATTGGGTTAGCTCCAGCCTCTTTGCTGCCGAGAAAGTTTGAAGCAAGCCAGTTCCCCTTTTTTTTAAAAAAAAACTTTGGTTTAGGGAAGTCGGAAAAGTTTGTAAAAACTTTTTTCTCTCTGTTGTGCTGAAAGTTTTTGCCCTAGCTGTGATGTTTGGATTGTGAGTGGAGGGAGGGAGGGAGGTGGGGTGCGGGAAGCTATGGCTGTATACACTCTGACCGGCTTCTCTCTAGTTAGTTTATTGTCTTTCGGTTATTTGTCCTGGGATTGGATGAAGCCGGGTTTAACCGGGAAGAAAGTGCCCCCCCTGGAGAGGGGCAGTGCCAGGGCGAAACCCCACATCGTCTTCATCCTGGCGGATGACCAGGGTTTCCATGATATCGGGTACCACAATTCGGACATCCACACTCCGACCATGGACAGGCTGGCGGCCGAGGGGGTGAGACTAGAGAATTACTACATCCAGCCCATCTGTACCCCGTCCAGGAGTCAGCTCATTACTGGGAGGTGAGTTCACCGCGTTCCCCTCATCCCTCCCCTTCTCCGAGCTGGCGAGATTTGAAAGATTTGTGAGGCTCAACCCCCCCCCCCCCCCGGGACTCCAACAGCGGCCATTCGGCCAGGCGTGTCTGTGCTGGCCCTCTGCAAGGGCAGGGCACCGCTACTCCCCTCTGTCCGTGCACATAGTGGTGTACAGAAAAGGCCGTGAGACAGGCACTCCTCATACAAATCGTAACCGCCCTCCAGTGCAAAAGGAGGCCATTCAGCCTATCGAGTCTGCGCCGACTCTCCGAAGAGCATTCCCAAGGCTAACCCACCTAGCCTGCACATCCCTAGGGTGCAATGGGGGCAAGTTAGCATAGCCAATCCACCGTAACCTGTATTACCTTTGGGTTGCATGGTGGCTCAGTGGTTAGAGCTGCAGTCTCTAATCACTGGGTTCAGTTCCAGCATCAAGCGACTGTCTCTTTGTGGAGTTTGCACATTCTCCCTGTGTCTGTGTGGGTTTCCTCCCACACTCCAAAGACTTGCAGGTTAAGTGGATTGGGTGTGGGAAATGTGTTGCTGGAAAAGCGCAGCAGGTTAGGCAACATCCAAGGAGCAGGAGAATCGGCGTTTCGGGCATGAACCCTTCTTCAGGAAGGGCTCATGCCCGAAACGTCGATTCTCCTGCTCCTTGGATGCTGCCTGACCTGCTGCGCTTTTCCAGCAACACATTTTCAGCTCTGATCTCCAGCATCTGAGTCCTCACTTTCTCCTGGGTGTGGGAAATGCAGGGTTACAAGGGATAGTGTAGGTCTGGGTAGGATGGTCTTTGGAGGGTTGGAGCAGATGCAGTGGGCTGAATGGCCTCTTCCCCCTCTGTAGGGATTCTCTGATTCTGGGGAATAGAACCAGTCCGGGCATGATGGAGCAAATGGCCACTTTCCTTCTGTAACAGAAAATGGACTGATTCCCTTTTGCAAATCCACTCCCACTGCATTCCCAGGCAGTGTATTCCTGATCCTAACCACTCACTGCTGTTACATTACACTGAGGTTCAGCAGTGTAGACAGTGCTGTAGGAAACTTGGCAGCCAATTTTTACACTGCAAGATCCCACAGTCAGCAATTGGACTATTGACCAGACCAATTTTAAAAAAAAAACAGGGAATACTCAGTCAAGTTAGGCAGCCTCTCTGTGCCCAGGTGAGATGAGTTAAACGCTTTAGGTGATTAATTGATTGACCGATTTTTCTTTGCTCTGAGAGAATTACGGGAGAGCCCAGGATTCAGCCTGACTTTGAGTGGTAAAACTGACTCGATGGGCTGAATGGTCTGCTCCAGCTGCTATTTCTGGTGAGATTTGATAGAGCTGTTCAAACTCCTGAAGGGGTCCAGACAATGTAGGGGAAAAACTGTTACTGTTGACAGAATCATTAAGAAGGAGAGGACATTCATTTAACATGATTGGCGAAAGAGTCAAAGATGAAATGAAGAAACAATTTGTTTCATGCTGCATGATTTGGAATTAAGATCAGGCACTTCCTGAAAGGCTTTTGAAATGGAGTTGTGAAAGTGAGGGAACAAAACTTTTATAGGGCTACAGGAAGAAGGTGGGACTCACTGAGTCCCTCCTGCTGGCAGAGAGCCAGCATGTGTGATAGGCTGAATGGCCTCTTTCTGTGCTGTGAATACTCTGTAAATCACTGATTCTGCAATCATGTAATCTACTTTATTAGTGATTGTGATAATTTGGAAAGATAAAGGGTGTCCCAAGATGCTGGGGTGGGGAAGTGCACTCCTCGTCATTGCTCTGCCCATGATCTTTAAATTAGTAGATTTTTGGATCTCTTCCATCTACCCTGGAAAGTAGATGGAGTAATATCTAATTGTAGCACCTTTGGTAATGCAGCACTGCACTGGGAGCAACAAGCTGGATTTTCTGCTGAAATCTCTGGTCTGAGACTCAATACTCAATGTGCTCATCAGAAAGCCAAGGATAAAGCAGTTAAAAAGGGAAAATATTTTTATTCCATTTAAAAATATTTTGTACATTGTATAAATGTTGCTAAATTTAATCTGTTACTTGCCAATGTTTCTCATTATAAATTCCTATAAATATCATACAGTATATTCCTGTAAGTGAATTTTTTAGACTACCTTTTTTTAAGGTTAAATGTTTGGGGTTGACTATTAAATAGATCTTGCGTTTGAGGGGCTGAAATTCATGCTACAGTCCAAAATACTGCACTTTTAGCAGAAGCCTGATTGATCTCTAAACAAATAAAGAAAAAATACAATCAGTTATAGTAATTACTGGATAAAGACAATAGAAACAAAAATGAATTAGTAAGCTTTTGTTTATACATACAAAAAGTGAAGTAGAAATGTAATATGGCTTTAAATCACAATTACACAGTACAACTTAAATTAAACATGTTAAATAAAAAACTTCATTAAAATCTTGCAAAATCACACCGTTCAACATCTTCAGCACTGAATAAAGCTTCATAATTATCAGGATGAATTAATCATCTTATAGCTCATCTTTGCTGTCTGTAGTTATGGTAACATATCATCCACTTCTTATTCTTCTATGATGTGGAGGAGCCGGTGTTGGACTGGAGTGGACAAGTTTTAAAAAACACACACCACCAGGTTAGAGTCCAACAGCTTTATTTGGAAGTACAAGCTTTTGGAGCGCTGCTCCTTCAGCAGGTAGCTGTTGAACTATAACCTGGTATTGTGATTTTTTTTTTTAAACTTCTATATTATCCCAACAATAATTGTCCTTTGTACCATTCAATCTATTCGAAATTCCACATTTCTTGAATGATTTGGAAATGGTGTCAGCTTTTATCTCCCTTCTGTGAACCAAGAATCCAGTCACAGGTCAGTGGCAGTGATGGAGCCCTTTCTTGTATGTGTTTTTTCCTCCATCCCACCTCTAGTTATTCCACTTCATTCTCCTCATGTTCTTAAACGCTGCCTTGATACCAGCATCAATTGTTAAATCTGCTGTGAATTACAGCTACATTGGTGTTATGCGGTCGAATGTTAGCAATAACATTCTTCACCAGATGCGATCTAAACTGATCACAGATGAGTAAACTCCTTTTCCTTGCATATTCCACCACATTGTAAATTCCAAACTTTGTTTGTCCATTTTCTACATCTACCTTCATCCACCTAGCCTTATGGATGACCATTTCTTTTTGAAATTTCTCCTTTGGCAAAGTTTTAACTTCGTGCCTTCAGCCATACAAGAGAGAACTAAATTTAAAGCTACTTTTCTCATGACCAATGGTTCTCCTCACCAAGACTGTGTTTTCTTTTCTCCTCTTTGGTTCACAGTCCGACTCTCGACGTGTCAAGAGTAATAGACGTTTCGTCCATGTTTCCAATGCATGATAACTTGTAGCCTTCCTTCTGCTGATTTCTGATTACAAACTGGTGAATTTGTAAAAATTTATCTTCAAGTCCAGCAGGCAGTGTTTGTGCAATCCTGCTTCTTTGCCAAAATGCTAAGTCATGCCTTCTCATGAAACCTGTGCACCATCCAGCATTTGCCTTAAAATCCGAAATTCCACCCTCCTTTGATTTGTTTGGTGAGTGGATTCGGATGGCTTCATGACTAATACACTTTCCATTTCGACAATTTTCAAGTACCCACTCAGCAACCTTTTCTTCCGATTGTGGCCATTCGTTGGGTTTATCTCTGTTGGCACACTGTCTGACCTTCATTCGATATCTTTCTCCAGTTTCTCCGAAGCCCAAAATTCTCTTACTGCTACACAGTTATGTCTTCTCTGCAACTTCAGTAACTTTCAGTTTTAATGCTGCTGTATATTTCTTTTTCTGGAGAGCATTTTTACACAAAATGAAGAAATTTCAAAACCTCAACTGAATTCCTATGATTGAATTCCACAAGGATGGTTGTCACCTGACTCTTTGACACTGAATTGGTGTGAATTGTACATCAAATCACATAATAGCACAAATTCATTTCCTCACCATAACATTTATGTACCTCGACGCAGATAACAGATCAACATTTCTGAGAAGAACTAGGGTTGACTTTTACACTGGATATGTGGAAAATTCCAGATTTTTGACCAAAAGTAGGGGGTCAACTTTTACTTGAGGATATATGGTAGTCTGGCAAGATCTAGTATGGAACTGTGCAGACAGTGAAAAAAATCTACAGTCTGACCAGTTCATTATAAACATGGATGCAGGCATTTGTAGTAGAAATCTATATGAAAATAAGCAAATAGAGCTGACTTGTGCAAACCATTCAGTTATTCCCAATGAACACCACAATGTTGTACGTCAATTGAGAGATGTATGTGAATAATTTTGTCAGGCTGTCTCCCATCTTTTCCATTCATAAGTTCCACAATTCACTTTTACAATGTAAACCTGCCACATTGTAATTGCATCTTTCCTCCACTGGAGACACTGCAATACCACCAGTGGTAGTAAACGGCAGCTACAATGTGACTGGTGTGGGCAGTCCCCAGGTTGCAAGTGGGTTCTATTCTTGAGTCCGTTCATGAGTTGATTTGTAAACAGATTGGAGCACAATGTAAAGCAGCTGTTCGTAAATACAGGAAATGGTCGTATGTTGGATCTTTAAAATTCCACTCTGTATGGGAATGCATTCATAAAAGAAAAAGCATTCAAAGTCAGACACTCATAAATCAGGGACCCCCTGTACACCGATAATTCCCACTATAAGTATGACCATAGGTTCTTATGATACAATAGGCACAGCAGATCCCACAGTATCCGAGGAGCAAGAGAATTAACATTTCAGGCAGGAACCTTCTTCAGTCATAGAATCATAGAGATGTACAGCATAGAAACAGACCCTTCAGTCCAACCAATCCATGCCGACCAGATATCCCAACCCAATCTAGTCCCACCTGCCAGCACCCGGCCCATATCCCTCCAAACCCTTCCTATTCATATACCCATCCAAATGCCTCTTAAATGTTGCAATTGTACCAGCCTCCACCACTTCCTCTGGCAGCTCATTCCATACACGTACCACCCTCTGTGTGAAAAAGTTGCCCCTTAGGTCTCTTTTATATCTTTCCCCTCTCACCCTAAACCTATGCCCTCTAGTTCTGGACTCCCCCACTCCAGGGAAAAGACTTTGTCTATTTATTCTATCCATGCCCCTCATAATTTTATAAACCTTTATAAGGTCACCCCTCAGATTCCGACGCTCCAGGGAAAACAGCCCCAGCCTGTTCAGCCTCTCCCTGTAGCTCAGATCCACCAACCCTGGCAACATCCTTGTAAATCTTTTCTGAACCCTTTCAAGTTTCACAACATCTTTCTGATAGGAAGGAGACCAGAATTGCACGCAATATTCCAACAGTGGCCTAACCAGTGTCCTGTCCAGCCACAACATGACCTCCCAACTCCTGTACTCAATACTCTGACCAATAAAGGAAAGCATACCAAATGCCTTCTTCACTATCCTATCTACCTGCGACTCTACTTTCAAGGAGCTATGAATCTGCACTCCAAGGTCTCTTTGTTCAGCAACATTCCCTAGGACCTTACCATTAAGTGAACAAGTCCTGCTAAGATTTGCTTTCTCAAAATGCAGCACCTCACATTTACCTAAATTAAACTTCATCTGCCCCTCCTAAGCCCATTGACCCATCTAATCAAGATCCAGTTGTAATCCAGTTTGGATTCCCTATCAAAGGGAAGGTATTACAATTACAACTCACTAGAAACACGTGCTTTTGCCTGTATATCATAGTCTAGGCCTATGGATAACGATAGCAGAGATTCTGACATCGGGCTGACCAGGAATCTCTCTCATTCTTGGTTAAAACAATGACTGCAGATGCTGGAAACCAGATTCTGGAGTAGAGTGGTGCTGGAAAAGCACAGCAGTTCAGGCAGCATCCGAGGAGCAGTAAAATCGACGTTTAGGTCGAAAGCCCTTCATCAGGAATACAGCTGTATTCCTGATGAAGGGCTTTCGACCGAAACGTCGATGTTACTGCTCCTCGGATGCTGCCTGAACTGCTGTGCTTTTCCAGCACTACTCTACCCCATCTCTCTCACTCTTCCTGCTATTGGTGTGTATCGCCAATGGGAGCCGAGCCGCTAGCTCAATCAGAAGCACAGAGTTAATGGCTGCACTTTAACTGCATAGAACCAACAATCCTCTTCCTTGTTTTCCAATTTTGTTATGTGGGTCACTCTTCTGGACTGCACCCTGGTCATTATTTTGTGCTGCATCCCCATTTGGGTGCATTGACCAATCTCTCTCCTACACGCTGTGCTTACACTGGTACACCCAGGCATCCTACTAATTATAGTCCCCAGCCTTCAACCACAGAATCCACAAAACACCTATAGAAATTCTCTCACTTATACTCCGGCTATTTGGTCAGGTTATGAACAGAGCTTCCTCAGCTCTCAAGTCCTGGAGTGGGACCTGAAACTGGAGTGCTGACTTTGCCAGGCAGCTTCTACCCACTGCACTAAAAAACTTCCCACAGGGAAGGACACACACCTTCAGGAGAACATTCCTGAAGCAATAGATTGATTGCCAGATGACAGTATTGTCCAGTGGTGAGCATTCACACAAGACTACTGTGGACACAGAAATCTTTCAAACAATTTAAAAAGGAATGTATGACGTTAAACTGGGGCTTTCCCCATACCTTCAGAAGCACAAAGTGAGTAAAGCTCATGAAATATATAAGATTCATAAAAGAACTGACAAGATAGCTGTTGAGAGGCTGTTTTCCCCTCCAAGGCTCCCGGTCACAGAAACATTTGGGATGAAGGTGGGGAGACAGTTGTTCACTTAGGGAGTTGTAAATCTTTGAATTTCTCTACCCCAGAGAGCTGTAGATCCTCAGGCTGGAGAGGGACCAATAGATGCTACGGAACTCGAGGGATAGGAGGATCAGATGGGTAAATGGGATTGAGAAAGATCAGTTGTGATCTCTCTGAATGATGGAGCAAGTTTAAAAGCAGGTTATGACGTATCCTACTCCTTGTCCATATGTTTTAATTTATACTTCCATTAATATTTACCATCAGGCTTGTTCTGAAGACAAGCCAATGGACTTGAAAGTTAACTGTTTTCTCCCCACAGACACTGCCAGACCTGCTGAGTCACTCCAGCAATTTCTATTTTATTTGTTTCAGATCTCCATCATCCCCTGGTCTTTGGTTTTACCGGGTCAGTTATTAGACAGCTCCTCAGGTAGAAGAGTTGAAGCTTCTACCAGATTGGAATTAAGAACCTCTTCTATGCTTTAAATAAATAACTGCACTATTTTCTTAATAATTTGATATTAAAAATAGCTTAATTTATGTTTTTCTAGGGAATCTATTCTAATCAACCAGATACCCTAAATTAATCTAGGTCTCATTTGCCAGCATTTGGCCCATATCCCTCGAAACCTTATTATTCATTAATTTATGGATGTGGACATTGGTGTCCAGGCCAGTATTATTGCCCATCCCTAATTGCATAGAGGACAATTCAGCGTCAACCACATTGCTTTGGGTCTGGAGTCACATGTAGGACAAATCAGTTAAGAGCGGCAGATTTCATTAGTGAGCCAGATGGGTTTTTTTCCCCTAACAATTACATGGTTTCACGGTCATTATTAAATGTTTAATCCCAATTTTTTATTTAAAAAATTGAATTCAAATTCCACCATCTGCCATAGCAGGATATGAACCCAGGACATTACCAGAGCTCTCTGGGTTAATAACAAAGTCAGAAATTGTTGGGAAAGCTCAGCCTTCTTCATTGGACCAGAAACCTGTAACCTGCTTTCTCCCCACAGATGTTGCCTGACCTGCTGAGCTTTTCCAGCAACCGCAACTGTTTGGGTATGGTTTTCCCCCTTCTGGATGAACAGTCTAGTGATAATACCACTGGTTCATCACCTCCCACTATGGTGATGGTGGTCTTAACAGTGATACGTACAGAGGTCAAATTAATGGTCAGGTAACCACTAGCCCAAAGAGTAGATATATTCTAATCCCTAGTTTGAAGGTATATACTATAATTTCATATTGTATCACAAGAGACAACAGGGACTGCAGATGCTGGGGAAATCAGAGTTGATAAAGTGTAACACTGGAAAAGGCACAACAGGCCAGGCAGCATCACAGGAGCGGGAGAGTTGATGTTTTGGGCAGGACTGATTGGCAAGGTTAGATCTCATGGAATACAGGGAGAACTAGCCATTTGGATACAGAACTGGCTCAAAGGTAGAAGATAGAGGGTGGTGGTGGAGGGTTGTTTTTAAGACTGGAGGCCTGTGACCAATGGAGTGCCACAAGGATCAGTGCTGGGCCCTCTACTTTTTTGTCATTTACATAAATGATTTGGATGAGAGCATAAGAGGTACAGTTAATAGGTTTGCAGATGACACCAAAATTGGAGGTGTAGTGGACAGCGAAGAGGGTTACCTCAGATTACAACAGGATCTGGACCAGATGGGTCAATGGGCTGAGGAGGGGCAGATGAAGTTTAATTTAGATAAATGCAGATAAATCAGTGGAGAAGTAAACTGAATCAAAGAGGTTACAAAAGAGTAAACAGCCCCGACCATCTGGAAGGGCTAGGGCAGCAGATGCGTCAAAATCCTGGAACTCTCTCCCCCCCCCCCCCCAAAGTCCTGTCAAAATTGTGGGTCTACCTATAGCTTGCGGTTTGCAGTGGTTTAAGAAGGTAGCTCACTACCCCCTTCTCGGGGGCAACTGGGGGCAACAAATGTTGGCCAAGCTTGTGGGGCCCACATGAAGAGAACACCAAACAAGACATGTAGAGTGACTGGGCAACTGAGAGGCTGGATAAGCTTGGATTCCTTTTCACTGGAGCATAGGCGGTTGAAGGGTGACTTCATAGAGGTTTAAAAAATCATGAGGGACATAGATGCAGTGAATAGCAAAGGTTCTTTCCCCAGGGTAGGGGAGTTCAAAACTAGAAGGCAAGTTTTTAAAGTGAGAGGAGAAAGATTTTAAAAGGGCCTGAGGGCAACTTCTTCTGCAAACAGCATGGCTCACATGTGGAATGATTTGCCAGAGGAAGGGGTAGATGCAGGTAGAGTTATAACACTTAAAAGACATTTGGACAGGAACACGAATAAGAGAGATTTCGAGGGATACAGGCCAAATGCAGGCAAGTGGGACTAGGTTAGTTTGGGAAACATGTTCAGCATGGATTGAAGGGTCTGTTTGCATGCTGTAAGACTCTCTGTTAAATGGAATATAACATGGGGAGTGTGAAGTTATCCAACTGGGTAAGGAAGTTAAAAGGGAAAGAACATACTTTTACATGCTGACTCGGAAATGTTGATATTCAACGGTATTCAGTACATAAACCACAGAAAGTGCAGGTACAGTAAGTAATTAAGAAAAATAACATTCAAATCTTTATCACAAAGTGATAGTGGTTTATAAAGACAAAGAAACCTTATTGAAACAACATGCAACTTTGGTGGAATTGCACCTCACAGTCAGAGATGTACAGCATGGAAACAGACCCTTCAGTCCAACTTGTCCTTGCCGACCAGATATCCCAACCTAATCTCGTCCCACCTGCCAGCACCCGGTCCATATCCCTCCAAACCCTTCCTATTCATGTAGCCGAACAGATGCCTTTTAAATGTTGCAATTGTACCAGCCTCCATTACATCCCCTGGCAGCTCATTCCATACACGTACCACCCTCTGCATGAAAAAGTTGCCCCTTAGGTCTCTTTTATATCTTTCCCTTCTCACCCTAAACTCATGCCCTCTAGTTCTGGACTCCCCCACCCCAGGGAAAAGACTTTGTCTATTTATCCTATCCATGCCCCTCATAATTTTATAAACCTCTGTAAGGTCACCCCTCCGTGTCCGACGCTCCAGGGAAAACAGCCCCAGCCTGTTCAGCCTCTCCCTATAGCTCAAATCCTGCAACCATGGCAACATCCTTGTAAATCTTTTCTGAACCCTTTCAAGTTTCACAACATCCTTCCCTTAGTAAGGAGACTAGAATTGCATGCAATATTCCAAAAGTGGCCTAACCAAAGTCAGCTGCAACATGACCACCCAACTCCGATACTCAATTCCTTGACCAATAAAGGAAAGCATACCAAACGCTGCCTTCACTATCCTATCTACCTGCGACTCCACTTTCAAGGAGCTATGAACCTGCACTCGGAGGTCTCTTTGTTCAGCAACACTCCTCAGGACCTTGCTGTTAAGTACGCTCTGCTAAGATATGCTTTCCCAAAATGCAGCAACTTGCATTTATCTAAATTAAACTCTATCTGCTCCTCCTCAGTCCATTGGCCCATCTAATCATGATCCCGTTGTAATCTGAGATAACACAACAATACAGCGCAGAACAGGCCTTATGGCCCTCGATGTTGCATCGACCTGTGAACTATTCTCAGCTCGTCCCCCTACACTATCCCATCATCATCCATGTGCTTATCTAAGGATTGTTTAAATCTCCCTAATGTGGCTGAGTTTACTACATTAGCAGGTGGGGCATTCCACGCCCTTACCACTCTGCATAAAGAACCTGCCTCTGACATCTGTCTTAAATCTATCACTCCTCAATTTGTAGTTATGCCGTTTTGTACAAGCTGACATCATTATCCTAGGAAAAAGTCTCTCTCTGTCTACCCTATCTAATCCTCTGATCATCTTGTATTTCTCTGCCTTCCTGTTATTCTTCCCAAAGTGCATCACCTCATATTTAGCTGCATTGAACTCCATTTGCCACCTCTCAGCCCAATTCTGCAGTTTATCCAAGTCCCCCTGCAACCTGTAACATTCTTCCAAACTGTCCACTACTCCACCGACTTTAGTGTCGTCTGCAAATTTACTCATCATCCACCTATGCCTGAGTCTTTGTAATTTATAAAAATGACAAACTGCAGTGGCCCCAAAACAGATCCTTGTGGCACACAAGTAACTGGACTCCAGACTGACTATTTTCCATGCCTTTATTCCTGATGAAGGGCTTTTGCCCGAAACGTCGATTTTGCCTGTCTTCGGATGCTGCCTGAATTGCTGTGCTCTTCCAGCACCACTGATCCAGAATCTGGTTTCCAGCATCTGCAGTCATTGTTTTTACCTCGTTGATTTTAACCCTACTGCGAATCCTCTTGCAAGGATGCCTGCCTTGAAGAAGTTTTCCTCCTCTCTCTACAAGAATCTCAGGGAGTCTCTCTCTCACTGCAACTCCCAGGTCCACGCTTCAGGCTCTCTGCCTTTATTCCTGATGAAGGGCTTTTGCCCGAAACGTCGATTTTGCCTGTCTTCGGATGCTGCCTGAATTGCTGTGCTCTTCCAGCACCACTGATCCAGAATCTGGTTTCCAGCATCTGCAGTCATTGTTTTTACCTTACTTTCCATCACCCACCACTCGCTGCCTTCTTACAGAAAGCCAGTTTCTAATCCAAACTGCTAAGTCACCTTCAATTCCATGCCTCTGCATTTTCTCCATCAGCCTACCATGTGGAACCTTACTGAAGGCTTTACTGAAGTCCATGTACACCACGTCAACTGCCCTACCCTCATCCACATGCTTGGTCACCTTCTCAAAAAACTCAATGAGGTTTGTGAGACACGACCTGCCCTTGACAAAACCATATTAACTATCTGAAATCAAATTGTAGCTTGCTAGATGATAAATCTTATAATCCTTTCCAAAACCTTTCCTACAACAGAAGTAAGGCTCACTGATCTATAATTACCTCCTTTGCTGTCCACTACACCTCCAATTTTGGTGTTATCTGCAAACTTACAAATATACCTCCTATGTTCACATCCAAATCAGTTATATAAATCCAAGTGTTACAAACATGTGAAATGGTTTGATAATATTAATAAAAAATCCATTTGGAATCGCTTAAGGCATCATTCTGATGCTTGATGGGTAAATTGTATGGTATTTCCGGATTGCCTAGTTCCGATGCCCAATTCTGCTTGTTCAGAATTAAAATGTTTGGAAGAATAGTTCTACTGAAGGCACTGAATCATTTAAAATGTTCTGACTTTGACAAAAACATCTCAAATAAGGCTCTCCTAGGAGCAGAGGAGATTACAAAGAGATTTGTTGGAGCTACCTAACCTCTCAATGGGGGTTCTCACTAGGCAAAGATGGAGAAATTGCATTTCCAGAGACAGGAGGATCAGTAATTAAAGATACAGATTTAAGATATTTTGTACGGGGAAATGAGGTGAATACTTTTCACACAATGATTTATGCTATTCTGGAATACGTTGTCGGTGGAAGCAGTTTCGAGAATAACTTTCAAAAGGGAAATTGGATAAATATTTGAAAGACGATTAGAGAAGCCAGCAGAGCCCCACTTGGCCGAAAGACCTCCCCTTTTTGATACCTCTATGAAACAGAGAGAGATTCTGGAGTGCCTGAGGAACAATTTGGTTTTGTTATCAAATTTTTAAAATTCAATGAATGTAAAGAAATGTGTTTTCTTTATCTGGTGGTGCTGCATCTGAAAAGAGGATTGGGAAGCTTTCAGGGTGCTTTGTCCACTATTACTGCTTTATCGATCTGGTTTGACATCATACCTTAGTTATTATCAACCACAAATGTGCAGTAACCTGAGGTGCTTCAATATTGCAGTCCAGAGGCAAGTGACAGGGTCTGTAGTTGCATGAATCTCATCAACTGTGGCTCAGGGAGAAACCGAAGTTCGGGGAAGGATTCAAGCCCCAGTATGGAGAGTCCTGGACAAAGTCATGGATTGTTCCCAAAAACTGCAAAGTTTGCTCTTTTGATGCCATATGATCCAAACTGTTTAATTCCTTTCTTCTTTGTAGAAGATGATTAGCTTCCTTGGCCATTTTAAAGGATAGTAGCTAAGAGTCAACCACATTGTTGTGGAGTCACCTATAGACCAGATGGGACCTTGAGAAATATGTTTTTTGTCCCCTTGTTTACTGATGAAAGCTGCTGCAAACTTATTTCGTCTTAGATAGTGGTCACGGTCGGATATTAACCATCCTAGAGATTAAAATGGTCATTTTCACATTTATGACAATCTGTGAAAACTGGGGACCTGATTTCCAGGGCACTCTACCCATGATGATCATCACACTGAACAGGGAGACAAATTGTTTGGGACCCACTGACTTGCAAGAAAACCTCTTAAACACTAAAGCTTTCAAAGGCTGTATTTTCACAGTGTGTTTGTCAGTGTGTCCATTATTGTTTTGCCAGAAGTGTCATGCAAATAAACCGAGTGGAAATTTACACCCTCCCTGTTCTCTCATCTTAGCTCTCACAGCCGTAGTTAAATTAAGTCTGCCCCATCTAAGCTCTCTCATAAGTGGGAATGATCCCATTGAAAAAAGGGCAAGGGAGCTTTCCCTGGTGTTGCAGACAATATCTATTGCAGGATTTTGAGGTGCACAGGGATCTGGGTGTTTTGGTTAACAACTCAAAAAAAAAGGTTAGTTTACAGGTACAGCATGTAATCAAGAAGGGTAGTTGGATGCTTTCCTTTATGAGAGGAACTGAACATAACATCCTTAATTTTATGCTCCAGGGCACTGGTGAGACTCCATATCGAGTACTGTGTACAGTTTTGGTCTCCTTAATTAAGGAAGGAAGTAGCTGCATTGGAGGCAATTCTGAGGGGGTTTACTGGAGTGATACCTGGAATGAATGGGTAGTCTTCTGAGGTGAAGTCAGATAAACTGAGCTTATTTCTAGAAGATTGAGGGGCGATTTGATTGAAATGTATAAGATCCTGAATGGTCTTGACCAGGTAGATGGGGAAAAGATATTTCCTCTTGTGGATGAATCAAGAACGTTTTCACTCAAAGTTAGTGGCTGCCCTTTAGGAATAGCGAGGAGGAGAATGTTTTCTGAGTGTTGTGTGACTTTGGAACCCCCTGTCTCAGAAGGTGATGGAGGCACGGTCATTTTTTTCATTCATTTGTGGGACATGGGTGTCGCTGGCTGGGTCAGAATGTATTGCCTGCCCTTCGGTGCCCCTTGAGAAGGTGGTGGTGAGCTGCCTTCTTGAACTGCTGCAATCCATCTTCCAGGTAGACACTCACTGCCCTTTGAGAGGCAGTTTCAGGATGTTGATTGAGCGACAGTGGAAAGAAATGGCGATATATTTATCCAAGTCAGGATGGTAAGTGGCTTGGAGGGGAACTTTCAGGGGCTGGTGTTCCCATGTACCTGCTGCCCTTGTCCATCTAGATGGAAGGGGTCGTGGGTTTGGAAGGTGCTGTCTGAGGATCTTTGGTGAATTTCTGCGCTGCATCTTGTAGATAGTAGCAGCTGTGTACTAAGTGTTGGTGGTAGAGGGATTAGATGTTTGTGGAGTGGTGTCGATCAAGCGGGCTGCTTTGTCCTGGATGGTATCAAGCTTCTCAAACGTTGTTGGAGCTGCACCCATTCAGGCAAGCATTCCCTTACACTTCTGACTTGGACCTTGCAGATGGTGGGCAGGCTTTGGGAGTCAGGAGGTGAGTTACTGGCTGCAATGTTCCTAGCCTCCAAACTGTTCTTTTAGCCATTGTGTTTGTGGTGAGTCCAGTGGAGTTTCTGGTAATGGTAAGCCCCCAGGTTGTTGATAGTGGGGGATTCAGAGATGGTAACACCATCACTGAACTGAATATTTTTAAGGCAGTGCTGGATAGCATCTTATTAATCGGGGAAAAGATGGTGATTGGCACAGTAGAGGGGAATATGGAATTCAAAACACAGACAGATCTGCTATGATCTTATTGATTGGCATGAAGGGGCTGAATGGTCCTTTCTGCCCGTATTCCATAGGCTGACATATTTATCCCTCAACAAACATTTCTGTGCGTGGTGGACGTCTAATTTGAATGACCTGTACGAAATGGATTATCTGCCATTGCTGTTTGGGAGAGCTCACAGTGTGCAGGATGATTGCCACTTTTTTGATGCAAAAAGCGAAATTGGCTGCAAAGTGAACTAATGCTGTGAATACCACCATATTAATGGAAGCTGTTTCTCTAGATGATCGCTTTCACTGAACAGAAATGTCAAAATTCTGCAACATCAAACTACTAGGTAGATTCCATACTTCACATTCATTTGTCCATATTTAATTTGCACATTTAATTATCACAGGGCTGTTCCCTTTCAACTCTAAATTTGAGACGGTTTGCAGTAATGATGATTAGTTATTTTTATCTCTGTTTTTATTAAATTCTCCACCCTGTCTCATACAAGCTCCACTCGCTAAGATGGAGCAGGAGGGCAAAGTGTAAATTTTTGCTCCTTTGGTTTCAATAGTTCTCCCAGTAAAATAAAGATGGACAAACTGACAGACACACCCCTGTGAAAATATGGCCATTGGAAGCTGTGGGTTTAAGGGGCTTTTTGCAAGTCACTGGGTCCCGAGAGGCTCCATGTGATCTGTATCTTTGATCAGTGTCATGACCCTGATGAGTAGAATGTGCCAGGAATCCGTTTCCACAAGTTGTCACAAATGCAGAAATGACCAAATGAATCACAAGATTGGTTGATATCTGACTGGGACACGTATCTAAGACAAAATGAACTCTCAGTGGGTTCCATCATTAAACAAGAAAACAAAAGCTTATTTGTTGAATTGCTGTCCTTACCTGGTCTGATCTACATCTGACTCTACACCCACAGCAATGTGATTGACTCTTAACTGCTCTCTGAATTGAATTGAATTTATTGTCCCGTGTACCGAGGCACAGTGAAAAGCTTTGTCTTGTGAGCACTACAGGCAGATCACAGAGTTAAGTAGCACAGATAGTAAATAATAGGTAAACAGCGGCAAAAACAAAAACACAGGTACAGGCGAACGTTAAGAGTTTGTGAGTCCATTCAGTATTCTAACAACAGTTGGGTAGAAACTGTTTGGAAACCGGCTGGCGCGTGTGTTCAGGCTTCTGTACCTTCTCCCCGATGGTAGAGGTTGTAGAAAAACATTGCCAGGGTGGGGTGGATCTTTGAGAATGCTGGCAGCCTTTCCTTGACAGTGGGCCTGGTAGATGGATTCTGTAGATGGGAGGCTGGCCTTTGTGATTGGACTGAGTTCACCACTCTCTGTAACCGTCTCTGATCTTGAATGGTACAGTTGCCATACAGGTAGTGATGCACCCAAACAGAATGATCTCAATGGTGCACCTATAAAAGTTAGCAAGGGTATTCTCCGTCGTGCCAAATTTGCTCAGTTACCTGAGGAAGGAATGTTGTTGGGCCTTTGTAACTAGTGCGTCCACATGAAGTGTCCAAAAAAGCTTGTTGTGGATGACCACTCCCAGGAGCTTAACACTCTCCACTTGTTCCACCTCTGTGCTGTTAATGTGTAGGGGGGTGGACATGAGTAACATCCCGCCAAAAGTCAATAATAAGTTCTTTGGTTTTGCCAGCATTTGAGAGCTAGCTTGTTCACAGTGCACCATTTTTTCCAGGTCTTCCACCTCCCATTTGTAGCCTGTTTCATCAGCATTTGAGATTGGACCAACTATGGTGGTGTCATCAGCGAACTTGTAAATGGCATTGGTCTGGTATTTGGCGATGCAGTCATGGGTATACAGTGCGTACAGTAGGGGGCTGAATATGCACCTCTGGGGGGCTCCAGTGTTGAGTGTTAGTGAGGATGAAATACTGTCCCCAATCTTCACTGATTGTGGCCTGTGGGTCAGGAAACTGAGGATCCAGTTACAGAGAGTGGGACTTAGTCTGAGATCACTAAGTTTAGTAATCAGTCTCTAGGGGATAATAGTATTGAAGGCTGAACTGCAGTCACTGAGTAGGATTCTTATGTAGCTGTTCTTGGTGTCAAGATGTTCTAGGGAGGAGTAAAGGGCAAGTGAAATGACCAAGCATGCCTCTTAGTGGTACCAACCTCGATAAAAACAGGAATGTAACTGTGTGTATCATGTTGCATCATATAAGGCACCAGAAAAAACCCTGCAAAGTTATACCTTACTAACATCAGGGGGCTAGAGCCAAAATTGGGAAATCTATCTCAGACTTCTCACACAACAGCCTGACGCAGTCATACTTAGAGTAATAACTTTGAGATAACGTCCCAGACACCACTATCACCATCCCTGGGTATGTTCTGTCCCACGGGCTGGACAGATCCAGCAGAGGTGACGGCACAGAGGTATACAGTCAGCAGATTTGCCTTGGGGGCCCTCAACATTGATTCCAGACTTCATGAAGTCTTGTGGCTTCAAGTTAAACACAAGCAAGGAAACCCCATGCTGATTACCACATATGATCCTCCCTTGGCTGATGCATCTGTACTCTTCCATGTTGAGCAACACTTAGAGGAAGCACTGAGGGTGGCAAAAGGGCATAATGTACTTCAGGTATGGGTTTTCAATGTCCACCACCAAGAGTGGCTTGGTAGTAGCACTAATAGGACATGTTGGTTGGGTCTGAAAGGACATAGTTGCTAGACTGGGTCTGTGACAGGTGGTGAGGGAAGCAACGGGGGAAAAATATATTTGACTTCATCCTTACAATGTTCAGCTGCAGATCCATCTGTCCATGACAGTATCGGTAAGAGTGACCACCATGCAGTCTTTGTGGAGATAAAGTCTCGTCTTTACATTGAGAATAATCTCCATTGTGTGGCACTATCGCCGTGCTAAATGAGACAAACTTTGAACCGATCTAGCAACTCAAGACTGGGCATCCATGAGGTGCTGTGGGCCATCAACAGCATGAGAATTGTACTCCAGCACAATCCGTAACCTCATGGCCTGGCATATCCCCCACTCAACCATTACCATCAAGCCAGGGGATCAACCCTCGCTCAGTGGAGAGTGCAGGAGGGTATGCCAGGAGCAGCACCAGGCATACCTGAAGATGAGGTGCCAAACTGGTGAAGCTACCAAACAGGACTACTTGCATGCCAGATAGCATCAGCAGCCAGTGATAGAGCTAAATGAATCCACAACCAATGGAACAGATCTAAGCTCTGCAGTCCTGTCCCATCCAGTGGCGAATGGTGGTGGACAATTAAACAACTCACTGGAGCAAGAGACTGCACAAACATCCCCATCCTCAATGATGGAAGAGCCCAGCACATCAGTGTAAATTATAAGGCTGAAGCTTTCACAGCAATCTTTAGGCAGAAGCACTGAGTGGACGGTCCATCTCAGCTTCCTCCAGTGAAGGAGAAAGTGAGGACTGCAGATGCTGGAGTACCAGAGTTAAAAAATGTGGTGCTGGAAAAACACAGCAGGCCAGGCAGCATCCGAGGAGCAGGAGAATCGACGTTTCGGGCATAAGCCCGATTCCTGAAGAAGGGCTTATGCCCGAAACGTCGATTCTCCTGCTCCTCGGATGCCGCCTGGCCTACTGTGTTTTTCCAGCACCACATTTTTCAACTCCTCCAGTGATCCTCAGCATCACAGAGACCAGTCTTCAGCCAATTTAACTCCGTCCACACGATATCAAAAAACAATTGGAGACACTGAATACTGTGAAGGCTACTGGCCCTGACTACATTTTGGCAGAGTACTGAAGACTTGTGCTCCAGAATTTGCTGCTCCTCTAGCCAAGCTGTCCCAGTACAGTTACAGTACTGGCATCTATCTGACAAAGTGGAAAAATGGCCAGGTATGTCCTGTACTCAAAAAGCAGGACAAATCCAGTCCAGCCAATTATTGCCAGTCAGTCCACACTTGACGGAAGGTGCCATCAAAAGTGCTGTCAAGTAGCACCTGCTCAGTGACACCCAGTTTGGGTTCTGCCAGGGCCACTCAGCTCCTGACCTGATTACGGCCTTGGTTCAAACATAGACAAAAGAGCTGAATTCTAAAGGGGAGGTGAGAGTGACAGCCCTTGACATCAAGGCTGCATTTGACAGAGTGTGACATCCAGGAGCCCCAGCAAAAACTGGAATCCATGGAAGTCCATATTTCTTCCATAGCATCTTCCAAACCCATGACCAACAAGGAGGCCAAATACAGCACCACCTGGAAGATGCTGTCCATGACATGCAATTCTGAGTTGAAAATATATCACTCTTTCTTCTTTGTCCCTGGATCAAAATCTGGGAATTCCCTCCCTAATGCCACTGTGGATTTACCTACAGCACACTGGCTGCAGCGGTTCAAGAAGGCAGCTCGCCACCCCGGTGGGCAGCACGGTGGCACAGTGGTTAGCACTGCTGCCTCACACGCCAGAGACCCGGGTTCAATTCCCGCCTCAGGCGACTGACTGTGTGGAGTTTGCACGTTCTCTCCGTGTCTGCGTGGGTTTCCTCTGGGTGCTCCGGTTTCCTCCCACAGTCCAAAGATGTGCAGGGTCAGGTGAATTGGCCATAATAAATTGCCCGTAGTGTTAGGTTAGGGGTATGGGTGGGTTGCGCTTCGGCGGGTCGGTGTGGACTTGTTGGGCCGAAGGGCCTGTTTCCACACTGTAATGTAATGTAATCTAATTTAACCACCTTCTCAAGGGGCAATGAGGAATTGGCAATAAAAGCTGGACCAGCGAGCGATGCTCACATCTCAGGAGTGAATAAGGAAAACACATCACAGCATTCTCCTTTAACGAGTGGAAAAATGGACTGTCAATGACATACATGCAAACTTTAAAAACATACGCCATTAAATCCAAAGACATACATACACTCACAGATAAAACGGACAGCACAGACATTTGCTGAAATACCGTGGGTGGAAAGTCTCAGCAAAATGGAACAGATTCTGCGGATCAAGGTTCAAATCACAAATACAGAATGAGATGACTTTCTCTCAGTCCTTTAGATTTTTGATGCTGAGATTTAAATTATTGGTGATTGCAGCAATCCTCAATTCAGTAGGCAGTATTTTTGGCCTGGGGGTTTTACTTAAATCATAGAATATTAGTAAAAGTGCATAATCATACCAAGTTGGTACGGAATAGGCCCTTTGGCACATCAGCTCAGTACCTCCAAAAATATTGAGTTCTGAATTCTTTTCCCGAATCTCTTAGTGCTGTTTCATTTGCACTCCGAGATCCGCCTCTCTTGAGGGCCTTTGTAGATCTCTGCACAATTGCCTCTCAGTTCTGATACAAACTGAAACTTAAAATCAACTAAAATGTTTCATGGGGGGAACTTACTTTCTCAATCTAAAGTCACCTGATGCCAGCGAGTCTCAAACTTGAATGCCCGAAAGTAACCAATGACTGGACACCAATAGTTTCCCTTTTATCTTTGAGTGAGTTTTTTTATTAAAAAAAAAGTTCTCCTCTGCAATGTGACAGTCCAAACTTCCAACTTCCCGGTTTATATTTCCCAAAACAAAATTAGCTTATCTGAGTAATGTCAGAAGGCAGGTGTGGATGGGCCTATTTGGGTGATGAGTGGTCATTCTACGAAGCATCTTATGGGCGAATAGCGCCCCCTCTCCGTGCAGGTGAGGCTTGTCCACAAAAAGCAGTCACTTTGGAGAAACACCGGTAATCTCACTAGACTAGTAACCCAGAGGGCCAAACTAATGCTTTAGGGGCATGGTTTCAAATCTGACTACAGCAGCTGGAGGTATTTGAATCCATAAACCTGGCGTGTAAAGCTTGTCTCCTTTAACGGTGCCATGAAGCTGCCATCAATTGTTGTGAAAACCCAGCTGGTTCACGAATGTCCTTGGAATCATTGAATCCCTACGGTGCAGAAAGTGGTCATTTGGCCCATCAAGTCTATACTGACCCTCTGAAGATCATCCCACTCAGACCCGGCCGGCCCACCACACCCCCCCCCCCCCTAACCACCCTATCCCTGTAATACCACTTTTCCAGGGGCTGACCCACCCTAGACACTATGGACAATTTAGCCTGGCCAATCTATCTACACTGCACATCTTTGGACTGTGGGAGGAAACCAGAGCCACCCAGAGGAAACCCCGAACATGCATTCTCTGCACAGACAGTTATCTGAGGGTGGAATTGAATCTGCAAACCTGACGTCATGAGGCAAAAGTGCCAACCACTGATGCTAACTTTGGGAAGAAAATCTGCCATCCGTATTCGGTTTGGCCTACATGTGACTCCAGGCAAAGCAACATTGTTGATGTTTAATTACCTTCTGACATGACCAAGCAAACCCACTCTTAAAGAACAGTTCTCAATGTGCAACAAATGCTGGCCTTCGCAATGATGCCCACATCCTGTGAAAGAATAAAGAAAATTATATATGAGGGAAGAAATTCCAAGTGGGTTTTTAATTTCAAACAGTCTCTTTAGTTGGAATGAAGAAATGATTTGAAATGAGTAATATCTACAGAAACATGATTCATGTTGGAAGATGATTGAATTGGCGAACAGGCAGTGATTTCACAGTGCTTGTAGCCTGAGTTATACCGTAATCAAAAAAAGCATTTTGTGAAGTGTTGCAAACCAAAACACTGGAAAAAAATGCATTTTGCATTAAACAGAACTCTTAAAATCTTCAGCTCTCACAATGCAAAGTGATGTCACGTAAACAGTGTTTGTTAAATAGAACTTGTCACCTCTCATAGATGGTATTAATCTTTGCACTGTTGGCCTTGCCAAAATTTTCAAATAAAGTTATGAAGTGACGTTTAGAATTGATATAATGCAATCTCATCCTTGACACCCACTCCCTCAACCCATTTTGTATGTAATCAAGACTTATCCTTCAACACCTTGCTGAAGGGGTGCTGTGTTATCAGAGATGACATTTCAGATGAGACATTCAACTTATAAATAGGAGTAGACTATGAAAGCCTTCAAGCCTGGATGATACCCAGGTGTCCATGGGTGTGTGTTGTGGATGTGGCAGCTAATTCACATGAAGCAAAATCCCATTAATAGAATGGAAATGAGCACCAGGTCGCAATCTTTGCTTAGTGTTGACTGAGTGATAGATATTGGCCCTGGGGGAGATCTCTTTGGCCCTTGTTCAAACCAGTGTGATGTGATCCTTCACTTTGATGTGAAAGAACAGTTGGAGCCTTGCTTTAACATCTCATTCAAACAATGGTGCCTCAGACAGCGTGGCACTCCCTCAGAACTACACTGGAGAATGTAAGGCCCACATATTTTTCCTTTTTGAACTATATAAACTGGAATGGAAATTGGACTGTTATATCACTGAAATATCAACAGAGTTTAGCAACTTGGATGAATCCAGTGATGTCCATTTTTAGCTGTGCAAGGCAAAGTTACTTTTTGAAGTTGAGCGAGACTGAGTGGCACCAGAAGATGAGCTGATGACAGCCTTCAAATTGGATGAGTTGCAATTTGTTACAAATCTGCCAGGGCAGAGTGATAGAGACATTGAGAGCCTGGGAAACAGTAAACATCTCTTGCTCGCTCTCTTTCGCTCTGTCTATCCCATCTCCTGATGTCAATGAAAAGGTAGAAAAACCAAGAAAGCTTGGAAGGAAGAATTCTAATAAGAAAAGACCTAGGCATAACCAACCAACAATTGAAACGAAGAACAAGTATCACTTACAGATAGCAACGTGTTATCATTCCTAAAATTAGGAGGATCTGTCAGAAACAAATCGACCCAAGCTTGGTGACTTTGACTCTTTCGTTCCTTGTCTGTGTTCCTTCCGGCCATAATGTGTGTGTGTGTGTGTGTGTGTGTGTGTGTGTGTGTGTGTGTGTGTGTGTGTGTGTGTGTGTGTGTGTGTGTGTGTGTGTCCCCATGTGTGTGTTCGTCCATTTATCCACATGTCCGCATATGCTGCTGTATGGGATGTGCATGTGTCCACGTGTGTCTCCACGTGCATGTCTGTACATGTGTCCACTTGTGTGTCTGCACGTGTGTGCGTATATGTTGTCCACGTGGGTCTGTGGTGTGTCCACGAGTGTGTCCACATATGTGTTTGCGTATATGTGTTCACGAGAAAGTCTGCCCATGTATATGTGTCTGCGTGTGTGTGTCTTTTCACTGCCATTAAGTGTGTCATAATGAATAAGTTATTTTCGGATAAAAATCAAATAATGCTAAGTGGCTTCGTCCTGAGTAGTGACTATTCAAGCCAATTGTAAAAACTGAAAGAACTGTGGATGCTGTAAATCAGAAATAAAAGCAGAGGTTGCTGGAAAAGCTCAGCAAGTCTGGCAGTATCTGTGGACAGAAATCAGAGTTAATGTTTCAGATCCAGTGACCCTTCCTCCGAACGGACTTGAAACATTAACTCTGATTTCTCTCCACAGCTGCTGCCAGACCTGCTGAGCTTTGTTAGCAGTTTCCGTTTTTGTGGTTTGTGGCCTCATTGGGAATGTGGACATTTTGAGGAATTGTGGGACAGTGGGGCATGGTTATTGACGCACTCTTCCCAGTTAAATTGTGACAAGTGTCAGCCCTTTCTGCACTCCAGTTTCTGTAGGTGGACTTGAACCTACGTCTTTGAATTCTCAGGCAAGAGTGCCATCCTGTAAATTTAGAAGGCGAAACAGGAAGAAGCCAACTCATCCCTTGGATTCTGTGTCGGCATTCAGTTGGATTATGATGGCTCTATACTTGACTTCATCAGTTCCATAACCTTTTATCCACGAAACATCTGTTAACCTATGCACTGGAAACTCCAATTGATCTCAATATTCACTGCCTTTTGGGATGGAGAGTTTGATTTCCATACACATTTTTCTGTGAAAAAACCTTGATTTTTGTCCAAGTTCTCATTTTAGGATTGTGCCCCTTTCCTGAATTCGGAGGAAACATTTTCTCCCTGCAGTTAAATGGATTAGCCATGCTAAATTGCCCCCTAGTGTCCAGGTTGGGTGGATTAACCATGGGAAGTGTGGAGTTTGAGGATTGGCGGGGGTGTACTAGGTCAGGGTG
Source organism: Chiloscyllium plagiosum (assembly GCF_037043375.1). Classification (NCBI taxonomy): domain Eukaryota; kingdom Metazoa; phylum Chordata; class Chondrichthyes; order Orectolobiformes; family Hemiscylliidae; genus Chiloscyllium; species Chiloscyllium plagiosum. The sequence continues at coordinate 12,009,151 of NW_028270154.1, forward strand.
GGATGCTGTTCAGAGGGTCGGTGCAGACTCATTGGGCTGAATGGCCTCTTTCCATGCTATAGGATTCTATGATACTGTGAGAAACTGCACCTGCGTGACACCATCCACATTGCCCTGGGTCAATATTTATTCCTCAGCCAGTGCCATGGAGCTGACCATTTATCATGTCACTGTTTGAGATTTGGCTGTTGCTTGCTTTCACACAAGAACATTCACTGCACTTCGCAACACATCACCAATTGAACAGATGGAGATGTTTCTAAGACAGTGATAAAGTGCTGGAGAGAGACACAAGTTCCCTCCTCTTAACTCTTAACTATTTCTCAGCAAATCATTTCCAAATGCTGGGGCCAACTGCCTTGTGTGAATTTGGTTGTCTTGTGTGTGAACATTGCGTGAAGAAGCCGTGTTTGTTTCGGTGATGGATGGCTCTGCAGTATGTATTTATCCAACAAAGTTTAACCAGGATATCCTGATGGTCTTTTGCCAGGAATGTGATGCTGTCTCCTCACCACACACTCATATTGTGCATTGCTACTGTTGCTGTTTTTAAAGTGGCCACAGCCCTTGCTCAAAAAGGATGTTTAATTCTGGTACTATCAAATGATTGCACTCCTTAAAATTATTTTTAATTGTTCAGCATTTACATATACCGCTAAAAATGATGCTTAAAGTGACCATACACTGTTTAAATTGAAGATACGCCGCTCACAGTAACTATGCTGGTTAGAATGAATCATTGTTTTAATAAAAATTCTGACAGAAAAGCAGGAATGAAGTAAGGTCAGGAAAACAGTTTATTTTCATTTAACTTCCTGTAAATATAAGCATACCAATTTTCAAGTCTATTTATTAGTGTAACATTAACGTTCATTTTGCGTTGTCCTCTACAAACTGAAAACAGGTTAAAATAAAATTAACCGTCGGTTCCCGGAGGCAGAACCTTCGCTCAGTCAGGTATAAAGCCGGCATAGCCTTTCCTTTCCCATGGTGGAGAGAAAGTAAATGTTTACGCTGAACTGCCGTATTCTCAAGTCAGGCGAGAAACACAGGAAGTAAACAAATTAGGAAAAATACCGGAAATAGAGGGAAAAATGAAATATAAAATCCCTCCCAAGTAAAAACCCAAAGAACTGAGGGTGCTGTAATTGGGAAACAAAAATGAAGTTGCTGAAAAAGCTCAGCAGATGTGGCAGCATCTGTGGAGAGAAATCAGAGTTAACGTTTCAGGTCCGGTGACCCTTCCTCAGGGCTCAGCTCAGAATCTCTCCTCCCTGTGGGTGTCAGGTATTCCATTCAATAACTTGGTGAATGGCGTGAATTGACAATGAGGTAGAACTGGGTGTCATTGATATATTCTTTTTCCCTTCATTCTTTCATGGGATGAAGGTGTCACAGGTAAGGCCAGGATTTAATGCCCATCCTTATTTGCCATTGAACTGAGTGACTTGCTTGGCTGTTGCCAAAGTCAGTCAAGAGTTAACTACGTTGTTGTGGGCCTGGAGTCACATGTAGGCCACACCAGGTAAGGATGGCTGTTTCCTTTCCTAAGGGACATGAGTGAACCAGATGAGTTTTTCCGACAAACAACAATGGATTCATGGTCATCATTTGACTCTTAATTCCAGATTCTTTATTAAATTCACGTTCCACCATCTGCTGTGGCAGCACTCAAACCTGGGTCCCCAGGACGTTACCTGGGTCTCTGGATTAACTGTCCAGACGTCGTACCACGAAGCAGACGCCCCCCCCCCCCCCAATCGTGTTTGATAAAACATGATGTGGAGGTGCGGGTGTTGGATTGGGGTGCATAAAGTTAAAAATCACACAACACCAGGTTATAATCCAACAGGTTTAATTGGCAGCTAATATTTCCAAGTAAATCTGTTGGGCTATAACCTGGTGTTGTGTGATTTTCTAACTGTATGTTAAGGTGATAGTGAGCTGCCTTCTTGAACTGCTGCAATTGGTTTGGCTGTAGGTAGCCACACAGCACTGTGATTGAGCGGAATCTCTGATGAAACTCAGTAAGCACCGTGGGGGATGGGGATAAGGCTGGATCTGTAACTTAAGACCCAGAACAGTGGAATTCTGGACGAGCTTAAGTTTATGGAAAGTAAAGGAAGGGACACCAGCCATGACAGCTTTGGAATGGTTGGAATAAACCGCAGTCTGAGATCTGAACCTTTTCCGAGATGTATTTTCTTGGACAGCGCAGCTTAGTTCTGCATTTGGCACTGCATTTACCCACTGACCTGTTTCAAGACGTCACACTCTGTTTGCTGACCAGGTTTCTGAAAATGCTGCTTCCAGGAGTTGCAAAGAGGTTTCAGAAATTAAAACCCGAACAGAGATGTGCTCTCGATGGCTGCTGCCCTCTCAAGACACCTTGGTCCTCCCGGTGAATATTCCACTCCTGAACCCATCCAAATGGAAGTCTCCAGCTGCAGCGACTTGCCTGCTGTGTTGGCAGAATTCTTCTGTCTGAATGTCGTGGCCCATGGCTCACAGATTCAAAAAGATCATTTCATTTAATGAAGTTTCTCAGCAAAAGCAGGAGGCAGTCCTCACCCCACACCACCACCCTCCCCCCTCCTACCCACCCAGGGGCTTACAGCAGCAGTGTGGCAATGAGTTACCATCCTTTCACAAACAGGAGAGCAGAGAGTGACTGCAAGGCTCTCCGATCTGGAGAGACTTTGCAAATTAATGCAGAGATCAGTTCATTTCAGACTCTTCCCCCACCAACCCCTCCAACTTCAGTTTTTTTTGTCCCCCTGAAAGCAAGGAATGTCTTCTCCCAGAGGGTAGTGAATCCCTGGAATTCCCCACCACGGAGGGCGGCCGAGGTCAGGTCGCTCAATATATTCAAGGCTCAGATGGGTCGTTAAAACAGTCAGGAGATGAAGGGAAAAGGCAGGAAAGTGAAGTTGAGGATTATCAGGTCAGCCACGATCTTGTTGAATGATGGAGCAAACTGGTTGGGCTGAATTATAAAAGTCTGACAGCACAGAGACAAGGCCCTTTGGCACAAACTGGCACAAAATGTCCATCCACATAAATCCATTTCCCTGAACATGTCCCATATCCTTCTAAACCTTTCCTATCCACGTATTTGTCCAAATGCCTTTTAAATGTTGTTAACGTACCCGCCTCCACCATTTCTGCTGGCAGCTCATTCCTTACACATACCACCTTCTGTGTTTAAAAAAAAATTGCCCTCAGGTTCCCTTTTATTCTTTCCCCTCTAACCCTAAACTGATGCCCTCTAGTTCTCTATTCCCCAGCCCTGGAAAAAACACTGAATGCATTCACCCTATCCATGCTTCTCATGATCTTATGCACTTCAATAAGATCCCACCTCAGTCTCCTACGCTCTAAAGAGGAAAGTCCTCGCTTGTCCAACCTCTCCCTGTAATTCAGACCCTTGAGTCCTGGCTACATCCTTGTAAATTTTTCTGCACTCTTTCTAGTTTAATAACATCCTTCCTATAGCAAGGTGACCCTATCTAAATGTAATACTCCAACTGCAGCCTCACCAATATCCTGTACAACTGCAACATAACTTCCCAACTTCTATACTAAATGCACTGACTAATGAATTGCCTATTCCTACCCCTGTACCCTCTATTCTGTGTGCAGACCTCAGCGAAAAGGGATGACTCCCAAGTGTTGGGCTTCAATCCCCATGTTGATACACAGAGCTGGGTTCCGGTTCCGAATTTGCATTCCCAAATGTTGGAGTAGAATCCACTGTGTTGGGCAATGGTCAGATGTTATGAGGATGGGCAACTAGACTCTAAAGGGGGCAACTTTTAAGTACATTTATTTTGGTGTCATAGAGCTGTGCAGCATGGAAACAAACCCTTTGGTCCAACTCATCCATGCCGACTAGATATTCTGTTTTAATCTCGTCCCATATGACAGCACTTGGCCCCTATCCCTCTAAACCCTTCCTAGTCATATACCCATTCAGATACTTTTTAAATGTTGTAATTTTACCAGCCTCCACTACCTCCTCAGGCAGCTCATTACACACGCACTTACACACACACATCCATTACACTTACACAAACACACACCCCACCCTCTGCGTGAAAAAGTTGCCCCTTAGGTCTCTTTTGAATCTTTCCCCTCTCACCATAAACCTTTGCCCTCTAGTTTTGAACTCCCCTACCCTGGGGAAAAGGATCTTGTCTATTCACCCTATCCATGCCCATCATGATTTTATAAACTTCTGTAAGGTCACCCCTCAGCCTCCGACACTCCAGGGAAAACAGTCCCAGTCTATTCAGCCTCTCCCTGTAACTCAAACATTTAGCTTTTGATTTAAATAAATCACTAAAGTAATGTAGCTATTACATATTTCTGTATTTAGTTATTTTAAGTTTCTATTTAAGTTGTTTGCAATAATTGAACATTGGATTGCTTTTGGGTGTGGACTAGACCTTGCTTATGTTTGTGACATGCACTTTTTCAGCTGTATTAGTGAAGTTGCCGTAATTTCGAAGTCTTTAAACACTTGAATACCAAGATCCCGCTGTTCCTCCACAATGCCAAGAATCCTTCAAATTTGACTTTCCAAAATGCATCACTTCTCATTTATCCAGGTTGAACTCCATCTGCCATTTCTCAGCCCAGCTCTGCATCTTGTCTATGTCATGCTACAGCCTGCAATAGCCCTCGATACTATCAACGGCGCCTCCAACCTTTGTGTCATCGGCAAACTTATTAACTCACCCCTCGACCTCTTCATCCAAGTCATTTATAAAAACTACAAAGAGCAGAGGCCCAAGAACAGAGCCCTGCGGGACCCCACTCAACACTGACCTCCAGGCAGAATACTTTCCATCTGCAACCACTCTCTGCCTTCTGTCAACTAACCAATTCTGAATCCAGATAGTCAAATCTCCCTGTATCCCATACCTTCTGACTTTATGAATGAGCCTACCATGGGGAACCTTACCAAATGCCTTGCTGAATTCCATGTACTCCACATCCACTGCTCAACCTTCGTCAACCTGTCTCATTACCTCTTCAAAGAACTCAATAAGATTTGTGAGGCATGACCTGCCCCTCACAAAGCCATCCTGACTGCCTTTAATCACGCTATGCTTTTCCAAATAGTCATAAATTCTATCCCTCAGAATTCTTTCCTAAACCTTGCTGACCACAGGAATAAGACTGACTGGTCTGTAATTGCTAGGGATTTCTCTATTCCCCATCTTGAAAAGGGGAACAACATTTGCCTCCCTCCAATCGTCTGGTATGACTCCTGTGGAGAGTGAGGAAGCAAAGATCTTTGCCAGTGGTTTAAGAACCTCCTTTCTCGCTTCCCGGAGCAACCTCAGATAAATCTAGTCTGGCCCTGGGGACTTATCATTCTTAATGTTTGCCAAAATCTCCAGCACATCAATTTCCTCAGTCTCGGTCTGTTCAAGCCTGTTTCCCGGCTTCTCAAAGTTATCATTCACAACAAGTTCCCTTTCCTTTGTGAAAACTGAAGCAAAAAACTCATTTAGGGCTTCCCCTTTCTGCTCAGATTCCACGCACAAGATCCATACGCTTTCCCTGATCAGCCCTACCTTCTTCCTGATCATTCTCTTATTCCTCGCATATGAGTAAAATGCCTTTGGGTTCTCCCTAATCCTTCCTGCCAAACCTTTCTCGTGCCCCGTCCTGGCTCTCCTCAGTCCATTTTGTGCTCCTTCCCATGGGGGTTCCATGTCCAATCAAGAATCTAGTTCAGGACACTGGGTGGGGGAGGGATGAACTGGAAAGTCTGTCTGGACCAGCAGTGCCAAACCCATCCACTTTGCCAATCTGTTACCTCTTCTGTCCTGTGTATTTATGCCACGTGATGAATTTAGATTCAAAAGCAACTGATGAGGAGAAGGCAAATTAAGGCTGATCTTCAGGCTTATTCTTCATGAATTTATTATTAATAAACACAACACTATGATGGATTCAGTAAAGGCAGCCATTATGGCTATTATTGCTGTGTGCTTTTAATATATTTTAACATTAGTTTGGACTTTTGAATTTTGAACTAGTGGTTTAAAATCATTTTTAAACGGTTTTAAAAACATTCTGGGAGAGGGATGTCAAGGGAGCTAATAGGAATTGGTTTATATTGGGAGGTTTTTGAACAGTTGTGCATTAAACTTTCAATTTAGAAGATCAGGGATTGATTTCTATTTTCTTTTACTTGGGAGAAACACCCAAGTGGAAAAAAAACTTGTTAGTTTCAGTTGGTCAATCTGCAGAAGTCTTGTCTTAATCTGGATGTGTTGCTCCTGAAGGAGGGAGTGGCTAAGAACTGTTAAGCAGTAGGTTAATACAATGTAAGTAGTTTTGTTTGAACGTTCCAGACGAGAAGTGTTTGGTTAAGACACTGGCAGGATGTTATTTGAAGCTGCAAAAGTCTACATTCAGTTGTGTGAAAGCTCAAGAAAGAGGCTATCAGATTCTCAGATTGGGTGATAGAGTAGCAGTTGACTGCTATAGATGTTATGGACGAGGCAATGCTATTTGGTGAGGGAATTATGCACAGAAGCCTCTTGGAGCCTGCTGTTATTTTGAAAAAAAAGAATTTTCTTTCATTTGACAACAGGATGTGGGTATCCCTGGCAGGAGTGGTATTTGCTATCTATCTCAAAATGCCCTTGAGAGGTTGGTGTTGAGCCAACTTCCTCATTGCAACTGAGTGGCCTTTCTCTTTTGTAAAGGAGTGCTGTTGGGAATAAAGGGATTATATTCTACCATCTCTTTTGAAATCTATAAATGATGTGAATTCCACTTCTGTTTTTCTTTGTTTCTTTTGTGCAATACATTTCTGTTCTATTACCAAATCGTCAGAATTGCGTTGCTTGTGTTTTGGTAAAAGACATCCTCATTAAAACTGAAAAAAAGAGACAACATTTGATCTATCAAATCAGTTTACAGTCTGGGATCTGACGTGCCCAGCACTAGTTGCTAAAATAAAAACACCTCGTTCACTAGTATCCTTTAGGGAAGGAAATCTGTTATGTTCTATGTTCTGTACGTGACTCCAGACCAACTGGAATTGGTTGACACTGAAATGTTCTCTGGGCAATTGGGAATGGGCAATAAATGATGATCTTGTCAATAATGCCCCACATTTCATGTGAGAATCGCAATGTTACAGAGGTAGAGTTAAATGGAGTCAACCCTTTAGTGTTTTTCAATTCACAAAAATCTATCAATTTAAAATTACTATTTAAGCTAATATCAACTCCAGAAGAAAGTTACAAACACATACCACCTTTTACATGCAGACTTGTTTCTTAATTTTGCTCCTGAAAAGCCTGTCTCCAGTTTCTATTGCATTTCCACCCATATGTCTCTCGTCAAAGACGTCTGTTCTCATTCTGATGTTTATGTAAACATCAAAGGCAGGAGAATTAACATTTCTTTAGAATAAAATCCATGAATGTTCCTGCTTGTTCCTTCAAATGATTGACTTTTTCAGCACCGACCATTCGTTAAAATAATTCCCAATAAAGATTTTTTCAAATTCTTGCAGACTCCTAAAACTCCCAGTATTTCTGTCTGCCCTGTCAAAATAAATTAGCTGAAGAAGAACACATAACAGAATCTGACAATCTGAAGCGAGTTCTTGATCAAAGTGTTGTGTTTGACACTATTAAATATTTAGAACCTCATTCTTCAGGAGCTGTTTATACTTCAATCCAGGTTGGTGAGCTAAAAGCAAAGGGGCTTTCTTATCTGTGGTTGTCCTCTGGATGCGAGCTATGCACAGAAGCCTCTTGGAGCCTGCCGATAGTTTGAAAAAGGAATTTTCTTTCATTTGTCAACAGGATGTGGGCATCCCTGGCAGGAGCACAATTCGCTAAATGCCCTTGAGAGGGCGGTGGTGAGGCAACTTCCTCATTGCAACTGAATGGCTTTGCATGGCCGGTTCAGGAGAAAGTGAGGGCTGCAGATGCTGGAGATCAGAGCTGAAAATGTGTTGCTGGAAAAGCGCAACAGTTCAGGCAGCATCCAAGGAACAGGAGAATCGACGTTTCGGGCATAAGCCCTTCTTCAGGAAGGGCTTCTCCAGTTCAGGGCCAGCCACCAAATTCTCACGGAGGGCTAGGCACCTGAAATAAATGGGCTTTTTTTCAAATGAGAATCCAGCAGCTTCAGTACTGACAATAGCTGTCTTTTTGTTTAAAAAAGCAATGTTATATTCTGAGTTTATTCAATTAATTCAATTTGAATTCTCCAGCTGTGTGGTGGAACTCTTAAGCTCAAGGCTCCAAATTATTGGACCGCATCTTTGGCTGCAACTTAACTGCTTTGCTACAGCCCTGGCTGACTGCAACTCGAAGTGAGTTGTGAGCCAAGTATAAAAGGCTGCTAGTGACAGAGCTCTGATGACTAAGGACACTGAAGCAGAGAAGATAAGACCATAAGATGTAGCAGCTGAATTGGGCCATTTGGTCTGTCGTTCCAACATGGCTGATATGTTTCTCCACCCCATTCTCCTGTAACTCTTGATCCTCTTACTAATCAAGAATCCAGGTAAAAAAAAACCTGACAGAACTGTAGTGGCTGGGATTCAGAAACGAAAACAGAAATTGTTGGAAAAGATCTGCAGGTCTGGCAGTGCCTGCCGAGTGAAATCAAAGTCAACATTTTGGGTCCAGTGACCCTTCCTCAGAATCTGTCTATCTCTGTCTTAGGGAGAAAGTGAGGACTGCAGATGCTGGAGGTCAGAGCTGAAAATATGTTGCTGGAAAAGCGCAGCAGGTCAGGCAGCATCCAAGGAGCAGGAGAATCGATGTTTCGGGCATGAGCCCTGAAGAAGGGCTCATGCCTGAAACGTCGATTCCCCTGCTCATTGGATGCTGCCTGACCTGCTGCGCTTTTACAGCAACACATTTTTATCTCTGTCTTAGATACGCTCAATGACTTGGCCTCCACAGCCCTCTGAGGTAGAGAGTTCCACAGATTCCCCACCCTCTGGCTGAAGAAATTCCTCCTCATCTCAATTCTAAAGGGTCATCCCTTCACTCTGAGGCTGTGCCCCCATGTCCTGGTCTCTCTTACCAATGGAAACATCCTCTCCTGTCCACTCTATCCAGACCTCTCTGTATTCTGAGAGTTTCAATCAGAAACCCCCTCATCCTTCTAAACTCTATCGAGTATAGGCCTGGTGTCTGCAACCGCTCCTCATATGGGCTCATTCTTGTCAAGGTCCTCTGGAGTCCCTCCAACACCAGACCATCCTGCCTTATGAATGGGGCCCAAAACTGCCAACTGAACCTGCATGTTAATTTCAAGAGAATCCTGACCTAGGACTCCTAAGTCCCTTTGTACTTCCAATTTCCAAAATCTTTTAGATAATAGTCTACACTTCTATTCTTCCTACCAAAGTGCATAAGCCTACACTTTCTCACATTGTGTTCCCAAAAAAGGAGGTTAAAGGTAAAGTTGCCATTGTCCCAAAGTACAATCAATCTACATTCTGCCCTTCGAACCTGCACCACCATTCATTATGATCATGGCTGATCATCCTTAATCAGTATCCTGTTCCTGCCTTATCTCCTAACCCTTGATTCCACTATCCTTGAGAGCTCTATCCAACTCTTTCTTAAATGAATCCAGAGACTGGGCCTCCACTGCCCTCTGGGACAGAGCATTCCACACAGCCACCACTCTCTGGGTGAAGAAGTTTCTCCTCATCTCTGTCCTAAATGGTCTACCCCGTATTTTTAAGCTGTGTCCTCTGTTTCGGCACTCACCCATCAGCGGAAACATGTTTCCTGCCCCCAGAGTGTCCAATCCTTTAATAATCTTATATGTCTCAATCAGATCCCCTCTCAGTCTTCTAAACTCAAGGGTATACAAGCCCAGTCGCTCCAGTCTTTCAGCGTAAGGTAGTCCCGCCATTCCGGGAATTGACCTCGTGAACCTACCATGCACTCCCTCAATAGCCAGAATGTCATTCTTCAAATTTGGAGACCAGAACTGCACACAGTACTCCAGGTGTGGTCTCACCAGGGCCCTGTACAGCTGCAGAAGATCCTCTTTGCTTCTATACTCAATTCCTCTTGTTATGAAGGCTAGCATGCTATTAGCCTTCTTCACTACCTGCTGTACCTGCATGCTTATCTTCATGTACTGGTGTACAAGAACACCCAGATCTCTTTGTACTGCCCCTTTACCTGAATTGATTCCATTTAGGTAGTAATCTGCCTTCCTGTTTTTGCCACCAAAGTGGATAACCATACATTTATCCACATTAAACTGCATCTGCCATGCATCTGTCCACTCACCTAACCTGTCCAGGTCACCCTGTAATCTCCTAACATCCTCCTCACATTTCACCCTGCCACCCAGCTTAGTATCATCAGCAAATTTGCTAATGTTATTACTAATACCATCTTCTATATCATTAATATATATTGTAAAAAGCTGCGGTCCCAGCATTGATCCCTGCGGTACCCCACTGGTCACTACCTGCCATTCCGAAATGGAGCCGTTTATCACTACTCTTTGTTTCCTATCAGCCAACCAACTTTCAATCCAAGTTAGTACTTTGCCCCCAATACCATGTGCCCTAATTTTGCTCACTAATCTCCTATGTGAGACTTTATCAAAAGCTTTCTGAAAGTCCAGGTACACTACATCGACTGGATCCCCCTCGTCCATCTTCAGAGTTACATCCTCAAAAAATTCCGGAAGATTAGTCAAGCATGATTTCCCCTTCATAAATCCATGCTGACTCTGACCTATCCTGTTACTACTATCCAGATGTGTTGTAATTTCATCCCTTATAATAGACTCCAGCATTTTTCCCACCACTGAAGTCAGACTAACTGGTCTATAATTTCCTGCCTTCTCTCTCCCACCTTTCTTAAAAAGTGGTACAACATTAGCCGCCCTCCAATCCGCAGGAACTGATCCCGAATCTATCGAACTCTGGAAAATAATCACCAATGCATCCACGATTTCTCAAGTCACCTCCTTCACTACCCTGGGATGTAGACCATCAGGCCCCGGGGACTTATCAACCTTCAGACCTAACTGTCTCTCCAACACCAATTCCTGGCAATTATAAATTCCCTTCAGTTCAGGTCCTTCAGCCACTGTTACCTCAGGGAGATTGCTTGTGTCTTCCCCAGTGAGCACAGATCTGAAGTACCAATTTAACTCTTCTGCCATTTCTTTGTTCCCCATAATATATTCTCCTGTTTCTGTCTTCAAGGGCCCAATTTTAGTCTTAACCATTGTTTTGCCTTTCACATACCTAAAAAAGCTTTTACTATCCTCCTTTATATTATTGGTCAGTTCACCTTCGTACCTCATTTTTTCTCTGCGTATTTCCTTCTTAGTAATCCTCTGTTGTTCTTTAAAAGCTTCCCAGTCCTCCGTTTTCCCACTTATCTTTGCTATGTTATACTTTTTCTCTTTTAACTTTATATGTTTCTTAGCTTCCCTCGTCAGCCACGGCCACCCATGCCTCCTCCTAGGATCTTTCTTCCTTTTTGGAATGAACTGATCCTGCATCTTCTGCATTATATCCAGAAATATCCACCATTGTTCCTCCACTGTCATCCCTGCTAAGGTATTGCACCATTGAACTTTGGCCAGCTCCTCCCTCATAGCTCCATAGTTCCCTTTATTCAACTGAAATATTGTCACTTCCGATTGTAGCCTCTCCCTCTCAAATTGCAGATTGAAGCTTATTGTGTTATGGTCACTACTTCCCAATGGCTCCTTCACTTTGAGGTCCCTGATCAATTCTGGTTCGTTACACAATACCAGATACAGAATTGCCTTCTCCCTGGTAGGCTCCAGCACCAGCTGTTCTAAGAATCCATCTCGGGGGCACTCTACAAAGTCTCTTTCTTGAGGTCCAATACCATCCTGATTCTCCCAGTCTACCTGCATGTTGAAATCCCCCATAACAACTGTAGTAACATCTTTGCGACAGGCCAATTTCAGCTCCTGATTCAACTTACATCCGACATCCAGACTACTGCTTGGGGGCCTGTAGATAACTCTCAAGAGGGTCTTTTTACCCTTAGAATTTCTCAGCTCTATCCACACTGACTCTACATCCCCTGATTCTAGGTGCCCCCGCGCAAGGGACTGAATATCATCCCTTACCAACAGGGCCACCCCACCCCCTCTGCCCGTCAGTCTGTCCTTACGATAGCACGTGTAGCCTTGAATATTCATTTCCCAGGCCCTGTCCACTTGAAGCTATGTCTCAGTTATCCCCACAATATCGTATCTGCCAATTTCCAAAGAGCCTCAAGCTCATCCATCTTATGTCTAATGCTTTGTGCATTCATATATAGTATTTTTAATTTGTTACTGCCCTCACCCTTCCCATCAACTCATATTTCACTCAACCTTACAGTATGATCCCTTTTTGAGTTTTCTGCCTCATTGATACAGCTGTCTTTCTTGACTTCCCTTGTTCTAACTTTCCCTTCAATTTCCTTCTTAAACATCCAGTTTGTCCCCCCCCGCCCTCGCTACTTAGTTTAAACGTAGCTGTGTTGCAGTAGCAAACCTGCCTGCCAGAATGCTGGTCCCTAACCTATTAAGGTGCAAACCGTCTCTTTTGTATAATTTATGCTTACCACAAAACATACCCCAGTGATCCAAGAATTTAAATCCTTGCTTCCAGTAGGTTGAGAGTGCTAGGCCTTTTCTCATTAGGTTGAGAGTGCTTGGCCTTTTCTCATTGGAACAGCGAAGGATGAGGGGTGACTTGATAGAGGTTTATAAGATGATCAGAGGAATAGATAGAATAGACAGTCAGAAACTTTTTCTCCGGGTACAACAGAGTGTTACAAGGGGACATAAATTTAAGGTGAAGGGTGGAAGGTATAGGGGAGATGTCAGGGGTGGGTTCTTTACTCAGAGAGTGGTGGGGGCATGGAATGCGCTGCCTGTGGGAGTGGTAGAGTCAGAATCTTTGGTGACCTTTAAGCGGCAATTGGATAGGTACATGGATGGGTACTTAAGCTAGGACAAATGTTCGGCACAACATCGTGGGCCGAAGGGCCTATTCTGTGCTGTATTGTTCAATGTTCTATGTTCTATGTTCTACCAGTTCCCCAGCCACACATTCAAGTCCATTATCTCCCTGTTCCTGTCCTCACCAGACCGAGGAACTGGAAGCAAACCGGAGATAACCCGGGACGTCCTGCTTTTCAGCCTTCTTCCTAGTTCTCCAAAGTCCCGCTGTAGTATGTTCCTCCTCTTCTTCCCGACATCATTTGTGCCGACATGTACCACCACCTCTGGCTCTTCACCTTTGTCCTTGAGGATTTTCTGCACTCTGTCTGTGATGTCTTTAACCCTGGCACCAGGAAGGCAAAACACCATCCTTAAGTTCCGTCTGCTGCGTTCCTCTCACTATGGAGTCCCCTATTACCATGGCTCTGTGCGATGTCCGACTCTTCCGCTCTGTCTCCACGCCAATTTTTGCTTGACAGACCTGGCTGCCTCGGGTTGTTCTGTCATTAGAGAGAGAGAGATAACTGGTGGTAATCAATCTGAGGGTCACCATGCCTCAGGTGAGGTTAGGAAGCTGGGATTTTCATGGTAACCTCAGCCAGCAAAGAAATTAAATGGCACAGCTCTCTTGACCTGTCCCACCTGTCCATTTTCCTTCCCATCTATCTGCTCCACTCTCCTCTCCGTCCTATCACCTTTACCCCCACCTTCATCTACCTATCGCATTCCCAGCTACCTTTCCCCCCAGCCTCACCCCCTCCCAATTATCTCTCAGCCCCTGTGGGCACCTTCCCCCATTCCTGGTGAAGAGCTTATGCTTGAAACAGCGACTCTCCTGCTCCTCGGGGTGTTGCCTGACATGCTGTGCTTTTCCAGCGCTACTCTTTTGACTCTGATCTCCAGCATCTGCAGTCCTCACTTTCTCTCACTTTCCCCATCTCAAACCAACTGTGCTAACCAACCCATAGGAGGTTGCTCCTAGCTAGAAAGACTGAACAGACAGGAGCAAACTGCACGCTTATCTCTAGGAAAGAGAAAACTGAGGGATGACCTGATTGAAAACTTTCGATTTATGCTGGTGTTTGACTGGGTGGATGCAGAGGGGATATTTTTACTCTCATGTTGGGGGTCAAAATTAAATTATTAATCTGAGAATAAGTAATAAATCCAATAGGGGATTCAAGAGAAATTTTAATTACCCAGACAACAGTGAGAATGTGGAACTCACAAACTCAAGAGAATAGTTAAAATTGAACGCTGTGAATATATTCGAGGGGGAGGGGTGGATGCACAAGCATCTTGACTGAAGTTTTTTTATTCTTTGAAAGACAGTTGAGAGTTATCACTATTGACTGCAATAGATATGCGATATCAACTTTAAGATGAGCTATAACGCTTCGCTTATACAATAAAGATGTATCCGCAACACCAGCTATAAAAGCCTGCCCGGATTGGAAATATGGTTGGCATAGAAACATGACAAATAGGAGCATGACTCAGCCGTTCAGCCCCTCTCTCCAGCTCTGCCATTCAATATGATCATGGTTGATCAGTCAACTCAGTCCCCTGTTCCCACTTTCTCTCCTTTGATTTATTTCACCCCAAGAACTATATTTCCCTCCTTCCTGAAAATATTCAGTGTTTTGACCTCAACTACTTTCTCTGGTAGTGAATTCCACAGGCACACCACTCTCTGGGTGAAGAAAATTCTCCCCCTCTCAGTCCTAACCCATATCCTTTGACTGTGACTCTAGTTCTGATTTCCCCGGTCACTAGGAGTATCTTTTCTATATATACCCCATTCAGTCCTGTTAGAATTTTATAGGTTCTCCCCCTTATTCTTCTGAACTCCAATGAGTGTAGCCCTAACCAATCCAATCTCTCTTCACATATCAGTCCTGCCATCCCAGGAATCAGTCTGATAAACATTTGTTATGCTGAATCCCTTGCCAGAACATCCTCTCTCAGATAAGAAGACCAAAACTGCACACAGTACTCCAGGTTTGGTCTGACCATGGTCCTGTGTACATCTCTGCTTCTGTACTCGACTCCTCTCGCTATGGGTGACACGGTGGCTCAGTGGTTAGCACTGCTGCCTCATAGCACCAGGGTCCCAAGTTCGATTCCAGCCTTGGACAGTTGGATGTGTGGAGTTAGCACGTTCTCCCCATGTCTGTATGGGTTTCCTCTGGGTGCTCCCGATTTCCTCCCACAGTCCAGAGATGTGCAGGTCAGGGGAATTGACCAGGCTAAATTGCCCATAATGTTAGGTGCCTTAGTCAGAGGGAAATGGGTCTGGGTGGGTTACTCTTCGGAGGGTTAGTGTGGACTGGTTGGCCCAAAGGGCCTGTTTCCTCACTGTAGGGAATCTAATCATGAAGGCCAGATAGCACTTGTCCTCTTCACCCCACCTGCAATGCTAGCTTTCAGTGACTGGGTGTACGAGGATGCCCAGATCTCACTGTATCCCCCTTTCCCAAACCATTGCCATCCAGATAAGTATCTGCCTTTCGGGAAACAGCCAGTCTGGTTCTTCTTTCTTCTTCTTCCACTTCTCCTCCCACTTCCCCAAGTTTTCTCGGCTGATCTTGGTGACTGGAGTCACCGTTTGAAAGTTTGTCTCCACTGCAGTGAGCTCCTCCCAGGTTACTTAATTTACAATGAAAGCAAAATACTGCCGATGCTGGAAATCCAAAATGAAAATAAAATGCTGGAAATACCAGCATCTGTACACAGAGAGACTGAGTTAAACTTCTGCGTGCAATATGACTGTATTTCAGAACTGGGTCTCTCTCAGCTTAACTCTCGACATACAAAGAGCAAAGGGACGGTTATCTTTCAATACCCTCATACGGCAAAATATACAGAGAAATGCTTGGAGCCCACAGTTTGTTTGAGAAAGGAATTACTTTCCTTCAAAAACAGTATGTGGGCATCACTGACATAGCTAGCATTGATTAACTCTCTAAATCAGGGTGAAAGGAAGGATGAATCTATTGAAAGGATGTAATGAGGTAGATAGAGAGGGTAGGAGGAGGCCCTTGGGTGGAGCATGAACATCAGTCTCGTCCTGTTGGACTGAAAGGCCTCAATGAATGTTGAAGGTGCTCGCTGCAGGCTGGTCTATCCTGGACGGTGTCAAGATATCCACAGTAGGTTCATCGCAACTCTTAGCAGAGAAACTGTTTCCTGTGACAGAAACGTTAGCAACCAGACTGACCAGTTTAGGATGACTGGAAACAGAGCCAGTGGGAACAAGAGGAAGAACTTGTTTGTGCAGTCAGTGGTCAGGGCCTGTGCAATGACTGATAAGATAGTGTAAGCAAATTCAAGAAGGGCTTTCAATAGGGACTTTGAAAGCGAGATTCTTGAAGGGAAACAAATTTGCAGGTCGACAGAGAAAAGGCAGGAAAATAGGGCTTGTAAAGAAATATTCTTTGGTGGTATGTGGGTATTGCTGGTGAGGGCAGCATTTATTATCCCTCCATAAGACCATAAGAAAATGGCTGGCACTGTGGCTCAGTGGTTAGCACTGCTGTCTCATAGTGCCAGGGACCCAGGTTCGATTCCACCCTCTGGCAACTGCCTGCAGATTTCCTCTGGGTGCTCTAGTTTCCTCCCACAATCCAAAGATGTGCAGGTTGAGTGAATTGGCGAGTCTAAATTGCCCAGTGTTAAGGGATGTGTAGCTTAGGTGAATTAGCCATGATAAATTGTTCATCGTGTTCAGGGATTTGTAGGTTAGGTGGATTAGAGTAATAGAATCATAGAGATGTACAGTACAGAAACAGACCCTTCGATCCAACTCGTCCATGCCGACCAGATATCCCAACCCAATCTAGTCCCACCTGCCAGCACCCGGCCCATATCCCTCCAAACTCTTCCTATTCATACACCCATCCAAATGCCTCTTAAATGTTGCAATTGTACCAGCCTCCACCACATTCTCTGGCAGCTCATTCCATACACGTACCATTCTCTGCGTGAAAAGTTGACCCTTAGGTCTCTTTTATATCTTTCCCCTCTCACCCTAAACCTATGCCCTCTAGTTCTAGACTCCCCCACCCCAGGGAAAAAGACTTTGTCTATTTATTCTATCCATGCCCCTCGTAATTTTATAAACCTTTATAAGGTCACCCCTCAGCCTCTGATGCTCCAGGGAAAACAGCCCCAGCCTGTTCAGCCTTTCCCTGTAGCTCAGATCCTCCAACCCTGGCAACATCCTTGTAAATCTTTTCTGAACCCTTTCAAGTTTCACAACATCTCTCCGATAGGAAGGAGATCAGAATTGCACGCAATATTCCAACAGTGGCCTAACCAATGTCCTGTACAGCCGCAACATGACCTCCCAACTCCTGTACTCAATACTCTGACCAATAAAGGAAAGTATACCAAACGCCATCTTCACTATCCTACCTACCTGCGACTCCACCTTCAAGGAGCTATGAACCTGCACTCCAAGGTCTCTTTGTTCAGCAACGCTCCCTAGGACCTTACCATTAAGTGTATAAGTCCTGCTAAGATTTGCTTTCCCAAAATGCAACACCTTGCATTTATCTGAATTAAACTCCATCTGCCACTTCTCAACTCATTGGCCCATCTGGTCCAGATCCTGTTGTAATCTGAGGTAACCCTCTTCGCTGTCCACTACGCCTCCAATTTTGGTGTCATCTGCAAACTTACTGACTGTACCTCTTATGCTTCCTGTTAAAATGTCTAACAGGAAGAAGCTCTCGACTAAAACAAGATGTAGTTTATTGAATATTAGCAACCTAGGATTTAATGCAATAGACATCATTACAGAGACGATGAGGAAGACCAAGAAGCTGGACCTTGAGATTCCATTCTCACGCTGCTCTTATATAGCTCCATCCGGTGACCAACCAAGGCACTCTGTTTTTATCCCACACAACTGAGTGATTTTCCCAAAAGTGTGGAAACAGGCCGTTCGGCTCAACAAGTCCAAACCAATCTTCCGAAGAGTAATCCACCCAGCCCCATCCCCCTACCCTATATTTACCCCTGACTAATGCACCAAATCTACACATCCCTGAACACTCTGGGCAATTTAGTATGGCCAATTCACTTAACCTGCACATCTTTGGATTGTGGGAGGAAACTGGAGCATCCGGAGGAAACACACACAGACACAGGGAGAACGTGCAAACTCCACACAGACAGTCACCCGAGGCTGTCCATCTAAAGTGAAGGTGCGGTGGGGAGCAAGGGAAAGGACTTGGAGGAGGAGAAAAAGCGACGTAACTCTTTAGGATTTCACCCTAGCTTGAGAAAGCAGTCACAGATGGCCCGAATGAACTCCATTAGACAGGAACACAATATGGTAGAATTGCCAAGTGATTGGTTGCATGTTCTGTATTGAGATTTGGTGCAGTATATAATCAATGCTTTGCTCTTGGTCGGTAATGGATTCCCTTTGGCTTCTCTCCAGGTACCAGATCCACACCGGCCTCCAGCACTCCATCATTCGGCCAAGGCAACCCAACTGCTTGCCCCTCGATCAGGTGACTCTGCCCCAGAGGCTGCAGGAAGCTGGCTATTCCACCCACATGATTGGCAAATGGCACCTGGGCTTCTACAAGAAGGAGTGTCTGCCCACCAGGAGAGGCTTCGATACCTTCTTCGGCACATTGACTGGCAGCACTGACTACTACACCTACGATAACTGTGACGGCCCTGGCGTCTGTGGCTTTGACCTTCACGATGGTGAGAACGTGGCCTGGGAGTACAGCGGGAAGTACTCCACTTCCCTCTACGCCCAGAAGGTGACAAAGATCCTCGCCACGCACAGCCCCAAGGAGCCCCTGTTTATCTACGTGGCCTTCCAGGCCGTCCACACCCCGCTGCAGTCTCCAAAGGAATACATCTATCGGTACAGGTCCTTCGGAAACGTGGCCCGCAGGAAGTACGCAGCCATGGTCACCTGCATGGACGAGGCCATCAAGAACATCACCTTGGCCCTCAAGAGGTACGGCTACTACAACAACAGCCTCCTCATCTTCTCCACCGACAACGGGGGGCAGCCTTTCTGGGGGGGTAGCAACTGGCCCCTCCGAGGGCGCAAGGGCACCTACTGGGAAGGTGGCATCCGAGGCCTAGGCTTTGTCCACAGCCCGCTGATCAAGAAGAAGAGTCGGGTGAGCAACTCGCTGATGCACATCACGGACTGGTACCCCACCCTGGTGTCACTGGCGGGGGGCAACATGACGGAAAGCCCCCTACTCGACGGGTACAACCTCTGGCCGACGATCAGCGAAGCCAAGAGGTCTCCGCGCACCGAGATACTGCACAACATTGACCCCTTGCACAGCCACGCCAGGTTCGGCTCCTGGCAGGAAGGACACAACCTCTGGAACACCGCCATCCAAGCCGCCATCAGGGTGGGGGATTGGAAGCTGCTGACCGGGGATCCGGGCTACAGCGACTGGATCCCGCCGCAGACGCTACCCACCCTCCCGGGGAGCTGGTGGAACCTGGAGAGGCAGCGGGCGGGTCACCGGAGGTCAGTGTGGCTTTTCAACATCACAGCTGACCCGTACGAGCGTGAGGAGATCTCCGCCAAGCACCCGAAAGTGGTGAGGAAGCTGCTGGCCAGGTTGGCGTTTTACGACAGCACCTCCATCCCGGTGAGGTACCCAGCGGACGACCCCCGGGCCAACCCAGAACTCAACGGGGGCGCCTGGGGACCCTGGGCAAGTGAGGACGAGGAGGATCAGCGGGGGAACGAGGTGGTCAAGCATAAAAGCAAGAAAAAGTCCTGCAAGATCTGCAAACTGAAATCGTTCTTTAAGAAACTGAACACACGGATAATGTCCAACAGGATATAGTGAATCAGGAGAACCAACTGTGTACGTTTGTGGGTATAATGACCTCACAGTTTTGGGGTCTGTCAGTTAGAATGTTGACTTCCTTATGAATGACTTTGGTTGCTTCCCATTGAGGGAGAGCCCGTCAGCACGTGGATTTTTCCACATTGCTCCTCCCCCTCTTCCCTCTCTCACTGATGCTGGGTTTTGTTATCAGCACACATTACCGACTTGGCCTGAATTCCCTTCAGTCCAGAAAGCAACGAGGTGTTAAAGACATTCAAAAGGTTTAGTGGTTCGTCTACATCCACCTATTTCTTTTGGTGGTGGTGCAGAGGTGAGGAGCAAGACCAGAGCAAGGAGAAAAATGCTGACAATTAGAATGAGTCTGTCAAGGGATTTCCTTTTTGTTCTCTTTTGCGTTCTCCTGTGAGTGACATTTTGCGGATTTGTATACTGATTGTAATTTGTGAAAGGTCTTTTACATCAAGCTGTTGTGAACATGGGTTAGTTCTGGGTCTCTGCTCAGCTGTTGGTTGGTTGAGTTCCAAGAATTCTTCCATTGATTTAGCCATGTAAAGACTTCCTGTCCCTCTGGTCATCTGTCAGTCCTCACTGGTTTGTTGCAATTAGCTTCGCTTTCAACTCAAATTGTTCTGTTCAATTCAGCATGGGAGCTGCAATTTCAAATGCTGACGTAATTGGCCATTATTGCACCCACCCAGTTTACAGGCAACAAACACTATCCTGAACCAGTTTAACCCTTTCCATTCCTTCCTGCATCAACACCAGCATCCCAAGAGTGAATAGAAGTAACAAAACAGGATACTTGTTTTAACCTTGGGGGACTGAAAGGTTCATTTCTCCAGTTGGAACTGCTAATATCAGACAAATGATGAGCTTGTCTGTTAAACGGGTTGGATTTAAAGGGTGAACAATCCCAATGCAGTTTAATCGTTGCAGTCCGAGACATCAGTGTAAATCCTGAAGTTCAGTTGAGTGACTCAGTTGGGGATATTTTGTTACTGTGCAATTCCTGGGAAATAAATAAAGTTATTTTTTAAAAGACTGTTTACCGACTGTTCTCATGGACGATGTAAAATAAACTGACACAACAGGAAGACGGGAACAGCTGACTTTAATCTTTCAAACAATATATATATTTTCTCATGAAACTTTGTCTTTCTTTCTTCCCTCTTGGATGTTTATAGCAACCACTATACTTCAGAAGCTCGACGTTATCCAGGACAGATCAACCTACTACTACTGGGCTCCATCCCTGAAGCCTCCACCACTGCTGCACTGCAGCTGAATTTTTTTTTTAGATTAGATTTCCTACAGTATGGAAACAGGCCCTTTGGCCCAACAAGTCCATACCGAACCCTCTGAAGAGTAACCCACCCACACCCATTCCCCTACCCTGTCTTTCCCCCTGACTAATGCACCTAACACTATGGGTAATTTAGCCTGGCCAGTTCACCTGACTTGCACATCTTTGGATTGTGGGAGGAAACCGGAGCACCCGTTGTTTGCTGTCTACCAGATTCATTTGTGCAGCTGCAACTATATTCAATCCAGGACTGAGCAGCGCTACATGACTGGCATCTGCAGCACTCACTCTCTTCATATCTACACAGAATAGCAGCGGTCTGTGTATTAGCAAGTTTTGAGAAGATTTGTAGCTCAGGTTGAGTTTCTGGATGTAGGTTTGCTTGCTGAGCTGGTAGGTTCATTTTTAGATGTTTCGTCACCATACTGGGTAACATCTTCAGTGAGCCTCCGGACAAAGCACTGCTGGTGTTGCCTGCTTTCTGTTTTCATGTTTGGGTTTTCTTGGGTTGGTGTGTGTGTATCATCGACAAAATGCGCTGCAATAGTTCACCCAGACTCCTTCAGGAGCACTTTCCAAACCCACACTTTCTACACCGAGAAAGACAAGGGCAGCAGACACACGCAAAGAAATCACAATGTCCCCGACAAAAAAACAGGAAGCGCTGGAAAAATTCAACAGGTCTGGCACGTTCTGCGAAAAGATATATGTAAAATAAATTAACAGTCTGGAGATGGTATGCAGGGGCTAATTTCAGAGTTTGTGTATGACATAAAATTTGAGATAGTTATAAACTGAGAGGAGGGTAGTGTGGAACACTGCGAGGGTATTAGCATTCTGGTGGAGTGGGCAGATAGGTGGCAGATGAAGTTTAGAATCATAGAATCCCTACAGTGTGGAAACAGGGCATTCGACCCAACATGTCCACACCAACCCTCCGAAGAGTAACCCACCCAGACCCATTCCCATTATCCCACTTTTACCTCTGCCTAACCTATACATCCCTGAAAACTGTGGGCAATTTAGCACGAGTTTAGAATGATGCTGGAAAAGCACAGCAGGTCAGGCAGCATCCAAGGAGCAGGAAAAATCAACATTTTGGGCAGGAGCCCTTCATCAGGAATGAAGCTGGGGAGAAGGTAGTTGAGAGTGCAGCAAGTGGATGGAGAATCCTGCTCCTCAGATGCTGCCTGACCTGCTGTGCTTTTCCTGCACCACTAATCTTGACTCTAATCTCCAATATCTGCAGCCCTCACTTTCACCTGACCTGCACCTTGGATTGTGGGAGGAAACCCACGCAGACACAGCGAGAATATACGAACTCCACACAGACAGTCGCTCAGGGATGGAATTGAGCCCAGGTCCCTGGTGCTGTGAGGCAGCAGTGCTAGCCACTGTGCCACCCCATAGTTGAAAACATAGAAATGTGAAGTGATGAACCTTGGTACAAACAACATGATAAAATGTACTAAGTATGAATGGTTCTGCCATTCAATGGAATCATGGCTGATCCCACAGCCCTCATGAATCTTCCTGAACTATGACCTGATGTTCGACCAGTGTAAGGAGAAGAACAGCAGGTGAGCGGGAACACATAGAACAATAAAGTGCAGGACGGGCCCTTCGGCCCTCGATGTTGCGCCGACCTGTGAACTATTCACACCTTGATGACCTACACTATCCCATCACCATCCATGTGCTTATCCAAGGATTGTTTAAATCTCCCTAATGTGATTGAGTTAACTACATTGGTAGGTAGGTATTCCACGCCCTTACCACTCTCTGAGTAAAGAACCTGCCTCTGACATCTGTCTTAAATCTATCACCCCTCAATTTGTAGTTATGCCCCCTTGCACAAGCTGACATCATCATCCTAGGAAAAAGACTTTCACTGTCTACCCTATTTAATCCTCTGATCATCTTTCAGGGTGGCATGGTGGCTCAGTGGTTAGCACTGCTGCCTCACAGTGCCAGAGATCCGGGTTCAATTCCCGTCTCAGGTGACTGACTGTGTGGAATTTGCACATTCTCCCCGTGTCTGCTTGGGTTTCCTTCGGGTGCTCCGGTTTCCTCTCACAATCCAAAGATGTGCAGGGCAGGTGAATTGGTCATTCTAAAATTGTCCGTAGTGTTAGTTGAAGGGGTAAATTAAGGGAATGGGTCTGGGTGGGTTGCGCTTCAGCTGGTTCGTGTGGAATTGTTGGGCCGAACGGCCTGTTTCCACACTCTATCTAATCTAATCTTGTATGTCTCTATCGAATCCCCTCTTAGCCTTCTTTTCTCCAATGAGAACAGACCCAAGTCTCTCAACCTTTCCTCATAAGACCTTTCCTCCAGACCAGGCAACATCCTGGTAAATCTCCTCTGC
Source organism: Chiloscyllium plagiosum (assembly GCF_037043375.1). Taxonomy (NCBI): domain Eukaryota; kingdom Metazoa; phylum Chordata; class Chondrichthyes; order Orectolobiformes; family Hemiscylliidae; genus Chiloscyllium; species Chiloscyllium plagiosum. Next base: position 12,032,681 of record NW_028270154.1, read on the forward strand.
ACCTTTTCCAATGCTTCCACATCCTTCCTGTAATGGGGGGCCAGAACTGCTCAATATTCCAAGTGAGGCCGCATTAGCGTTTTGTACAATTGCAGCATGACATTACGGCTCCGGAAATCAATCCCTTTACCAATAAAACCTAACACACCGTATGCCTTCTTAACAGCACTATCCACCTGGGTGGCAACTTTCAGAGATCTATGTACATGGACTCCAAGATCCCACACTACCAAGAATCTTTTCATTGACCCAGTATTCTGCCTTCTTGTTATTCTTCCCACATTTAGCTGCACTGAACTCCATTTGCCACCTCTCAGCCCAATTCTGCAGTTTATCCAAGGCCCCCTGTAACCTGTAACATTCTTCCAAACTGTCCACTACTCCACCGACTTAAGTGTCGTCTGCAAATTTACTAATCCATCCACCTCTGCCTGTGTCTAAGTCATTTATAAAAATGACAAACAGCAGTGGCCCCAAAATAGATCCTTGTGGCACACCCCTAGTAACTGGACTCCAGACTGACTATTTTCCATCAACCACCACTCTCTGCCTTCTTACAGAAAGCCAGTTTCTAATCCAAAGTCACCTTCAATCCCAAGCCTCTGCATTTTCTCCATCAGCCTACCATGTGGAACCTTATCAAAGGCTTTACTGAAGTCCATGTACACCACGTCAACTGCCCTACCCTCATCTACATGCTTGGTCACTTTCTCAAAAACCTCAATGAGGTTTCTGAGACACGACCTGCCCTTGACTAAACCATGTTGACTATCAGCAATCAAATTGTTGCTTGCTAGATGATTATTAATCCTATCTCTTATAATCCTTTCCAAAACTTTTCCTACAACAGACGTATGGCTCACTGGTCTAATCACCTCAAAACTCATACCATAGCTACACGTCTACACTTGCCAACGTGTTTTGGCTATCTACTCATTGTTGTTGGGTCACCAGGCAAGATGTAGTCACCTCATACCATCACGGTAGCCCCATCATTATTCAAACAGGCCCATACCAACAGGAACCGCATGGCAGTGATTATTTGACAGTATCAAACCAATCACTGTTCAAAAGAAAGGCCCATCCACCACCTCCTCAGGACAACTAAGGATGGAAAAACAATGCTGTTAACTTGGCAATGATATCTGTATCCTGAGAAAGAACCTTTGAAAAAATGTTATAACTTTTGTAATGCTGCATCTCTTACTGTTGTGTTCGGTACGGGGGAGATCTGTCATTCTCAAGCTGTGGAAATGTTGACTTTTATGTAGGGACCCCTTGTTTCTGACTGGCAATGCCACATTCCCCATATGTTATCTTAATCCTATATTTGTAAAGGCCCAAGCAGAACTTTCGTTTCCAGCCCAACAGTAAGTTTATACAGCAGCATCATGACCCCCAGCACAGAAAGGGGTCAAGGAGATATATACCGAAACCACCCCAGGCAGGAGAGAGATCAAGCCTGATGCTGTTGCAATCAATTTCTCTCACGTTGACAGCCCCGGCAACAAACCCTACCCCACCCAACTGCCCCATAGGAGCCTGGGTTATTGTGGTAATGCGTATTTTTGCAAACATGTTTAGCAGGACGAAACAGGGTAAATACAAGAGGGATATTCCCAATGACCAGGGAGTCTAAAACCAGGAGTCACAGTCTAAGGGTACAGGGTAGAGACAAAAAACTGCAGCTGTTGGATACAAGGTAGGCCATTCAGGACTGAGGTAAAGAGACGTCTCTTCAGTCAGAGAGTGGGGAGCCTGTGGAATTCTTTGCCACACGAAGTGGCTAAAACATTAAAAGTTTTCAAGAAGGATATAACTCTTAGGGGGTAAAGGGATTAAAGGATCCGGGAGAAAGTGGGAACAGGGACTTGAGTTAAATGATCAGCCATTCTAACCTGTTCATGCAATTTAGCAAAATTTGAAATGGTAACAGATTCTAGAAACATAGAAGATAAGAGCAAGAGGAAGCCATTCGACCCATCCAGCCTGCTCCGCCATTCATCATAATCCATTCATCGTCCAACTCAATCGCCTAATCCTGCTTTCTCTCCGTAACCTTTGATCCCATTTGCCCCAAGTGCTTTGTCTAACCGCCTCTTGAATACATTCATTATTTTGGCACCTGGTGGTACTTCCTGTGGTAATTAATTCCACAGGCTCACCGCACTTTAGGTGAAGAAATGTCTCCTCAACTCTGTCCTAAATGACCCACCCCAAATCCTCAGACTGTGACCCTTGTCACTGGACACTCCCACCATTGGGAACATTCTCCCTGCATCTACCCTGTCAAGTCCAGTTAGAATTTTATAAGTCTCTATGAGATCTCCATGCTGCCCCGCCCCCCCCCTACCCCAACCCCTCAATTTGGCTGAACACTAGCAAAAACAATGATTAACCTTTTAAATATTGAACTTCCTGCATATAAAAACTTGTAAGGCTGGCCTGCCAAGAGGTTACAGGTTGCTGAGAGCTTGGTTGGGTTCAGTTGGGTAAAGTTATCAAGGAACGTGAAGCAAAGGTTGTTCCAGGTTAGAGGACTGACGAACTAATCGGCGATGTTGCCGAATGGCTTCCTCCTGTTCTTCAGCTCCCCTGCCAGTAGGTTTGAAAGCAGGAAGACTTTCTGGCACCATCTAGCACCCAACCCATTTATACCAAGGGAAAGGTAACATTGGTCACATCTGGTGGAAAAATTGTGACCATGAATGGATTGGAAATTAATTCCCAATGAAGAACCTCCTCTCGCCGATGCCAGGATTTTACTGACAGCAAGGTTAGGGTTGCCAAGCAACCAGCTGTAGGGAGAGGCTGAACAGGCTGGGGCTGTTTTTCCGGAATGTCGGAGGCTGAGGAGTGACCTTATAGGGGTTTATAAAATCATCTGGGAGCATGGATAGGATAAGTAGACAAGGTCCTTTCTCTGGAGTGGAAGAGTCCAGATCGAGAGGGCATAGGTTTAGGGAGAGGGAGGGAAAGATTTAAAAGGGACCTAAGTGGCAACTTTTTCACACGGGGGAGGTGCATTTATTGAATGAGCTGCCAGGATGGTACAAATACAACATTTAAAAGGCATCTGGATGGGTATATGAAGAGGAAGGATCAAGAGGGATGTGGGCCGGGTGCTGACAAATGAGACTAGATTAATTTAGGATATCTGGTCGACATGGACGAGTTGGACTGAAGGGCCTGTTTCTGTGCTGTATATCTCTATGACTCTACTCCCTGCACAGGGTGGTGGTGGACTGAGGGCGCGGGTCCCCTGGACCAATGGGACTGTACCTCAAGACCTCTACCACCCACCACCTCCATTGCCCTCTGAAACGGATTGAGTTTTCTGCTCCCTACCGGTGTGTACGGGAAAAGGGTTTGAGCTCATTCAACCCAGCAGGAAGATCACCCATTTCACACCCATCCATCTTCCCCTCCTGCTTCCCCCCCACCCCCCCCCCCCACCCCCGCCTTGTTTGACATTGCCCAGGTTAGGGGCAGTGGAGCTGGTGTTTGGTGAGCCTGCCCTTGAGACTCATTGTGCCATCTCTGATATTTTATCTCAGTAGAGTGTGGCACAGGAGATGTCACTTTTCATGGCAGGGGCTTCTGTCAGGCAACAGAGAGATTCACCCCATCCACTCCCCCCTTTGTGGATTATCCCTCACCCTCCAAAATAAGGTCCCTTTTACTGGAACCCAATCTCCTCCCACCTCCAAGACCCCCAACTCACAAATAAGGAACAAGAGTAGGCCATTCAGCCCTTCAAGCCTGTTCTGCCAATCAATAAGATCTAATCTTAATCTCAACTGTACCGTACTGCATGTCCCCAATAATCTTTCATCCTCTTTGTCATCCAGAATCTATCTGCCTTTTTAGAATATTTAAAGATTCTCCACCCACTGTCTTTTGAGGAAGGGAATGGAATTCCAAAGAGTCACAATCCACAATATTTTGCCATCAACGCTTTAAATGGGCAACCTGTTTTTTAAAACCACGGCCGCTGATTCTAGATTCTCCCAAAAGAGGAAACACCCTTTCCACATACACTCGGTCAAGTCCCCTCAGGATCTTCTATGTTCCAGTTAAGTCACCTCTGACTCTGGGGGGTGGGGGGATGCTGCTGGCTGTGTTGTCCCTTTTATCATAAGACTGATGGGAAATCCAGACCTACTATTCCATGAGTCATTATAAACGTGAATCACTCAGATGGTTCACACCTGACTGACCATAAGACCATATGTGGGCGGCATGGTGGCTCAGTGGTTAGCACTGTAGCCTCACAGCACCAGGATCCCAGGTTTGATTCCAGCCTCGGGTGACTGTCTGTGCGGAGTTTGCATGTTCTCCCTGTGTCTGCGTGGGTTTCCTCCGGGTGCTCCAGTTTCCTCCCACAGTTTAAAAATGTGCAGGTCAGGTGAATTGGCCATGGGAAATTGCCCAGAGTGTTAGGTACATTAGTCAGAGGGAAATGGGTCTGGGTGGGTTACTCTTCGGAGGGTCGGTGTGGACTGGTTGGGCCTGTTTCCACACTGTAGGGAATCTAATCAAAAAATCTAATCAAATATGTGCGAGCAGAAGTAGGCCATTCAGCCCATTGAGTCTACCCTGCTATTCAATGCTTTGGGCTGATCTGTTAATCCTGAAATGCACTTTCCTGCCTTTTCACTATAACCCTTGATTTTCTTACTGATTAAAAATCTATGAATGCCCCAGCCTCTACAGCCCTCTGTGGTAAAGAATTCCACAGATTCACCATCCTCTGAGAGTAGGAATTCTTCATCTCTGTCTTAAATGTACAATCCTTTGGTATGAAATTATACGCTCCCATCCTGTACACCTCCATGGGGGAAAACCCCTTTCAGCATCTACCCTGTCAAGTCGCCTGAGAATTTTATTTTTTTCAGTAAGGTCACTTATTATTCTTCTGTATTCCAACAAGTCCAGGCCCAATCTATTCAACCATTTGACTGTCCCTCCATATCTGGTATCAGTTAAGTGAACCATTTCCGGACTGCCTCCAGTGCCAGACTATTTTTCCGTAGAGAAAGGGCCCAAACTGTTCACAGTATTCTAGCTGTGGTCTGACCTGTAACACTTGAATAACAGCTGACATTCCACTTGCCTTCCCCATTACGCACTGAATTTGGATACTAGCTGTTTGTGATTCATGGCTGAGGACTCCCAAATCCTCATCCCTCTGTTCCATTGCTTTCTGCAGTCTTTCTCCATTTAAGTAACATTCAGGTCCTCTATTCCATATATTATATTCCTCGATTTCCCTACATTATATTACATCTGCTAAGCTTTATCAACTCACTGACATCATTGATTTCCCCCTGCAAATGTTTGGTCGTCCTCACCACTTGTCTTGCTTTCTATTTTTGTATCATCCACAAACTTGGCTGCAATATATTCACTTCCCTCATCGATGTCATTGCTATATACTGTAAAAATACTCTGAGAGACAGATGGTGGCAACATCCAGGTTCCTGTGCCCGGGGCTTGCTCTCTTTGTCCACTTTTTTTTTCTTTTCCCTTCTTCCCCTTCTTCCTTCTCAAACCTACCCTGATGAAGAAAGCTCTTCAGTAAGAAGGCGGTTTCAATGGGTGGCGTCTTTAGAGGCAGCACGGCTACAGAGTCGGTCGGTCAGCCTGTGAAACCCGGAGCAAGACTCTCGCTACAGTGTGGAGTGGGCCCCTGGCAGTGGCATGGTGTGGCTGGTGTAGCTGGAGTGGGGCTGAATTGAATTGGATTGAATTGAATTGAATTGACTGTCACGTGTCACCGAGGCACAATGAAAAGCTTTGTCTTGCGAGCAGTACAGGCAGATCACATTGTTAATTAGCATAGATAAGTAAATAATAGGTAAATAGCAGCAAAAACAACAACACAGATATAGGTGAATGTTCAGAGTTTGTGAGTCCATTCAGTATTCTAACAACAGTAGGGTAGAAACTGTTTCGAAACTGGCTGGTGCGTGTTCAGGCTTCTGCACCTTCTTCCAAGGGTAGAGGTTGTAGAAAAACATTGCCAGGGTGGGATGGATGTTTAAGAATGCTGGTGGCCTTTCCTTAACAGCGGGCCTAGTAGATGGATTCTATAGATGGGAGGCTGGCCTTTGTGATTGACCGGGCCGTGTTCACCACTCTCTGTAACCGTGTCTGATTCTGAATGGTACAGTTGCCATACCAGATAGTGATACATCCAGACAGAATGATCTCGATAGTGCATCTGCAAAAATTGGCAAGGGTATTCGCCGTCATGCCAAATTTCCTCAGCTGCCTGAGGAAGAAGAGACGTTGTTGGGCCTTTGTAACCAGTGTGTCCACATGAAGAGTCCAAGAAAACTTGTTGTGGATAACCACTCCCAGGAGCTTGACAGGTAGATAGGATAGTGAAGAAGGCGTTTGGTATGCTTTCCTTTATTGGTCAGAATATTGAGTACAGGAGTTGGGAGGTCATGTTGCAGCTGTACAGGACATTGGTTAGGCCACTGTTGGAATATTGTGTGCAATTCTGGTCTCCTTCCTATCGGAAAGATGTTGTGAAACTTGAAAGGGTTCAGAAAAGATTTACAAGGATGTTGCCAGGGTTGGAGGATCTGAGCTACAGGGAGAGGCTGAACAGACTGGGGCTGTTTTTCCTGGAGCGTCGGAGGCTGAGGGGTGACCTTATAGAGGTTTACAAAATTATGAGGGGCATGAATAGGATAAATAGACAAGTCTATTTCTCCCTGGGGTGGGGGAGTCCAGATCTAGAGGGCATAGGTTTAGGGTGAGAGGGGAAAGATATAAATGAGACCTCAGAGGCAACTTTTTCATGCAGAGGGTGGTACGTGTATGGAATGAGCTGTCAGAGGAAGTGGTGGAGGTTGGTACAATTGCAACATTTAAAAAGGCATTTGGATGGGTATATGAACAGGAAGGATTTGGAGGGATATGGGCCGGGTACTGGCAGGTGGGACTAGATTGGGTTGGGATATCTGGTCGGCGTGGACGAGTTGGACCGAAGGGTCTGTTTCCATGCTGTACATCTCTATGACTCTAAGAAAGCTAAGAGGGGATTTGATAGAGACACACAAGATGATCAGAGGGTTAGATAGTGAAAGTCTTTTTCCTAGGATGATGACGTCAGCGTGTACAAGGGACTATAACTACAAATTGAGGGATGATAGGTTTAAGACAGATGTCAGAGGCAGGTTCTTTACTCAGAGAGTGGTAAGGGTGTGGAATGCCCTGCCTGCCAGTGTAGTTAACTCAGCCACATTAGGGATATTTAAACAGTCCTTGGATAAGCATATGGATGATGATGGGATAGTGTAGGGGGATGAGTTGAGAATAGTTCACAGGTCGGCGCAATATCGAGGGCCGAAGGGCCTGTTTTGCGCTTTATTGTTCTCTGTTCTATGTTCTACAAGTTGATCTTGTTGAGTTGAAGTTTTCCTATTGTAAATTGTTTTGTTAATGTTAGTTCTTTTCCACTCACAAACGAGGAGACAGATATTGGTCTTGTTTGCGGGCATTTGGAGATTCGAGTCCCATTCATACTCTCTCCTCTACCTCCCAGGCCTGGAACAAACTGCTCCTCAAAAACCAATCCTAAACCGTTACTGGGCAGTTTCTGTTTCTCCAGCCCACAGCCACCTGATGTCAGCCAATCACACAGAAGTATCGAATCCAGCTTCTTAAAAAATTTGCATGTCGTTGTGTGATCAGCAAGTGAACGTAAAATTCCAATTTTCCTTTATTAAAATATACTTCTGCAAGAAAGGAGTCTAAAACTTCCATTTTCCAGTTCATGTTTCAAATAAAATACATGCAGTCCTTACATTTGGATGTCACAGTAGATCAACACCCACTCTGTCAGGTGAACATAAAAGATCCCACAGCCTTTCCCAAAAAAGAGCAGGGAACTCCCTGGCAAATGGGACAAAAATGTATCCCTTAACCATGATCACTAGAGAAGTTAACCCGATCATTATTTCATTCCTGTTGTGGGAGCTTCCTGTGCACAGATTGACTGTCACGATTACAACAGTGACCTCACGCTTCAAAAGTATTTCAGTGTCTCTAAAGTGCTTTGGGACATCTGAAAGTGGTGAACTTGGAATGAGTGGGTTGTCTTACGAATGGGGTGAGTTTATCTGTGGCACAGTGAAGTGTCTCATTGTATTATCGGCAGAGACGAATGGCGTTAATTTCAACTCTGAAGTTCTATGAACCCCAATAGTTGGATGAATTGAAGCCCACGTCCGCTACTATTGTTGCTAACAAATGCCATTGAACGCCTTGTGTAAACACTGACTGAAAGTGGAGGGAGGTAGATTGGCAATCTCAGGCAAAAGATTGGCAAAATCTCAGGCTAGTGTTTGGAAAAGTAAGAGGCAACTTGATTTCCAGAAGGCCTTTGACAAGGTGTCGTACAGAAGGCTGCTGAACAGAATAAGGTCCCATAGTGTTAGAGGCAGGATACTGGCATGAGTAGAGGATTGAGCTTAAATATGTGTTGCTGGAAAAGCGCAGCAGGTCAGGCAGTATCAAAGGAGCAGGAGAATCGACGTTTCGGGCATAAGTCCTTCTTCAGGAATTCCTGAAGAAGGGCTTATGCCCGAAACATCGATTCTCGCTCCTTTGATGCTGCCTGACCTGCTGCGCTTTTCCAGCAACACATTTTTAAGCTCTGATCTCCAGCATCTGCAGTCCTCACTTTCTCCTGAGTAGAGGATTGGCCCACCGGTAGAAGGCAGAGAGTAGGAATTCTTTCAAGATGTCAGCTAGTGACTAGTGAAGATCTGCATGGATCAGTATTGGGACCTCAACTATTCGTGTTATACATTAACAATCTGGATGAAGGAACTGAGGATGTTGCTGCTAAGTTTGCAGATGACACAAAGGTATGTGCAGGGGCAGGTGATGTGAGGAAGCAGGGAGGCTGCAGAAGGACTCAGAGTCAAACAGTCATAGAGATGTACAGCACTGAAATAGACCCTTCAGTCCAACCCGTCCATGCTGATCAGATATCCCAACCCAATCTAGTCCCACCTGCCAGTACATGGCCCATATCCCTCCAAACCCTTGCTATTCATATACCCATCCAGATGCCTTTTAAATTTGCAATTGTACCAGCCTCCTCTGGCAACTCATTCCATACACGTACCACTCTTTGCGCAAAAGTTGCCCCTGAGGTCCCTTTTATACCTTTCCCCTCTCACCCTAAACCAATGCCCTCTAGTTCTGGACTCCCCCACCACAGGGAAAAGACTTTGTCTATTTATCCTCTTCATGTCCCTCATGATTTTATAAACCTCCCGATAGGAAGACTTGGGCAAACTAGGAGAGTGGGCAGAGAAATGGCAGATGAAATGTAATGTGAGGAAGTATGAGGTTATGCGCTTTTGGTAGGAAGAATGGATGTGTTAATTATTTTCTAAGTGGGGAAAGTTTGTTGATGTCTGAAGCACAATGGGACTTAGGAATCCTTGTTCAGGATTCGCTCAAGGTTAACATGCAAGTTCAGTTGGGCGATAGGAAGGCAAATGCAATGTTAGCATTCATTTCAAGAGGGTGAGAATACAAGTGCAGAGATGTACTGCTGAGGCTGTATAAGGCTCTGGTTAGACTGCATTTGGAAATATTGTAAGTGGTTTTGGGCCCCTTATCTCAGTAAGGATGTGCTGGTATTGGAGTGGGTCCAGAGGAGGTTAACAAGAATGATCCTGGGAGATGAAGGGCTTGTGTAATGAGGAAAGGTTGAGGATTCTGGGTCAGTGTGCAGTGGAGTTTAGAAGGATCAGGTCGGGGGAATATCATTGAAACTTACAGAATACTGAGAGGCCCAGATAGACTGAAGAAGATGTTTCCACGTGTAGGAGAGACTAGGACCCAAGGGCACAGTCTCAGAGTGAAGCAATGACCCTTCAGAACTGGGTTAAGTTAAAAATCACACCTGACAAAGGAGCAGCACTGGGAAAGCTTGTACTTCCAAATAAACCTGTTGGATTATAACCTGGTGTCATGTAACTTCTGACCTTGTCCACCCCAGTCCAACACCAGCACCTCCACATCATGGTCACCTTTAGAACAGAGATGAGGAGGAGTTTCTTCAGCCAGACTGTGGTGAATCTGTGGAATGCATTGTCACAGAAGTCTGCAGAGGCTGTTATTGAGTGTATTTAAGACAAAAATAATTAGGTACTCGATTAGTAAGGGAATTAAGGGTTACGAGGAGAAGGCAGGAGAATAGGGTTCAGAAACATGTCAGACATAATCAAATGGCAGAGGAAACTTGATAGGCCGAATGGCCTAATTCTGCTCCTATCTCTTATGGTCTAATGGTGTTATGGTAAAGTGAGTGATCCCTGGGAACATGATAGGGGAGGTACAGAAATCTGGATTAGCAGTGCTGGAAGAGCACAGCAGTTCAGGCAGCATCCGAGGAGCAGTAAAATCAACGTTTCGGGCAAAAGCCTGCTTTGATTTGCTGCTCCTCGGATGGTGCCTCTTCCAGCACCACTAATCCAGAATCTAGTTTCCAGCATCTGCAGTCATTGTTTTTACCTGGGAGGTACAGAAAGGCTGTTTCTGCTTGTGGGAGAGTTTAGGACCAGAAGGCATAATCTCAGAGTAAGGAATTGCACACTTAAAACTGGATGTTTGAATATTTCAAGGCACAGATAGATAGATTATTGATAATTAAGTGGGGGGGGGGGGTGAAAGGTTATCAGGGTCATAGGGGAATGTGGAGTAATCAGATCAGCTATGATCTTTGAGTCATAGGGTCAAAGAGATATACAGCACAGAAACAGACCCTTCAGCCCAACTCGTCCATGCTGACTAGATATCCTAAATTATCCTAGTCCCATTTGCCAGCACTTGGCCCATATCCCTCTAAACCCTTCCTAATCATATACCCATCCAGATACCTTTTAAATGTTATAATTGACCAGTCCCCACCACTTCTTCTGGCAGCTCATTCCATACACGCACCACCCTTTATGTGAAAACATTGCCCCTTAGGTGCCTTTCATATCTTTCCCCTCTCACCCTAAACCTATGCCCTCTAGTTCTGGACTCGCCCACCCCAGGGGAAAGACCTTGTCTATTTACCCTATCCATGTCCCTCAAGATTTTATTAACCTCTTTAAAGTCACCCCTCAGCCTCCGACACTCCAGGGAAAACAGCCCCAGCCTATTCAACCTCTCCCGATAGCTCAAATCCTCCAACCCTGGCAACATCCTTGTAAATCTTTTCTGAACCCTTTCAAGTTTCACAACATCTTTCTGATAGGGAGGAGACCAGAACTGCAAACAATATTCCAAAAGTGGCCTAACCAATGTCCTGTTCAACCCCAACAAGACCTCCCAACTCCTCTGACTAATAAAGGAAAGCATACCAAACGCCTTCTTCACTATCCTATCTATCTGTGACTCCACTTTCAAGGAGTTATGAACCTACACTCCAAGGTCTCTTTGTTTAGCAACACTCCCTAGAACCTTACCATTAAGTGTATAAGACCTGCTAAGATTTGCTTTCCCAAAATGCAGCACCTCGCATTTATCTAAATTAAACTCCATATGCCACTTCTCAGCCCATTGGTCCATCTGATCAAGATCCTGTTGTACTCGGGGGTAACCTACTTTGCTGTCCGCTATACCTTCAATTTTGGTGGCATCAGCAAACCTACTAACTATACCTCCTATGTTCAAATCCAAATCATTTATATAAATAGCGAAAAGAAGTGGACCCAGTACTGAACCTTGTGGCACTCCACTGGTCACAGATCTCCAGACCTTCACCACCACCTTTATTGAATAGTGAAACAGGCTCAAGGGGCCGAGTGGCCTCTTCTTACACTTTATGCTGAAAGTGCTATAGAAATGTAGGAGTTTTTTTACAGAGTTTATTAGAAATCTCAGTGTAACTCTGAACTTCAGCTCCCCATTGTGTTGCAAGTTTCACAATTAGTCATTTTCAACACAATACATAAAGCACAAAAACAGGCCATTCAGCCCAACAATCCTATGCTGGTATGTTAAGCTTCATCCTGATCTAACTCCATCCCCTTCTCTCTCTTGTTCTTGCTTCCCATTTAATGTGACACTAGCCACAACCACTCCATATAGCAGCAAGTTCTCATCTTCTCATCATCTCTGGGTAAAGGTATTTCTCCTGACTTCCTCATTATGTTTTGGTAATGATAATAAATTTAAAACTTCCGATTATGCTTTTCCGAACAAGTTGAAACATTTTGTCCATGATCACCCCATCAAAACCTTTCATAATTTTACAGTCTTCTTTAGGTCACCTCGCAATTTTCACTTCTTGAGAGAACAATGATTGGTTTATCAATCCTTCCTTGACATGCAACCTTGCAAGCCTGGTATCTAATCTTGTTTGCAGTCTCTCCCACGTGACTATATCCTTTTTTATAATATTGTATAATTTTGGCCAGTTAAAAACGCAGGGCACATTTCTACATTAGCACTGTCTACTGCATTCCCAATGGCAACAGTAGAATGAAAATGATCTTTTATACAGCAATCTCTCACTTTAGCACAGATTTCAGTACAACTCCCAGGAATGCACAATGCTTTGTTCACCTTCCCCCTTGTATCCTCTTTCTCCAACAGAATAGACTGGGATCCCAGTGAACTCAATGTGTGACAAGAATATTGGATCGGTCTGACAATAGGCTTATTTGCTCATCAGTTCCTGCAACAAAAGTGAATTAAACAGGACTCTTTCCAAGCTTAAAGCTCTATTTGTTTCTCACAATGGGCTGAAAATCAGGGATATTATAGTTACTCAGCATTCAAATGCATGTTCATATTTTAGGCTGGTTCTTCTTAAATCAGAATGTTTCTTTCTCTTTCTTTCTTAAGAATCAAGTCATCTAATTTTATAAATTTTTTGAACAGAATATACATTTCAACCATGACTTGTATTTGTATAGTGCCTCTAAATTTAATGTCCCAGGATATTTAACAGTCATTAATTATCCAAGTGGGTTTTTACAATGATCAGCAGCAGTTTCGTAGTTGCCATTAGGCCAGCTTTTTGTCCCCCCTCCAAGATTTTATTTAAGTTGAAATCAAATTTCACAATCTGCCTTGCTTGAGATTTGAACCTCTATCCCCAGATATTAACCTGATGCCGTGAGTTACTAGTTCTGTGACATTACTGCTCCCCTAATACGAAGTAACAACTTTTGGACAAAATTCCTTCCAAACTCAGTTACACCCTCTTCCACCCTCTTCCACCCTCTTCCACCCTCTTCCCCCCTCTTGCACTCTCTTCCATCCGGCAAAAGATACAAAAGTTTAATAACACGTACTAACAGATTCAGGAACAGCTTCTTCCCTTCTGTTATCAGACGTATAAATGGACCTCTCCTATATTGCAGTTGTTCTTTCTCTGCAACTTCTCTGTAACTGTAACACTATATTTGGCATTCTGTTCTATTACCCTGATGTACTTATGTAAGGTATGATTTATCTGCAACACAACATTTTTCACTGTATCTTGGTACATGTGGTAATAATAAATCAAATCAAATCAAATACCATTACCTGACCTAGATAGAGCTGAAGGCAGAACTTTACATCCCTACACATTCCTTGACCACAGAAATTTACCTAAGGTTCCCGGACAGCACCTTCCAAACTTACAACCACTTCCATCTAAAAGGACACAGGCAGCAGATATATGGGAACACCGCCACCTTCAGGTTCCCCTCCAAAGCCACTCACTATCCTGACTAGGAAATACGTCAACCGTTCCTTCGGTATTGTTGGGTCAAAGTCCTGGAGCTCCTTCCCTAAGGGCATTGTGGGTCTACCGTCAGTAGGTGGAGTGCAGCGGTTCAGGGAGGCAGCTCACCCCCACCTTCTCAAGGCCAACTGTGGGCAGGCAATAAATACTGGCCCAGCCAGCAACGCCCACATCCCATAAATGAATGAATAAGTAATAAGTAGATGCCTGTAGTTTCATCAACAAAAGACTCTTCTGTAAGTGCTCCCCACCTGGGCAAGTTATTGGGCCACCAGATCGATTAAAGCTCTGGTCTAGTAGAAGTCAGCAAAACAACAGAAAGCTCACCAACTTTACCTGAAGTATTTCTATACTTTGAGACAGACTTTCCTTACCCATCTTTTGACACAGATGAATCAAATCAAAGGTCTGAAGATTAAAAAAAGACAAGATGTGCCGTGAATGTTGGAGAAGGAAGCAATCTAAATAACTCATTTGAAAATGTATAAAAAGGTTAAATGATGTTTATGATGCAAGAAGAAGGCTTGGGCATGAGAGTTACTTCTGAGCTTTAGGCCCTTGGAGCAACAATGTGATGATGTTAACGAGCTGTTCTCTCCTGGGTATAAATAGTACAGTGTGGGTGGAATTAATCAGACTGGAGACCTACTTGAACTTGATAGAGAAGGACATGCAGAGAATAATCTTTCAATAATGTAACAATGAGGTCAGAGCCCAGTATATTGCTATTCATCATTGTATTTAATATTAATATGCAATAAACAGTGTTTTAAAGAATTTTAAGGCTGAATATGGTTCTTGATGTTGCTTTCTCCTTGGCCAGTCTGCCTTGGATCCAAACTCATTGATGTGGGCATGAAATCATATGACAAAAGAGGTGTTGTTGGGGGGTTGCAATGGCCTAGTGGTATTATCGCTGGACTGTTAATCCAGATAATGTTCTGGCAACTCGGGTTCAAATCGGATTGTTGGAAAAACCCATCTAATGTCCTTTAGGGAAGGAAACTGCCATCCTCACCTGGTCTGGCCTACATGTGACTCCAGACCCAAAGCAACGTGGAATCTTAATTGCCCCCTGGCCATTAAGGGATGGGCAATAAATGCTGTCTGGCCAGTGACACCCTCATCCTGTGAATGAATTTTAAAAATGGTTCAATCAAAGCAGGAGGGTGTCAGGAGAGAGGTGCAGAGGTTTGGAGAGGCATTTTCAGGTAGCTGGAGATACCATAATCAAGACTCCAGATTTGCATGGGGACAGAATGCACAGACTGCAGAGATTTCAGAGGTTTGTGGGTTTGGAGGAGACCACAGAAATAGGGAAGAGTGAGGCTATGGAGGGATTTAAAATCTAGAATTAGAATTTATGATTAAATCTAGAATTATAATTAATTTATAACTCATTCAAGATCCAACTTAGTCAGCTGTGGCCTGGATGATAGTTGAACAGCACTTGGTCTGATTCAGGATACAGGTAGCAGCATCTTGAGATGCCTTAAGTTTTATAGAGGGTAAAGAAACAGCAGGTTGGCCAAATGATCTGTGGTATGTGTGATTAACCAAGTCATGGATGAGGGTTTCATCACCAGAGGAACTTGGGTAGACCAGTCGCAGAGGGAAAAGGAAAGCAGTCTTGCTGATGGAGTGAATATTTAGTCAAAAACTCACTTGACAGCTAATCTAACTGTGAACTGCACTGTAAAGTGCTTTGAGTCTTTTCTGAAGGAAATGGAGAGGACAAATGAATGGGTGGGTGTGAGTGACTGAATGGGGGGGGGGGGGTCAGGTAAGTAAATGGGTGAGTGTGGATGGGTGTGGGTGACTGAATGTGTGAGGGTGTGTGACAGAATGTGTGAGGGTGGGTGGGAGAATGGGTGAATGTGGGTGAGGGTATGTGAGGGTTTGTAGGAGCATGTGTGAAGATGTGTGAGAGAATGTGTGAGGGTGGGTGAAGGAATGTGTGAGGGTAGGTCAGAGAATGTGTGAGGGTGTGTGGGAGAATATGTGAGGGTGGGTGAGTGAATGTGTGAGGGTGGGTGAAGGAATGTGTGAAGGAATGTGTGAGGGTGTGTGGGAGAATGTGTGAGGGTGGGTGAGGGCATGAGAGGGTGTGTGAGGGAATGTGTGAGGATGCGTGAGTGAGTGTGTGAGGGTGGGTGAGAGAATGTGTGAGGGTGTGTGGGAGAATGTGTGAGGGTGGGTGAGGGAATGTGTGAGGGTAGGTCAGAGAATGTGTGAGAGTGTGTGGGAGAATGTGTGAGGGTGGGTGATGGAAATTGTGAGGGTGGGTGAGTGAATGTGTGAGGGTAGGTCAGAGAATGTGTGAGGATGTGTGAGGGAATGTTTGAGGGTGTGTGAGGGAAAGTGTGAGGGTGTGTGAGGGAATGTGTGAGGGTGTGTGGGAGAATGTGTGAGGGTGGGTGAGGGAATGTGTGAGGGTGTGTGGGAGAACGTGTGAGGCTGGGTGAGGGAATGTGTGAGGGTGTGTGGGAGAATGTGTGAGGGTGGGTGAGGGAATGTGTGAGGGTTGGTAAGGGAATGTGTGAGGGTGGGTGAGGGAATGTGTGAGGGTTGGTAAGGGAATGTGTGAGGGTGGGTGAGTGAGGGAGGATGGGTGATTGAATGTGTGAGGGTAGGTGAGTGAGGGACGGTGGGTGTTTAAGTGTATTTGTGAGGGTGTGTGGTGCAGGTGGGTGTCTGAGTGAGATCGAGGTGGACACACTCCTACCCTCCCCCTCCCCCTTCCCCTCTTGTCTGCACACATCAGGTTGGAAGAAGAGCAATACCCATTTGTATGGGAGCAACGTACTATACCCCAGCCAGAATTGTTATGAATTCCACTGTGGCCAGTTCAGAGTGTGGTCCAGCTGGGGTGAACAAAACTTGGTGTTAGCTAATCCTGACTCCTTAGCTCAACCCTGGACCCTTCCCCAGTGATCAGGATTTAAGGCTTCAATTGTTTCTCTCTTAAGCTCTGCTTCTAAATAATAAAAAGAACAAGAATGTTTTATTAGTCAGCACTGCTGCATGGCACTTCTTAATAGTCATTTTAATTCCTTAATCATTTAAATTATTCATGTCTGGTTTTAGAAATTTTATTCCAAAATTTATATTTGTCTTTGTGGCAAAACTTATTATTCTGAAATTTGGTCACTGGCTCCCCAAGTGGGAGAACTTTGAAATGTAGTTCTCCTTGCAATCCATTCCTGAAACAAGGTTGGGCAACCAAGTGCTATATAAATGCAGATCATTTCTAGCTTTATATCACTCAGCTACGGGCATAAAGAAAGAAATCACATTAGGAACTTATTAGTACAAAGGACGTAACCATACATTGAGTTCAACTGAATCAGTGGACTATAATCAGGAATTTCTGACTGAATTTGGTCTCATCACTAAAATGTTTAATTTAGTGAGATAACTGTGCAGACTGTGATTCAGATTCTTGCACTAAATTTATTTTGATAAATTACTATGAGTTTCATTGATGAGAGGCAAAATAGAATAACTGTTTTATGTTCAGCTTTTATGTAACTAATTAATTCCTTTGATTGATCAAGAATTCAAATTTATTCAGCACTTTTCCTGACTTTGGAACATTGCAAAGCATATTAGAGCCAGTGAAGGTTGTTTGGTGTGTAGGGTGATGACACTATGTCTTTAAGAGGTGTGTTTTTTTGTCCGTCCTTCTTTATGAAAAAAGGCTGAGTCAGAGGGGCCGAGTAAAACCAGCAAACAGTTTGTGAGGCCTTTTTCAAAAAAATAGTTGGAACAACAGGAATGGGTGGGGTCAATCTCAGACAGAACCAGGATTTTATTTCAGTCTTCGCCTTCAGTAACAGTTCCTGGGGTCTTGAAGCTGGATGTTGAAGCACTTCTTCCTTTCTGTGTTACAACCAAAAGCTGGAGTTAGATATAGAATCCCTACAGTGTGGAAACAGGCCCTTCGGCCACACAGACAGTCACCCAAGGCTGGAATTGAACCCAGGTCCCATGAGGCAATGGTACTAATCACTGAGCCACCATGCCTTCTGCAAGAATTGCATGTGAGACAATCTGTTTTACTGAATTTGCCTTTGCCAAGAGTGTGTTCACAGGCTGTTACTATATTGGAACCATTCATGAGTATTAGCTATTATTTTTTAAACATTTCAATTGAGTTACAGTTCTTTAATTTCATTTGAGTTACAGTTCTTTACTTTCCTTTTTATTTTAATTGTAGTGGAACAATAAAGTGTATTTTGCTTAACATCAAGAAGTTTGACCAATCAAGTTGCATCTGGAATGCAATGCCCTACACTTACCTTTAAAATAAGAAAAGGTCAGGGTCTAGACTATTCTCTTGATATATTTGAGGGGATCTGTCTGGTGCATAACAGTAGTCACTGCTGTAACACCAAATGTGCAAACTGCAAGATCCCACAAACAGAAGTGAGATAGCAACTGGTTTTTCTCATTTTTGCAAAGTTGTTTGAGGGAGAAATATTGGCCAGGGTACTGGGGAGAATTCTTCTCTTCAAATTAGTGACTGCCAGAAATTTTACATCCAGTTGAAATAGGAGATGGGATTTCAGTTTAACATCTCATCCAAAGATAGTATCGTTGAGAGAGCAGCTCTCCCTCAGTGCTGCACTGGGCCTATCAGCCTGGATGTCATGCTGAAGTTGCTGGAAGGGACTTGTGCAGTTGCATCTTCTTCATTTGAAGAGAACAGCATGACCCATTCACAGACTGACTGTGCAGATACAGTGGCACAACATTCAAGAAGACCATTCTGTTGTCTGAATGTCATTATGAAAGAAATTTACCCTTAAGAATTGAAGCTTTTTGAGACTTTGCAGACCCAATGAATGGGATAGGAGGACATTCAATGCAGATCAGAAGACTGAAACTGTTCCATTTGCCAGACCTTTGTTCAATAAATTTCCTTTGAGTTTTTAAATCAAAATCCAATGCTGTTCCAGGTTAACATCTCTGACCTCAATGATCATGATCAGGACTCCTTGGTGCAGGTTCTAGAAGACACAAGCTCATTGTCACATCTAGTCACACACAATGCTGTACAGTGCAAGGATTAGCTAATTCAGGCTGGACAGAACATAGAATAGTATATTGCTGGAAAGAGAGACTCTTTCTGAAGCTTTAAAGCATTAGGATGAACACAAGAATATCGCATTTCAAGTCATGGTCATTGTAAAGGTCTACAGCATGGAAACAGACCTCCACCCAACATGTCCACGCCAACCAGTTTTCACAATTAGACCCATTTGTCTGTATTTGGTCCATATCCCTCCATACCTCTCCCATCCATGGACCAGTCCAAATATTTCTTAAATGACAAAATTGTACATGTGTTGAGAGTGGGGTGCTGGAAAAGCACAGCAGGTCAGGCAGCATCCGAGGAGCAGGAGAATCGACATTTCGGGCATAAGCCCTTTATCAGGAATGAGGCTTGTGGGCCGGGGGCTGATCGATAAATGGGAGGGGGCTGGGGCTGGGGGAAAGGTAGCTGAGAAATTGATAGGTAAATGAAGGTGGGGGTGAAGGTTATAGGTCAGACAGGAGGGTGGAGCAGATAGGTGGGAAGGAAGATGGATAGGAGAAAGTGAGAACTGCAGATGCTGTAGATCAGAGCTGATAATGTGTTGCTGGAAAAGCGCAGCAGGTCAGGCAGCATCCAAGGAACAGGAGAATCAACGTTTCGGGCATGAAGATGGATAGGTCAAGGGGGTAGTGCCTCCACCACTTCCACTGGCATCCTGTACCAGACACTCACCACTGTCTGTGTGGAAAAATTGCCCCCTGGACCTTTTTGTATCTCTCCCCTCTTACCTTAAACCTGTGCCCTCTAATTTTAGACTTCCCTAACTTAGAGAAAAGCTGTTGGCTATCTACCTTACCAATGCCTCTCATGATTTTATATGCCTCTATAAGGTCACCCCTCAGTCCCCTATGTTTCAGGGAAAAAGTCTCAGCCTCTCATATAACTCAAGCCTTCCGGTCCACTGAACACAATTTATGCCGCAGGGGTAAAGGGTGGTAATTGGTTGTTCAGTGCATTCTGATTGACCAAGTCACTTCCATAGAAAGCTCACCAGAGAACCAATTAGGTCCCCAGGCTCTTAAGGTGATGGTGTGAACATATTCCTTTCGTTTGCAGAGAATGGGACTCTGTAAATAAAAGTATTTCACTTCTCGCAAGCATAATTGAACAAAGTTATGAATTTAATGGATTATCCTTATTTGGTTGTCACCGCAGTGAGGAAGAGTCTTGAGATTGTTACAACAAAATGTTTCAGCAGCTCATCCCTTGTTTCAGTAACATTCAAGTTCCATAATGCAGAGAAAAATTGAATTGTGGAGCTTTTATTTGGTAAGTTTCTATTTCAGCTCATTTGATCACAGGCTGTAGGCATCACCACTGAGGTTGGACCCAGGCAATGCTGATGCTATTCCTGACCATAATGAAGATAATTGGGTAGTTCCTTTGTCAGTCACTTCCGGAGACCACACTGTGCTTTGCTGGATAATTAATCACTTTTTACGGTGTAACTGTCCTCCACTGAGTTGAATTTGTTGAAGAATTAACCCAGCTTTTGCAGGAGATTTTGTTCATGTGCTCTGTTTGCTGTAGTTGTGGAGACTCTATCTAAGTTGACTCTGACTAAGTAGACTGCTCACTTGAAGCTTGACACAGTATTTCTTTTAGGATTAGAGTGGTGCTGGAAAAACACATCAGGTCAGGCAGCATCCGAGGAGCAGGAAAATCGACATGTCAGGCAGGAGCCCTTCATCAGGGCTCCTATCCGAAAAGTCGATTTTCTTCTATTCATTCTCAGGTTGAGAACAATGCTGGCTAGGCCAGCATCTATTGTCAATCGCTAATTGCCCAGGGCCAATTGAGAGTCCACCATATTGCTGTGGGTCTGGAGTCACATGTAGCTGAAAATGTGTTGCTGGAAAAGCGCAGCAGGTCAGGCAGCATCCAAGGAACAGGAGAATCGGCATTTCGGGCATAAGCCCTTCTTCAGGAAAGGAGGGCATAAGCCCTTCCTGAAGAAGGGTTTATGCCCAAAACGTCGATTCTCCTGCTCCTTGGATGCTGCCTGACCTGCTGCGCTTTTCCAGCAACACATTTTCAGCTCTGATCTCCAGCATCTGCAGCCCTCACTTTCTCCCTGGAGTCACATGTAGGCCAGACCAGGTAAGGGCAGCAGATTCTCTTCCCTAAAGGACATTCGTGAGCCAGGCGGGTTTTTCCTGACAATTATTATGGACCAGGCCAGGCCCCCCTCAAAACATTTTAAGAAGGTAGCCCAGACCCTAACTTTGCTAGTTGTTTTAAGCAGGTGTACGGTGGGTATTCCAGGAGGGATGCAGCTGGTCAAACCACTTAGTTTCAAACAAAACAGAATTTATCTACAGGCAAACAAAAGGGAACAGAATATGGAATAAAATAACTTATCTGAACACCCAATCGAGACAGAAAACAACTAATGATGCTGTTCAAAATACTTGCAACATCCCATAAACACCATCTTGGCAAAAAAAAGGTAAAATCAAACACAGGGTCTTACAGGAGAGATGTCAGAGAGAGAGAGGGGATCAACAGCCTCAAAACTCCCAGCTGAAACTTGACCAGCTGCTGTAAATAAAAACAGTTTGCTAAAACCAAACCAAACCAAACCCTGAACTGGGAGAACTGGCCACTCCCCTTTCATCATACATGTGTTTTTAAAACAAATCGCCTGGAAGCTTCTTCAAGTAGACAAACCCCCAGTCACATCAGAACCTCTGCCTTTACAACCCCTCTGAAAGAAAAAAGGATAACACAACCTTGTTAAAGGAGCAGAATTATCATACAATCAACAATGGTTTCCTGGTCATTTTTGGAATCTTCTGCCCAGATTTTTATTGAATTCAAATGCCACCATCTGCCACAGCATGATTCGAACCCGGGTCCCCAGAACGTTACCTGTGTCTCTGGATTAATAGAGTCTAGATTAGAGTGGTGCTGGAAAAGCACAGCAAGTCAGGCAGCATCAGAGGGGCAGGAGAGTCGACGTTTTGGGCAAAAGCCCTTCATCAGGAATGAAGGGCTTTTGCTCAAAACGTCGATTTTCTAGCTCCTCGGACACTGCCTGACCTGCTGTGCTTTTCCATCACCACTCTAATCTAGACTGTGATCTCCAGCATCTGCAGTCCTCACTTTTGTCTCTCTAGGTTAATAGTCTAGCCACTAGGTCATCGCCTCCCCTATATTGTCACTTACTTGTACTTTATGACCATCCCTAGTTTCCCGTGCACCCAGTTCTTGAACGATGCACCCAGTTCTTGAATTGTTATGATCGGAGCAGTGAAGGCTCTCTTAAAAAGTTGTTCCATGAACATTGCTAAGAATACACACACTTTGCATGGTGCATGTAACGAGGTCAACCAGCTAAACCTCATAGAATATGAGTTCTCTGATTGGGGATGTTAAGCTGGTCCACTCAGAGAGTCTGGACTGACATGAAAAGGTTGACTGTCAGAGATACTGACACACTAGTGCCTGACCCTCTACGTCAGGGGCTCTCCATGTGTAAATAAAGGGTGACTTGGTGACAGGATACCGGCCTCTGTGGAGTTATTCCACTTTGATGAAGCTTCTCATCTTGTACTCAACAGGACAATCCATAAGAATGCCAATGTGAAGAGAAAAAAACATTTTATAGTATATGAGAAGAGAGTGTTTATTGTTGGCAAGTGTACTCTGATTGGCAGAGGTATTGTCATGGAGAATGCATCAGTTAGATGATCACTGACAGTTAACCACCAAGCTGAGAACAAAATATGCTGGAGATCACAGCAGGTCAGACAGCATCCATAGAGAGAGCACAATCTCACATTTTGAGTCAAGATGATTCATTATCAGAGCTGACATGAAGTGTGGAGGGTGTATCATTTATGCTATAATTGGTGGGGGTGGGTGTAGAGTGCTGGGGGAAAAAAGATGATGGAAGTTTAGGTTAGGTGATTGGAATGTGAGAATATCAGAACAATGGTGTGTCTAACTGGCAGGCTGGAAAGGACAGACAGTCCCACTGGGGTCGGGGATTGGGAGAGAGGGCATGGTGACAGAGAATACAACCTGTAAGGCTAAAAGAAAAGGAAATAATAGAAGTGGCTTCACGATCTGAAGGTGCTGAAGTCAATATTAAGTCTAGAAGGTTGTATAGTGCCTAGTCTGAAGATGAGATGATGTTCCTCCAGTTTGCACAGGGTGCATGCCAAGGACAGATACATGGGTATGCATGCTGGGCGCTGTGTTAAAATGACAGGCTATGGGAAGGTCAGGGTCATGCTTGCGCACGGACGGAGGTGTTCTTCAAAGCGGTCATCCAGTCTGTGTTTGGTTTTCCCCAATGGAGAGCAGGCCACATTGGGCACCGACCCCAGTGGGACTGTCTGTCCTTTCCAGTCTGGCAGTTAGACACACCATTGTTCTGCCATTCTCACATTCCAATCACTTAATCTGCTCTGTCAACACCCTTTCTGCTGATACAGCCTGACCCCACTGTGATTTCCAACATTTTTTGTTTTCAGTACAGATTACAGCGTCTGCAGTAATTTGCTCCTACTTAACTGCCAAGCTTTGTTTAAATTTAAACCAGACAGGTTGCCAATAATTGTTTTGGAGCTTTGCCTTAAGAAATGAACCAGAGAATAGCAGTAGGCCATCACATAGGATTTTGCCCGAAACATTGATTTTCCTGCTCCTCGGATGCTGCCTGAACGGCTATGCTTTTCCAGCACCACTCTAATCTAGACATCAGATAGGCTACCTTGATGAGTTTTCCAAACAGCAGCATGGGTGTACCTGCCCCAGATGGACCACATTCATGATGGCAACTCAGCAGCATCTCCTCAAGGACAGAGAGCTTTGGTAGCTCATGAGATTTGAATTCCATTATTAAACTAATAATAGTGACCATGTAGGGCATTGAATTATTATTTGGACAAAAATGGTGTGAAGGGGTATGAGGGAAGGGCAGGGGATTGGCACTAGGTGATAGAACCAATGCAGACACAATGGGTCAAATGGCCTCCTACTGCTTCATAGCAAATTCTGTATATCTAACAAAGCTGTTCGTTCATGTGTTTCCTTACTCCAGCCCTGACAGTAATGAGGTTAACTCTTAAATGGCGTCTGAAATGATCCAAACTAAAAATAACCTTGGACTAATTTGTTGTAATTGAAGATGGGGCTCACCAGTACATTTATCAGGGGCACTTAGGCTGGGTCAGAAATATTCACTCACATCCTGAAAGTGAATGAATCAACAATTGAACAACTCTTATGAATGGTTATAATTACTGACCCACAAAGCAGCAGTGTTTCGGAAAATGTGACTCCACTGCAGCTTGATGAGGTCAAGTAAAATAATAAAATGAAAAATTATCATTGGTGATTCAGAGTGATTGGTATGAATCAGATCAAGCTTCGATAATGTGGGCTCTCAAATCCTTCTGTCAGGCCCCACTCTAACATGACTACCAGAAGAACCTTAATTATCCAGCATTTGATTAACCGAATTTCAGATTATCTGAACAAGATCACAAGGTCTCGATGCTTAGCTAACTATGTTATCCAGCATTCAATCATCCAGGATTCGATTGACCTAATGAAATACTCCCCACCTGGGTCCTTCGGTAAATCTTGGACAGTTTTACCACTTGAAAACTGTTCAATCTTTGGTCTGGATATCAATCTACACAGTGATTACATTATTCCCAGTTTAAACCAGCACGACCTTGTATTTCAGGTGTTCAATATTATTTAAGGATTTCACTGGAGCAACGATGATCCTGTTTCCTGCCCAGAATCACTGCCTCAGTCAACATTGGTCTTCACTAATATTGGTTTTAAGCGTCTTGTCTTGTGTACCATAGTTGCTGAGCATGTTTTCTATAGTGACTCACCTCGTCAAGGTCCTGTCTACAAGGCACCAGTCAGGAGTGGGATGGAATACTACCTCTTGCCCGAATGAGTGCAACCCCAGCGAAACTTGAGAAGCTGGACACCATCTGGGATAAAACAGCGCCTCGCTCAACCAGCAGCCTGTCCACCACCTGCAACATTCACTCCTGCCGTTGGGAACAGGCCTTCTGGGTTCATTCACTATGTTGCTGTCAGTGGGATCTTGCTGAGCACAAATCAGCTACCCCCGTTTCCAACATTTAGATCAGAGTGGTGCTGGAAAAAGCACAGCAGGTCAGGCAGCATCCGGGGAGCAAGAGAATTGACGTCTCGGGCAACAGCCCTTCATCAATTCCTGATCTAAACTCTGGTTTCCAGCATCTGCAGTCCTCACTTTGGACCCCGTTTCCAACACTGACTTGGCTTGAAAAGTATTGCATCGCCTGCAACTGCTTTGACACGGCCCATAGCCCAGTGATTTTCCTGCCTTCTCTCCTTTGTTTCCACTCTCACTCTTCTTGCTATCCCACCTGAAAGGACCAGGTGACTCAGAAAAATGTTTGTCCCGCCACCTTTTTTTTTACCTGGAGACTGTCAATAAAAGTCAGTCTTCCCAGAATCGGCGGTTTCCCAAGAAAAAAAAGCCTATATTTAACTCTTATACCTCAAGATGACATCTTTTTTCTGGGGTTTGGGGCCAAGACTAACGTGACCAGCTGTGAGGAAATGCAAACACGAACGCAATGTTAATCCCTTGTTCTTGATACACAACACCACCAAATCATCAGTCTGCCTTTGATCCAATCATCCCCTTGTATCACAAAAACGACATTTTGAATTCCTGAGGAGGAGGGTCACAATGCATGACAAATGAAATCACTCCTCCAGATGGAATATGTATTCATTTCAGTCATGATGTTACGCTGAGTCAGACAGAAGAATGAGTCTGAAATGAGTATTTGCGTACAATATGTCGAAAGATATATTGCTCTCCCCTAGTTCTCTACTCAGTCTTTCCAGATTTGCATATCGGGGGGGAGGTTTACATAACGCAGTGTGGGACAGCTTGGTTGCCAAGGACCCTGAAGGGGATAACCTGTTGGATTGTTGCATGTATTTCCAGCAAATACTTTCAGGAATGAATTTATTCTGTTAATCTAACACCAGGATCAGATGTTCATCACTGCCAGCGACACCAGCAACTCAGTGGCTGCACTGGGTCCCATCAACAAGGTGTACAGCAGAAACTCAGCGAGGCCCTTTCGACAGCACCTTCCAAACCCCAGACACTCTCCCCTCTGGAAGGACAACGCCAGCAGATACATGGGACTGACTGTGGGTAAACACACAATCCCACACAAAATCATTGATCACTGGGGCCAGTGGAATGTTGTTTTTTTATAAAGTGGAGTGACAGTGCCTCACCAAACTCCAACCTCTGGCAGTTTTACCCTGAAAACTGTTCATTCTTTGGTTTGGATATCAATCTGCTCGGAACCATGTACGTCAGGAGTGCCTTCCACAGCCCCACTCCCCTCCCCTGAAACGCCACATATCCTCAACCCCATGGTCTCCCTAACCCACACCCTCCCCACTCCACACACCCCCCATCCCACCTCACACACTCCCCTCCCCACACCCTCCCCAACCCACACACTCCTCTCCCCACCCCACACACTCCCCTCCCCACCCCACACACTGCCTTCCCCACCCCACGCACTCCCCTCCCCAACCCACACACTCCCGTCCCCACCCCACACCCTCCCCACCCCACACACTCCCCACCTCACACTGTACCCTCCCCACCCCACACACTCCCCACCCCACACTCTCCCCTCCCCACCCCACACACTCCTCACCCCACACACACCCCACCCCATACACTCCTCACCCCACACACTCCCCACCCCATCCCACACCCTCCCCACCCCAAACACTCCTCATCCCACACAATCCTCACCCTACACACTCCCCACCCCATCCCACACCCTCCTCACCCCACACACTCCCCACCATCTCACAAACTCCCCACCCCACACACTCCCCACCCCACACCCTCCCCACCCCACACACTCCTCACCCCACACACTCCTCACCCCACACACTCCCCATCCCATCCCACACACTCCCTATCCCACACACTCCCTTCCCCACACCCTCCCCACCCCACACACTCCTCACCCCACACACTCCCCACCCCACACACTCCTCACCCCACCCAACACCCTCCCTGCCCCACAGTCTCCCCATTGCACAATCCTTCCCTCCCCCCCACACTGTCCCCAATCCCACACTCTCCCCACTGTAATCCCTCCAATTTCTCTGTAATCCTCCAATTCTGCATTTTTGCATATCCTTAATTTTGATCACTCCACAATCATTGGCTGTTGTTTTATGTCTTGTAGCTGATGTGTGATATACTTTTAAGGAACATGCTCATGATGTCTTCATTGTATTATGCCATGTGATCCGATAGTACAGAGCCCTCAGCCACCATCTTCCTGAGCTCTGTCCCCTTGCAGCATGCCATGCTGAGGGAAGTGCATTGCAGTACATATGACTTGCTTAGTTTGAGCCCAGTCAAGTGCCTACGATTGTCATGCACATATGTAGATACCTGGGACCAGAATAAAAGTACGTTGCATTCTAATGCACTATGTGACCCACATCTCATCCTTACGTTACAGGAGCTAATGTAAGTGATGCATCAGATCATTAATGTATCAGCCACCAGAACATCTCGCATCGGTGAACAAAAGAAATTGGAGCTGGAGGAGGCTATCTGGCCCTTTGAGCCTGCTCCGCCATTCAGTAAGATCATGGCTGATCGTTATGTGGACACAGCTCCCCGTATCCACCCCCTTAATTCCTTTCCTGTTCAAAAATCTAATTATCTTTGCCCTAAAAACATTTACTGAGGAAGCATCAACTGGGCAAGGAATTCCACAGATTCACAGCCCTCTAGATGAAGAAGTTCCTCCTCAGTTCAGTCCTAAATCTGCTCCCCCTAATTTTGAAGCTATGCCCCCTAGTTCTAGTTTCTCCGGCTAGTGGGAATAACCACCCTGTTTCAACTGGTTATGTCTTAGGCTCCAGAATCTCCTCAACAAACAGGTACACCTTGCTTCCCTCATTTAAGATGCACCTTAAACCCTACTTCTTTGAACAAGCCTTCCGGTCATCTATCCTAGCTACAATTTCTTTATGTAATTCCATGCCACATATTGTAACAGCAATGCTACTATAAATGTCAGGAGAATGTGAGGACTGCAGATGCTGGACATCCATCATAAATTCACCTGCACCTCTACCAATGTCATCTACTGCATC
The DNA here is from genome assembly GCF_037043375.1 of Chiloscyllium plagiosum. Classification (NCBI taxonomy): domain Eukaryota; kingdom Metazoa; phylum Chordata; class Chondrichthyes; order Orectolobiformes; family Hemiscylliidae; genus Chiloscyllium; species Chiloscyllium plagiosum. Next base: position 12,060,733 of record NW_028270154.1, read on the forward strand.
GGTTGCACCCGATGTACATAGAACATAGAACATAGAAGAATACAGCGCAGTACAGGCCCTTTGGCCCTCGATGTTGCACCGATCCAAGCCCACCTAACCTATACTAACCCACTATCCTCCATATACCTATCCAATGCCCGCTTAAATGCCCATAAAGAGGGAGAGTCCACCACTGCTACTGGCAGGGCATTCCATGAACTTACGACTCGCTGAGTGAAGAACCTACCCCTAACTTCAGTCCTATATCTACCCCCCCTTAATTTAAAGCTATGCCCCCTTGTAATACCCGACTCCATACGCGGGAAAAGGTTCACACTGTCAACCCTATCAAACCCCCTAATCATCTTGTACACCTCAATCAAGTCACCCCTAAACCTTCTTTTCTCTAATGAAAACAGCCCCAAGTGTCTCAGTCTTTCCTCATACGATCTTCCTTCCATACCAGGCAACATCCTGGTAAACCTCCTCTGCACCCGTTCCAGTGCCTCCACATCCTTCCTATAGTATGGCGACCAAAACTGCACACAATATTCCAGATGCGGCCGCACCAGAGTCTTATACAACTGCATCATGACCTCAGGACTCCGGAACTCAATTCCTCTACCAATAAAAGCCAGTACGCCATATGCCTTCCTCACCGCACTATTTACCTGGGTGGCAACTTTCAGAGATCTGTGTACATGGACACCAAGATCCCTCTGCTCATCCACACTACCAAGTATCCGACCATTAGCCCAGTACCCCATCTTTTTGTTATTCTTCCCAAAGTGAATCACCTCACATTTAGCTACATTGAATTCCACAACTCCTCCGACTTTCGTATCATCCGCAAACTTGCTCACCCAACCTTCTAACCCCTCTTCCAGGTCATTTATAAAAATGACAAACAGCAATGGTCCCAAAACAGATCCTTGCGGAACACCGCTAGTGACGGCACTCCATGAAGAAACTTTGCCATCAACTACTACCCTCTGTCTTCTTCCATCCAGCCAATTCCTAATCCAAACCTCCAACTCACCCTCAATGCCATATCTCCGTATTTTCTGCAGTAGCCTACCATGGGGAACCTTATCAAACGCCTTACTAAAATCCATATATACCACATCTACCGCTTTCCCCTCATCAACCTCCTTCGTCACCTTTTCAAAGAATTCAATAAGGTTTGTGAGGCACGACCTGCCCTTCACAAAACCATGCTGACTATCCTTGATCACATTATTCCTATCCAGATGTGCATAAATCCTATCCCTTACAATTCTCTCTAAGACTTTGCCCACAACAGAAGTGAGACTCACCGGCCTATAGTTACTAGGGTTATCCCTACTCCCCTTTTTGAACAAGGGAACCACATTTGCTAGCCTCCAATCTTCTGGCACTACTCCTGTAGACAAAGAGGACATAAAAATCAAGGCCAATGGCTCTGCAATCTCCTCCCTTGCTTCCCAGAGAATCCTAGGATAAATGCCATCAGGCCCAGGGGACTTATCTATTTTCACCTTTTCCAGGATTTCCAACACCTCTTCTCTACATACCTCAAAGCCATCCATTCTACTTATTTGTGACTCAGTATTCACATCGACGACAATGCCCTGTTCCTGAGTAAATACTGAAGAAAAGTATTCATTCAGTGTCTCCCCAATCTCTTCCGCCTCCACACGCAACTTCCCACTACTATCCTTGACTGGACCTATTCCTACACTAGTCATTCTTTTATTCCTAACATACCTATAGAAAGCCTTAGGGTTTTCCCTAATCCTACCGACTAAGGACCTTTCATGTCCCCTCCTTGCTGCTCTTAGCTCTCTCTTCAGGTCCTTGCTGGCTACCCTATAACTCTCAATCGCCCCAATTGAACCTTCACGTCTCATCTTGAGATAGGCCGCCCTCTTCCATTTAACAAGGGATTCCAATTCCTTATTAAACCACGGCTCCCTCGCACGACCCTTTCCTCCCTGCCTGACAGGTACATAATTATCAAGGACACTCAATAGTTGCTCCTTGAACAAGCTCCACATATCATTTACACTCTTGCCTTGGAGTCTACTTTTCCAAGCCACACATCCTAAGTCATGCCTCACCGCATCATAATTTCCCTGACCCCAGCTATAACTCTTGCCCTGTAGTACACACTTATCCCTCTCCATCACGAGAGTAAAAATCACCGAATTATGGTCACTATCCCCAAAGTGCTCACCTACCTCTAATTCTAACACCTGGCCTGGTTCGTTACCCAGAACCAAATCCAGTATGGCCTCACCTCTTGTTGGCCTGTCTACATATTGTGTCAGGAAACTCTCCTGCACACATTGAACAAACACTGACCCATCTAACGAACTTGAGCTATAGCTTTCCCAATCAATATCAGGAAAGTTTAAGTCCCCCATAACAACCACCCTATTACTGTCACTCATCTCCTGAATCACCTTCCCTATCCTTTCTTCTACGTTTCTAGGACTATTGGGAGGCCTGTAAAAGACTCCTAACAGGGTGACCTCACCTTTCCTATTCCGAACCTCAGCCCAAACTACCTCAGATGGCAAGTCCTCATCCATCGTCCTTTCCACCACTGTAATACTATCTTTGACAAGCAATGCCACACCTCCCCCTCTTTTACCCCCACCTCTGACCCTACTAAAACATTTAAATCCTGGAACCTGCAACAGCCAATCCTGTCCCTGTTCTAGCCATGTCTCCGTAATAGCCACAACATCGAAGTCCCAGGTACCAACCCACGCTGCAAGTTCACCTACCTTATTTCGTATACTTCTTGCATTGAAGTATACACACTTCAAGCCACTTTCCTGTTTACAGACACCCTCCTTGGAAATTGATGCCATGTTCCTAACCTCCCTACACTCCAGGCCCTGCACCCTGAAGCTACAATCTGGGTTCCCATGCCCCTGCAGAGTTAGTTTAAACCCCCCCAAGAGCACTAGCAAACCTCCCCCAAGGATACTGGTGCCCCTCAGGTTCAGGTGTAGACCATCCTGTTTATAGAGGTCCCATCGTCCCCAGAAAGAACCCCAGTTATCCAAAAACCGGAATCCCTCCCTCCTGCACCATCCCTGTAGCCACGCATTTAAGTGTTCTCTTTCCCTATTCCTCGAATCTCTATCACGTGGCATGGGTAACAAACCAGAGACAACAACTCTGTTCGTTCTAACTATGAGCTTCCAACCTAGCTCCCTGAAAGCCTGTCTAACATCCTCGGCACTCCTCCTACCTATGTCGTTGGTGCCAATATGGACCACGACTTCGGGCTGCTCCCCCTCCCCCTCCAGGACCCGGAAAACACGATCAGAGACATCACGTACCCTTGCACCTGGGAGGCAACATACCAAACGTGAGTCTCTCTCGTTCCCACAAAACCGCCTATCTGTGCCCCTAACTATCGAGTCCCCAATTACTACTGCTCTGCTCTTCTTCACCCTTCCCTTCTGAGTAACGGGGACAGGCTCCGTGCCAGAGACCTGAGCCCCGTTACTTACCCCTGGTAAGTCATCCCCCCCACAAGTATCCAAAACGGTATACTTGTTCTTGAGGGGAATGGCCGCAGGGGGTCCCTGCACTGGCTGCTTCCTCCCAGTCCCCCTCACTGTCACCCATCTATCTGCCATCTTTGGAGTTACTACTTCCCTATAACTCTGATCTATAACCCCCTCTGCCTCCCGAATGATCCGAAGTTCATCCAACTCCAGCTCCAGTTCCCTAACACGGTCTTGGAGGAGCTGGAGATGGGTGCACTTCCTGCAAGTGTAATCGGCAGGGACGTCGATGGCATCCCTCACCTCATACATGTTGCAGGAGGAACATTGCACTGCCTTCACTACCATCCCTCTAAAGCTAACTTTTATTTAAAAAAAAAACTGGGTCTAAAGAATACAACAAGCAAAATTCAGCACTTACCTACTTACCACAACAGGTGTTATTATTAGGTTAGAGGAGGAGGGCGGGTGGGAGGCACTACCCGTGTAGTGCCTCGGGTTCCTCTCCTTCGCGCTTTTAAAGGGGGAAAAAAACCTACCCAGGTAAGCTTACACTAACTGCTTCCGGGTCACGGCTGCCCCTCTGGTCGTCGTCACTTCCCCCTGGTGCTCCCGCTCTTTCTGTGAAGAGAGAAAAAAAAACACCGCTGCCCGCTACCGGTAAGCACTTTTAAAACCAAACGGTCTTACCTTCGCTGCTGCTCGCACTGGAAATGACCGACGGCTTCGAAGGGTGAGTATAAATACTCACCGCTTTCCTTCCCGGCTGCCCCTCTGGTCGTCGTCACTTCCCCCTGGTGCTCCCGCTCTTTCTGTGAAGAGAGAAAAAAAAAACACCGCTGCCCGCTACCGGTAAGCATTTTTAAAACCAAACGGTCTTACCTTCGCTGCTGCTCGCACTGGAAAATGTGGTCTCCTCTACACTGGGGAGACAAGACGCCTTCTTGCGGATCGTTTCAGAGAACATCTCTGGGACACCTGCACCCACCAACCCCACTGCCCCGTGGCTGAACACTTCAACTCCCCCTCCCACTCTGTCAAGGACATGCAGGTCCTGGGCCTCCTCCATCGCCAAACCGTTACCAGCCAACGCCTGGAGGAGGAATGCCTCATATTCCACCTTGGAACCCTGCAACCACATGGGATAAATGTGGATTTAACAGCTTCCTCATTTCCCTTCCCCTCACATTATCCCAGTCCCAAGCCTCCAACTCAGCACTGCCCTCCTGACCTGTCCATCACTCCACTCTCTGACCTATCACCTTGTCTCTCACCTTCAGCCACCTATCGCTTTCTCAGCTACCTCCCCAAAACTCCTCCCCCCTCCCATTTATCTCTCAGCCCCCCCGGCCCACAAGCCTCATTCCTGATGAAGGGCTTATGCCCGAAACATCGATTCTCCTGCTCCTCGGATGCTGCTTGACCTGCTGTGCTTTTCCAGCACCACACTCTCGACTACTATAAATCTCAGGATGTTTCAGCACATTACAGTGCTCGAGGACTTCAAGTTATTGTTGCAAATGCCACTCTTTATCATTGCAATGTTAAACAGTAGACTCCTGCCTCAGAGATCAAGATGGTCATTGGTAATAGTAAAGGAAAAGATAGAATTGTCCCAGTGTCCTAGGCAATCAGAACACCGTCAAAATCAACATTTGGGAATCTGTGAGCAGCTTCTCTATCTTGTAGTTTTTCTGGGATTTTGATGCATACTACAAGTGTCATCTTGTGAGATCTTAGTATTAACCTGTAGCGGCATTAATGTGTGACTCAGTGAGTAACATTTCTTCACCTCAGAATCATAGGGATTGTGGGTCCAAGATTTCTTATATTGGAATTGATTCAGAGAAAGTTAATTGACTGATTCCTACGATGGAGAGGTTCGCTTACAAAGAAAAGCTCAGACTGGGTCCGTTACTCATTGGGGTTTAGGAGACTGTGAAGGGATCTTGCTGAAACATTTCAGATTCTGAGGGGACTTGTGGAGACACCTAGAATTAAGGGGTCACTGCTCCAAAATGAGGCGTCTCCTATTTGAAACGGTGACGAGGAGGAATTCCTTCTCTCAGGTGGTGATTACAGTTCGGAATTCTGTTCCTTCAGACATTGGATATTCTCAAGGCTGAGTTAGACAGATCTACAATGGAGCAAAGGACTATGGGATGCAGCTAGGAAACTAGAGTCAAGACTACGGTCTTGTAGAATGGTGGAGCAGGCTTGAGGGGCTGAAGGGCCTACTCTATGGTCTACTCCTGCTCCTTGTGTTGGTTTTGATTTTGATTTTATTGTCACGTGTATTTTACAGCAAAAATATAATAAAATACAGTGAAAAGCTTTTATTTGTCACCATGAAATGGCGGTGTTTTGAATAACTTAAGAATAAGGCAACAAAAAGAGAGATATAGCTTGAAGAGTGTCCATCAGGTCCTGAACCGGCTCATCGCCGTCAAGGAGGCCTGTGCTGCCATCCCTCCAGAATCGCTTCTCTGCCGTCTACACTGGACCCCAAACCAACATCGAAGTCACCAAAGCTCAGGCACAATCTCTCGCTGCTGGGCCAATACTCCTCTACCACCACCTCGCAGCCCCCTGCACCGGACCCTCCAACATTGAGAGTTGCGTCTCTAAGCGCTGGGCCAACCTGCCCCGGACGTTTTGTGTTGTGTCCATGTAGCATTCTGCACTACAAAAAAACACTTCATTGCTTGTGTATCTTCAGAAAATGCAGGTTAATAATATAACCTCATACTTTTCTATGGTTCCCTTTCCTTTCAATTTGATATTAACCTTAACCTCCGGAGTTAGCCAATGACAGTGTATCTTTCTGGTACAGTCTTTCATCTTCATAGCATATATTTTCATAAGGTAATTCGATAAATATCTGCCTTTGCTTCTCTACCTTATAAGCTCTTTCTCCAGTCCCCTCATCCTTCCTACCCTGGTAACAGTCTTTGTTGGTGTGATATAAAAGCGATTTCTTGATTTCTTCCTCAACAATCCATCAGTGACTCTTTTCCAATATACCTGGAGGGACAGTCAAGATCGATAGAGTGATTTGAAATATTTAGAAATAGCTTTGGACTTATATAGGACAGACAAGGCAAACTGCACTGAATGGAAAACTGGGAGAGGATGGATGGACTTCCTTTTAGCTCTCTCAGAGTGACAGAACAGTTATAAAAAAACACAAGATTGATTCAAGTAAAGATCTTAAAGCTTTGAGAAAACCAATTTTTGGAGGATCTAAATTCAATCAAAGGAGGCAAGCCCAACCCGAAATGGAAATGGTCTCCTAAGACTTTTCTATTTTTTGGTTGAAGACAGTGAAATGAGCATATTGTTGTGGTTTTATTACTGAATGGTTAGATCTTGCAGTTTTCCTTGAAAATGCAATAACTGAAGTGAGAACAGTCATTAAGGGTCAGAAAGAAATCATTGCAGGAACCACTGATAGGGGAAGCAAATTTCAGACAACTTAGAAAGTGAGAAAACAGAAAAACGCTGGTGCACTTAGCAGCAACTTGCATCAACTGGAGATCATTGAAAAGCTCAATAATCCATTTATAATCCTCATTGTCATCTTCAAACCCCTCCATCGCTTGATCCTTCCTATGTCTGTCATCTGAAAGTTCTGTCTTCAGCCCTAATTCTAATCCCTCCCATACTTATGGTCACAGCTTCAGCTGCCTGACCCTTTTAGCTCTGGAATTCAATCTCTGCCTGCCTACGGAAATCTCCTCCTTTCAAACATTGATTTAAACCAATTCCATTGAGAAAACCTTTAGTCACCTGTAGAAATCCTTTCTTATGTTGCTTAGCATCATATGTGTCTGCAAAATGCCTTGGGACTTTTTATGAACCACTCATTGAATAGGTGTTATATAAGTGAAGAATTCCTGCCACCCTTTATGATATGAGTTCAAATCCTGCCACAGCAGTTGGTGGAATTTGAATGCAATAAAAGTCTGGAATTAGAGTCTAATAATGACCACAAATCCAAAATGCCATCCTTAACTGCAATGGCCTACATTTGACTCCAGATCCACAACAATTTGTTTGACTCTTAACTGCCCTCTGGGTAACTAGGGATGGGCAATAAATGCCCAGCCAGCAACACCCTCATCCCGTGAATGAATTTTAAAAGGCCAATTTTACTGCATCAACATTTTGCAATATAAAAACCCATGCCAGCATTATCACGGTCAGAATTGCTCTTTGCAAGTCATAATGTTGTTGCAGGCCTCCTACCACTGTGTGGCACTGTGCACCACACGACACTTGAAGAGAAAGAGGCCATTTGGCCCGCTGAAGCATAACTCCCATTCAATGGGATCATAGTGGGTGAATTTCTATCGTCCACCCAGTGATTTAAGTTTTTCCCCTTTTATTTTCCCCAGATCGGGGGAAGATTATATTTGGTCTTATCATTGCTGCCTTTATTTATTGAATTACATCCTTCACTGCCTCCTTATCTCTTTGTACGATGATAGACCCTGCTAGCTGTGTAATTATTTACTTAGCTGACAGTACTTCTAAAACTCACACCCAGATATTGTTTATTTAATTCTCTGGCTCCAAAAGTATTTATTTAATTCTTGGCCCTGATAGAGTTTCCTCAATTCCTGCCTTATGTTTTTTAAAAGTTTTTGTAATGTTGTGCTTTTGATGTTTAATTCATTCCTGCCTCGTGACAACCTTTCTTTATTTCCTAGTGACGGCTGTTATTATTTATTTAAGTCACATGCATCAATATTATTTACTTTTTAATATTTTTTTAAAAAGTCAGATGATGTGGGTGTCACACAGAAAGCAGTCCCTAAACTCCCTGTTAACCGTTTCCCTTGAGAAGGTACCGGTGGCCTTTTTCATGAATTACTGAAGGTTTAAGACCATGGGTGTTGGGGTAGCCATTCAACCCACTGAGATAGCTCTGTTCAAGGGTGGCATGGTGGCTCAGTGGTTAGCACGGCTACCTCACAGCACTGGAGATCTAGGTTCCTGATTCCACCCCTGGGTGACTGTCTGTGTGGAGTTTGTACATTCTCCCTGTGTCTATGTAGGTTTCCACCAGGTGCTCTGTTTTTCTCTCACGGTGTAAAAATGTACAGCTTAGGTGGATTGGCTATTCTAAATTGCCCAGTGGTGTGTAGTTTAGTTGAGGTAGATGTGGCATTTATGCAGATAGATTGGGGTGCTGGGTCTGGATGTGATGCTGTGTCGAGGGTTGGTGCAGACTCAATGGGCTCTTTTCACACTGTAGGGGAATTAAGACCATGATAGAAACCAGGGGTTTTGAGGGGTTGAATTGACTACTGCTGCTCCTATTTCTAATGACCCTAAGGTGCTGTGAGCACTTGCTATTATAGAGTCATACAGCACAGAAACAGACCCTTCTGCCCAACCAGTCCATGCCGACCATAATCACAGACCAAACTAGTCCTACTTACCTGCACTTGGCCCATATCCCTCAAACATTTCTTATTCATGTACTTATCCAAATATCTTTTAAACGTTGGAACTGTACCCGCATCCACCACTTCATCCACACATGAACTGCTGTCTGTGTAAAAATAAGGTCCCTCATGTTTTTTCAAAGCTTTCTCCTCTCACCTTAAAAATATGCCCCCCTCCCCAGTCTTAGACTCCCCCCACCCCCCTAGGAAAAAGACACCTGCCATTCACCCTATCCATACCCCACATGATTTTATAAACCCCTATAAGATCATCCCTCAACCTCCTACACTCCAGTGAAAAAAGTCCCAGCCTCTCCTTATAACTCAAACCCTCCAGTCCTAGCAACCTCCTTCTGAACCCTAAATCTCTTCTGAACCCTCTCCAGTTAAAGCAAAGATAATTCACAGATTTTCAGCATTTCCTATTTTATTCGAATGATATTGTTCTTTATGAGCAAAAGCAAAAATGGAAATTACTGGAGAAACTCAGCAGGTCTGGCAGCATCTGTGGAGAGAAAGCAGAGTTAATGTTTTGAGTCCAGTGAATCTTCTGAAGACTTGAAGCATTGTTTTAAAAAATTCTCAAGGTCAGGTTCGTAGGAGAGTAGTCTGACACAGAACAAACGACCAAGAGGCGAGTCTGCTAGAATATGGGCATTTTATTCCCCGCAGCGTCGCCAGAACGGGTCTGGCTTATACTCACTCTACATGTTACCAAAACTGGGAGCCGTCAGTTCTCGTAGAGCGGTTGCCAACAACCCACGCTCGGCGGTTAAACGTAACCCCGGAGCAGACTCACCGAACTGGAGACTTTTCCAGCTGATATACTCTTGTCCAGATATAAACATTCATGTGAACAGCAGAGCAAGGCTAAAAAACACATTCCATTCTGGTTACATACAGATAAGAAGATTCACATGGGACTAAGCAACACCTCCATTCCGGTTAGATTCACACATGTATTGGGACATAATTTTTAACCGTTTCACCACATTCCACTGCTTGGAATTTTACACCACATTCCACTGCTTGGCCCAATACATGTGTTACATTATGATTCACACATGTATTGGGACATAATTTTACACCACATTCCACTGCTTGGCCCAATACATGTGTTACATTATGCTTAATTCAGTTCAATTCGTTTCAGTTAATTTCAGTTCAGTCAATTCAGTGTAGTTCAATTCAGCTCAGTTCCATTTTGTTCCGTTCAATTTGATTCACTTCAGTTCCACTCAGTTCAGTTCAGTTCAATCCCATTCAATTCTGTTAACTCCGCTTCAGCTTTTTGGACATGCCCACATCCTCCGCTGTACCCCAGGCAAGGGGTTCTTCGGCAGGACTGGGATCCTTTCTCAAACAAACTGCCACGTACATGCCCACATCCATGCCATCCCGGGACGGTCGGGACCTCCACAGTTTGTTCTTCTGGTTTCTTAGTCTTTTTCCAAAACATTGTTCTGTATCAAAATCTCTCCTCAATTGCGATTGACCCTGCTCGACTACGCCAAATGTTTTAAAAAATTCTCAAGGTCAGGTTCGTAGGAGAGTAGTCTGACACAGAACAAACGACCAAGAGGCGAGTCTGCTAGAATATGGGCATTTTATTCCCCGCAGCGTCGCCAGAACGGGTCTGGCTTATACTCACTCTACATGTTACCGGAACTGGGAGCCGTCAGTTCTCGTAGAGCGGTTGCCAACAACCCACGCTCGGCGGTTAAACGTAACCCCGGAGCAGACTCACCGAACTGGAGACTTTTCCAGCTGATATACTCTTGTCCAGATATAAACATGCATGTGAACAGCAGAGCAAGGCTAAAAAACACATTCCATTCTGGTTACATACAGATAAGAAGATTCACACGGGACTAAGCAACACCTCCATTCCGGTTAGATTCACACATGTATTGGGACATAATTTTTAACCGTTTCACCACATTCCACTGCTTGGAATTTTACACCACAAGCATTAACAGTGTTTTCTCTCTTCACAGATGCTGCCAGACCTGTTGAGTTTCTCTGTCAATTCCTGCTCTTTTTTTCTGATTACCAGCACCTGCACAGTTCTTTGCTTTATCCTTATGTGCAGTTACTGGAGAAGGTGAGCAAGGTGAACTCAGAATTAAATAGTGTCCTAAACCTGGCACAACACCCCAAGGTGCTGCAAAGAAATGTTTATCAAGTAAGATTTTGCAGCACAGCACAGCTGGCAATTTGGGTGGCATGGTGGTTCAGTGGCTAGCACTGCTGCCTCACAGCACCAGGGACCTAGGTTCGATTCCAGCCTCAGGTGACTGTCTATGTGGAGTTTACACATTCTCCCTGTGTCTGCGTGGGTGTGCTCTGGTTTCCTCCCACACGCCAAAGATATGCAGGCCAGGTGAATTGGCCTTGCTAAATTGCCCATAGTGTTAGATGCATCCTTCAGAGGGAGTTGGGTCTGGTTGGGTGCGTGGGTTGCGCTTTAGAGGGTCGGTGTGGACTTGTTGGGTCGAAGGGCCTGCTTCCACAGTGTAGGGAATCTAATCTAATCTAATTCTTTGTGGAAGAATGTAGGTTATAAAGAGAATCCGAAAGAAAGAGAAATTGTCAGACTTCAGGATTGGAAGGACCTGTCACCAATAGTGGAGTGATTAAAGCCAGAGTTGCACAAGGGGCCAGAACTGGAACTTAGAATCCCTACAGTGTGGAAGCAGGCCATTTAACCCAAAACAACCCTCCAAAGGCCATCCCGCCCAAACCCTACATTTACCACAGCTAATCTACTGAGCCCGCACATCCCTGGGCAACTGAGCATGGCCAATCTACCACATCTTTGGATTGTGGCAGACAATGTGCAAACTCCACAGAGACAGTCACCCAAAGCTGGAATTGAACCTGGACCCCTGGTTTTGTAAGGCAACAGTGCTAACCACTGTGCCACCCAGATGATTGCAGGTATTTCAGAGGGTTGTGAGGGCTGGGACATATCGCGGGGAAAGGGAGGGTTGAGACCATAGTGGAAAGCAAACAGGGATTTAATCTTAAAACAAAAAGCATTATTTGTATAACCCAATGGCATCTAGGTATGCAACCGAGCATGGGAACAGGAGTTCAATGGGATTTCACGTGAGTTAAGAACAGACTGCAGAGTTTTAGAATAACCCCATGTTTGTAGGGAAGGAGGTTTGAAAAAGGTGGCAAGCTCAGGAAGGGGTTTGAGTGCGTAAAGAAGGGGAAATTGCATCCATGTTATTATAAGGTGAATCTGTTTGACCCGAAATGCACTGTGTGAAAGGGCAGTGGCAGCAGATTTGATAAAAATTCAAAAGCGAGTCACATGAAACCATCATAAAGAAGCAACGATTGTACATAGAGCACATGTAGAGTGGCAGGGTCGAATTGGGTAATGTGTTCAAAGGGCCAGCACAGATGTGACAGGCCAAATGTCCATTTTCTGTGCTGTATTATTCTATAATTCAATGTTCTCAGGATTATTGGTCCATACCTAGATTAGATTAGATTACAGTGTGGAAACAGGCCCTTCGGCCCAACAAGTCCACACCGACCCTCCAAAGCGCAACCCACCCATACCCCTACATTGACCCCTTACCTAACACTACGGGCAATTTAGTATGGCCAATTCACCTGGCCCTGCACATCTTTGGACTGTGGGAGGAAACCGGAGCACCCGGAGGAAAGCCACGCAGACACGGGGAGAACGTGCAAACTCCACACAGTCAGTCGCCTGAGGCGGGAATTGAACCCGGGTCTCAGGCGCTGTGAGGCAGCAGTGCTAACCACTGTGCCACCGTGCCGCCCTATTGATGACTGATCCAACCGCATTGCCAATGTAATTGTAGATGGAGGAGTTTTCTGAAGATCACCCTCATGGCTGGTATCTAGCGGCCCCTGCTGGGAGACACATGCCGGTGGTTGTTCGGGAAGGTTACTGGACCCACATCACAGACTCAGGCATCAACCGAAACGTTGCAGGTGAGCAAGGAGCGGAAACAGAGGCTCTCCTGAAAGAATCATTACGATCAGGGATATTTAATGAGATATAGTTGAGAGTTTGCTTGTCTGTTATACCTTCTTTAGGAAATATCGGATGTCTTTGCCCCTAAGACAAATAGATGACCTTGTGGCAAATTCCGAAAGAGGTGGGAGGGGAAATCCACACAGACTCTACACCCTCGTGCCAGGTTTCCATCCATTTGTCATGGGCTCTCTCATGGGGCATTCAGGAGACTGGGTCAATATTCCCTATTATTTAGAAGAATGAATTGAGCCAGACAAGGGTCCTTCAGAGCTCAACAAGTTAGATGCAGGATAATTCCCATGGATGGCAGTGGGCAGTTTATGGGGTTAATTAGGATGTGGCACACTCAGGATAAGAGGGACACATCACTTGGGACGGAGTTGAGGAGGATATGCTTCACTCAGACAGCCATGAACAATCAGAATTCTACAGGCCAGAGGCCTGTGGAGACTTACTAATTGAGTGTGCTTGAGTATCTAGAGATTCGAGAGACTTCGAGATATTAAAGACATTGAGAGATAGTGCAGCAAAATGGCTTTGAATTAGAAACTTAGCCAGGATCTAGTTGAGTAGCGGAGCCACCTCAATGGGCCGAATGGCCTTAATCCTGTCCCTATTTCCTACGTTCCTCAGAGGGCACCACTCTCAGCTCAAAGATTGTGGGGTCAAATTCCTGCTCTAGAGACTCAAACACTAAATCTTGGTGAGTACTCCCAATGCAGTACTGAAGAAAGAAAGGAAGGCTTCTCTGGCAAAGGTATCATCCTCTGGGTGAGAGATTAAACTCAGTCCCAGGCCTCTCAGGTGCATGTAAAAGAACCGTGATACTGGGGTTCATAGTTCCTTGAAAGTGAAGTCGCAGGTGTTGATGAAGGCATTTGGTATGCTTGCCTTTATTGGTAAGTGCATCGAGTATAGGAATTGGGAGGTCACGTCGGCTGTTTAGGACATTGGTTGGGCCACCTTTGGAATCCTGCTCTCAACTTTAGTCTCCCTGCTATTGAAAAGATCTTAGAATCCCTAGAGTGTGGAAACAGGCCATTCGGCCCAACAAGTCCACAGTGACCGTCCGAAGAGCTTCCCATTCAGACCCATCCCCCTACTGTGTCCCTATAACCCTGCATTCCCCATGACTAACACACCTAACCTTCACATCCCCGAACACTATCGGAAAGATGTTGTTAAACATGAAAGGGCTGAGGAAAGTTTTACATGGATGTTGCCAGGGTTGGAAGATTTGAACTAGAGGGAGAAGCTGAATAGGCTGGGGCTGTTTTCCCTGGAGCGTTGGAGGCTGAGGAGTGACCTTATAGAGGTTTATAAAAACATGAGGGGCATGGATAGGGTGAACAGTCTAGGTCTTTTCCCCAGGTAGGGGAGTCCAAAACTAGAGTGCATAGATTAAAGGTGAGAGAGGAAAGATTTAAAAGGGATCTGAGTGACAACTTTTTCAGAGGGTGCATATGGAATGAGCTGCCAAAGGAAGTGGTAAAGGCTGGTACAATTGCAACATTTAAAAGGCATCTGGATGGGTAAATGAATAGGAAGGGTTTGGAGGAATATGGGCCAAGTGCTGGCAAATGGGACTAGATTAATATAGGGCATCTGGTCAGCATGGACAAGTTGGACTGAAGGGTCTGTTTCCATAATGTATATCTCTATGACACTGTAATAGTTAACTGACTTTTTAATTCCTTTATCTCTACATTACAGGGTTGCTGCTTGTTTATTACCATTTGCGTGTTCTTGCTCAAAATATGTCAATTAGCAGCAACTATCGTGATTGCAGCAGTGATTACACTTCAAGAAGTCTGTGAAAGGCTTTAGGACATCCTGGAATTGTGAAAGGTGCTATATAAATCTAAGTCTTTTTACTTCCAAGCACTTTTCCCTGTCTGATGTCCTCTCTACCCAGGGAGCAACTTCTCAAAGAAATTCTGCCGCAACACTATTGCATTTGCATTTCCCTTTTCTTAGCTTTGGGGTTAGAAGGGTTAAATGATGAGTTCTAGGTCCTGATGGATTGAAGAGTGAAGTGTGATTGAATCAAGGTGTTTGAAATCATGAGATACTTTGAATTGGAGGGTGGAATCTTCCTCGGCAGAGAGCGATTGGAGACTGTTGGGCCGAGCGTTCAATGGTGAAATGACATTCTCCCTGGTAACAAAATATGAACAAGAATAGGCCATTTGGCCCTTCAAACCTGTTTCAGAATTCAATAAGGTCATGGCTGCTCTGATTTTAACCTCGTCTCTATATTTCTGCATATGCTCCCTCGATAATCTTTCATCCCATCAGTCATCAAGAATCTATCGACCTCTGAATGAAAAAAGATTTAAAGATTCTGCATCAGCTGATTTTTGAAGAAGGAAGTTCCAACGAGCCTTGCCTCTCTGAGAAAATAAGTGTTTCCTTATCTCCATTTTAAACTGGTGACCCCTCGTTCCAGATTGTTCCCCAGAGAGGAACATCTTTTCTACACCCAGCTCATCTAGCCTTTCTTCAGGATCCAAGCTGCTCATCCCAGGTATTAGTTTAGGAAATCATCTGTACACAGCTTCCAATGCATTCACATCCTTCTTGACTACAAACTCACTCCCGAAACCATGCACCACAACCTAATGGCGCCCTGCTCACCATTAACTGGGCACCTCATCCTAATGGTGTCCTGCTAACCATTAACAGGGCACTTCATCCTAATGGTGTCCTGCTCACCAGTAACAGTGCACCACAACATGTTTGTGCCCTGCTCACCATTAACTGGGCACTACAACCAGATGATGCCCTGCTATCGGGCCTTTGTGTAATGCTATTGTTGTTTGATGGGCCTCGCATCATTTAATATTGAAGCTCCCTACCCCACACTATAGAGTTACCCTCAAAGCCTCACTGGTGAAGTGCAGCATTCCCACAGACACCAGGGAATCACTGGCCCAAGATCTTCCAAAGTGGAGGAGGGGCATCCAGGAAGGGGTCAAGTACCTAAGACTTGTTGTCAGGGAAAAAGCCAGGGGAAGATGACAGAAGGAACGCACAGCCACAGCAATGCGCCATCAACCCCAAGTGTAACAGAGCCTTTGGTAGCCACATCAGTCTGTACCTCCATCTACAGACTCACCCTGCTAGTGAAAGAGAGTCTCCCTCATCGGCAAAGGTACACCAGTGATGATGATGATGATGATGATGATGGTGACAAAATGCTCCAGATGTGGTCCCACCAATGTTAACTGAAACAGAATCTCCTTATTCTTCAGAGAGCAGTGAGTGACTGAAGGACACACATTAGTATTTCATTATGAGTTTATTCTGCCTCATTATTATACAGTTTCCCATTCTCCCATATACTGGATAAATGTGACAGTTCTCAATATGAAATTCAAAGAGTGAACTTGGGGAAGGCTACCAGGAAGAGAATGTGTCCATTTGGAGGTTCACCAAAACCAAGCAGCTGAGTCTTATTTGATTGTAACAAGATCAGCCAGGTGGACCTCATAGAATCTGAGTTCCCCAATTAGGGCTGTTAATCTGGTCCAATCAGGGAGCCCTGGCTGACATAAAGGGAAAGTGGGACCCAGACTGCCTAACTAAGTGAGAGACAGTGGTATTGCCAAGGGCTATGTATTGATGAACAGAGAGTGACTGGTGATTGGATAGCATCTCCTGAAGACTTATTTCAAGTCTGCGACTCACTACTTGAGTCACAGCTGCTGTTTCCTTCCATCGTGTTGTAAATAGCTCGACAACAATGAAGCTGAAAATGGCTGCCACCACACCAGAGTGGGGAAGGTAGGAATTACGCTGCATCCAAGGAACAGGAAAAACAGGCTCTCCTGTTCCTTGGATGCTGCCTGACCTGCTGCGCTTTTCCAGCAACACATTTTCAGGTCTGATCTCCAGCATCTGCAGTCCTCACTTTCTCCTCGAAGGTAGGAATTACATTGTGTGGGGTAGGGAGCTTCAATATTAAATGATGCGCGGCCCATCAAACAGCAACAGCATTACACAAAGGCCCGATAGCAGGGCATCATCTGGTTGTAGTGCCCAGTTAATGGTGAGCAGGGCACAAACATGTTGTGGTGCACTGTTACTGGTGAGTAGGACACCATTAGGATGAGGTGCCCAGTTAATGGTGAGCTGGGCACCATTAGGTTGTGGTGCATGGTTTCGGGAGTGAGTTTGTAAGCCCGCCCAGACTCATGAAGCGAACCCCTTCTTCAAACCTGCCACAAACGATCCTTTGCCAGTTTCGGGAAAGATTCAGCCCAGAGAGATTTTCCATGTGTGAGGACGAGCAAGGCTAGAGGTGGTTTATATAATGGAATTATCAAGAAAACAATAATCATAAAATTTACAGTGAAAAAGGAGTCCATTCAACCCACTGTGTCTGTACTGGCTCCGGAAGGAGCGACCCAGCTAGTCCCACTCTCCAGTCCATTCCAAATCCTAATGACTCTCTAAGTAAAGATGTTTCTCCTCATCTCACTCCTAGCTCTCTTGCTAACAATCTTGAAATTGTGACCCCTAGCGACTGACGTACCAACTAATGGAAACAATTTCATTTTTTACCCTTAAAAATTGCTCATAATTTTGAACACTTCAATAGTCACCTCTTAATCTTCTCAGATCCGGGAAGAATAGGCCCATTTTCTCTAATCTTTCCTTCTATCTCGAATCCCTCTCTCCTGGTATCATTCTAGTAAATGTCCTTTACACTTTCTCCAGGGCTTTAACATCCTTCCTTAAACAAGGTGCCCAGAACACATATAATTCTCCAACTGTAGTCTGACAATGATTTGACGGATTGTAGCATCACCTTCTTGCTTTTATACACTATGCCTCTATTTAGAAAGTCAGACGTCACATAAATAAAGTCACAGATTAAATAAAATCACAAGCTTTTAGAGTGCTGCTCCTTTGTCACCTGATGAGCCTGTGATTTCAAATAAACCTGTTGCATTATAACTTGGTTTGGTGTGACTTCCAACTTTGTCCACCCCAGTCCAACACTGGGCTCCTGCACATTATGATATCTATTTATAAAAACAATGAATTTAATTTGTCAACAATTCTTTTGGTCTCCATTATTAATTCCCCTGTTTCTAACTGTGAGGGACCTAGATTAGTTTTCACTCACCTTTTTTTCTTTACGTACCTATCAAAACTTTTCCAGTCAGTTGTCATGTTCTGAACAAGCTTACTGACATACTGTATTCTCTTCTTCATCATCAGTCCCTTGGTCCTCCTTTGCTGCCATCTCAACTGTTCAGAATCATCAGGTCTATTTTGTTTTGCTTGCCAATGTATATGCCTCTTTTTGTATCTAAGACTATTTCTAGCTTGCCTCATAAGCTATGGTTTTAGCCAATGTTCTCTTTGCTTTCTTGTGGCAACCAGGAATAAGCAATGTTTGGAGATGAATATTGGAGATGAGGCCTTTCCACTGTCATTGCTGTCAGTACCATTTCACAATCCATCATAGCCAACTCACGCCTCATTACCATCATAGTTTCCCTTAATAAAATTCAGGATCCTTGTCTCAATCAACTACTTCATTCTTCACCATAATGGTAAATACTATCATATTATAGTCACTCATCCCCAAAGGGTCTCTCAACTATTACATTGCCAAGTGTTCTTTTCTCATTGCATACTACCCAATTGAAGGTGGCCTGTTCTCTCATTGGCTATTCAATATATTGCCTCAGAAAGTGCTCTGGTATACACTCTAGGAATTCCTCCTCTATGATATTGTGACTAATTTGATTTGCCCAAGTTATATGCAGTTGAAGTCACCCAAAAGTACAAATGTTCCTTTACCACATGCATCTCTGATTCCACATTTAATGCCATTCTCAATATCACCATTACAGTTTGTGGTTTATATGTGTTTGACTGCTTGGTATTTCTGAATTCTACCCACACAAGTTCTACATTGTCAGAGCAAATTTCTTTCCTCAATATTGTGTTTATATTCTCTTTAACCAGTAATGGAACTCCACTTCCCCATCCTCCCATCCCCCACAGATTCCTTTTGGTCTGTCCTTCCTAAATACTGAATGCCCCTGGATGTTCAGTCCCATCCCTGGTCACTTTGTAGTCATGTTTCCATAATCCCAACTATACCATCCCCATTTACATCATTTTGTGAGATTAATGCATCCACTTTATTTTGGAAGCTCCCTGAGTTCAGGCACAAAGTCTTAAGCCTTGTCTTTTTAATGTTTCTTGTCCATTCCCAATATCTTTTACTGTGGCTTTGCTTGACTCTGGCCTTTGATTCCTCTGCCTATCACCTCTCTTATTTCCCTTTCTGTCTTTTGTTCTTCTCCTTGATTCCTTTTCATCTGAATCCTTACATGGGTTCCCATCCCCCTGCCAATTTAGTTTAAAACCTCACCAATACTTGAACACACACTCCCTCCATCAATCCCAGTCCTGCCCGGTGTAACCCACCAGTTTGTACTGGTCCCACGTTCCCAGGAAACGGAAATCCTCTTTCACTCAACATATTGGTATTCAGCCGATATATCCTCCTGGCACATAGTGCAGGCAGGAATCCTGGGATCCTACTTTTCAGGTGGCTTCCTAACTCTCTATATTCTGCCTTTAGACCTCATCCCATCTTTTACCATTGTTCTTGGTACTAATGTGTATTATGCCCACTGGCTACTCTCCCTCACCTCCTCCTGCAGCCGCTCTGAGACATCCTTGACCCTAGCACCAGGGAGGCAACATACCATCCTGGAGTCTTGTTTATGGCCACAGAAATGCCTTTCTATTGCCTTTACAATTGAATCCCCTATGACTATTGCATTTCCATAATTTTTACTCCTCCTCTGTGCAGCAAAGCCAACCACAGTGCCACGGAATTTGGCAATTCCTGAGGGGTCATTCCTCTCAACAATATCCAAAGTGGTGTATCTGTTTTTCAGGGGAATGGCCACAAGGGGGCATCATCTTACTCTTCGTGGTGGTCACCCACCCCCTTTCCTTAGACTGTGGTATGTCCACCTCTCTGTCCATGCTATGCATGATTCTCTCAGCTTCATAGATACTAGGAGACAGTGAGGTCTAGAGATCAAAGTTGAGAGTGTGTTGCTGGAAAAGGACAGCAGGTCAGGCAGCATCAGAGGAGCAGGAAAATTGACGTTTCAGGCCAGAGTCCTTCATCAGGAATACTCCACAGTATCCCCAGCTGCTGCTCTGGCTCTGAAATCTGGATTTCTGGGAGCTGGACACACTTCCTGCACACGGACCAATCCTGGCCACTGGAAACATGCCTGGCTTCCAACATTGAGCTGCAGGAGCAAACCATGTCTTCACCATCTCACCTATTGTGAGAACAGGAATAGAATGTTGGGGCTGCACCCATCCAGGCCAATTGGGGAGGGGGGGGGGGGGGGCCTTCCATGATATTCCTGACTTTTGCCTTGTGGACGGTGGACAGACTTTGGGGAGTCAGGAGGCAAGTTACTCACAGCGGTATTCCTAGCCTCTGACGTGCTCTCCTAGTCCCAGTATTGATATGACCAATCCCATTCAGTTTATGGTCAGTGATTACCCCCAGGATGTTGACAGCAAGGACTTCCATCAGTCCATCAGCACCTTCTCATCTTCATCAGAACTAAATACTTGTCCAGGAAGTTCGAAGGCCAATTTTAAGTTCAAGATGATTTAAAGTGTTTGGTTGGGAAGACAGAGAGATTATATCCGGTATTTAGGGAGTCCAGAACAGAGAGGCACAACTAATATTAAAGCTGGTAAAAACAATGATTGCAGATGCTGGAAACCAGATTCTGGATTAGTGGTGCTGGAAGAGCACAGCAGTTCAGGCAGCATCCGACGAGCAGCGAAATCGACGTTTCAGGCAAAAGCCCTTCATCAGGAATAAAGGCAATGAGCCTGAAGCGTGGAGAGATAAGCGAGAGGAGGGTGGGGGTGGGGAGAAAGTAGCATAGAATACAATGGGTGAGTGGGGGGAGGGGATGAAGGTGATAGGTCAGGGAGGAGAGAGTGGAGTGGATAGGTGGAAAAGGAGATAGGCAGGTAGGACAAGTCCGGACAAGTCATGGGGACAGTGCTGAGCTGGAAGTTTGGAACTCGGGTGAGGTGGGGGAAGGGGAAATGAGGAAACTGTTGAAGTCCACATTGATGACCTGGGGTTGAAGTGTTCCGAGGCGGAAGATGAGGCATTCTTCCTCCAGGCGTCTGGTGGTGAGGGAGCGGCGGTGAAGGAGGCCCAGGACCTCCATGTCCTCGGCAGAGTGGGAGGGGGAGTTGAAATGTTGGGCCACGGGGCGGTGTGGCTGATTGGCGCGGGTGTCCTGGAGATGTTCCCTAAAGCGCTCTGCTAGGAGGCGCCCAGTCTCCCCAATGTAGAGGGGACCGCATCGGGAGCAATGGATACAATAAATGATATTAGTGGATGTGCAAGTAAAACTTTGATGGATGCGGAAGGCTCCTTTAGGGCCTTGGATAGAGGTGAGGGAGGAGGTGTGGGCACAGGCTTTGCAGTTCCTGCAGTGGCAGGGGAAAGTGCCAGGATGGGAGGGTGGGTTGTAGGGGGAGGCGTGGACCTGACCAGGTAGTCACGGAGGGAATGGTCTCTGCGGAAGGCGGAAAGGGGTGGGGAGGGAAATATATCCCTGGTGGTGGGGTCTGTTTGGAGGTGGCAGAAATGTCGGCGGATGATTTGGTTTATGTGAAGTACCCTTCCACTGACACTATCATTCGTTTGGCCGAACTGGTCC
The DNA here is from genome assembly GCF_037043375.1 of Chiloscyllium plagiosum. Taxonomy (NCBI): domain Eukaryota; kingdom Metazoa; phylum Chordata; class Chondrichthyes; order Orectolobiformes; family Hemiscylliidae; genus Chiloscyllium; species Chiloscyllium plagiosum. The sequence goes on from NW_028270154.1 coordinate 12,082,445, forward strand.
TCACCCTTAACAATTTCTCCTTTGAATCCTCCCACCTCCTCCAGACCAAAGGGGTAGCCATGGGCACACGTATGGGCCCCAGCTATGCCTGTCTCTTTGTTGGCTACGTAGAGCAGTTGATCTTCCGTAATTACACCGGCACCACTGTGGTAGGGTGGAAGGTGAGCACCAGGGGTGTTCTGTCCTTGTTACGGTTGGAGGGGTGGGGTCTGAGAGCGGAGGTGCGGGATGTAGACGAGATGCGTTGAATGACATCTTTAACCACGTGGGAAGGGAAATTGCGGTCTCTAAAGAAGGAGGCCATCTGGTGTGTTCTGTGATGGAACTAGTCCTCCTGGGAGCAGATCCGGTAGAGGCGGAGGAATTGGGAATACAGGATGGCATTTTTGCAAGAGGTAGGGTGGGAAGAGGTGTAATCCAGGTAGCTGTGGGAGTCGGTGGGTTTGTAAAAAATGTCAGTATCAAGTCGGTCATCATTAATGGAGATGGAGAGGTCCGGGAAGGGGAGGGAGGTGTCAGAGATGGTCCAGGTAAATTTAAGGTCAGGATGGAATGTGTTGGTGAAGTTGATGAATTGCTCAACCTCCTCGCGGGAGCACGAGGTGGCGCCAATGCAGTCATCAATATAGCAGAGGAAGAGGTGGGGAGTGGTGCCGGTGTAATTACGGAAGATCAACTGCTCTACGTAGCCAACAAAGAGACAGGCATAGCTGGGGCCCATACGTGTGCCCATGGCTACCCCTTTGGTCTGGAGGAAGTGGGAGGATTCAAAGGAGAAATTGTTAAGGGTGAGGACCAGTTCGGCCAAACGAATGATAGTGTCAGTGGAAGGGTACTGTTGGGGACGTCTGGAGAGGAAAAAAACGGAGGGCTTGGAGGCCCTGGTCATGGCGGATGGAGGTGTAGAGGGATTCGATATCCATGGTGAAGATGAGGCGTTGTGGGCCGGGGAAACGGAAGTCTTGGAGGAGGTGGAGGGCGTGGGTGGTGTCTCAAACGTATGTGGGGAGTTCCTGGACTAGGGGGGATAGGACAGTGTCGAGGTAGGTAGAGATGAGTTCAGTGGGGCAGGAGCATGCTGAGACAATGGGTCGGCCAGGGTGGTCAGGCTTGTGGATCTTGGGAAGGAGGTAGATACGGGCAGTGCGGGGTTCCCGGACTATGACGTTGGAAGCTGTGGGTGGGAAATCTCCTGAGGTGATGAGGTTCTGTATGGTCTGGGAGATGATGGGGGGGTGGGGTCATGGTCGAGGGGGCAGTAGGAAGAGGTGTCCTCGAGTTGACGTTTGGCTTCAGCGATGTAGAGGTCAGTGCGCCAGACTACCACTGTGCCCACTTTATCCGCTGGCTTGATGGTGAGGTTGGGTTTGGAGCAGAGGGATTGGAGGGCTGCGCGTTGTGAGCGTGAGAGGTTGGAGTGGGGGAGGGAGGTAGACAGGTTGAGGCGGTTAATGTCCCGGCGGCAGTTGGAAATGAAGAGGTCGAGGGCAGGTAATAGGCCAGCGCGGGGTGTCCAGGTGGATGCAGTGTGTTGGAGGTGGGCGAAGGGGTCCTCGGAAGGTGGGCGGGAGTCCTGATTGTGAAAGTAAGCTCGGAGGCGGAGGCGATGGAAGAATTGTTCGACGTCACGGCGTGTATTAAATTCATTGATGCGTGGACGGAGGGGGATGAAGGTGAGTCCTTTGCTGAGGACTGATCGTTTGTCCTCAGTGAGGGGAAGGTCTAGAGGGATGGTGAAACCTCAGCAGGGTTGGGAGCTCGGATCTGGTGTGGGTGTAGAGCTGGGAGTGGGGGAACCTGTAACTGGAGTGGGTGTGATGGTGGGGGAATGGAGGTGGAGTCATGAGCAGGGGTAGTGTTCCCCTCGGGGTTCTGGGGGATGGGGATAGTGACAGTGGGGTCTGTGGGGGGCATGTCAGCAGAATGCAGGTGAGTGCCGCTGGTGGGGGCGGAAGTGGTGGTGACAACAGCAGTAGGGGTGGCGGAAGTCACTGAGCATATGGCATCAGCAATGATGTGAGGGGCGAAAGTGATGTCACCTGTAATGCATGAGGAATTGTGATGGGTGGAAGTGGTTGTGGGAGTGGCCATGATGGAGGACTAGTTCCACCACAGAACACACCAGATGGCCTCCTTCTTTAGAGACCGCAATTTCCCTTCCCACGTGGTTAAAGATGCCCTCCAACGCATCTCGTCTACATCCCGCACCTCCGCTCTCAGACCCCACCCCTCCAACCGTAACAAGGACAGAACGCCCCGGTGCTCACCTTCCACCCTACCAACCTTCGCATAAACCAATCATTCGCTGACATTTCCGCCACCTCCAAACTTACCCCACCACCAGGGATATATTTCCCTCCCCACCCCTTTTCGCCTTCCGCAAAGACCGTTCCCTCCGTGACTACCTGGTCAGGTCCACGCCCCCCTACAACCCACCCTCCCATCCTGGCAATTTCCCCTGCCACTGCAGGAACTGCAAAACCTGTGCCCACACCTCCTCCCTCACCTCTATCCAAGGCCCTAAAGAAGCCTTCCGCATCCATCAAAGTTTTACTTGCACATCCACTAATATCATTTATTGTATTCGTTGCTCCCGATGCAGTCTCCTCTACATCGGGGATACTGGACGCCTCCTAGCAGAGCGCTTTAGGGAACATCTCCAGGACACCTGCATCAATCAACCACACCGCCCCGTGGCCCAACATTTCAACTCCCCCTCCCACTCTGCCGAGGACATGGAGGTCCTGGGCCTCCTTTACCGCCGCTCCCTCAACACCAGACCCCTGGAGGAAGAATGCCTCATCTTCTGCCTCGGAACACTTCAACCCCAGGGCATCAATGTGGACTTCAACAGCTTCCTCATTTCCCCTTCCCCCACCTCACCCTAGTTCTAAACTTCCAGCTCAGCACTGTCCCCATGACTTGTCCTACCTGCCTATCTCCTTTTCCACCTATCCACTCCACTCTCTCCTCCCTGACCTATCAACTTCATCCCCTCCCCCACTCACCCATTGTACTCTATGCTACTTTCTCCCCACCCCCACCCTCCTCTAGCTTATCTCTCCACGCTCCAGGCTCACTGCCTTTATTCCTGATGAAGGGCTTTTGCCTGATACATCGATTTCGCTGCTCCTTGGATGCTGCCTGAACTGCTGTGCTCTTCCAGCACCACTAATCCAGAATAATATTAAAGCTGGCCTGCTGTATTTGGTTTTGGAATGCCAACCACTGTGCTTAGTAGTTTGCTCCCTTGGACTGAGTCCCAATCAGAAGAGGCTTTTGTCCTGAGGATTGATAAAGCTTGTTGTATAACAGCCATCATGCCATCAGTTACATTTGTAAAATAGACATCGAGACTATTGGGAGATGTAGGAGGTAAATCTTCACGCTACAAGATCCTAAAGGGTGTTTTGTTTAATCTCCAGCCAAACCTGTTTGACTTAATCAAATTGTATATGACACGCAAATTTGTGAAGTGTTCCATATTTTTAGGGTGCCACGGTGGCTCAGTGGTTAACACTGCTGCCTCACAGCACCATGGAGCCAGGTTCGATTCCAGCCTCGGGTGACTGCGTGGAGTTTGCACATTCTCCCTGTGGGTTTCCTCCGGGTGCGTGGGTTTCCTCCCGCAGTCCAAAGATCTGCAGGTCAGGTGAATTGGGCCATGCTAAATTACCCATAGCGTTAGGTGCATTAGTCAGAGGGAAATGGTTCTGGGTGGGTAACTCTTCAGAGGGTCGGTGTGGACTTGTTGGGCCGAAGGGCCTGTTTCCACACTGTAGAGAATCTGATCAATGCTATCTCCAACATTCACCCTTTCAGAGCCCTTAAGGTGTAAATTACACAGATAGTTGAAATCTGGAACAATCTGCCAAATAAAGCTGGAAAAAGAGCGGCACGGTGGCACAGTGGTTAGCACTGCTGCCTCACAGCACTAGAGACCCGGCTTCAATTCCCGCCTCTGGCGACTGACTGTGTGGAGTTTGCACGTTCTCCCTGTGTCTGCGTGGGTTTCCTCCGGGTGCTCCGGTTTCCTCCCACAGTCCAAAGATGTGCAGGTTCGGTGATTGCCCGTAGTGTTAGGTAAGGGGTAAATGTAGGGGTATGGGTGGGTTGCGCTTCGGCAGGGCGGTATGGACTTGTTGGGCCGAAGGGCCTGTTTCCACACTGTCAGTAATCTAATTTAATCTAAAAAGAGGGTGATTGTGAAAGCTGATGGATTGACATAAAACCTCCATCCCCCATCACGAAGGACTCAAAGCCCTCCGCTTCTTCCTTTCCCACCGTACCAACCAGTACCCTTCCACTGACACCCTCCTTCGACTGACTGAACTGGTCCTCACAATGAACAACTTCTCTTTCCAATCCTCCCACTTCCTCCAAACCAAAGGAGTAGCCATGGGCACCCGCATGGGCCCCAGCTATGCCTGCCTCTTCGTAGGATATGTGGAACAGTCCATCTTCCGCAGCTACACTGGCACCCCCCCCCCCACCTTTTCCTCCACTACTTCAATGACTGTATTGGCGCTGCCTCGTGCTCCCATGAGGAGGTTGAACAGTTCATTCACTTTACCAACACCTTCCACCCCGACCTCAAATTTACCTGGACCGTCTCAGACTCCTCCCTCCCCTTCCTAGACCTTTCCATTTCTATGGGGTGCTTCCTGAAGAAGGGCTTATGCCCGAAACGTCGATTCTCCTGTTCCTTGGATGCTGCCTGACCTGCTGCGCTTTTCCAGCAACACATTTTCAGCTTTCCATTTCTATCTCACGCGACCGAATCAGCACGGACATTTATTACAAACCGACCGACTCCCACAGCTACCTAGACTACACCTCCTCCCACCCTGCCCCCTGTAAAAATGCTATCCTATATTCTCCGCTGCATCTGCTCCCAGGAGGACCAATTCCAATACCGTACAACCCAGATGGCCTCCTTCTTCAAAGACCGCAATTTCCCCCCAGACGTGATCGACAATACCCTCCACCGCATCTCCTCCACTTCCCGCTCCTCTGCCCTTGAGCCCTGCCCCTCCAATCGCCACCAGGACAGAACCCCACTGGTCCTCACCTACCACCAAACCAACCTCTACATACATCGTATCATCCGTCGTCATTTCCGCCACCTCCAAATAGACCCCACCACCAGGGATATATTTCCCTCCCCTCCCCTATCAGCGTTCTGAAAAGACCACTCCCTCCGTGACTCCCTCGTCAGGTCCACACCCCCCACCAACCCAACCTCCACTCCCGGCACCTTCCCCTGCAACCGCAAGAAATGCAAAACTTGCGCCCACACCTCCCCCCTTACTTCCCTCCAAGGCCCCAAGGGATACTTCCATATCCGCCACAAATTCACCTGCACCTCCACACACATCATTTACTGCATCCGCTGCACCCGATGTGGCCTCCTCTATATTGGGGAGACAGGCCGCCTACTTGCGGAGCGTTTCAGACAACACCTCTGAGACACCCGGACCAACCAACCCAACCACCCCGTGGCTCAACACTTCAACTCCCCCTCCCACCCCACCAAGGACATGCAGGTCCTTGGACTCCTCCATCGCCAGACCATAGCAACACGACGGCTGGAGGAAGAGCACCTCATCTTCCGCCTAGGAACCCTCCAACCACAAGGGATGAACTCCAATTTCTCCAGTTTCCTCAATTCCCCTCCCCCCACCTTGTCTCAGTCCCAACCCTCGAACTCAGCACCGCCTTCCTAACCTGCAATCTTCTACCTGACCTCTCCGCCCCCACCCCCACTCCAGCCTTTCACCCTCACCTTGACCTCCTTCCACCTATCACATTTCCAACGCCCATCCCCAAGTCCCTCCTCCCTACCTTTTATCTTAGCCTGCTGGACACACTTTCCTCATTCCTGAAGAAGGGCTCATGCCCAAAACGTCGATTCTCCTGCTCCTTGGATGCTGCCTGACCTGCTGCGCTTTTCCAGCAACACATTTTCAGCGCTGACATAAAACTCATCTGATTCAATAGAAAATCTGCCTTCCTTACTTGGTCTGGCCTACATGTGACACCTGACCCATAGCTAATATGTTTGGTTCTTAAGTGCCCTCTGAAATGACTCAATTAAACCATTCACCAAACAACTATGAGAAACAATATGCTAGAGTTGCAAGGAGGAGTGTAGATATTTTCTATGTCACCTTGTTCAGAGATACAAGTTCACACCTCTGGTATAGGTGGGGCTTGAATCTGCATCTCCCAGATGAAAGGGAGATTACCATCACACTACCACCACACCACAAAAGCTCCTCTGAGGAAAATTCACCTTGCAGATTCATATTAGGTAACCAAGTTTGAAATGCTTTTAATTTACAGCTCTCCAACCATGGAGTAGATGCAGCTGAGCGGGCAATCTAACAGAACGTTTAGACCTTGGAAAATACCACAGCAGGCTGACCACAGACATCTCAAGGACAACCATGGTGGGACAGCAAATGCTGGCCTTGACAACAATGCCCACGTGCTGCAAACGTTTTGTTTTTAAACAGCAGAACAAGGTGTTTGGGGACGTTGCCAGGAAACACTTCACACAACGGTTATGGGAAATCTGTACCTCTCTCCCCAAAACATTGCTGAGGTTGGAGGTCAATGCAGAATTCCTTAGCTGAGGTTGTTAGATTTTGGCTGGTTGAGTATTAAGCTTTGCAGGAGCAGGCTGAGATGATAGAGTTAAGGTACAGATCAGCCTTGATTTAATTAAACAGCAGAACTGGCTCAGGGTGTTGGATGGCCTCCTCCTGTTCCTGTGAGACAGGAGAACAATAAGGGAGTCAGATGATCAACATCCCATCCATTGAGATGTTGAAATGTTCATTCACTCGATTCTATATACAGAAGCTTTCAAACGGTCCAGAGGTATTGGAAGTCACCATGGCAACCATCTCTTTATGAAAAGCACAATTCTACCAGAGCAAGCAAACATTGGCGAATAAACTCACATGTTGGGGTTTGCTACTCAGCAGATGAAACCTCTGGCAGTGCCTGGTAACCCTGGCAACCAGGCTAGCTTATGAATTCAGGGGAAGAGTTCTTGGAGGATATCAAAGGTTCAGCCCTCAATGTGGAGTCTGAAGGCAGACATCAATAGAGTCTCGGATAAGTCACATACCGTACCTCACCCTGAACAACCAACTAACACTCTGCCACAGGACAGTCGTGCTTAGTGTTTCAAAGGTTTACGTGTCTATAGCAGGTTTTGCCATCTTAGATAATCCAAAAGCACTTTACAACAAAGTTAAGTGCTGTCTGAAATATAAGTCAGGAAAGTGATGATGTCATGGTAATGTCACTGGGCTATTAATCTAGAGCTAATATTCTGATGTTGATTTGAATCCCACCATGACAGATGCGGAATCAAAATTCAAAGGAAAATCTACAATTTAAGGTTGGACCAATGGTAACCATTGTTGTAATAACCTACTATCTTCTTTGAGGGAAGGAAATCATCCCTCCTTACCTGGTCTGACCTACTTGTGACTCCAGACCCACAGTAATGTGGTTAACTCCTCACTACCTTTGTAAATGGCCTAGAGAACCACCCAAGTTCAAGGGCAATTCTACCAGAGCAAGCAAACATTGGCGAATAAACTCACATGTTAAGGATGGGCAATAAATCCCAGTCATAGAGTCATACAGCACGGAAACAGACACCTAGGTTCAATCAATCCATGCCAACTATAATCCCAAACTAAACTATAACCACATTCCTGATGAAGGGCTTATGCCTGAAACATAGATTTTCCTGCTCTTTCGGATGCTGCCTGACCGGCTGTGCTTCTCCAGCACCACACTTTTCAACCCCAAACTAAACTAGTCCCAACTGCCTCCACTTGGTCCATATCCCTTCACATATTTTTTATTTATGAACTTATCTAAATGCCTTTTAAATGTTGTAACTCTACCTGCAACCATTACTTCCTCTGGAAGTTCGTTCTTCAAATGAATGAAGAGTACTCTCTATAGAATACTCTCTATATAAAAAAGTTGCCCCTCATATTTTTGTAAAATCTTAAAAATATGCCCCCTTGTCTTGAAATCCCTCACTCTAGGAAACAGACACTTGTCATTCACCTTATCTAGGCTCCTCATGATTTTATAAACCTTTATAAGCTCACCTCTCAATCGCTATACTCCAGGGGTAAAGGTCCCTGCTTCTCTGCCAGTAATATCCTGTACAAGAATAAAATCACTCCTGCAATGTGGGAAACAGAGATGCTAATTTTCCAGGATTTTCTTCCAATGCAAATGGTATCTGATATTACTTGTGGAATAAATATTGTCCAGGAGACTTGCGAGAACCCACTTGCTCTTTGTCTACACCGCCTGAGGAGACAGATGCGTTCTCAGTTAAATGTTTCATTCAAAACAGAGAACCTCCAGCAATGAAGCGCTCCCTCATTATCTTGGAGATAGTGAGGACTGCAGATGCTGTTTACTCAGAGTCGATAAAGTGTGGAGTTGGAAGAAGCACAACAGGTCAGGTAGCATCAGAGGAACAACACAGTCAACATTTCAGGTCAGGACCTTTTATCAGGACTGATGTCCAAAACATTGACTCTCCTGCTCCTCTGATGCTGCTTGAGCTGCTGTGCTTTTTCCAGCTCCACACTTAATCAACTCCCTCATTTTCCCATGCCATTTGAATGGCCTACTCCAGCTTCAATCTTCTGCCCCAGCCTGAAATATACTGAATGATGGAACATACTGAATTCTTTGAGGATGTGACAAAACACATTGACAGGATGCAGAGCTGGGCTGATAGGCGGCAGATGGAGTTTGACCTGGAGAACTGTGAAGTTATTCATTTTGAAAGTTGAATTTGAATGCAGAATACAGGGTTAAAGGCAGTATTCTTGGCAGTGTGGAGCAACAGAGGAATCCTCATGTGTATGTACAAAGATCCCTCAAAGTTGCCACCCAAGTTGCCAGAGTTGTTAAGAAGGCGTACAGTGTGTTGACTTTCATTAGCAGTGGGACTGAGTTTAAGAGCTATGAGGTTATGCTGCAGTTCTATAGAGCCCTGGGTAGACCGCAGTTGGAATACTGTGTTCAATACTGGTCACCTCATTATAGGAAGGATGTGAAAGATTTAGAGAGGGTGCAGAGGGGATTTACCAAGATGCTGCCTGGACTGTCTTATGAAGAAAGATTGAGGGAGCTAGAGCTTTTCTCCTTGGGGCGAAGAAGGGTGAGAGGTGACTTGATAGAGGTGTACAAGATGATGACAGGCATAGATAGAATGGATAGTCAGAGACTTTTTCCCAGGGCAGATATGTCTGTCACAAGGGGACATAATTATAAAGTGGTTGGAGGAAGGTTTAGGGGAGATGTCAGAAGTAGTTTCTTTACACAGGGAGTGGTGCGTGTGTGGAATACACTGCCAATGGTGGTAGTAGAGTCCGATACATTAGGAGAAAGTGAGGACTGCAGATGCTGGAGATCAGAGTCGAGAGTGTAGAGCTGGAAAAGCACAGCAGATCAGGCAGCATCCGAGGAGCAGGAGAATCGACGTTTCGTTCCTGATGAAAAGCCTTTGCCCAGAACGTCGATTCTCCTGCTCTTCGGATGCTGCCTGACCTGCTGTGCTTTTCCAGCACCACACTCTCGACGCAGATACATTAGGGGCACTTAAGCGACTCTTGGATAAGCACGTGGTTGATAGTTGAAGGTATGTAGGTTAGTTTGATCTTAGAGTAGGATAACAGGTCATCACAACATCAAGGGCTGAAGGGCCTGTACTGTGCTATACTGTTCTATGTTCTATGTTCTATCCATAACTGTCAAAGGAAGAGAATTCCACATATTGGCAATACTTTGAGTGAAGTAATGCATCCTCATCTCAGTGCTGATGACAAGCCCCTTATGTTGAGGCTGTGTCCCTAAGGTTTACGTTTTCTGAAGGAATTAATCTCTCAGTGCCTATCCGAAGAAACCCCTCCAGAATCGTTTTTGTCTTGATGCAGTCAACTCACGTGCTTCTGAGCATGTGTCCAAGTTCCTGGAGTGGGATTAAAACCCTTGAGTCTTTGGACCCAAGGATAAAAATGTTGCCTCTTACACAACAGCTGTTACTTCGAAAAAAAAATAATTTTGGTGGAATATGGTGATATAAGCTTGACTTATGGATTTGGGCGGAGTTTGTTGTCAATTAGGGAAGGCTGCCTTATCTGGCATCAAGCAATCATAGAGTCATAGAGCTATGTAGCATGGAAACAGACCCCTCAGTCCAACTTGTCCATGCTGACCAGATAGCCTAATTTAATCGAGTCCCATTTGCCAGCATTTGGCCCACATCGCTCTAAACCCTTTCTATTCACATACCCACCCAGATGTCTTTTAAATGTAATTGTACCAGACACCAAAGTCTTCCTTTAAGGATGAACCATGAAGGGATTTTGTGGTATTGTCCAGACCTCTGAGACAGGTACACCTGGGTTTAAGTCCCCCCTGCTCCAAAGGTGTTTCATAACATGCCTGCACAGGTTGATTAAAAATGAAAAAAGAATGAATTGGGTCATGCTCCAGAGTTAACAGAGGAGGCAGTAGATGCTCATCGGAGCATAGTTTTTAAGAAACAAAAGCAGACGATGCTGGAAAAACTCAGGAGGTCTGGCAGCATCTGTGAAGAGAAATCAAAGTTAACATTTCAGGTTTGGTGACCCTTCTTCAGAACTCCAGGGCTCTGAGGAAGGGTCACCGGACCCGAAACCTTAACTCTGATGCTTTCCCAAAATCATCTGTTTTTGTTTCAGATTGACAGGATCCACAGGTCTTTCAGTTTTTATTTCAAGTTTTTAAGGACTGTTTTTTTTCCAGCGAGCAGCGAGAGCAGACTAGACTTTATGTTGAACCATGAAATGCCAATGAACAATTGTGGAGGACAGACTTAAGTGGACGTCGAGAGATTTAACACCCAGGATGGTTTCTTGAGTATTTGTTTCAGCTACAGTCATCTGGGTAAGTGGAGAATATTCCATCATATTCCTGTGATCATTATCAGACCTCGTTCTGAATTGAAAACAGACTGCATGCTCATGAATAAAGAGCATCTGAAGATTGTGTCTGAAACTCATCTGACCACTGTATTAATGAGTAGAATAATTATCAATATTTCACAACATGACATCCATTCTTTGCAGCCAATATAAAATCATCTGAAGCAAGAGCAGCTGACTCTCTCAATTTGTGTATATTAAGCATTTTGTATTTCCAATGTTTGCCGAGATTGGTGCTTCAAGATTTTATTTAATTATAAATAAGGATAATGGCTGCTTTAGTTTATAAGCCTCAGGGTAACTATTGCAATTTAGGACTTCCAAACAGATGGAATTCAATAGCGTGGAATCAGTAAATCCAATTCTCAGCCATGGAGAGACATGGGAAACTGGGATTTTTATCAGCAAAGTGAAATGAAATAGTCTGTCCAATTCTGAACAGTTCTTCAACAAAGCTGTTAAAACCCAGAAAGACTGCAGAGGAGATTTACCACAATGTTTTTTGTATCAAATTTGGCTTGCTCTTTCTGAATATTAACATGGAGCATTTCAAAGACAGTTGGGGAGTAAGTAGAAACCTGCATTTCTGTAGCACCTTTCAGAACATCCCAAAGGTCTTTACATGCAGTGAAGTAGTTTTCTTTTGAATGTGTGTCCGCTGCTGCAATCTAAGAAACAAGGCAGCAAATCCATGCACAGCAAGCTTCCACAAACATTAATGTGATGATTAACCAGAAGATGCCTTTTAACCCATGGATAAACACTGCAGAATACTGCAGTGGAACAAAGATAAAACAAAGAACTGCGGATGCTGGAAATCTGAAACAAAACAGAAAATTGCTGGAGCTCTGGCAGCATTTGTGGGGAGAAATCAGAGTTAATATTAATATCTAAAATTAGAGTCATAGAGTCATAGAGATGTACAGTATGGAAACAGACCCTTTGGTCCAACCTGTCCACGCCGACCAGATATCCAAACGCAATCTAGTCCCACTTGCCAGCACCCGGCCCATATCCCTCCAAACCCTTCCTGTTCATATAGCCATACAAATGCCTCTTAAATGTTGCAATTGTACCAGCCTCCATCACTTCCTCTGGCAGCTCATTCCATACACGTACCACCCTCTGCGTGAAAAAGTTGTCCCTTAGATCTCTTTTATATCTTTGCCCTCTCACCCTAAACCTATGCCCTCTAGTTCTGGACTCCCCCACCCCAGGGAAAAGACTTTGTCTGTTTATCCTATCCATGCCCCTCATGGGGCATACCGAACATGTTCTTCACTATCCTATCCATGCCCCTCATGGGGCATACCGAACATTTTCTTCACTATCCTATCTACCTGCGACTCCACTTTCAAGATTTCTTTTGCCCAGCATTCTGACTTTCTGTTTTTACTACAGTAGAACTCTTCTGTGAAGCAGGAGTTGAGGGAGCTTTTGTATGAAGAAGAAAACACATTTAATAATTCATTTGGGCCGATAACGCCACCCTTTCAGTATTGAGTGTGCAAGCCTGGATTATGTGCTCAGGACTCTCACATTAAACCTGACCTCACAATGTCCTGACACAAAACAGAGAGCACTATCCGTTGAGCCAAGCCTGACACACTCTGAGTCCCAATTAAAACTAACATGTAATCACTCTGACTGGAGCATTGTTCACCTTAATGAGCCCACACATCCATCAGGACAGTGTGTCATTAAGGTAAACCACCTCAAAACTGACATTCTTTTGAAAAACTTCCAATTATATCTATGATGTTAATTAATGCAGTGCTTTGCCCTGATGGTGTCAGATTGATGCGGTTACCCTCTAGACTTTGACGCAGAATGTTCAAGGTATGAAGAGGGCAGTCACCGCCACCTTTACAAAGGCAAGCTGGAAATGAGTAATAAATGCTGATTTTAGCACTGATGCTGCATCCGAAGGATGAATTTTTAAAAGCAAGTTTCATAATTGTAGAGAGAGAAAACAGTGTTAACGTTTCAGGTCCAGTGACCCTTCCCCAGAAGTGATAGCAGCCAGGGAAATGTGATTTTTATGATGATGATTGGGTGGTGGTGGTGGAAGGTGATGTGCAGAAAGACGGAGATTGAGCCCAGAGAGAGAGAAAGAGAGATACAAATCAGGCAGAAAAGAGATTGATAATAATTCTGGGAAGACTAGAAGCTACACTGGTGATAATGAGTCAAAACATGTGGCACTGGGAAAGCACAGCAGGTCAGGCAGCATCCGAGGAGCAGGAGAGTCGATGTTTCAGGCATAAGTCCTTCATCAGCATCTGCTGTCCTAACTTTCTTGATTGGTGATAGTGGGGAGAATGAGTAGTTGAAAATGGGTTGGTTGTGCTGAGAACAATCCATTTCATACCAGGACCTAGAGCTGTGCTGGTGGGTATTCATGACAATTAAAGTTGATATTGTGTCCTGAAGGCTGTGAGGTACCTTAGCAGAAGATGAGGTGTTGTTTTCTCCAGAGAAGCTCAATGCAACTTCTAGTTCTGGAAAAGGGTCACTGGACCTGAAACGTTAACTCCAAATTTCTCTCCACAGCTGTTGTCAGACCTGCTGAGTTTCTCCAGCACTTTCTGCTTTCTGTTTGACAAAAATATTGGTCAAACAGTGCTTGATGCAATTAATTAAACTAACGTTTCAAGTCCAGTAAGTCTCTTCTCCAGAATATTACCCAGGTCTCTGAATTAATTGCCTAACATAATACTATTAGGCCATTACCTCCCCACCATGTCTCCCTAAACCTCTCCACCTCTCAATCCTCCTTTAAGAAGTTTGTTTGAGTAAGCCATCAATCACCAGTCTTATTACATCCTTAGAGTTGGCATCAAATTTGATTATGGTTTTCAGAACTGCCTGCTTAAATCTTGGTTGCGGTATAATAATGAAACTGCTATTTCACAGAAAGCTGATCCACGGAAACTCTGGTGAAAATAATAATGTGTTGTATAGTTTATGTGCCCGAGTCCTCTTCTAAAAACACAACGGGAGCAGTCACTGTTTACAATAGAACATTAAAATACAGGTTTATTAATTGCATGCATTAGAACATTGTCTCACTTTCTAGAATTTGACTTATAGCAATTTGTGAGAACTGGCTTCTAATGAAGCAAATGTACATTTAATGCAATTAATCTAATGGCTTATATTGCTGCTGGATGAACATCTAATGGATAATGGTGTCGAGTCACTCTCCGACCGTACAGATGGTAAAACAAATGGAGAGGTGCTGGAAGTTGCAAAAATGAAATGAATCCTGAGAAATGACTTCTAGGAAAGGGAATGTCTGTAGTTCAGTCCCTGTTGATCAGAGCTGAGAAGCTGCGATGGTCTCTCCAGGAGGGCAAAGAGGAAAGCAATAGAAAGAAGGATTGGGCTTGGCTCAGGTGGATGACGGATGTCACAGAGCGATTACAGATAAGCTCCAGTGAGTGTGCAAGGCTGGCACATGTGACAAATCATAGCAAAATCCTCCTGGCCTGTAATCTTAGCTACAAGCCATAGTATTGGTTGGTTAGCTTGGTTGGATGGCTGGTGATTGTAGAGTGATGCCAACAGTGTGGGTTCAATTCCTGCACCAACTTCTTAACCTCACCCTTATCTGACATGTGGTAGCCACCCCCCCCCCCACCCCAGGTTAAACCACAACTAGTCATCTCTCTCTAATGAGAAAGGAGGACTATGGTGACTTTCCTTCTACACGCAAGAGAAGATCACAAGGCAAAGGAGCATAAGAAATCCTACATTTGTACAGTACCTTGCACAACCTGAGGACCACGAGAAAGCCCTTTTGAACTGATGAAGTACCTTTGAATGATAGTCACTGTTCAAACGGAGGAAATGTGGGCAGCTAAATGATACGCAGAAAACTCTCATACAACAAGTTCTAGGTTAGCGGCTTTTGTGATGATTTAGTTAACACTTGTACAATTTATCATCGAGCCCTCTCCCTCCAGCAAGATAAGCCTACTCTGTCAAGCTTACTTTCAACTCAAAATCTCAATTAAAGAGAATTTCAGAAATTCAGACCTATTAAAGAAACTTGGCTACATTTACCAGCTCCAGACTGGGCCCTGAAATGAAATAATGTTTTTCTCCAGGAGTTTACCAACTGGCAAAATTATTTCAGGTTAGAGAAACTCTACAGATATATTACAGCAGAAAACACTTCTAACTTACAAATTCAATAATATTGACACCTAGATGTGACCAAATCACAGGTAGCATGGTGGTTCAGTGGTTAGCACCATGCCAAGGACCTGGGTTTGATTCCACCCTTGGGTGACTGTCTGTGTGGAGTGGGGCAACTCCTTCACAACAGAGGGTGGTATGAATTTGGAATGAGCTGCCAGAGGAAGTTGTGGAGATTGGTACAATTACAGTCCAAACATATGCAAGTTAGGATTGGTCATGTTAAGTTGCCCATAGTGGTTAGGGATTAGATTAGATTAGATTAGATTATTTACAGTGTGGTAACAGGCCCTTCGGCCCAACAAGTCACACCACCCTGCCGAAGCGCAACCCACCCATACCCCTACATTTACCCCTTACCTAACACTACGGGCAATTTAGCATGGCCAATTCACCTAACCTGCACATCTTTGGACTGTGGGAGGAAACCGGAGCACCCGGAGGAAACCCACGCAGACACGGGGAGAACGTGCAAACTCCACACAGTCAGTCGCCTGAGGCGGGAACTGAACCCGGGGTCTCTGGCGCTGTGAGGCAGCAGTGCTAACCACTGTGCCACCGTGCCACCCACGATGTGTCAGTTAAATATATTAGCCATGGAAAATACAGGGATAGGGGTTGGTCTGGGTAGGATGCTCTTTGGAGGGTTGGTGTGGACTTGTTGGGCCAAATGGTCTGGTTCCACACTGTGGGACTCTATGAAATGTTGTAGTGTAGAAGGAGACTATTCAGTCCATTATATTTGCACCAGCTCGTTCAATGAGTATCAGTACCCAATCTCCTGCTTTTCCCCATAACTTTGCGCCTTATTTTTGTCCAAGTAATCATCCAAGACCTTCATGAATGCTTCATGTGAGCTTGACAGTGATATAGGTTCATACAGATATAAATGTGAGACTCCGTCACATTTATAACTGATTATGGTTTATTATTATATGAATCGATTCCAAAGGGCAGGACTTGCAGGACATGGTAGTTAATGGTAGGACTTTGGGGACTGTTGCTGAACAAAGAGACCTTGCGGTACAGGATCATAGTTGCTTGAAAATGGAGTCGCAGGTTGACAGGGCAGTGGAGAAACTGTTTGGCATGCTGGTCTTTATTGGTTTGTGCAGTGACTTTATGAGTCATGTTGCAGCTGTACAGGACATTAGTTCGGACACTTTTGGAATACTGCATTCGATTCTGGTCTCCCTGCTCTGAGAAAGATATTGCTAAACTTGAAAGGATTCAGAAAAGATTTACAACGATGTTGCCAGGATCGGAGGGTTTGAACATTACAGAGAGGCTGAATAAGCTAGGGTTATTTTTGCTGGAGCATCAGAGGCTGAGGGGTGACCGTATAGAGGTTTATAAAATCATGAGGGGCATGGATAGAGTGAATAACCAGTCTTTTTCCGAACATAGGGAGTCCAAAGCTAGAGGGCTTGGGTTTAAGATGAGAGAGGAAAGATTTAAAAGGGAGCTAAGGGGCAACTTTTTCACACGTGGTTTGTTCTTGAGGAATCTGCGCACTGTGTTTTTTGAGTATCCGTTCTTCTTGAATACATTGTATAGGTGGTTCTCCTCTGTTTTCTGAAGATCGTCTGTGCTGCAGTGTGAGGTGGCTCGTTGGAATAGTGTTCTGATACAGCTTCGTTTGTGTGTGTTGGGATGGTTGCTGGTGTAGTTCAGTATTTGGTCAGTGTTTGTCGGTTTTCTGTATACGCAGGTTTGTAGTTCTCCGTTGTCCGTTCTTTCGACTGTGACGTCCAGGAATGCGAGTTTGTTGTTGGTTTCTTCCTCCTTGGTGAACTTTATGCCTGTGAGGGTGTTGTTGATTATGTTAATTGTCTCTTGTATCTTGTATCTTCGTTTTGTGAACTTCGGAAAACAGAGGAGAACCACCTATACAATGTATTCAAAAAGAACAGATACTCAAAAAATACAGTCCGCAGATTCCTCAAGAACAAACCACGACAAGCAGACCAAACACAGCCAGAAACCCTAACCACCTTACCATACATCAAAGAAGTTTCAGAAATGACAGCCAGACTACTAAGACCCCTCGGAATCCTAGTAGCACACAAACCCACCAACACTCTCAAACAAAAACTAACAAACTTAAAAGACCCAGTACAACCCATGGACAAAACCAACGTCATCTACACAATTCCATGCAAGGACTGCCACAAACACTACGTAGGACAAACAGGAAGAAAGTTAGCCACCAGGATACACGGACACCAGCTAGCCACAAAAAGACACGACCCTCTCTCCCTCGTAGCCCTACAGACGGATGAAAAAAACCATCATTTCGACTGGGACAACACATCTATCCTGGGACAGGCTAAGCAAAGACATGCCAGAGAATTCCTAGAGGCCTAGCACTCCAACTGCAACGCCATAAACAAACACATTGATCTAGATACCATCTATCAACCCCTCAGAAAACGAACAGGAAATGACATCACCACAAACCCCAGGAACCCCATCCAGGAGGAAGATATAAATAGAAAGCAGGAGACAACAGCTTCGCTTCACTTGGAGGTCGCCACTGATGATGTTACCTAGCCAGGTAATGAAATGTCTGGATATCAAACCTACAGCTCAGCGAGCAAACCTACACCCTAAACCTCAACCTGAGCTACAAACCTTCACAAACCTTGCATTTAAAAAGCATCTGGATGGGCATATGAATAGGAGGGGTTTAGAGGGATTTGGGCTAAATGCTGGCAAATGGGACTAGATTAATTTAGGATATCTGGTCAGCATGGACAAGTTAGACGGAAGGGTCTGTGGTTGTGCTGTATATCTCTATGATTCTATATGAATACTGTACAATAGAATATCAAGGGTAGTTATAACACAAGACTATTTTACTTGCAATTTATATGTGATGTAAACTTTCTGATGTATACACATATATAAATATTAAATATTAAATATACATTTTCAATGGGCCCCAAACTCTGGAACTGCCTCCATATATCTCTTTGCCTCTCAACCATTTTATCTCCCATTTTCAGTCATCCCTGAAGGTTTAACTCTGACCTAGCTAATGGTCACTTTTTCAATATCTCCTGCACTGTTTCGGTGTCAGTTCTTGCTTTATAAATGCTCCTGCAAAGTCTCTTGAGACCGTTTACAAAGTTGAAGAGGCTACATAAATGCATGTTGTTGTACAGGAATTTAATGTGTTTTGTTTATAACTATCAAGTGATAAATCCCTTAGCCGCTATATAAATGCATGCTGTTTTTGTAGTAGTGTTTCTTCTCCATGACAGATATGGCAATAATTTGTCTGGTGCATTCCCATCACGTGTACCTCATTATACTAACCCACCTCAGTGGGGATTCCTGGAAATCAGTGAATTAGATGATGGTAAGTGGCCACACCCTCTCCTTCCCATCTGTCACCATGGATCTTAACCATAGACAGGAGGTGTACCAGTGAGCCTGAAGTAAATCTGTGTCTTTATTCATCACGTACTTCTCCAACCAGATGAGACATTGGTGATGAAACAGAACAGGAGAGAGGTCAAAACTAGTTTGACCTTTAAAATGTGCTCCCCTACTTTTTGACACATTGCTAATGAATGGGTATACCCTTAAGACAGTTCATCCAATTGCACACAATATATTAACATTCCCTTTCTTCATTCCTATACAATTACCGTGCCAAATTACTGAAGTCTTCAGATAATGCATCAAACAACCTGTAATTAAAAGGATACCCTAATATTTCTTTATCATGCCATCACTATCTCTTTATTTCCCCAGAAGACTGAAAATGCCTTTCTCCTTCAGTGAAGGCTGCATTAAGCGATCCCCTCACATGACATCCTCTCTGCCCACCTCCAGCCCACCATTGTTCAGCCTCAATGACATCTTCCTTGAAAACTTGTCACAAAGCAACTTCACAATAAAGGTCCCCGGTGCTCTTAATCTGAATATCAGTCTGGCTGTTGAGTGGCTTTTATAAAGAAGTTCTATAAACTGGAAGCCATCCAGTGCAATTAACATGTCTGATGTTATAATAACCCTTCAGAGTCTATTCAATAACGGAGCTAAGCAGAGCATTCATTAGATTTAACAATGTGGCATTCCATCAAGGAACATCAGTGATTTGCAGATCAGGTAGCATCTGTAGAGAGAGAAATACTGTCAATGCTTCTACTCCGTGACCTTCCATCAGCAAGTGAAAGATATGAAGTGTGCACAGGGTGGATGGTGTCCATCTATCTGATCCACAAATACAGGACAAATAAGGACAAAGCTTCACTTTGGGAGTTACACAAGCTCATTGGTATAACTCCTGTGCACAGGTCTGATCTGCTTTAACAGAAACATTTTGTGTGCTTCCTCATTCTTCTAAACTCCAATGAGTACAGGCCCCAGTCTACTCAACTTCTCTTCATACTATAATTCCTGTACTCCCGGAATTCACCTGGTGTACCTTCTCTGCACTATCTTCAATGCTAGTATATCTTTCTTTAGATAAGGGGCCCAAAGCTGGGCACAATATTCCAGCTGACGAGAGTGTGGTATAGTTTTAGCAAGACATCCCTATTTTTATAAACAAAAATAGCAGACCGTTGCTATTACACACTCCCCACTGTTAGCCACTAACACTCCCCATTGTTAGCCACTAACACTCCCCATTAGTGGCCACTCATTCTCTTAGCCTGATCATTATCCACTCCTTTGTCTGTCCAACTGTTATGCTCGCTCTTTGGGTTTATCTCCGCATGTCGTTTACTCCTGGAACTGGGAGGTTGGAACTGGGATAAGGTGAAGGGAGGGAAAATGAGGAAACTGGTGAAGTCCACATTGATGCCCTGGGGTTGAAGTGTTCCGAGGCGGAAGATGAGGCATTCTTCCTTCAGGCGTTGGTGAGGGAGTGGCGGTGGAGGAGGCCCAGGACCTGCATGTCCTCGGCAGAGGGGGAGTTGAAATATTCGGCTACGGGGTGGTGGGGTTGACTAGTGCGGGTGTCCTGGAGATGTTCCCTAAAGCGCCCTGTGAGAACGGCATCAATGTGGACTTCACCAGTTTCCTCATTTCCCGTCTCCCCCCACCTTACCTCAGTTCCAACGTGCCAGCTCTGCACCATCCTCATGACCTGTCCTACCTGCCAATCTTCCTTCCCACCTATCCGCTCCACCCTCCTCTCCGATCTATCACCTCCATCCCCACCTCCATCCACCTATTGCACTCTAAGCTACCTTCCCCCCAGCCCCACTCCCCATTTATCTCTCCACCCCAGAGGCTCCCAGCCTCATTCCTGATGAAGGGTTTTTGCCCGGAAAGTCAATTTTCCTGCTCCTCAGATGCTGCCTGACCTGCTGCGCTTTTCCAGCACCACTCTAACCTTGACTCTGATTTCCAGCATCTGCAGTCCTCACTTTCGCCTGGGAATTTTTTCACAGGATTGTGTAGGAGATTGAGAGGTAATTGTATAGAATAATGACAGAAATTGATGAAGAGTATAGATAGAGTTGATAGTAGTTGACTTTTTCCTAGGATGGGGGATTTCAAAACTAGGGGGTACATTTTTAAGGTGAGAGGAGAAAGATTTACAGAGTCATAGAGGCATAGAGATGTACAGCACAGAAACAGACCCTGCAGTCCAACTTCTCCTGAAGGAGTGGTGGATGTGGATGTAATTACAATGTTTAAAAGATAACTACATGGATAGGAAAGGTTTGGAGAGATATGGGCCAGGAGCAAGCTGGTAGGACTAGTTTTGTTTGGGAACGTGGTTGGCATGGACTGTTTGAACCAAAGGGTCTATTCCCATGCTGCATGACTCTATGACTAAGGGTTCAAATCATACAGCAGCACGTGGAATTTAAATTTGATTCACAAACCTAGAATTTAAAGCTGGTCTGACTTTAGTGATCTTAAGCTGTCATTGTTTCGTCCTGACTCACTGGAGTAGCATGCTGGAAATCAAGCTGGAATTGCTGAGTTAAAAACAACTCCCTGCACCTTCTATCCTCACTAAAGCAATGTCTTGGTTTCTCATTTTCAGTCCGTGGTCCAAAAGACAAAAAGACACAGCCTCATACAATTTGTTCTAAAAACGGATCTGGTTCACTAATGTACACCAGGGAAGGGAATCTGCCATCCTTACCCATTATGCATTGCCAGATCATCGCCATGGATACTCCTATCAGTCGTGGGAACACCACCCATCACGTATACGGCAGATATTCATGACACTCGGCCAATGATATCTATCTCATACGCTGCAGGCAAGGATGCCCCGAGGCATAGTATATTGATGAGACCATGCAGATGCTGTGACAATGGATGAATGGACACCGCACAACAATCTCAGTCAGGGACCTTCAGCGGTCAGCGACCTTCAGCCTTAGATCTTCAGGTAAGCAACTTCCAAGGCAGCCTTCGACATACACAACAACACAGAGCCACTGAGCAGAAACTGACAGCCAAGTTCCATACCCATGAAGACAGCCTCAACCATGATATTAGGCTCATGTCGCGTTACATATCACACTGTTCTGTATCTATAAAATCTTCCTTACTGTCCTATTTTGACCATTGTCTTGATAACTTGTTACGATCTCTCTACTTGAATTAGCCTGCACAGTTTTAGATGACTTGTTCCTTCGGTTAGACTCTCGGCGTGCGACTCTAATACCTATTATGTTATTTCAGTCATTTAGTTTGTCTCTCGCACCGCTTAATTGTTAATTTTTTTTAATTATCTCTCTGTCTCTATAAATCAGATTACAGGTCATCCCTTCACTTATAATTCAGCTTTTGGTACCTTACTCACACTGTCTGACACTGTTCATTACCTGCAGAGACTTGTTATTCAGCCTTTTGACACACCATCATACCATTTGTATTATCTTTTGATCTCTCTGATGATAAATTCTTTGACCATGTACTTTTCTCTTCACTGCACCTGATGAAAGGGCAGCACTCCAAATGCTTGTGATTTCAAATAAACCTGTTGGACTATAATCTGGTGTTGTGTGACTTCTGACCTCTGGGCCACCCGGACGAACCAACCCAACCAACCTGTAGCACAGCATTTCAACTCCCCCTCCCACTCCACCGAGGATATGCAGGTCATTGGACTCATCCACCGCCAAACCACAACAACCCGACGGTCGGAGGAGGAGCGTCTTATCTTCCGACTGGGAACCCTCCAACCGCAGGGGATGAACTTGGACTTCACCAGTTTCTTCATCCCCCCTCCCCCCACCTTGTCTCAGCCGGATCCCTCCAGCCCGGCACTGCCTTCCTGACCTGCAGTCTTCTTCTTGACCTCTCCGCCTCCATCCTACTCTGACCTATCACCCTCACCTTGACCTCTTTCCACCTATCACATTTCCAACGCCCCTCCTCCAAGTCCCTCCTCCCTACCTTTTATCTTCTCCTGCTGAACACTCTCTGCTCATTCCTGAAGAAGGGCCTGTGCCCGAAACGTCGAATCTCCTGTTCCCTGGATGCTGCCTGACCGGCTGTGCTGTTCCAGCAATAAAGTTTCAACTGACTTCTGACAGTGTTGACCCTAGATTCGCAGTGATGAGATTGACCCTTAACTGCTCTTGAAATAGCCTGAGGCTGAATGAGAGCCTTGTTCAAAGTTAAAAATCATATAACACCAGGTTATAGTCCAACAGGTTTATTTGGAAGCACACTAGCTTTCGGAGCTTCCAATTAAACCTGTTTGACTATAACCTGGTGTTGTGTGGTTTTTAACTTTGTACACCCCAGTCCAACACTGGCATCTCCAAATCAGCCCTTGTTCAGAATGAGTTGATGAGGGTTCTAGCTTGAGCTGTTCAGCAGGATCGAAATGAATGAAGCGTATGGAGTTGAGTGGCATCGTTTGTAGATAAACATTTCACACCACCAGCTGAAATCTCCTTTCTGCCTTACAAGCAGAGACAATGACCCACTTACTTTAAGAGGCTTTGCACCTCAGTTGGAGGAGGAGAGAAACTAATTTCACACAAAGTTGTGAAGTGTTTGTCTGTTGCTATCACACCATCTGTACCAATGTGCCCGAACTGACATTGTGCTGTGACACTAATTACTGTGCAATTTGGAAGGAAGTAACAAGGGAACAGAGAGTTACAGCCTCATGAATCGCTAAGGACCAGGTGTAAAAAGGCCTTGAAGGTTTTTTCTCACTGTAAATGGTGAGTGTGAAATTGTTTACTCGATGCCCAGGCTTTTCTGGATGCCCTCACACTCTATAATACAATCAACTACTTCACTGGGATAAAGTTACCTTTTCAATTGAATATAAAGCCTTTAACTGGAAAGGAAATTGGCCTCTTATTGTTGACCTGAGTTCCATTCTCTCCCAACTATTCTCACTTTTCATGATTGTAATAATCTTACTCCAAATAAACACTTTTCCACACTGTAAGTAATCTAATCTAATCTTTCCAACATTGAACCCTGCACCTTTCTGTTGATCACATTCCAATAGGTTTACGTGAATGGAGTATAACACAGTAAGAGGCCATTCAGCCCATCAGACAGAATTATGTGCACCTAGATATGGTGACTCAGGAGTTGGGAAGGTCATCTAATTCGGTGGGAAGGTGGGCATGTTTGATTCGCACAATCTTCTTGTCTTCATCAGAGTTAGTTTCCAGATGGGAAGGTCCATTCTTGTCCTTGCCACCCTGCAGCCAATTGAGGCCTTTAGTTGGCCACTAATGACCGTGTGAGGGCTTTAGACCACTCCAAGCACACCCCACTACCAAAGATATATTTCCCTTCCCATCCCTATCAGTGTTCTGGAGAGACGATTCCCTCTGCGACTCCCTCGTCAGGTCCACACCCCTCACCGGCCTATACCCTACTCCTGAAACCCTTCTCTGCTACTGTAGAAAGTGCAAAACATGTGCCCACACCACTCCCCTCACCTCCATCCAAGGCCCCAAGGGATCCTTCCATACCCATCAGAAATTTATCTGTACCTCTACCAATGTCATCCATTGCATCCGTTGCACCCGATGTGGTCTCCTTTACATTGGGTAGACAAAATGCCTTCTTGCGGATAGTTACAGAGAACATCTCTGGGACACCTGCACCCACCAACCCCACTGCCCCATGGCTGAACACTTCAACTCCCTCTCCCACTCTGTCAAGGACATGCAAGTCCTGGGCCTCCTCCACTGCCAAACCATTACCACCGGACGCCTGGAGGAGGAACGCCTCATATTCTGCCTTGGAACCCTGCAACCACACAGGATAAATGTGGATTTCAATAGCTTCCTCATTTTCCCTCCCCCCACATTATCCCAGTCACAAGCCTCCAACTTGGCACCGCCCTCCAGACCCGTCCATCACTCTCCCCCCTCTGACTTATCACCTTCTCCCTCACCTTCATCCACCTATCGCTTTCCCAGCTACCTCCCCTCAACCCCACCCCCCTCCCATTTATCTCTCAGCCCCGACCCACAAGCCTCATTTTGATGAAGGGCTATTGCCCAAAACATCGACATTCCTGCTCCTCGGATGCTGCCTGACCGGTTGTGCTGTTCCAGCACCACACTTTTGGCTTTAGACCACTGCCAGTGGGATTACGGCTGGGCCTATCACCATGTGGGCCAGCTTGTCACTTAGAATGATGTGTGGGCAAATGCTTGAACAAAGGCAGCCTATACTTAATGGACTTAGGATAAGAGTGGCCGGTTAACAGCCACCCACTGTGCTTGAGTCTGCCATCCCAACCTATTTTCCTCATAACCCCAAAACTATA
Source organism: Chiloscyllium plagiosum (assembly GCF_037043375.1). Classification (NCBI taxonomy): domain Eukaryota; kingdom Metazoa; phylum Chordata; class Chondrichthyes; order Orectolobiformes; family Hemiscylliidae; genus Chiloscyllium; species Chiloscyllium plagiosum. The sequence goes on from NW_028270154.1 coordinate 12,107,414, forward strand.
AAGCTCCCATGCACCCCACACCCCATCCCTCAACTGATCATTGGCCTTTCTTCTGGATCCTCAGGCTCCAGGACTGTCTTTCCAACAACAGCTATAACCTCCTCCATTGAGGAGTTCTGATTGGACAGCAACTCCTGGTGGACAGAACTTCTCCCCTAGGCTCTTAATTCCAGTGGAAGGTGCAATGGTGTCCTCAGGACTACCCTACTGGTAGAAGAAATAGTAGGCCTTCCTTAGAGGAGGCAGTGCAGATCTCTCCATAGCTCTCGAGCTGACAGGTGAGGCCCACCCACATGCTCTGCCTGTTTGGATTCATTGATCCATTTGGTCCATCAAGTCTGCTCTGACATAAGCCTACTTTAAATCGATAACTAGTCCTACTTTTCTACATTTGGCCCATAGTCATGAATATTCTGACACATCAAATGCTCTTCCAAGTCTTTGTAAATATTATGAGGCTTGCTGCTCCTCCTACCTCCTCCTCCTCCTTCCATTGACACCCTCCTTCGACTGACTGAACTGGTCCTCACTCTTAACAACTTCTCTTTCCAATCTCCCACTTCCTCCAAACCAAAGGAGTAGCCATGGGCACCGCATGGGCCCCAGCTATGCCTGCCTCTTCGTCGGATATGTAGAACAGTCCATCTTCCGCAGCTACACTGGCATCACCCCCCACCTTTTCCTCCGCTACATCGATGATTGTATTGGCGCTATCTCGTGCTCCCACGAGGAGGTTGAACAATTCATCCACTTTACCAACACCTTCCACCCTGACCTCAAATTTACCTGGACCATCTCAGACTCCTCCCTCCCCTTCCTAGACCTCTCCTTGTCTATCTCAGGCAACCGACTCAACACAGACATTTACTACAAACCGACCGACTCCCACAGCTACCTAGATTACACCTAGATTGTCCCCTGTAAAAACGCCATCTAATATTCCCAATTCCTTCACCTCCGTCGCATTTGCTCCCAGGAGGGCCAGTTCCACTAACGAACAACCCAAATGGCCTTCTTCTTCAAAGACCACAATTTCCCCTCTGAGGTGGTCAACGATGCTCTCCACCGCATCTCCTCCACTTCCCGCACCTCCGCCCTTGAACTCCACCCCTCCAATCGCTACCAGGACAGAAACCCACTGGTCCTCACCTTCCACCCCACCAACTTCCGGATACATCGTATCATCCTCCGTCATTTCCGCCACCTCCAAACAGACCCCACCACCAGGGATATATTTCCCTACCCACCCCTATCAGCGTTCCGGAGAGACCACTCTCTCCGCGACTCCCTCGTCAGGTCCACACCACCCACCAACCCAACCTCCACTCCCGGCACCTTCCCCTGCAACCACAAGAAGTGCAAAACTTGCGCCCACACCTCCCCCCTCACCTCCCTCCAAGGCCCCAATGGATCCTTCAACATCCGTCGCAAATTCACCTGCACTTCCACACACATCATTTACTGCATCCGTTGCACCCGATGTGGCCTCCTCTACATTGGGGAGACAGGCCGCCTACTTGCGGAACGTTTCAGGGAACACCTCTGCGACACCCGGACCAACCAACCCAACCGCCCTGTGGCTGAACATTTTAACTCCCCCGCCCACTCCGCCAAGGACATGCAGGTCCTTGGCCTCCTCCATCACAAGACCCTGGCCACACGATGCCTGGAGGAAGAGCGCCTCATCTTCCGCCTAGGAACCCTCCAACCACACGGGATGAATGTAGATTTCTCCAGCTTCCTCATTTCCCTTCCCCCCACCCTATCTCAGTCCCAACCCCCCGGATTCAGCACCACCCTCTTGACCTGCAATCTTCTTTCCGACCTCTCCGCCCCCACCCCCTCTCCGGCCTATCACCCTCACCCTCACCTCCTTCCACCTATCGTATTCCCAGCGCCCCTCCCCCAAATTCCCTCCCCCCTACCTTTTATCTCAGCCCGCTTGGCACACCAGCCTCATTCCTGAAGAAGGGCTTATGCCCGAAACGTCGATTCTCCTGCTCCTCGGATGCTGTCTGGTCTGCTGTGTATTTCCAGCACCACATTTTTCAACTCTGGTCTCCAGCATCTGCAGTCCTCACTTTCTCCTTCCTGCTCCTCCTAGACAGTACATTCCAGACCCCTACCAACCTCTGCCTTTCACCTTAAAATTAAGCCCCGCCTTATTAATTAAGCTTCAACTTTTTCCCTCTATCACCATATTTATGTCCTTCATATATGTATTCTCTTTTGTCTTCAGAAGTACATCCCTGGCTCAAATGTGTTTTGGGACATTCCCATGTTGTTTCTTTCTTTGTTCATGCTTTGTGAGTGTCATCTGTCAAGGCCACCATTTGTTCTCCATTCCTAGTTGTTGGGAATTATTTCAAATGATTGTTAAGACTCAAACCTGGTCAGATTACATGGTCTGGAGTCACATGTAGGTCAGACCAGGTAAAGAGTGACAGATTTCTATTTCGTACAGGGCATTAGTGAGTCAGATGGCATTTTAAATAATAATCAATGGTAGTTTCATGATCAGTATTATTGACATGACAGCACTGAGACTCAGTGGTTAGCACTGCTGCCTCACAGCGCCAGGGTCCCGAGTATGATTCCTGCCTTGAGGCAACTGTCTGTGTGGAGTTTGCACATTCCCCTCCATGTCTGTGTGGGTTTCCTCCGGGTGCTCCAGTTTCCTCTCACAATCCAAAGATGTGCAGGTCAGGTGAATTGGCCATGCTAAGCTGCCCATAGTGTTAGGTGCATTAGTCAAGGGTCAATGTAGGGGAATGGGTCTGGGTGGGTTACTCTTCGAATGGTCGTATGGACATATTGGGCCAAAGGGCCTGTTTCCACACTGTAGGGAATCTAGTCTAAGACACTAGCTTTGTGATTCCAGAGTTATTAATTTAAATTCTACCACTGGCCATGCTAGGATTTGACTACATTGTTCTCAGGGCATTGGCCTGTGTCATAATCTCAGATTAAGGAGTCACCCATTTTAAAACAGAGGCGAGGAGAAAGTTCTTCTCTCGGAGTGGAGTGTATCTATGGAAATTATTTTTACAACAGAGGCTGGGTCATTAAATGTATTCAAGGCTGAGAGAGATTTTTAATCAGTATGAGAAAAGGCAGAAAAGTGGAATTAAGGTCGGATAAGATTATCAGATCAAAATTAAAAATCACACACAACAGCATGTTATCTTCCAACAGGTTTATTTGGAAGCACTAACTTTCGGAGGAGCGGCGTTCTGAAAGCTAGTGCTTCCGAATAAACCTGTTGGACTATAACCTGATGTTGTATGATTTTTAACCACCCCAGTCCAACACCGCCTCCTCCACATCATCATTATCAGATCATACATCGAATGGCAGAATATACAATGGACCGAATGGCCTCATTCTTGTCCCACATTTTACAGTTTTATGGATTAAAACTCCAACATAAGAAGCGTATGTTTTCTGACCGTGATGTGATGCCTACTGTGATGTACCTTAGGCGGCTCATTGGCAATACTCTCTCACTCTGAGTCAGCAAATTGTGGGTTCAAATCCCATGCCAGGTTCTGAGCAGCTCAATCACATTCTATTGTCAAGGCAATCATTGTGCAGATGATAATTGGGAAGGAGGTGCTTGGGTCTGAGCTACTCAAATGTATCACAGAGTTTGGCAAATGCAGGTGCAGGAATTGTGATTTAACATTTTGGAGAGTAGCTAGAGAGAGAGAGAGAGAGTCATTATTATGTCTGGAATAAGCAAAGGAAGTTCTGGCCCTGAAATACATACTGCTTTCTATCAGTGTTGAGGAGGAGTACCATCTCATCCCATTGTGCATTCCATTGTGAGCTAATTGGTGACAATTCCTTGACCTTCAAGGCTCGAAGTTGCCTAGCTTCCCTGAGTGCATCATTATAATGTTGGTTCATAACTAACGTGCGCCTCCTGACCACAACTCAATCACACAGGAAGATGCCCACCTTTCTTATAATGTCGCCAGTTAGGAAAGCATTAGAATTTCTGTAAATACACGTGCTGCAATTCTCCAAAATGGCTTCCAAATTTTGGGAACCTCTTCTAATTTTCTGCCACACTCTCGGATCCCAAGGGGAAATTGATGTTTTCTGATGGGAATCAATCCTTGTCACTCTGTCTGTTGAAACCTTTCTATTATCAAGTTGATTGATATTTCTGACACATTCTCCTCAGCTTTTTCTTTTTGTTCTTTGTTATCATTATTGAAACCGAGAAACATTGAAAAGAGGACCACACAGACTCCACCATTCAATATGATTATGACTGATCATTGAGCTCAATATCCTAACCCTGCCCTCCCCCCATTTCCCTCCATCCCTTTAGTCACAACAGCTGTACCTACCTCCTTGATAATACATAATGTTTTGGTCTCAACTGCTTTCTGTGGTAAAGAATTCCAAGGCTCACCACTCTCTGGATGAAGACATTTCTCCTCATCTCAGCTGTAAAAGATTTAGCCTTTATCTGTAAACTATGAGCCTCACATTCTGGACATCCCCACCATCAGAACCATCCTTCTTGCATCTAACTTATCCAGTCATAAAGTCATAGAGATGTGCAGCATGGAAACAAAGTTTATGGGTTTCTATGAGATCACCCCTGCTTCTTCTAAAGTCTAATGAATAAAATCTTAACCAACTCAATCTCTCCTCATATGTTACTCCTGCCATCCCAGAAATCAGTCTGGTAAACCTTCGCTGCACTCTCTTGACCCCGTTCCAGAACATCCTTCCTCAGATAAGACGACCGAAACTGCACACAATATTCCAGGTGTGGTCTCACCAATGCCTTGCATAATAGCAGCAAGGCATCCTTTAGACAACGGAGAGCCAATTGATGTGATCTATTTAGATTTCCGGAAGGAAGGTGCTGCACAGGAGGTTGTTTAATAAGATGTGTCCCTGGTGTTGGAGCAAGGTACTGGCATGGATAGAGGATTGGCTGACTGGCAGAAGGCAGAGTGAGGATAATGGAGTCTTTTTCAAGCGTTCTCCATGGGGTCAGTATTGGAATTACTACTACTCATGTCATACCTTAACGATCTGGATGAAGGAACTGAGGGTATTGTTGCGACCTTTGCAATTGACACAAAGGTGGGTGGAGGGACAGGTAGTGTTGAGGAGGTGGGAAGACAGCAGAAGGACTTGGACAGGCTAGACAAGAAGGTAAAGAAGTGACACATGGAATACAATGTGGGAAAGTTTGTACTTCAGGAGGAAGAATAGAGGCCATAGATTATTTTCTAAATGGGCTTCAGAAATCTGAAGCAAAAAAGGACTTAGGCATCCAAGTTTGGGATTCTCTTAAGGTTAACATGCAAGTTCAGTTGGCAGTTAGGAAGACAAATGCAATGTTAACATTCATTTCAAGAGGGTCTGTAATCAAGAGCAGAGATGTACTGCTGAGGCTGTATAAGGCTCTGCTCAGATTGCATTTGAAATATTGCGAACAGTTTTAGGTTCCATATCTAAGGAAGAATTTGCTGGCACTGGAGGGTTCCAGATGTAGTTTACAACAATGGATCCCAAGGTGAGGGGGCTTGTCATATAAGGAGCTGTTGAGCACCCTGGGTCTATACTTGATAGAGTTTAGAGGGATGAGGAGGAATCTGATTGAAACTTGCAGAATACTAAAAGGCCTGGATAGAGTGGACATGGAGAAGATGTATCTAATAGCAGGAGAGCTTAGAACCTGAGGGCACAGTCTCAGAGAGAAGGGAGGACTCTTTAGAACTGAGATGAGGAGGAATTTCTTCAGCCAGAGGATCGGGAATCTGTGGAACTCATTGTCACAGAGGGCTGTGGAGGCCAAGTCATTGAGTGTATTTAAGACAGAGATAGACAGGTTCTTGATTGGTAACAGGGTCAAGGATTACAGGGAGAAGGCAGGAGGATGGGGTTGAGCAATCTCTCAGCCATGATTAAATGGCAGGCCAGACACTATGGGCCAAATGGCCTTATTCTGCTCCTATATCTTATGGTCTAGGCATTATGTGTGTGAATCAACACGATGTTTGTGAGGACAGATTAATGTCAATGGTTCCTCTTAAATTACAAATGCTGTGTTCCACTTATTCTGCCTCCTGAGTTCTCAGTGTTAATCTGTGAGAAAATAAGAAATTGGTGCAGAAGTAGAACAATTCACCCCTTGACTCTTCTCCACTATTCAATATGATTGTGGAGTAGATGAAGACCTCAGCTCCATTTTGCATCCACTAAGCACATCCCACAGCTCTCCGTGCACATTAAAAATCAATTAATTCTGACCCACATTGAAATTCCAGCTAACTGCATCGTCTCCAACTCAAACTCACTCCTCACCAAGAATTCTAAACCCTGCAACTCCTTACCCTCCCAGGCCTTCAATCCCCATACAATGCACAGGATTGAAGCACACAGTACTTGGCTTCAACCTAACCCTTCCTCTTGATTTATCCCAATTTGAGGTGCATTTCTGGCTCCTCACAGAAACTTAATGTAAGTTTCTCAGTTGCATCTTGTGTGTTAGGGTCAGTAGCTATTATAAGTTACATTTCCATGTCATGTTGTTGCCCCTGAATGTTTACAACAGGGACTGTGATAGTATCTGGAAGGTTGGCCTTGTGGTATAATTGCAAGATCATTAACCCTGACACCAAGGCAATGCTCTGCAGAACTGGGTTGGAATCCTGTCATGTCAGATATGAGTTCATTAAGAATCTGAAATGAAGAGTCTAATGATGACCATTTTTTGGGGGAAAGCGTCTTGATTCACTGATGGTCTACATTATCTCCAGACTCATAGCAATGTGCTAGACACTTAACTGCTCTCTGGGCATTTAGGGACGGGCAATAAATGCTGTCCTAGCCAGCGATGTCCAGGTCCTGTGAATGACAAAAAAAGTGCAACCATTTGCTTGTATTTGGCACAGTAAATCATTCCCCAAATGGCAGTGCAATAAAGATCAAATGAACCGTTTCATTGATAGTGGTCTAGGAACTGGGGAGATCTCCCCTGCTGTACTTCTGAATAATGCTATGGGATCTATTACATCAGCCTGAGGACCCTGGTTCGACCGCAGTTTTAATGCATATTCGGAAAGATTGCACCTTCAGCAGAACAGTGCCCCCTCTGTACCATATTGGGAATGTCTATTTAGATTGTGTGCTCAGGTATCTGGAATGTCACCTGAATCCATGACCTTTTGACACAGCTAAAGAAAGCTGGGAACAAAGGGTGGCTCAGTGGTTAGCACTGCTGCCTGCAGCACAAGTTTGATTCCAGCCTCGGGCTGTGTGGAGCTTGCACGTTCTCCCCGTGTCTGCATGGGTTTCCTCCAGGTGCTCCGGTTTCCTCCCACAGTCCAAAGATGTGCAGGTTAGGTGGATCGGTCATGCTAAATTGCCCATAGTATCCAGGGATGTGCAAGCTTATTGGATTAGTCATGGGAAATGCAGGGTTACAGGATTACAGTGGGTTGCTCTTCCGAAGGTTAGTGTAGACTCAATGGGCCAAATGGCCTTTTTCTACGCTGTAGAGATTCTATGATGTTACATTTGCAAAGTGAGAATCCCAGTGTCAAAACCAAGGGGAACTGGACACTCTCAGAATGTGGAAGTATATGGGGAAGCTATTTAGTAAATGAGTAATGAGTAGCATCTCACAGCTTCAAGTTAAACTCACCAGCAGCTGTCTTTCTCTCTCAGAATGGTCCTTTGGAACTCTGGCCACCCTACTGTACCTGAGACATCCTACCATGTCAAAGATGCTAAATAATTGTGGGCTGTTGGCAACATGTGAGTGAATGAAGTTTGTCAAACATGTAAACAGCACAAACATATTTGAAATCCAGAAAGGTCCAACAGTCCACAAAATCAGCCAGAAAATGTAATGGCTGAAAGTGCGGATCTTGTGGTGCACTGATAGCGCCCCTATCCCTAGACCAGGAGACCCAGGTTCAAGTCTCACCTGCTCCAGAGGTGTGCAATAGTAACTCTGAGCAGGTTATATCTGGGTTGGCTGGGGAGGAGCATGTCAGGGATAGGAGAAGCATAGAATAGAATGTCCCTTTCTCTCTATGCCAGAACCTAAATAGTCAAGTCTGGTGTAGCTATAGCAGTGTTAGTGCACATGCTCTCAAACTTAAGCTCCTGATCTCCACTGCAAGTTTGAGATGCCAACTGTTAGTTCTGCTGTTGCCTACACAGAGAATATGGGGAAAAGAACACATTTAATATTGTATTCAAAACAATTGCAGTACATTCCAAATCAAAGCAACTCATGGCATTAAAAAAAGTTTATGTTTTGGCACTTCTGTCAATTGTGTTATTGTATAGCCTCTGTTTAGTAATCCTACAGTCACTATAAGCAGTTTCTCTTCATTATCCTGTGAAAACCTTTCAAGATTTTGAATATCTCAATTAAATCTCCTCTCAGCCTTCCTAAATTATTCTTCCCCAACGTGTTTCAGTGCATTGTGTCTTATGAAGCAATGGTGGACTGGTGTTGTTACTGGGTTCAAAATCAAGTGACCCAGGTAACGTTCAGGGGACTGAATGGGTTTTCAATCCCTTCACAGAGGATGGTGGAATTTTAATTTAGTAAATTTTGAAATTAAAATCTAATGATGACTATATGACTACTGTTTTTGATCGAAAAACATTATCTCATTCACTAATCACTAATTCACGAATATGCCACCCGTATAGGTCTGGTCTACATGAAACCCCAGATCTACAGTAACATAAATTAGGGCGGCACGGTGGCTCAGTGGTTAGCACTGCTGCCTCACAGCACTAGGGTCCTGGGTTCGATCCCCGCCTGTCTGTGTGGAGTTTGCACATTGTCTGTGTGGGTTTCCTCCAGGTGCTCTGGTTTCCTCCCACAGTCCAAAGATATGCAGGTCAGGTGAATTGGCCATGCTAAATTGCCCACAGTGTTAGTCAGGGGTAAATATAGGGTAGGGGAATGGGTTTCTCTTCGGAGGGGCGGTGTGGAGTTGTTGGATCGAAAGGCCTGTTTCCACACTGTAGCGAATCTAATCTAAATGACTCTATTCAGTATTTATCATATCGCAAAAGTCTCAAGAAATGAATAAAATGGATGGACCATCAGACATTGATGGAGAACATTGCAAAGGACAATGGCAAAGACATTGTTGATCCTTCAAAGTCTTTATTCCCAACATTGATAGGGTGGGGTGAGCAGGAATGCTTATGGGAAAATCAAGCAAAAGCTAGATATAGGAGAAAGTGAGGACTGCAGATGCTGGAGATCAGAGTCGAGAGAGTGGTACTGGAAAAGCACAGCAAGTCATGCAGGATCCGAGGAGCTGGAGAATCGACATTTTGGGTAGGAGCCGTTCATCAGGAATAAGGCTGGGAGCCTTGGGGGTGGAGAGATAAATGGAAGGGGGTGGGGTGGGGCTGGGGAAAAGGTAGCTGAGAGTGCAATAGATGGATGGAGGTGGGGGTGAAGGTGAAAGGTTGGAGAGGAGGGTGGAGCGGATAGGCGAGAAGGAAGATTGACAGGTGGGACAGGTCATGAGGGTGGTGCTGAGCTGGAAGGTTGGAACTGGGTTAAGGTGGGAGGAGGGAAAATGAGGAAACTGGTGAAGTCCACATTGATGCCCTGGGGTTGAAGGGTCCCAAAGCAGAAAATGAAGCATTCCTCGTCAAGGTGTTGGGTGGTGAGGGAGAGGCGATGCAGGAGGCCCAGGAAATGCTTGTCTTCGGCAGAGTGGGAGGGGGAGTTGAAATGTTCGGCTGCGGGCGGTGAGGTTGATATAGTATTACTCACTGATTTATACATTGGAGATAATGTTACAGATATCACCATCACCGTTTCTGGATATGTCCTGTCCCACCAGCAGGACAGACCCAAAGGTCTGAAGATAACCTCCATCAAGTTGTTTGGCACAAACACCACATTAAATGGGGGAACTCTGTAACAGGAGTAACTTGTGTGTCAATCAGCAAGTCATGGACAGGCTAAGCAGTTCCATAACCAGCAGAGCAGGTTTAAGCTCTGCAGCCTTGTTACGGCCAGTTATAAATGGCTATGGAAAATTAAACAGCTCATTGAAGGAGGAGGCTCCACAAATATCTCCAACTCAATAATGGGGGAATCCAGCAGATCAATGCAAAAGGTAAGGCTAAAGCATTTGCAATCATCTTTACCACTAGACACTCTCTGTGCACTTTGCTGTAAGTATTAACAAAGGGATTAAAGGATTAGATTACAAGAATTAACTGCATTAACTCGTTTTCCAATTTTGTATTCCCTGACATTATAACATTAGGGGAAAGTTATTTGAGGTGTTTAACATGATTAAAGGATTTGATAAAGTGGATGGAAAGAAAATATTTCATCTGCTTTTTGGTGTGATGTCAGGAAGCACACAATGTAGTGTGAAAATATGAAACACTCCCCACCTCTTAACAGTCATTGATGCTGAGCATTGATGCTGAGGGCTGAAAATGTGTTGCTGGAAAAGCGCAGCAGGTCAGACAGCATCCAAGGAGCAGGAGAATCGACGTTTCGGTTCCTGAAGAAGGGCTCAGGACCGAAACATCAATTCTCCTGCTCCTTGGATGCTGCCTGACCTGCTGCGCTTTTCCAGCAACACATTTTCAGCTCTGATCTCCAGCATCTGCAGTCCTCACTTTCTCCTAGAAGATTGATGCTGAAGGGCCAATTAAACAGTTAAAAGCTGAAATCAATAGATTTTTGTTGACAAATGGAATTAACCAAGACAGGAAAGTAAAGTCACAAATCAACTATGATCTATCTGAATGTCAAACCAGACCACAGAGCCTGAATGGTCTTTCCTTGCTTTTGTTGTTAATACAATACCTTGAGCTGCCTAAACAGTGTTTATAATTACCATTCAGTCTGCCAGTTTGAATGTCTAGATTATCAACAACTAATCATCCATCTCTTCAAAATCAATAGCATGTCTTAATAACTCTCCATTAAAGGGAGGAGAGATTTCGGAAGCAGTGAAGGTGTGGATATATCATAAAATTTCAGGCATAACTCTTCCCATGTTATGGGATGTTTCCTCTTCAAACAAGGCAGTCCAATCACTCAATGTGTTCTTCCATCAGAGCATTTCTGAAGTAAAGTCTCTCAAATTAGTCTTGATTATCTCTCATTAGGGAAAAGGAACTGACATAGTTACTCGATGCTTTCCATCTTTGGTGAGCCTTTGACTCAGGCTAAAGACTACCCCATACTCCCCACCCTCAACATCATCTACACCTTCAACCAGAAACATTCCATCAGAGTAAGATACACACTCTATTTCTTTAGGCATGGGGCATGGGGCATAAGCCCAATCATTTTGTTTCAGAGAAAGGGCACTGCTTCCTTGTCCAATGGTCAAACTGTCCTCTTGTGAACTGCCCACTGAAGGTCAGCACTTTAGAGAGTACATGTCATTTCCACCTGCTGGGATTGCCTGGACTGGGACTGAATCCTCCATCTCCCAGTTTTGACAGGTGAATGCAACACTTGAGCCGATCTCCAATCCTACCAGCCATTTCCTGTCAAATGTCCGAGCAGTAGTTGAAGGTAATAGCCTAGTTTATGCTGGAGGACTGTTTGGCAATCAGGTCAGTCACTCCCAGTGGAGGGGCTGCTCCCACTCCAACCTGGCAACATGCTGCAATCCCATTAAATTATTCAGTCCAACTTACATTTAATGAGGTTAAAATTATTATAGAAAATAAATTTTCAACAGGAGAGTTGTGGATGTAAGACCTGGTGCTAGATTTATCGGCATTCAAGTGCAGTTCCCTGTAGCATCATTCCAGTCTGATTGCTGATTGATATGAAGGTACAGTTCTATGACCTGGGTCCCCATCTCAGTACTGAATCATTTCCTTCCTTCAGAACTTTACCAAATGGGCTTCCTCTGTTTACACTCTGTCCACACCAACCCTCTGAAGAGCAACCCCCCCAGACGCATTCACCTACATTTATTCCTGACTAATGCACCTAACACTAAGGGCAATTTAGCATGGCCAACCCACCTAATCTGCACATCTTTGGACTGTGGGAGGAAACCGGAGCACCCGGAGGAAACCCACACAGACATGGGGAGAATATGCAAACTCCACACAGACAGTTGCCCGAGACAGGAATTGAACCCGGGTCCCTTGCGCTGTGAGGCAGCAGTGCTAACCACTGAGCCACCATTGGCTTACATTGATCCTACATCCACATATAGACTGGGAATCAGTGATCAACAATGCTGATGACTGCACAATGTTTAACATGGCAAATGACTTCTTGAGTACTGAAGCCGAGAACTGGCAATTAGCAATTGTGTTGCACAAGAGTCAGACATTGAACATCTCCAACAAGAGAGAACCTACAATTGGCCTTGGACACTCAATTGCATTGCCAACACTGAATCGCCACTCTCCACATCTTTGGAGTTACCACTGACAAGGAGCTGAACTGAACCCCTCCAAATAAAAACTGTGGTTATAAGAGTAAATCAGAGGCTGAGAATCCTGTTGCAAATAATTCACCCCCTGATTCCTTAAAGCCTGTCCACCATCTCTAATGCTCAAGTCAGATGCATAACAAAAATCACCAAGGTTCTTTAAGCTGGACTCTCCAAACATAAGATGTCTCCCACCTAGAGGTTTAAATGGCAGCAGATACATGGTAATACCACCATCTTCAAGTTTCCCTCCAAGTCACTCACCACCCTGACTTGGAAATACATCAACTATTCCTTCAGTGTTGTTGGGTCAAAATCCTGGAACTCCTTCCCTAACAGCATTGTGGGTGTTTCTACAGCACACGTGGACAGCAACAGTTCAAGAAGGCAACTTACCACCACCTTCTCAAGGGCAACTAGGGACAGGCAATAAATTCTAGTTAGTGGCACCCATATCCAAAGAATGAATTCTTAAAAATCACTTTTAATGCAAAACAAAAACTCAATCTATAATTAATCGATTTAAACCCAATAAGCGCAAGCCTCTTTGAAGATTAATTTGCAATTAATCAATAATCTTGTGGAAACGACCAATCCTTTGTTTGAAGAAGCAGAATGCAGTCGACAGATCTGGCATATGTCTGATAACTGAGTTAGACTGTTCTCCTGGCATCTGATCTACCGCAAAGTTGGCCTAGTTACTAATACTGATCCCACCGTTGCTATGGTGTTCCTCAGCTGCGTAAATAGAGATCCATGCAATAGCAGAAAAGTATCATTAACAGGCACATCACTGAGACCAGTTTGTTTCCTAAACCTGCTTGTTATTATGGAGTAGGCAAGTTTGTAAGATAACGCTTAGATCAAAATCCTATGGAAACATGGCTGCCTTACTGGCGGTTTCTAAAATTCTCTCCCCTCTTATTAAAAGGCCACTCTGATTTCCTCATCACTCCACCACAGCATAGATCATACGGAGCAAGAACATACTAACAGGGTCAGTCCTGCACCTTGTACCCAGAAGTATTAGAATCTCACTTTCTTCTCTTTTTTCATGGGACTCAGGAATTGCTGGCAAATTTGTTGCCCATTCCTAATTGACTTTGACCTGAGTGGCTTGCATGACCATTTCAGAGGGCAGTTAAGAATCAACCACATTGTCTGGAGTCACACATTGACTGGAGTCACACATTGACCAGACCAGGTAAGAATGGCAGATTCATTCCCCAAGGGATACAAGGAAACTAGATATTTCTTTATGAGGTTTGATGATATATTTATGATCATCATTACTGAGATGATGTTTCAATTTTTGATTTATTAATGGCGTTTATATTGCAACAGCTGTCATCTTATTTTTCTGATCATGCTTGGGCCTACTATCTAAAGAAGGATGTGCTGACTTTAGACAGGGTCTGGAGGAGGTTTACAAGAATGAACCTGGAGTGAAGAGCTTGTCTTGTGAGGAGCATTTGAGAATTCTGAGTTTGTACTCGATGGAATTTAGAAGGATGAGGGGGAATTGATTGAAACGTACAGAGAGGCCTAGATACTATGAACATGGTGAAGTTGTTTCCACATGTAGGAGAGACTAGGACCTGAGGGCACACCCTCAGAGAGAAGGGATGACCCTTTAGAACTGAGATGAAGAGGAGTTTCTTCATACAGAGGGTGGTGACTCTGTGCAGCTCATTGCCACAGAGGATTGTGGAGGCCAAGTCATTGAGTATATTTAAGACAGTGATAGATTCTTGATTAGTAAGTGGGTCAAGAGTTACAGGGAGAAGGGAGGAGAATAGGTTGTGAAATAGGTTGAGAAACATATCAGACTCGAGAGCAGACTCGATGTGCTTAATTGGCCTATTTCTTCTCTTACATCTTATGGTCCTCTGCTACTTTGTCTTATGCTCTTATAATAAAGGGTTTGTGGAAAAGCCAGAAAAGTGGAGTTGAGAATTATCATATCTCCCATAATCTCAATTGAATGGCAGAGCAGACTCGATGGGCTGAATGGCCCACTGTGTTCCTAATCTTATGGTCTTATAATTCAAACCCATATCACCATACATAGCCTGGACCTCTAAAGTTTAGTAACGTTACTGCAATGTCACCTACTCAAAGAAAAGTTACAGTAGTATGGGTTAGAGTTCATGAACATCAAGACATTAGAACAACGGAGCAAAAAGATTAGATTCCCTACAGTGTGGAAACAGGCCCTTCGACCCAACAAGTCCACACCAACCCTCTGAAGAGTAACCCACACAGTCCCATTTCCCTATCTTATATTTACCCCTCACTAACACAATGGACAATTTAGCATGGTCAATTCACCATGCCTGCTCATCTTTAGATTGTGGGAGGAAACCAGAGCACCCAGAGGAAACCCATGCAGCCACAGGGAGAACGTCCAAACTGCACACTGACTGTCACCTGAAGTGAGACTTGAACCCAGGTCCCAGGCGCTGATGAGGCAGCAATGCTAACCACTGAACCACCATGCCAACCCAAGATGTACAAGCATGAAGCTTAGGTTGATAGAGATAGGTGCATAGATACGTAGTGACGGAGTAACACTGAGACATAGCAACACAGGGACACCAAAACAACGATATGTGAACATAGGGAAAAAGGAACATACAAACAAACATCAACTCTCAAACTTGAAAACCCAAAGAAATACAAGTCAAGGTCATGTAACTATCTTCAGAAATGAGCTTTTAGTTAGTTTAGTGATGGTGAACGTTGGGGTCTATTCTCTGTCGACTGCAGAAGGAAATTGAAAGACTTGCATTTGTAGAGTATTTTTCCCACTCTCAAAGCATTACATAGTGAGCAGGAAATGCGTAGTAGATGAAGTATATTGTGGAAAAATATGAGATCATCCACTTTGGTGACAAAAATCATCTGAATGGTAACAGATTGGGAATGAGTGGAGTGAAGTGAGACCTGGGTATCCTCTTACACCAGTTACTGAAGCTGAGGTACAGCAAGCAATGAAGAACACAAATGGTAAGTTGGCCTTCACAGAGAGAGCATTTGAGTAGTGAAGCTGGGAAACCATGCTGCAATTGCAACCTCACCATCAAGCCAGCGGATAGAACATAGAACATAGAACATAGAACAATACAGCCCACGATGTTGTGCCGAACATTTGTCCTAGCTTAAGCACCCATCCATGTACCTATCCAATTGCCGCTTAAAGGTCGCCAATGATTCTGACTCTGCCACTCCCACAGGCAGCACATTCCATGCCCCCACCACTCTCTGGGTAAAGAACCTACCCCTGACATCCCCCTATACCTTCCACCCTTCACCTTAAATTTATTAAATAAATTCCTGAAGAAGGGCTTATGCCCGAAACGTCGATTCTCCTGTTCCTTGGATGCTGCCTGACCTGCTGCGCTTTTCCAGCAACACATTTTCAGCTCTGATCTCCAGCATCTGCAGTCCTCACTTTCTCCTCTTAAATTTATGTCCCCTTGTAACACTCTGTTGTACCCGGGGAAAAAGTTTCTGACTGTCTACTCTATCTATTCCTCTGATCATCTTATAAACCACTATCAAGTCACCCCTCATCCTTCGCCGTTCCAATGAGAAAAGGCCTAGCACTCACAACCTATCCTCATACGACCTATTCTCCATTCCAGGCAACATCCTGGTAAATCTTCTCTGCACCCTCTCCAAAGCTTCCACATCTTTCCAAAAGTGAGGTGACCAGAACTGCATACAGTACTCCAAATGTGGCCTAACCAAGGTCCTGTACAGCTGCAACATCACTTCACGACTCTTGAATTCAATCCCTCTGCTAATGAACGCTAATACACCATAGGCCTTCTTACAAGCTCTATCCACCTGAGTGGCAACTTTCAAAGATCTATGAACATAGACCCCAAGATCCCTCTGCTCCTCCACCTTACTAAGAACCCTACCGTTAACCCTGTATTCTGCATTCTTATTTGTCCTTCCAAAATGGACAACCTCACACTTGACAGGGTTGAACTCCATCTGCCACTCCTCAGCCCAGCTCTGCATCATATCTAAGTCCCTTTGCAGCCGACAACAGCCCTCCTCACTATCCACAACTCCACCAACCTTCGTATCATCTGCAAATTTACTGACCCCCTTCGACTCCCTCTTCGAAGTCATTAATAAAAATTACGAACAGCAGAGGACCCAGAACGGATCCCTGCGGAACTCCACTTGTAACTGGGCTCCAGGCTGAATATTTACCATCGACCACCACTCTCTGACTTCGACCGATTAGCCAGTTTTCTATCCAACTGGCCAAATTTCCCTCTATCCCATGCCTCCTGAATTTTCCGCATAAGCCTTTCATGGGGAACCTTATCAAATGCCTTACGAAAATCTATGTACACTACATCCACTGCTCTATCCTCATCCACATGTTTGGTCACCTCCTCAAAGAATTCAATAAGACTTGTAAGGCAAGACCTACCCTTCACAAATCCGTGCTGGCTGTCCCTAATCAAGCACTTGATTAATCCTATCCCTCAGTACCCTTTCCATTACTTTGCCTACCACTGAAGTAAGACTAACTGGCCTGTAATTCCCAGGGTTAGCCCTATTCCTTTTTTTGAACAGGGGCACAACATTCGCCACTCTCCAGTCCCCTGGCACCACCCCCGTTGACAGTGAAGACGAAAAGATCATTGCCAACGGTTCTGCAATTTCCTCTCTTGCTTCCCACATAATCCTAGGATATATCCCATCAGGCCCGAGGGACTTGTCTATCCTCAAGTTGTTCAAAATGTCCAACACATCTTCATTCCTAACAAGTATCTCTTCTAGCTTACCAGTCTGTTTCACACTCTCCTCTTCAACAATACGGTCCCTCTCGTTTGTAAATACTGAAGAAAAGTACTCATTCAAGACCTCTCCTATCTCTTCCGACTCAATACACAGTCTCCCACTACTGTCCTTGATCGGACCTACCCTCGTTCTCGTCATTCTCATGTTTCTCACACACGCATAAAATGCCTTGGGGTTATCCTTGATCCTATCCGCCAAAGATTTTTCATGCCCTCTCTTAGCTCTCCTAATCCCTTTCTTCAGCTCCCTTCTGGCTATCCTGTATCCCTCCAATGCTCTGTCTGAACCTTGTTTCCTCAACCTTATGTAAGCCTCCTTCTTCCTCTTTACAAGACATTCAACTTCCCTCATCAACCAAGGTTCCTTCACACGATCATCTCTTTCCTGCCTGACAGGTACATACATATCAAGGACACATCGTATCTGTTCCTTGAAAAAGTTCCACATTTCCACGACATCCTTCCCTGACAGCCTATGCTCTCAACTTATGCTCCTCAGATCCTGTCTTACAGCATCATATTTACCCTTCCCCCAATTGTAAAACCTACCCTGTTGCACGCACCTATCTCTCTCCATAACCAAGGTGAAAGTCACAGAATTGTGGTCACCTTCACCAAAATGTTCTCCCTCACCTCTATCCAAGGCCCTAAAGGAGCCTTCCACATCCATCAAAGTTTTACTTGCACATCCACTAATATCATTTATTGTATCCATTGCTCCCGATGCAGTCTCCTCTACACTGGGGAGACTGGGCGCCTCCTAGCAGAGCGCTTTAGGGAACATCTCCGGGACACCCGCACCAATCAACCACATCGTCCCGTGGCCCAACATTTCAACTCCCCCTCCCACTCTGCCGAGGACATGGAGGTCCTGGGCCTCCTTCACCGCTGCTCCCTCACCACCAGATGCTTGGAGGAAGAACGCCTCATCTTCCGCCTCGGAACACTTCAACCCCAGGGCATCAATGTGGACTTCAACAGTTTCCTCATTTCCCCTTCCCCCACCTCACCCCAGTTCCAAACTTCCAGCTCAGCACTGTCCCCATGACTTGTCTGGACTTGTCCTACCTGCCTATCTCCTTTTCCACCTATCCACTCCACCCTCTCCTCCCTGACCTATCACCTTCATCCCCTCCCCCATTTACCCATTGTACTCTATGCTACTTTCTCCCCACCCCCACCCTCCTCTAGCTTATCTCTCCACACTTCAGGCTCACTGCCTTTATTCCTGATGAAGGGCTTTTGCCCGAAACGTCGATTCCGCTGCTCCTTGGATGCTGCCTGAACTGCTGTGCTCTTCCAGCACCACTAATCCAGAACCTACCCTGCAATTGTACAGGGCCTTGGTGAGACCAACATCCACTGTACTGTCTGCAGTTTTAGTCTCCTCATCTGAGAAAGGATGTTCTGGCTGTGGAGGGAGTGCAACAACGGTTTTGTAGACTGACTTCTGGGATGGCAGGACTAACACATAAAGAGACTCGATCAATTAGGATCAAATTCATAGGAGTTTGGAAGAATGGTGGGGTGGGAGGGGTGCAGTCATATAGAAACTAAAATTCTAACAGAACTCGACAGGGTAAACACAGGAAGAATGTTCCCAATGACTGGGGAGTCCAGAACCAGGGGTCAAATCGAAAGATACAGGGCGGAATGCCATCGAAGATCGAGAAATGTCTTCACCCAGACACTGGCGGGCCTATGGAATTCTTCGCCTCAGAAAGAGGTTGAGGCCAAAATATTGGAAGTCTTCAAGAAGGAGTTAGATGTCATTTTTAGGACTAAAGGTTTGAAAGGGTATGAGGAGAAAGGGTTGTATCAGCAGCTATGATCATATTGAATGGTGGTGCAGGCTTGAGGGCTGAACGGCATACTCCTGCTCCTATTTTCTATGTTTCAATTCTTAAATAGTCAAGAAAGTACTTTTTGAAGTGGGTCACTGCTGCAATGTAGGAAACATAGCAATTGGTGCATACTAAGTGGGTTCAACAGAAAGATATTTTGCCTCAGTGATGCTAGCTGAGGGATAAATATAGACTGTGGATGCCAGAGAGAAAGCCTCGCCAATTGTCAAAATACTGCCATGGGATTTCACATCCACCTGAGGGAGCAGGTGGCACCTCAGTTTAATCTCTCACTCAAAAGAAAGCACCTCTAACAATATTATGCTGGATATGTCAGTAACATGCACTTCACTCTTAGGAACATCGAGGCAGAGAAACAGGCAAATAATGATGAAGAATCGAGCTTTTAAGCTCAAAGGAATGTGAAATAAGTTTGAAATAACTTTAACTCATGAAGTTCTAACTTTGAAGTGAAAGAGTGTTTTCCAATGAATGGTGAGATGTGAACACTTGCTGAGTCTCAGTCCAGGCCCTTCAATCTGATGTAGGCAGGTCCAAATACAGGCCAGCTGATGCCAAGCCCTCAGTGTGCAGGTAATTCTGTGGAATAACATGCACTTTCCATCATTTACTCGAGGGATTTGATACCTGTTCATAAATGCATAAATGAGATCATGCACAATACAGTTTGAACTCAAGGTGCCAGGTTTAGAAAATTGAGAAGATAAGCTTCAGAGCTGGGCTGAGAGGTGGCAAATGGAGTTTAATGCAGACAAGTGTGAGGTGATTCACTTTGGTCGGAGTAACTGGAATGCAAAGTACTGGGCTAATGGTAAGATTCTTGGTAGTGAAGATGAGCAGAGAGATCTCGGTGTCCAGGTACACAGATCCTTGAAAGTTGCCACCCAGGTTGACAGGGTTGTTAAGAAGGCATACAGTATTTTAGCTTTTATTAATAGAGGGATTGTGTTCCGGAACCATGAGGTTATGCTACAGCTGTACAAGACTCTGGTGCGGCTGCACTTGGAGTATTGTGTTCAGTTCTGGTCACCGCATTATAAGAAGGATGTGGAAGCTTTGGAAAGGATGCTGAGGAGATTTGCTAGGATGTTAGCTGGTATGGAGGGAAGGTCTTACGAGGAAAGGCTAAGAGACTTGAGGCTGTTTTTGTTAGAAAGAAGAAGATTGAGAGGTGACTTAATAGAGACATATAAGATAATCAGAGGGTTAGATAGGGTGGACAGGGATAGCCTTTTTCCAAGTATGGTGACGGTGAGCACGAGGGGGCATAGCTTTAAATTGAGGGGTGATAGATATAGGACAGATGTCAGAGGTAGTTTCTTTACTCAGAGAGTAGTAAGGGTATGGAATGCTTTGCCTGCAATGGTAGTAGATTGTCCAACTTTAAGTACATTTAAGTCATCATTGGACAAGCATATGGACAAACACGGAATAGCGTAGGTTAGATGGGCTTCAGATTGGTATGACAGGTCGGTGCAACCTTGAGGGCCGAAGGGCCTGTACTGCGCTGTAATGTTCTATGTTCTAAGTTCTATATCAGTTCCTAGTTTGGACAGTTAGCTTAACATCTCTTATTGAGAAAATGTTCAAATCCATTATGTAATAGCAGAGTATTCAGAGTGATATGATCATGCAGAGTCAGCACGGTTTCATGATGAGGAAATCATACTTGATATATTCACTAGAATACTTTGAGGAAGTAATAAGCTGGATAAAGAAAGGGGAAGCAATGGATGTGATATATCTGGATTTTCGGAAGTTATCTGACAAGGTACCATACATGAATTATTAGAAGAGCTCATTGTGTTCGGCATAATATATTTGTATGGGTAATGGATTGTATTACTAATAAAAGACAGAGAATTGGGATAAATTGGGACATTTTCTCAGAATGAAAATGTGTTTCTGGAAAAGCACAGCAGGTCAGGCAGCATCCAAGGAGCAGGAGAATCGACGTTTCGGGCATAAACCCTTCTTCAGGCTTATGCCCGAAATGTCGATTCTCCTGCTCCTTGGATGCTGCCTGACCTGCTGTGCTTTTCCAGAAACACATTTTCAGCTCTGATCTCCAGCATCTGCAGTCCTCACTTTCTTCTCGAACATTTTCTCAGAATGCCAACTTGTAACCAGTAGACTGCCACAGAGATCAATGCTGGAGCCACAATTATTTACAATATTTATTAATAACTTGGATGAGGAAAATGAATTTACTATCATTAAGTTTGGGGGATGAGACCAAAATAGGTACGAAGACAACTGGTGAGATGAGTGTGCAGAGAGGTATGATAAGGTTACGTGATGGGGAAATGAGTTGGCAGATGGAATATAATGTGGGGAAGTGTGAGATCATACAGTTTGGCAGCTAAATATTCTTTAAATGGAGAAATACTGCAGGAAGCTAAAGAACAGATGGATTGGAAATTCTCATCCATGAATTACAAAATGCTAGCATCCAAGTTCAATGGGTAAAAGGGATGGCAAGACAGTTGACCTTTATTTCAAAGAGCAATTAGTATAAAAATAAGGAGGGTTTGCTAAAATCACACAAGGCACTAGTCCAACCATACCTAGAATACTCTGATTCGGAGTTGCCGGTGTTGGACTGGGGTGTACAAAGTTAAAAATCACACAACACCAGGTTATAGTCCAACAGGTTTCCAATTAAACCTGTTGGACTATAACCTGGTGTTGTGTGATTTTTAACTTAGAATACTCTGAGCAGTTTTGGCCCCTTATCTAAGGAAAACTATGCTGGTGTTGAAGGCAGCCCAGGGAAGGTTCACCATGCTGATACTCATCATGGAGGGACTGTCTTATGAAGCAAGGTTGAGTAGGTTGGGTCTGTACTCATTGGAGATCAGAAGAATGAGAGGTGACATTATTGAAGCATGTAAAATTCTTGACATGATTGATGTGGAAAGATTGATTCCCCTTGTGGGAGAGTTTAAGACCAAAGGGCATAATCTCAGAATAAGTGCTTGTACATTTAAGGGAAAAATGAGAAGAATTTTTTTTCTCTGAAAGGGTGATCAGTCTGAAGAATTCTTTATTACAGGGGGGCTGTTGAGGATGGGTCATTGAGATTATGCAATGCTGAGGTCGATGGATTTTCAATCAGTAAGGGAATTGAGGGTTAAGAGGAAAAGGCAGAAAATGAGACTCAAGAATTATAGATCAGCCATGATCACACTGAATGGTGGAGCAGACTCAATGGGCTGAATGGCTTACCTCTGCTCCTATATTGTATAGTCTCATGCTCCCAATGTCTCAATTCTAAAATTCCAGTCCTCTTATTTAAATCACTGTATAGACTCACCTCCTATCTTACGATCTCTGTCACCTTCTCCATCCCTAGAACTCTCTGAGATCCTTGCATGGTGTTCTGCCTCGTTTCCGATCCCTACATCCTTTGCCCCATTATTTCAGTGGCTGCATCTGAAGTTCTAGAGATCCCCTGTAAAGCCTTCCACCTCTCACGATGGGTTCATTCTTGAATTTACTTTCTCATTATGGTACATTTGCTGGCTTCTTTCAATGTCAGCACAGTCAATGTTTGGGACAGAAATGTAATACTGGAAAAGCGCAGCAGGTCAGGCAGCATCCAAGGACCAGAAGAATCGACGTTTCGGGCATAAGCCCTTCTTCAGGAGGGCTTATGCCCGAAACGTCGATTCTCCTGTTCCTTGGATGCTGCCTGACCTGCTGCGCTTTTCCAGCAACCCATTTTCAGCTCTGATCTCCAGCATCTGCAGTCCTCACTTTCTCCACAGAAATGTAATCCTCTATTAATGTGCCTCCTGACGTACCGTGGCCATAAGACACTCACTCCAGGCATCCATCTTCCAGGCAGTTCAATAAGGATACAGTTCAAGCAAGATTATTGCCCTGTGAGCCCAAAACATGGTGTCAGATTGGAACTGTGACTGTTGTAGAACTGTGTGGAAGCACAGGTACTGAAAGAGGAACATGGTTCAGAGCTGCTGGTAAAAATCTCAAGAAGCAAAAGCAAAGGACCAAAGAAGCACATTGCAGCTGGGTAAAGCACAATCACTGCAAAATTTACTCTCTCAGTGCCAGTCAAAATGAGAGGTGATATGAAAAGTTACTGGCAGTTTAAGTTTCACAATAGCAACACTTTCAAAATTATATCAGATTTAAAGAAGGAATCATCATGATTACATTTTATGCACTTTTATCACGATTAAAGAGAGATTGTTTTAAGGTTTATTCCACCCTAAATCTCTGTAAAGAACAGAAAAAGAAACATATTGCAGAAAGCCTTGAAGGTGCACATTAAGCCGAAAGTGAATGAGACTTATGAATAGGACAGATTCAATATAGGGGCTGAAAGTGAAGAAATGCTTTAGTACAACTCATAATCCTGTGAATTTTCACAACAAAACAATGATGAAATTAAGGATTGAATTTGACAACAGAGATCCTGCATTATGAGGATGGCTACTCAGAGAGGAGAAACTTATTGTCAGGAAAGTGGGTAACATGTGCAGAGGCACTAAGGTTTCAACTAGAATATATTCATAAAATAGAACAGACTAGTCCTTGCATTGGACTGATAGATACTGCTGATTCAAGGGGCAGCAGGAAAGGATGCAAATACTCAAGAGGGTCCACGCGAAGGGAAACAATGTCTGAACAGTGTGAGGAAAACAATATCTTCATTGCAAGTATCTACTTGTTTTGCATGCAAGTTTTTGGCTAGAGGCAAACACAAAAGAGCAAGTACAGATGTCCACTAAATAGATATCAGCCAAAGATTTGGATGAATCCATACAGCAGTTGATTCAGTCAGGTAAAGAGAAGGAGAATGGTTTGGAATGATGATTGCAGAAGGAAAACATCAGGCCAGCATAAAGAATCAGGTAGATACTGAGTGCCATACAACATCATGACCTTCATAGAACTGTGTCAAGAGGCTCCATAAGATAATTAGACCACAGGAAGTAAAACAGGAATAGGCCAGAGGCTGCTGCAACATTCAATAGAATCATGGCTGTTTTGACACACCTTGCATCACCTTTCCTGCCCTTTTCCCATGACCCTTGATAACCCTATTGATCAAGAATCTATCTTCAGCATTAAATATACGTTAAGGGCTCTGCCCCCACAAGTCTCTCTGTGGCAAGGAGTTCCAAAGACTCTCACCTTCTGAGAGAAGAAATACCTCCTCATCCAAGTATTGAGTACAGGAGTTGGAAGGTCATGTTGCGGCTGTACAGGACATTGGTTAGGCCACTTTTGGAATACTGCATGCAATTCTGGCCTCCTTCCTATCGGAAAGATGTTGTGAAACTTGAAAGGGTTCAGAAAAATTTTACAAGGATGTTGCCAGGGTTGGAGAATTTGAGTTATAGAGAGAGGTTGAATAGGCTGGGACTGTTTTCCCTGGAGCGTTGGAGGCTGAGGGGTTCCTTGATAGAAGTTTATAAATCATGGCGGGCATAATTAGGATAAATAGACAAAGTCTTTTCCCTGCAGTGGGGGAGTCCAGAACTAGAGGGCATAGGTTTAGGGTTAGAAGGGAAAGATATAAAAGGGACCTACGGGGCAACATTTTTGCACAGAGGTTGGTGCGTGTATGAATGAGCTGCCAGCGAAAGTGGTGGAGGCTGTTACAGCATTTAAAATGCATCTGGTTGGGTACATGATTATGATTTTGAGGGATATGAGCCAAGTGCTGGCAAATGGGACTAGATTAGGTTAAGATATCTGGTGAGCATGGACGAGTTAGATCGAATGGTCTGTTTCCATGCTGTACATCTCTCTGACTCTATGACTCTATAAATCTTAAATTGGTGTCCCTTCATTCATACACTCTGCCTTCTGGGCATAGACTATTCAATTAGGGGAAACCTCCTCTCAGCATTTACTCTAAAGGATCCTACATGTTTCAATGAGATCACCTCTCATTCTACCAAATTCCAGTGGATAGAGTCCCAATCTGTTTTGCCTTTGGTCAGAAGACCAGCATTCCATACCAGGGATTATCCTAGTGAACCCTCTCAAAACTGCCTCCAATGACATGACATCTTTCCTTAAATAAGGGAACCAAACTGCTCACAGTACTCCAGACATGATCTCACCAGCACCTTGTACTGTATTTAGAGTCATAGAGTCATAGAGATGTACAGCATGGAAACAGACCTTTCGGTCCAACCCGTCCATGCCAACCAGATATCCCAACCTAATCTAGCCCCACCTGCCAGCATCTGGCCCATATCCCTCCAAACCTTCCTATTCATATACCCATCCAAATACCTCTTAAATGTTGCAATTGTACCAGGGCTCCACAACTTCCGCTGGCAATTCATTCCATATACACACCACTCTCGCGTGAAAAAGTTGCTCCTTAGGTCTCTTTTATATCTTTCCCCTCTCACCCTAACCAAATGCCCTCTAGTTCTGGATTCTCCCACTGCAGGGAAAAAACTTTATCTATTTACCCTATCCATGATTTTATAAACCTCTATAAGGTCACCCCTCAGCCTCCGACGCTCCAGGGAAAACAGCCCCAGCCTATTCAGCCTCTCCCTGTAGCTCAAACTCTCCAACCCTGGCAACATCCTTGTAAATCTTTTCTGAACCCTTTCAAGTTTCACAACCTCCTTCCGATAGGAAGGAGACCAGAATTGCAAGCAATATTCCAACAGTGGCCTAACCAATGTCCTGTACACTCTCAACATGGCTCAAAATGGTGTTGTGAAAATAATCCCCTCAAAAGTAGAATAGAGTCTAGTTGATGGAACCATTCTCATGCCAAGAGGACAAATTACACATATCCTTTACTACTCAAAGCATAAAGGGCATTGTTATAAACACCACCAAATCCAAATTCCCCTCCAAATTTCACATCATCTCACTTAGCGTTCCTTCACTGTTCCTGGGACAAAACAAAGGAATTTTCTTCCTAACAGCACTATGGGTGTTCCTACATGATATGGACTGGAGTAGTTCAAGATGCTGATACAACACTAAATTCTCCAAGGGCAGATAGGGTTCATAAGTTCATAAGATATTGGAGCAGAATTTGACCATTTGGCCCACCGAGTCTGCCTCACCAGCTGATATGCTCCTCACCCCATTTTCCTGTCCTCACCCCATTTCGCTTCAACCCATTGTGAAATAAACTCTGATACTGCTTGCGACGTGCATATCCTGGGGAAAAGGTTAAAAAAATGTAAAATACAGAGGAATTCTGATTGATCCAAAAGGGTTGAGTAAAATATAAAAGAAAATCTCTGGAGAATTTTAATTGATGCGACAGGGTTTCATTTAAGTGATGAGGAATTGAAAGACTATGGGAAATTATCAGGATGGATGACATTATTGAGCCTCATCTGACTGAGCCCAAGTTTGAGAAATACCAGACACAATGCTAATTATCAAAACTCCCAGTTTTGATCTTTCTGGTTGATAAGATTATCACCCCTTGTCGCTGAGATAAATCTATAAGTGGACAGATTGTACATGGCTTGTGGGAGAAGTTGTACAGCCATTTCATTCTTTACATTTTGTTGTTAGAGCGTGTGAATGTACTGTGGAAATAATGTTAAATTGAGCCTTTTCTCCTCCCCTCCGATAAAATGCCCAAGATTACATGGCACTATCCTGAGAAGGGCAGAGAAATTTATCCCAAAAGCCTGACAAATGTTTACTCCCTGGCCAATAACACTAAAGCAGTTGGCCCAGCTGTTATCAGATTACCTTTGTGGGATCTTGCTATGTAGAAATTGTGGCCGATTTTCCTGCATCGTGATATTGACTCCACTTCAAAATGTCTTCATTGGCTGAGCAGTTTGGAGGCTCCTGCGATTGCGAACAGTGCTTTAGAAATGCACAGCCTTTCTTTTGTTAAATATAAGTTAGGAACCTTGATTATCCAAAGGACACGGGCAGGGATTATTTTGTTTGGTTAATCGAGTTCCGGATAATCGAATGCTGGATAACACAGCTTAGCCAAGCATCAGGACCTTGTGATCTTGCCGGATTATCCGATATTCGGATCATTGAATGCCAGATAATCTAGGTTCCTCTCTGTAAAGACTACTCAGTCCTTTGGCTTTGTTTTCCCATTCAATTTGCTAATTTGTGCCTCAAATCCATTTGCCGAGCTATCCCCTGTTTATATTAATAGAATCCTGGGGAATCATAGAATTCCTACAGTGTGGAAGCAGGCCATTTGGCTCATTGAGTCCATACCAACCTTTCCTACCCTATCCCTCAAACCCTACGTTTCCAATTGCTCACCCTGTAACCCTACACATCCCTTGGGCAATTTAGCATGGGCAATCGCCTAACCTGCACATCTTTGGGCTGTGGGAGGAAACCAGAGCACCTGGAAGAAGCTAGGAGAAAGTGAGGACTGCAGATGCTGGAGATCAGAGTCAAGAGTGAGGTGCTGGAAAAGCAGCAGGTCAGGCAGCATCGGAGGAGAAGGAGAGTCGAAGTTTTGGGCATAAGCCCTTCATCAGGAAGACTTTCCTGATGAAGGTCTTATGCCTGAAACGTCGATTCTCCTGCTCCTCGGATGCTGCCTGAATTGTTGTGCTTTCCCAGCACCACTCTCTCGATACCTGGAGGAAGCCCACACAGACACAGGGAGAATATGCAAACTCAGTCACGTGAGGCTAGAATTGAACTTGGGTCCCTGGTACTGTGACAAGCAGTGCCACTGAGCCACCATGCCACCAAGATGGATCTCTTAGTCTCTGTGTAGCAAGTTCCCACTTTTCTGCAGAATTCACATTCTTTAGGGAGGAGAAATTTAGATCTCCATTACTCCTTGTGTATCAACTGCTTTACACGTGAATGACCAAAATCAAAGCGTCAAATGATGTCCCCTGTTCTTGGATTCCCCCACAGTGGAAAAGGGTTTTCTGCACTGAGCCGATCAAATTCTTTTAAAATTGTAAACACCTCGATCAGATCATCTGGATGGGTACATCACCAGGAAGGGAATAGGGGTCAAATACTACCAAACAGGACTGGATCTGTTTAGAATATCTGGTCAGCATGGACAAGTTGGACTGAAGAGACTGTTCCCACATTGCATAATTCTATGACTCTTATGACTATCTATAAGAGAGATGAAATTGTTACTTTTGACTCATTGGATATTTTACCTTCTGTTTAGTATTCCAATAAGCTGCCTTATCCATTCTGCATCCATCTCTCAATTTCCGATGTTGGCTTTATCTGAGCCACAATAAGAGTTTGCATTTACCTAGCACCTGTACCATAGCAAAACATCCCACATACCTTCACAGCATTACTTATCTAGCAAACTTTGACATGGAACTGGAGTATAAGGTGGTGGTTCTGAAAGGGTTTATGTTGGTGGCTGTTTTAACCTTCACCCAGTCTGATAATAGATTAGATTCCCTACAGTGTGGAAACAGGCCCTTCGGCCCAATAAGTCTACACCAACCCTCCAAAGAGCAACCCACCCAGACCCACTTCCCTCTGACTAATGCGCCAAACACTATGGGGAATTTAGTATGGCCAATCCACCTGATCTGCATATCTTTGGATTGTGGGAGGAAACTGGAGCACCCGGAGGAAACCCACACAGACACGGGGAGAATGTGCAAACCCCACACAGACAGTTGCCCGAGGCTGGAATTGAACCTGGGTCCCTGGTGCCGTGAGACCACCGTGCCACCCCTAATGGATGGGGGAAACCAAGAGCTCTGGATCTCAAAGGGGAACAATATGGCAACTCCATCTTCCAACAGCCAGCATGTCTAACTAGTTAATATAACTTGTACCTAGTTGCTATCATGTCATATACCACATCTCGATAGGACAAGAGCCTTTGTTAAGACTCTCTGGTGGTTACTCCTGCATCACGGTAAACTAAGTAGGCTCTTAGATCTAGACAATAATGGCATCAGCCATCTAACCATAAATATAACATGGTAATCAGTGATGGGTGTCTTTGTTTAATATCATAATGTATAATAATGAAAAAAATCCACTGAATCCAAGTGAAGAACTTACCACAAAACTAAGTATTCCTTGCTCTGTTCTATTACCCGTGTAGGATTGAGCAAAAATCCCCATATTCTGAAGTCCTGGACCAAAGACAGCTGGGTTATCCTCTGGGAAACTGCACAGACACAAAGATAGCTGCCTGGAACCACTGTCCAGCCCATTGTCCAAATCACACCTCGACTCTAAAAGAACAATCAACCAGGCCTAACGCTACGCCAGCCCAGACTGAATGGGCATCAGTAGATACCAGACATTCAGCTTTGATCAATATTCATGCAGAGAAGTACTGGACATTCCACTTAATCAGAATATATTTATATTTACTCCAAAATATCAGGAATCCAACTGACCCCGAAAGGGAACACCAGTATCACAATGGCAGATTTGGGGCGAAGACAAGAGACCAGTAATTAGTGTGACTGCAAACCCTGATCTCACTGGAGGGAGCTATCTCTGCAACTATCACTAGGAGAAGGATCCCAGATAGCTTCCGCTCTGAGAACAATCCCCATAGCTATCTCTGGAAGAAGGATCCTGACAGCCATTCTGATATCTACCAACAGAGGTCTGTGCCTTACTGGGAAACCAATGGCAACCGCCCATGACCAACAGACCTGAGAACCAACAACCTCCAAAAACTACTGACCCGACCGACACCACAAGGCCTCAGGCACATCCTGAGGTGAAACCTGGCTCACGAAAACCACCAGAAAGCAAGAAGAACCTAGTACTCACCCGATAAATCCACTAAGTGTCCTACCGCATCAGCAGACCCAACCCAGACTGAAGGCCTGCGCCGTCCAAAGTCTTCATTGAGGCACTGGGTACGACAAACATGGACAGCCAGCTGCACTTCAAAATCATGAATTCTTCCCAGTGTTGAGCTTAATTCCCGAGACCTCAATGCTTCCAACCTAGCTAGCAGGGAGGGGAGGCAGATGGTTACAATGCAGGGAACCTCAAGGGTAGGAAGTCTAATAATAGTTTCTGTGATAAAATCCTGCTGTTTAGTTCTAATAGTGTTTAACCTGTATTCAATTTAATAGTGTATCTAATTACTGTCCTCTGTATAATTGAGTCTATTTCACTGTTTTATTGCATTTGCCTTTTATTTCTTGTATTATACTTACCTTTTTGTCCTTAAATAAATGCAGAGATTATTTGCCTTGAAACACCTGTCTACTGCCTTCTTCATTTCACTTTCCCTAAACAAGTCCAGTGTCAGAACCAGGGATCTGGGGTGTGATTCAAAACACCGAAAAGTCAGCAAATTACCGATTGCAAACCAAACCTTTCACTGTACCTTGGTACATGTGACAATAATAAATCAAATCAAATAAAGAAAGAGGAGCTTATAGCCTTCAGAGTTGAAAATCACATAACACCAGGTTATAGTCCAATGGGTTTGTTTGGAAGCACTAGCTTTCGGAGCACTGCTCTTTCATCAGGTGGTTGTGGAGTATCGTATACTCCACAGCTACCTGATGAAGGAGCAGCGCTGCAAAAGCTAGTGCTTCCAAACAAACCTGTTGGACTCTAACTTGGTGTTGTGTGATGTTTAACTTTGTACATCCAGTCCAACACCGGCATGTCCAAATTATAGCCTTCGGGACTTTAAGAACACTTTACGAGTTACCCACATTGACAGCTAGCAGCTGCAAATCCTTGAACAAACTGTCAACAAGAGTTCATGCAAAGGCCAAGAGAAGAGGAACAACAGCGTAGGCCACAGAGCCTGGACTTCAGGCCTGCTCGGAAGCATAGAGGCAGCAATGAGAGCTCAAACGGAGTTTGAAGAGAAATCAATACCTGGCAGTGAAAGATTCCATCGTGAAGTAGGCGTCTGTCGGAGTATTCCTGGCTAGAGGTTTGGAAGTTGAGTAAGAAACTTTAAATTAACAGTGCAAAACAGGCTGAGAAGGAAGGATGAAAACAAAAAGGAGTACTTACAACTCACAATGATCATTACCACCATAGCAAGGGGACAGTGTAAAGTCTGACAACAATAGAGAAATCAAGGGCCAGAACAGTCCTATGAATGAGGGTGTCAGTGTTGGGAACATCAAGAAGCTGAATTAAAGTGACAAAAGAGACATTTAAAAGAGCAAGAGAGGACTGCAGATGCTGGAGAGTCAGAGTCAAAAAGGATAACACAGCAGGTCAGGCTGCATCCAAAGAGCAGGATTAGAGTGGTGCTGGAGAAGCATTGCAGGTCAGGCAGCATCCAAGGAGTAGGAAGCCTGAAACGTTGATGTTCCTGCTCCTCGGATGCTGCCTGACCTGCTGTGCTTTTCCAGCACCACTCTGATCTAGACTCTGACCTCCAGCATCTGCAGTCCTCCCTTTTGCCTAGCATCCAAAGAGCAGGAGAGTTGACATTCCGGGCATAAGCTCTTCAGAACATTTAAAAGCTAAAGCAGACAGAGCCAAACTGAAGAAGATAGAAGACAGTAGGAGGCAGTAATAAGACCAGGAAATCCATAATTGAAAGTCTAAGTTCAGGCAGAATTTACACAAGCACAGAGTTTTATTTGGAAAATCATGGTAAAGAACAGGCATTGCTTATTAAACCATGAAAGGCAAAATATCATCCGTGAGAAGGTGGAAAACCCCATTTGACCACAAATGTGGGAAAAATCCAGTAAATTGTGCAAATATAGTGCATTATTACTTCACAGCTTTAAAAGCTTCAGAAGAAGGAACAGTAAACTGTACAGCACTGCTATAATTCATGGGTGTAAAAGCTTTAGAGATAAAATAGCATTTCTATTTACAGAACTAAAAGATTTCTCGGGATTATAACTGCATAAAAATAAAAGATTTATTATAAGAGGAATAAATAAACACCTTAGAAAGAAATGGCTTGACACACGAGGAGCATTTGTGGACTCTGGGTCTGTACTCGATGGAGTTTAGAAGAATGTTGTTGGGGGGGGTGGTGGAGGATAGGAGTGGCAAAGTGACTCAGTGGTTAGCACTGCTGCCTCACAGTGCCAAGGACCCAGGTTTGATTCTAACCTCGGGCAACGGTTTGTGTGAAGTTTGCACATTCTCCCTGTGTCTGTGTGGGTTTCCTCTGGGTGCCCCAATTTCCTCCCACATTCCAAAGACGTGCGGGTCAGGTGAATTGGACATGATAAATTGCTCATCATGTCCAAGGGTGTGCAGGACAGGTGGATTAGTTGTTGGAAATGCAAGGTAACAGGAATAGGGCAGGGGGATGGATCTGTGTGGGATGCATTTTGGAGGGTTGGTATGTATGTGATGGGCTGAAAGGCCTGCTTTCATGCTGTAAGGATTCTATGGTAACTCACTGAAATGTACTGAGAGGACTGGAAAGAGTGGACATGGAGAAGATGCTTCTCCTAGTAGGAGAGACTGGGATCTGAGGGCACAGCCTCAGAGTGAAGGGATGACCCTCTCGAACTGAGATGAGGAGGCATTACTTCAGTCAGAGTGCGATAAATCTGTGGAACTCATTGGCACAGAAGGCTGTGGAAGCCAAGTCATTGAGAGTATTTAAGACAGAGACAGATAGTTTCTCAATTAGTAAGGGGGTTAAAAGCTCTGAGGAGGAAACAGGAGAATGGGGTTACAGAATCATAGAGTCATACAGCAAGGAAACAGACCCCTCAGTCCATGCTGACCATAATCCCAAATGAAACTAGTCCCACCTTCCTGTGCTTGGCCCATAACCCTCCAACCACTTCTTATTCATGTACTTAACTAAATGTCTTTTAAATGTTGTAACTGTACCTGCATTCCACCACTTCCTCTGATAGTTCATTCCACACACAAAATCCTCTATGTGTAAACATTTGCCCTTCATGCCTTTTTTAAATCTTTCTCTCCCCACCTTAAAAATATGCCCCCAATCTTGAAATCCTCCACCATAGGAGAAAGACACCATTCACCTTATCAATACCTGACACAGTACTCCAGAAAAGTTGAGAAACGTATCAACCATGATTGAATGGTGGAGCAGACACATTCGGCCAATGGTCTAATTTTACTCTTCCATCCAAGGGTCTTATGGTCTAAATGCCAGATAGCTGTAAGACTTAGTATCAGTGATGGGCTATCCAGAATATAGGATTGGACATCTTGGAGAGAACTTTTTTTTGGTATAGAATTGCTTCAAAGAGCAATATGTCATAGAGCCAACTAGGGAGAAGGCTAGGTTGGATCCAGAAGTGAATAATGAGGCAGGTTTATTAAATGGCCTCAGAGTAAAAGATCCCCTAGGAAGTAGTGATCATAACATGATAGAATTGACTATTCAGTTTGAGAGTGAGAAACTTGAGTTGAAAACAACTGTGTTCAATTTAAATGCAATGAAGTGAGGATGGAGTTTGTTAAAGTGAACTGAGCAGATAGATTAGCAGGAAAGACAAAAAGCAAACAATGATGGACATTTAAGAACATATCCATGATTGTGACCAAAACCACATTCCAGTAAGGAGGGAAGATTCTAAGAGAGGGGCAAACCAACTATGGCTAACTAAGGAAGTTAAAGAGATTGTAAAATTGAAAGAAACATATAAGATGACCAAAGTCATAGCTCTGAAGACTGGGATACATCCAGAACCCAGCAAAGGAGGACTAACAAGGTAGTAAAGAGAGAAAAAATAAATTACAAGGGCAAACTTGCAAGGAGTATAAAAACTGACAGTAAGAGCTTCTTTAAATATGTCAAAAGGAAGAGGTAGGTCAAAGTGAACAGAGGCACCTTAGAAAATGAAAGCAGGGATATGATTATGAGGAACAAAGAAATGGCAGAGAGGTTAAATAGGTGATTTGCATCAGTCATGGAAGATACCTCAAAAATTCCATTAATACTAAAGAATATGGGAGAGTATTGAAATACCATCCCCACAACTAAAGAATTGGCATTAGACAAACTAAAGGGCTAGAGACGACTAAGCCCCTTCCCCTTGATGGCTTACATAATGGATCCTAAAAGAGAGGGCCATAATAGTGGATGTATTAGTTGTATTTTTCTAACAATCATTGGATTCTGGAGAAGTATCAAAGGATTGGAAAACTATTAATGTGATGCCCGTATATGAAAAGGGAGTGAGGCAAAACATGGGGATCTATAGGCAAATTAGCCTAACATCTCTTGTTGAATCAGTATTTGCAACAATTATTATGGAGGTAATGGCAAAACATTTGGAAAATCATAATCTAATGAAGCAGAGTCAGTATAGCTTCATGAAAGGGAAATAATGTCAGACTAATTTATTAAAGATTTTCAAGGACGTCTCAATCCATGTGGATAGGGGTGAGCCAGTAGATGTACTTTATTTGGACTTTCAGAAAGCATTAGGAAGTAACACACAAAAGGATAAGTCGGAAGACAAGGGCCCGCGGTGTTGGAGATAGGAATTTGGCGCAGGTAAAGAATTGGCTAATGGGGAAGAAACAGTGAGTGGGGATAATGGGTTCTTTTTCAGGCTGGTGACCCATGCCAATGGGGTTTCACAGGAATCACTGCTGGGACCACAACGGTTTACAAAATATATTCATGACTTGGAGGAAGGAAGTGAATGCATCATTGCCAAATGTGCAGATATTACAAAAATAGATGGAAACATAGGTTGCGAGAGGAATACAAGCAGTTTACAGAGAGATATTGTTCGGTGAAGTAAGTGGGCAAAAGTTGGCAAATGGAGTGTAATGTGGGAAAATAGAAAGTTGGTCATTTTGGAAGAGAAATTGAAAGAACAGAGTATTAGTTAAATGGAGTAAAACTGCAGAAAACTGCAACACAAAGGGTTTTGGGGGGATTTTTGCATGACACACCAAAAACTAGCACCCAGGGCAGCAGGTAATTAGGAAGGCTAATGGAATGTTGGCCTTTATTTCAAGGAGATTGAAGTTTATGAGTAGGGAAGTCTTACTGTAACTGTACAAGGTGCTGATGAGAGCCTATCTAGAGTACTGTGATCAGTTTTAGTCTCCTTATTGTTTCATTGGAGGCAGCTCACAGAAGGTTCACTGTGAGAATCCCTGGTATGGAGCAATCATATCAGGGTGGCACGGTGGCTGGTGGGCGGCACGGTGGCATGGTGGCACAGTGGTTAGCACTGCTGCCTCAATTCCCGCTTCAGGTGACTCTCTGTGTGGAGTTTGCACATTTTCCCTGTGTCTGCGTGGGTTTCCTCCGGGTGCTCCGGTTTCCTCCCACAATCCAAAACTGTGCAGGTTAGGTGAATTGGCCATGCTAAATTGCCCGTAGTGTTAGGTGAAGGGGTAAATGTAGGAGTATGGGTCTGGGTGGTATACGCTTCGGCGGGTCGGTGTGGACTTGTTGGGCCAAAGGGCCTGTTTCCACACTGTAAGTAATCTAATCTTATGACCATGTTGTGCCCCTACTCATTGGAATTTAGAAAACTGAGAAATTAAATTGTTAAATGACCTAAGGATGTTATAGTCGGACTGTTAATCCAGAGACCCAGGCAATTGCAGACTTTTATAGCACAGAAGGAGGCCATTTGACCTATTGCGTCTGTACAGGCTCCCCAAAAAGTACCCAGCTAGTCCCACTCTTCAGCCCTATCTCCATATCCCTCCAGATTCATCATTTAGACAATAGACAATAGATGCAGGAGTAGGTCATTCAGCCCTTCGAGCCTGCACCACTATTCATTATGATCATGGCTGATCATCCACAATCAGTATCCTGTTCCTGCCTTATCCCCATAATCCTTGATTCCATTATCTTTAAGAGCTCTATCCATCTCTTTCTTGAAAGTATCCAGAGACTTGGCCTCCACAGCCTTCTGGGGCAGAGCATTTCATACACCCACCATTCTCTGGGTGAAGAAGTTTCTCCTCAGCTCTGTTCTAAGTGGCCTACCCCTTATTTTTAAACTGTGTCCTCTGGTTCTGGACTCACCCATCAGCGGAAGCGTGCCTCCTGCCTCCAGAGTGTCCAATCCTTTAATAATTTTATACGTCTCAATCAGATGCCCTCTCATCTAAAAAGTCTCTGGACGGCCTGGTGGCACAATGGTTAGCACTGCTACCTCACCGGGTTCAATTCCCGCCTCAGGCAACTGTCTGTGTGGAGTTTGCACATTGTCCCCATGTCTGTGTGAGCTTGCTCCGGTTTCCTCCCACAGTCCAAAAATGTGCCGGTGAGGTGAATTAGCCATGCTAAATTGGCCGTAGTGTTCGGTGAAGGGGTAAATGTCGGGGAATTGGTCTGGGTGGGTTGCTGTTCGGAGGGTCGGTGTGGACTGGTTGGGCCAAAGGGCCTGTTTCCACGCTGTAAGTATTCTAATATAATCATAAATCCATGCTAACTCTGACCTATCCGGTTACTGCTATCCAAATGAGTCGTAATTTCATCTTTTATAATTGACTCCAGCATCTTTCCCACCGCTGATGTCAGACTAACCGGTCTATAATTCCCTGTTTCTTTCTCCCTCCTTTCTTGAAAAGTGCGACAACATTGGCCACCCTCCAATCCACAGGAACTGATCCTGAATCGATAGAACATTGGAAAATGATTACCAATGCATACCAATGATTACCAATGAAAATGATTCCAAATATATATCCAGCTCTCTTTTGAAACCTCCAATGGAGTCTGCCTCCACCATTCCCCCAGGCAGTGCATTCCGAATCCTAACAACTCTCTGAGTAAAGAAATTTCTCCTCATCTTACTCCTAGCTCTCTTGCTGACAATCTTGAAGCCATGATGCCTAGTTACTGACATTCCAACTCGTGGAAACAGAATATCCTTCTTTACCCTGTCAAAGTTGTTCTTGATTTTGAACACCTCAGTACTATCACCTCTTAATTTTCTCTGCTCCAAAGAGAAGCCCAATTTCTCTAATCCTTCCTTGTATTTAAAATCCCTCATTCCTGGTATCATTCCAGTAAATGTCCTTTGCACTCTCTCCAGGGCATTAACATCCTTCCTTAAATAAAGTGCCTAGAACTGAACACAATACTCCAAATGTGGTCTGATCAATGGTTTGGAGAGGTGTAGCATCCATTCCTTGTTTTTATACTCTAAGCCTCTATTTATAAACCCAAAGGTCCTATAAACCTTCTTATCAACTGTTTCAGCTTGCCTGGCCACCTTCGAAGAATCATGTACTCCCCTCAGAGTTATCCCATTGAGGCCTGCATTGTCTCTCTGCGTTCCTTCTACCAAAATGCAGTACCTCACATTTCTCTGCATTGAAATTCATCTGCCAGGTGACTGCCCGCTTGGCCACTTGTCAATGTCCCTCTGAAGCTGCTCAGCATCATCATCACTGTTCATTATTCTCCCCAGCTTAGTATCAACTGCAAATGTGGAGATTTTGCCCTCAACATCCAATTCCAACTTGTTTACATAAATCAGAAAATGTTCTGGCGACCTGAGTTCAAATCTCACCACGGCAGATGGTGGAATTTGAATTCAATTTAAAAAAATCTGGAATTGAGAATCTAATGATGACCATGCAACTATTGTCAATTGTTGGAAAAACCTATCTGGATCACCAATGTCCTCAATGCACTCCGGTTCCACAGGAATGTGGTTGACTCTTAAGTGTCATCTGGATTGGGTAACAAATATTGCCCTAGCCAGTGATACCATTTCAATGAATAAAAATATGGAGGATTATAAAGGGCCTGTACCCCAGGTTAAATGCTGAGAGTTTGTGCCCTTCATGGGAGAGTCCAGGACCAAAGAGCCTAATCTCAGAATTAAAGGATGCCAATGAATAATGAGGAAGAATTTTTTCTTTCAGAGGGTTGTGAATCTTTGGAAATCCTTGCCATAGAGAGCTGTGGGTGCAAAGTCCTTGTGTATATTTAAAGCTGAGATATGTTCAGAAAAGATTTACAAGGATTTTGCCAGGGTTGGAGGGTTAGCGAGTTTGAGTTATAGGGAGAGGCTGAATAGGCGAGGGCTGTTTTACCTGGAGAGTCAGAGGCTGAGGGGTGAAGTTTATAAAATCATGAGGGGCCTGAATAGGGTAAATAGGCAAGGTCTTTTCCCTGGGGTGGGGGAGTCAAGAACTAGGGGGCATAGCTTTAGGATGAGAGGGGAAAAGTTTATAAGGACCTAAGGGATAACTTTTTCATGCAGAGAGTAGTTTATGTATGGAATGAGCTGCCAGAGGAGACTGGTACCATTACAACATTTAAAAGACACCTGGATGGTTATGTGAATAGGAAGGGTTTAGAGGGATATGGGCCAAGTGCTAGCAAGTGGGACTAGATTAATTTAGGATATCTGGTCAGCATGGACGAGTTGCACTGAAGGGTCTGCTTCTGTGTGATACATCTCTATGATTCTAGGCCTCGATATAGATTCTTGATCAGTCAAGGAATCAAGGGTGACAAGGAAAGGGTAGGGAAGTGAATGTTAGGGCTGTCAGATCCGCTACAATCCTATTGAATGGTGGAACAGGCTCAAAGGGCTGAGTGGCCTACTCCTGTTCTTATTTCTTGAGGTTTTATGGTTTTAAATACTAAATCACAAGCTGAACAAATAAATCCATTTTTGCATTCAATACAACCTGCAGCTGATTACATTACAGATCATCAAAACAAAGAAGGCACAATTCTTTTGAAGATGTTCTACAAGATGTTCACAATTGTTTTAACCTGAAAACAAGTAAAAATATTGAAAAAGCAAGATTTAGCAGAAGAGTCCAGCACGAGAATCTATAGATAATTTATTTAATGATCTCAACAGATTAGTGAAAAACTGCGATAAAAGGGCTTGGAAATCAGAATTCATAAGCGGCGCAACTGTTGGAATTTGATTTTGGTGAAATCCATTGAGATAATTCTGGATGCAGAAGGCAGGATGAATTATGAAAAAATATTCTGAGAGAAGAAGGACATCTCACCAAAGGACAGCAACAGAGTCTATTCAATTTATAAAGTATAAAAATCTTAAAGATGCACATGGCAAGCAAAGAAAAGGTAGGACAGATAGCAAATTCCAAGGGTCAGTGTTTATGCTCCCACAGACACAGTTATAGCTATAGAAGGCTATAGCTATGACCAAAGAAAGTGCCATTTTTACAACTATGGGTCACCTCCACCAGGATGTGCTGAAGTGGTTTCAATGTAGCAAGAAGTCAAATGGCTAAATATGTTCATGCACTGGAAACACAAGCATTAAAAAAGTTTTACAATATATTCCTCAGGGAAATTAGTGATCCAAACAACTTGAGATTGACAGAACCTGCTGATGTCTCATTACGGTTAAGCTTTAAGCAGGGGCTTCTATCACAGTCTTATCAGATTGAATACCAGGGCTTAAGAAGCATTCATTACAGCCCACAGAGATAAAACTGCATATTCCCAATGGCATTACTTTCAAGATTAAAGGTCTGTTACAAAAAACTCTGCAACACAAAAGGTGTCTGATAGTACAGAAATGTCCACGCAATTCATCACCAGGAAACCTCAAACTTGGACAACAATGCGTGTTTGCTCTCAATCTCCTTCACGAGGTTGAAGAGCCCAGGAGCCGAAGTTTCTTTATGAATGGCTACCCTAAATTGTTCACAGAATTAAAGGAATTTAGTAGTGAACAGAATACCATGTTGAAGAAGGATGCTAAGATTTTATGTTAGTACATACCCAAGCAAACTGTCAGAGGTACAATATTTCAAATGAGATGTGAAACCAAGATCCCATCTGACCTGCATATGATTAGATTAGATTACATTATATTACAGTGTGGAAACAGGCCCTTCGGCCCAACATGTCCACACCCACCCGCCGAAGCGCAACCCACACATACCCCTACACTTACCCCTTACCTAACACTACGGGCAATTTATCATGGCCAATTCACCTGACCTACACATCTTTGGACTGTGGGAGGAAACCGGAGCACCCAGAGGAAACCCACGCAGACACGGGGCGAATGTGCAAACTCCACACAGTCAGTCACCTGAGGCGGGAATTGAACCCGGGTCTCTGGCACTGTGAGGCAGCAGTGCTAACCACTGTGCCACTCTGCCGCCCATGGTGATCCCATGGTCACTATTGTGAAGAAGAGGGAAGTTCTTCTTGGTCTTGGACCAACATTTATCCCTCAATAGCATCACAAGGAAACAAGCGATCTGGTCATTATCACATTGCCTTGTGTGGGAGCTTCCTGAGTGGAAGTTGGTGGTAACACTTCCTTCATGACATCAGTAACTACACTTCAACATGTCTTCATTGGCTGTAAAACCCATTGAAAAGAGTGGTGGCAAAAAGAAGAAACTGTACAAATACAAAAAAAAAATCCTTGACTCCCTCAAGTGATCTCATTGGAGTCCTTGATGATTGAAGGACTTGGAAGGGTGGACAGAGAGAAGACATTTCTTCTCCTGAGCACAACATTGAAAATGAAGGAGCAGAATGTTAAAATTAAAGCTGGGCTACAAAACTGTTGAAATCAGGAAACACTTTTTCACATGAAAAGTCAGTGGGAACCTACACACCTGCCCCACATGGTTGTGGATGCCAAATGGATCTTGCGTTACTGGAATTTCTATAAGCACCCAGAGGAAACCCACACAGAGGAAACCTGCACAGAGGAAACCTGCACAGAGGAAACCCACACAGTCATGGGGAAAATGTGCAAACTCCACACAGACAGTGACGCAACGTTGGAATTGAACCCAGATCTGTGGTGCTGTGCAGCAGCAGTACTAACCACTGAGCCATCATGCCACCCACAATGACAAAACCCTTCAGCCTATTGAGTCTGTGCTGACAACTCCCACTTTTCAGCCTTTAGCCTTGAATATTATAATAGTTCAAGTGCTCATCCCAGTATTTTTTAAAGATGAGGACATTGAGAGCTAACTCACAAGCAGCCAATAATAATGGAGGTACCGATTGACCATGATCTAATGGACTTAGCTGATTTGGGATGTTCAATAATCGTGGGCTGCAGTGGAATCACACTGTGGGTAAAAGACCACCCGCCCACTCACAAGTAGTGAGAATATGGTTCAGCCTCACCACTGTGTGTGTGTGTGTGTGTGTATGTGTGTGTGTGTGTGTATGTGTGTGTGTGTGTGGGTGTGTGTGTGTGTGTGTGTGTGTGTGTGTGTGTGTGTGGGTGTGTGTGTGTGTGTGCGTGTGGGTGTGGGTGTGTGTGTGTGTGTGTGTGTGTGTGTGTGGGTGTGTGGGTGTGTGTGCACTCCTGCGCGTGTGTGTGCATGTGCATGTGTGCTCGTGCGTGCGTGTGTGTGTGCGCGTATGCTTGTGCGTGCACGTGTGTGTGCCTCTGTATGTGTGTGCTTATGTGTGTGCATGTGTGAGCATGTGTATGTGTGTTTCTTACAAGGTATTTGGCAAACGTCCCAGGTGGTGAGATGATGAGAATTTGTTTTCACATGGAGATAGTGTGATGTGTAATGAAGTGACTAAAAGGCTAGTGGAAGCAGTTTTGCTCAGCTTTCAAAAGGAAATTGGATAAATTTGTGAAGGGGAGACACTTGCAGCCATTTCAGGGGCTAATTGGAGGTTTCTTTCAAAGAGCAGACACAGACACAATGGGCTGAGTGGCGTCTTTCTGTGCTGCAGGGTTCTATGAGGTTTACTGACTAAAGAATTAATTGAGATGTAGAGAAAAAAACGACAATCATCTGGGAAAGTCTGAGCTAAGCATTTTGCAGTAATGTGAACAGAACCGCTAATTATCTGTGAGAGGTCCTGCGAGCACATTTAGCCTCTTGTTCCACGTTTATTGATGCAACTATTGCAGACTCCTCACCAATTCCCTTCCAGACTTCGTTCTGGATCTACAATGCATCAAATTCGAGCTCAATATGACATCTCCTAAAGGCCTTTCCCAGAAAACCGAAACTGTGGAATCCCACCCCTGCCACAGATTTATCTCTTGATCTGTATAATCTCCTCCAGCCCTGTTGTCCCTTAAGTGGTCAATGCTTCCCAGTTCTGGCCTCTTTTTAATGGCTGTACTACCATCACCACCAGGCCCTAACCTCTCAAATTCCCACTGTGCATTCTGTCTCGCTTTCATCCTTTAAGTCAGTCCTAAAAAGCTACTTTTTTGTCAAGTCTCAAACTGCACAAAAACAAAAAGGGGCACTTGCGTTCTGCCAGACCATAGGTAGAGATCAATTTTGCAAGCATGCATAATGCCTCTTCCTTTGCCTCAACATCTAGGTGTCTCAGTGATTAGCACTGCAGCCTCACAGAGCCAGGTACCCTGGTTTGATTCCAGTCTCAGGTGACCACGTATGTGGAGTTTGCACATTCTCCCCGCGTCTGTGTGGGTTTCCTCCCACAGTCCAACGATATGCAGGTTAGGTGAATTGGCCAGGCTACATTGCCCACAGCGTCCAGGGATGTGCAGGCTAGGTGGGTTAACCATGGTAAATTCAGGTGTAGGGAATGGGTGGGACGCTGGTCAGAGGATCAGCACAGACTCAATGGGCTGAATGGCTTCTTTTCGCACTATCGATATGCAATAATTTTTTATTTTATCTCTGTGAGGTACTTTGGGATGTTTTTAGTGGTTAACGGTGGCCTGTGCAAGGGATGTCCATTTCTGCTTTTCTATTTTTGTGTTGTTTAAGTGCTATCAGTATTTCTAGTGGATAATCTGTGGACAGTTTCCCAATCTTTGTGACTAAAATGAAACAACTCCCAGTAATTGTACTAAACTTTCAGAAACAATTGCGCTTTTTGCTCTGTAGCACTTATTCAGTAAGACTTCATGATAAAATATCTGTTAACAATCATTTTGGCCATTTCAGAGGCTGCTCAGTGACAGAGGAGCTGTGTACAACGGTACTTGTATCATAGTGCCATATTCCTCTGGGGACATAACAATCCAAAAGCAAAATATTGCAGATGCTGGAAATCTGAAATAAAAGCAGGGCATGTCGGAAATGCCCAACAGTTCAATCTCACGTGAGGGAAGGAGTGAATGCTTCAAGTTGATAAATTTCTGACCATGGCTTATCAACCTGCAACATGAACTAAGTCTCTTTCTTCATAGATGGTGCCAGGCCTGCCGAATATTTCCAGCATTTTCCATTTTTTTTAGATTAGATTAGATTCCTGACAGTGTGGAAACAGGCCCTTTGGCCCAACTACCCCACTCGGACCCTCTGAAGAGTAACCCACCCAGGTCAATTCCCCCTAACTAATGCACCTAACTCTACGAGCAATTTAGCACGACCAATCCCCCTAACCTGCACACATTTGGACTGTGGGAGGAAACCAGAGCACCCGGAGGAAACCCACGCAGACACAGGGAGAATGTGCAAACCCCACACAGACAGTCACCCGAGGCTGGAATCGAACCCGGGTCCCTGACGATGTGAGGCAGCAGTGCTAATGTATATCTTGACTAATCTTTTGATCATCTGTACTAATATTTCTTGAAATACCTTGGTGTCATACATTGGTTTATGATGCACCTGTGAAGTGCTTGGAG
Source organism: Chiloscyllium plagiosum (assembly GCF_037043375.1). Lineage (NCBI taxonomy): Eukaryota > Metazoa > Chordata > Chondrichthyes > Orectolobiformes > Hemiscylliidae > Chiloscyllium > Chiloscyllium plagiosum. Next base: position 12,151,006 of record NW_028270154.1, read on the forward strand.
ACCATCACATTAAAGGTGTTATATAAATGAATGCCTTGTTATTGTTTACTCTCTAATCCTTGAACTCCTCTGATTGGTTTTTCAGCACACCCCCACAGCCCCCTACTCTTTTAAACGTTACCAGTCTCTGTCATTACTGACTTTGATACCATCACTGAATTTTTAAAATTTAAAACAGAAAGCTAGTGATGTCATGTTTATCATGGAGATGTTGAAAGGGGCAGAGTTGCTGCTCAATAAAGAACATAACAACTTTAATGTGCCTGAACTCACTACCACTTGTGGAGATTTGAGAAATGTCAGCCTAATTATAAAGGAATTTTTTTTTCTTGTTTAAGAACATGGATTAAAAATGTGTTCAACTGTTCACTTTTAGTGGGATTAGAGACTGATGAATGCTCAGAAGGGAATGGCCCATGCTGACTCCTTCCAAAATGATACAAGATTGAATGATATGTACTCAGAATCTCAAATCCTTGCTTGACACCCAATGAATTGATACTGCATCCCCTATGTATCCCCTGCAGTATCCTGTTCAGAGGTTCATTGCCACAGAGTCATAGAGATGTACAGCATGGAAACAGACCCTTCAGTCCAACCCGTCCATGCCGACCAGATATCCCAACACAATCTAGTCCCACTTGCCAGCACTTGGCCCATATCCCTCCAAACCCTTCCTATTCATATACCCATCCAAATGCCTCTTAAAAGTTGCAATTGTACCAGCCTCCACCACATCCTCTGGCAGCTCATTCCATACACGTACCACCCTCTGTGTGAAAAAGTTGCCCCTTATGTCTCTTTTATATCTTTCCACTCTCACCCTAAACCTAAGCCCACTAGTTCTGGACTCCCCGACCCCAGGGAACAGACTTTGCCTATTTATCCTATCCATGCCCCTCATACTTTTGTAAACCTCTATAAGGTCACCCCTCAGCCTCCGACGGTCCAGGGAAAACAGCCCCAGCCTATTCAGCCTCTCCCTGTAGCTCAGATCCTCCAATCCTGTCTCCAATTTACATGGTTTGTTATATCTTCAGGTACCTGTCAGTCAGTGGAAGTGCTGGATCTCCACCGAACATGCAGTAATATTCATGCTATCTGGTACCCACCACCTGGAAATTCCAAAGTCCCTGCCGGCTAATATGTGAATCTCGTTCAGTGTGTGTTTTAAAGTCTGACTCAAGGCATTCCCGTGTCTTTTTAAGCTGGCTAATACAGCTTCCATGTAAAATACCAGTCATTGACCTGGAGAGAACCAACTAAAGGCTGGATTGTATGTCTGGCAATGGTCTGGTGGTAATATTGTGAGGCTGTTAATCCAGAGGCCCAGGTAATTTTCTGGGGATCTGGTTTCAAACCTGGTCACGGCAGGTAGTGGAAGTTGAATTCAATGACAAATCTGAACTAAGTGATAACGATGACCATGAAATTGTTGGGGAAAAAACCCATCTGGTTCACTAATGTCCTTTTGGGAAGGAAGCTGTCATCCTTTCCTGGTCTGGCCTACTTGTGACTCCAGACCTGCAGCAGTTGGGTTGATTCTAGGGCAATTAGGGATGGGCAAATGTGCTGGTCTAGCCAGTGAAACCATGAATGAATAAAAAATAAAATTCCCTCAGCATTTACAGGGAAATGAGCCAAAGATGGGGAGGTGCCAAGCTTCTGTGAGTTGCATTGTGTTACACAGAACCCTCAGATTTGTCCCATAGCATGAATTGCAATGGTTTAACCAGCCTTTTCAAATTACCCACACCTTGCAATACTGAGGTGCCTGTCAAATAATGAAAATGTGTGTTTCTTTCAGCCTTCCATGTGGCTGATGAACTGAAAAGCCTCTACATTATCACTTCATTTACAATCAGGTGAGGAGGGGGAATTAGCTGCCCTCTTTCTAGGCCCCTCTCATTTTGTTGCAGCAATTTATAGAGTCATTGGGTCATACAGCACAGAAACAACAGACCTTTCCGCCCAATTCATCCAACCAGGTTTCCTAAACTGAAACTAGTCTCATTTGCCTTTGTTTGGCCCATATCCCTCTAAATCCTTCCTATTCATGTACCCATCCTGATGCCTTTTAAATGTTGTAAATGTACCAGCCTCCACCACTTCCTCTGGCAGCTCATTCCATACACGCACTACTGTCTGTGTGGAAAAATTGCACCTCATGTCCCTTTTATATCTTTCCCCTCTCACCTTGGAAAAAGACCTTGGCTATTCACCTTACTCATGATCCTCATGATTCTATAAACCTCTATAAGATCACCCCTCAGTGTCCGACACCTCCAGGGAAAAGGTCCCAGCCTATCCAGCCTCTCCTTATACCTCGAAGCCTCCAGTCCCGGCAATATCGTTGTAAATTTTTTTCTGCGCCCTTTCTAGTTCAACAACATCTTTCCTTTAGCAGGGCAACCAGAAATTGTACATTGTGTTCCAAAAGTGGTCTTGTACAATCAAACAGCACATTAGAAAAAGGAGGAACTAATCAAGGTTTGCTTACAAAGAGAAATTTTATTACCTTCTAATTCTGAAAGAAAACAAAAAAAGTGACATCAAGTACACATAAACACAGATAATAAGTTTAAAAAGGACAGTTTCTGGCAAAGATATGAAACTCAAGGTTACACTGTTAAAACAATCCTTAGTTACCTGAGAACACGAATGTTTAATGTTTGCATTGTATCCTCAGCAATCATGGAATTTGTAGGTTTCTTTGTCTTCTCACTGAAGTTTTTTTCACTGGGTGTTCTATTCCACAATGATAGGAAAAACAGGCTCAAGAGAATTTCTTGGAATATAGTTCAGTGTCTGTTTTAATGTCTGTCTCCAGTGTCTTTTCATGCTGGCTAATATGTGAAATTATCATACACATGCAAAATAAATTAGAAATCCACTGAATCAGTTTCATAGTTTCAGTATCTGTAGATGAAATGGTAATTTCAGCATAAATGTATGAACATAGCTGCAGGAGTAGGCCATTCAGCCTGTTGAGCCTGTCCCACTACTCAGTGCTGATCAAACTTCAATGTCTTTTACTCAGCCCATCCCCATAACCCTGTAGACAACAGGTAATCAGAAACCTCTAGCAGCTTTATTTACGCCACATGGATCTCAAATTGTGGACGGTCACCACGCAGACATTTTAAATTGAAACTGAATGCATTACTAGAGACATTCTACATTTACGATCTAAGATCCATTTGTAACATCAGGCGGTAGGACAAAACTCGTCAATACTGAGGTATTTGAAGTGCTGCATCCCTGGATTTGAAACTGTGCTTGTCAGAGCTCGACCTCTCTGGGTTGGTTACTTGGCACCCATGGTAAATTCCTGGATAGCAAAGCCTGCATTGTACAGCCAGCAGGAACCCAAACCACAGGACATCCAAACACAAATCTAAAGACAGCCACCGACAGAGTGAGCAAGCTAGATTCTCAATACACAAAGACGAAATAGAATTCGGGGAGGCCTAGTGGTATTGTTGTGGGACTGTTAATTCAGAGACCCAGGTAATGTTCTAGGGACCAGGGTTCAAATCCCACCAGATTGGCTGTGGAATTCAAGTGGGGTGGGGGCACAGTGGTTAGCACTGCTGCCTCACAGCGCCAGAGACCCGGGTTCAATTCCCGCCTCAGGCAACGGTCTGTGTGGAGTTTGCACATTCTCCCTGTGTCTGCGTGGGTTTCCTCCGGGTGCTCCGGTTTCCTCCCACAGTCCGAAGATGTGCAGGTTAGGTGAATTGGCCATGCTAAATTGCCCGTAGTGTTTGGCAAAGGGATAAATGTAGGTGGGTCTGGGTGGGTTGCTCTTTGGCGGGTCGGTGTGGGCTTGTTGGGCCGAAGGGCCTGTTTCCACACTGTAGGGAATCTAGTCTAAAACAGAATTAGTCAGTGTCAGTCAGAGCAGTCTCTGTTAACAAGCAAGGACAGAGACAAGGGTCTTAAAGGACAAGTGAGCACGGTGCAAGGCCGATGGCTCCATCCATCTTTTCACCAGTGACTTTCTTCAATTTGCAATCATTTATGCAAACTGAAGCTTGGTCTAATGTCACACAGGAGCCAACCTCAATCTAAATGGTGAATTGGTCTTTTGTTTCTTTCCCTTTTTTTTTGCTGAGCATTCATCCTTTGAGATGAGGGAAGGAACCATCATCACACTGACGGTGGAACTATACTGAACATGTTACCTGTATGATGACTATTTCTAAAAAGTTTCACAGTCAGTTGGAGGAAGCAGTGCACATATTCATTTTAGTTCAATTACAGCTTCCAGCCTGCAGTGATCCATGTTCAGTTCCTGATCCAAACATCTCTTCCAGAAAGGTAGAGAAAGAGAAAGAGAGAAAGAAAGTTTGCAGGATAGACAGCACCAGCAAATGGAAGCAAAGACTGCTTGTATTTTACAGGCAAACAATTAAGAAAAACCCAAATTTGTATTTAAATAATGTTCGTTGTTGCCTCAGGACATCCTAAATAACTTTAGAGCTGTTGATGTGCTTTTGAAATGTAGCTGCTTTTATAATGTAGATGTAGAGCAAGATCCCACATCTCAGTCACTTATATTGATTTGCATCTAATTGATGGCACGATCACGAAATGCAATAAACTTCCCATCGCGATGTCAGTGTATTCCTGGTGGTTCCAACTGAAGTGATCAAGGTTTGGATAAACATCAGACAGTAATGCCTGGGGAATGACTCTGTTTTTCTTCCAGATAGGACCATGAAATCAGAGAAGACAAACAGGGCCCTTGTTTATGACTCAGTCAAAAATGGCATCTTCAAAAGCACTAGCCTGGAGAGTCAGCTTGGATTCTGTGCTCAAATGGGACTGGAATTAATACCCTTTTAAGGTCAGAGGTGACTGAGGCAAAACTGATCCCAGAAATGGCTGTAAGGCTGGAGTATTGGCCTGGTGTTACAAAATTTGGATTACAAGCTCTTGTTGATTGATGGGAGAATTGAGGACAGCGGAGAGAACACAGAGGGAGAGGGAGAGGGAGATCATGGAAAGGAAGACACACATAGCACTAGACAGATGGAGGGAGAGACAGAGGAAGGGGAAGGTAGGGAAAGTTAGAGACAGAGGGACAGAAGTGATGAAGGGAAAGGGAGACAGAGGAAAAGAGACATGTAGGGGAGGGGATGTTGATCACACTGTTGAGCTGCTGGGAGTGATGTTGAATTGGTGACTGTGCAGTCAGTCTTTAAATCATACAATGAGGATGTCAGGATAATATTGGATGAATTGCAGAAGAGATTTGAAACTTTGACATGAAAAGGTAAAACTCAGTACATACTCATTAAGTAAATAAGCAAGAAGGAAGATTGTGGTGAAATTGATAAAGTGAGGTGAATGGAAGTGGTTTTAACACAAAATTGAGTGAATAAAGTTTACACGGTTCATGAGTTCAACTAATTGCTCTAAATAGGATTACAGCACCAAACTGCTTGTTGTCTGCAGCTGATCCTGCACCATCTTTATAATGATGTATGGCTATTGGCAAGACTGGTTTTGCTTGTTGTAATGAAGCCTTTCCAAGATCCTTTTAAAGACTAGAACTTCTGTTCGCGGTTCAATAGGACCAAGCCTGCCCAGCGGTGGGAAGGTTATGGGTTAATCTTCAAATTTGCAGACCAACATCTCGGCAGCAGTGCAGTGGAGCCCTGAAAATGAAACCGAGACCCCATCTCTCTTTCCCATGCACTACCTGAAAGAAGATCAAGAGGGTTATCCCTGGTGTCTTTACAGATCCTTATCTCTTAGTCAGTGCCACAACAACACTATCGTGGATGAGCAATTGAAATGCCAGAATATTAAATCTATTGGTTAAGTGCTGGAAAGGGGGGTTAGCTATAAGTAGGCTGGTGCAGACTTGATGGGTTGAAAGGCTGTTTTCTGGTCCTGTGTAACTCCAGATGTTTCTAATCAACCTGTTTAGAGATGTTACTACACACATCTGGAGCAGGTGGGACTTGAACCCACACCTCCTGGTTCAAAGGTAGGAACACCATTGCCACAGCAGAAAGACCCCCAACTCTACTACTCTGTTATTCCTCACTGATTGGGATCTTGCTGTATGCAATTTAACACGAGTTTCCTACATTGCAAACAGTGGCTACACTTCAGTAACACTTCAATTGGCTGCAAATCCCTTTGGGATATCAGATGGTGACAGAAGGTGCTAGGGAAATGCAAGTGTTTTATTATATATACCCAACCCCAATCTTAATCCTCAAACACCTCCAGGATTGGGTGTTTGAGTGAGCGGTAGGAAAAACCACCTGCATAATTTGCAGTGAGATTTTGCTTTTAAATTTTAATTTTCGCACGCAGTCTGATGCTTTCCCTTAACCCTTTCCGTTTGAGTGCGTGAGGGTGTTATTCAAAGTGTCAAGGCAGCTTTTTGTGTGTGAGGCTTCCAGTACTGTCGCCTTGGAAACAGGCTGAGAAAGGGAGGGGAATGATACTGAGGTAGGGAAGTGGAGAAAGAGAGAGAGATACAGAGAGGGAAGAGGGAAAAAGCAGCAACTAGTGAGGTTTGTACTGGTTGGATTTTCTTGATCATTTCCCCACACCCCCTGGTAGAGTGAGCTGTCAATCAAATCCAGCTCAGAGACTACAGAGGAGCTTGTGGAGAGAGAGAGGATACACACACACACACAGAGAGAACGGCTGTGACAGTAACCTGGGAAAGACAGCGACCAACAGGATGGCCACAATAACATGTACTCGATTCAGCGATGAATATCAGATGTATGAAGAACTGGGAAAGTAAGGGATTCGTCATTAGCAAAGCCTTGTTTTATCATTCTGTATTTATTTTTGATGTGTATGTTGGTTTATTGATGGGAATGAAAATATGAAAATATATATATATATGTACCGTTTGGTGATTTCAGGGGTGCATTCTCCATCGTAAAACGGTGCGTTAAGATCATCTCCGGACAGGAATATGCGGCCAAGATTATCAACACCAAGAAATTGTCTGCCAGGGGTAAGTTCTCTGACATTCCCCTCCCTGACTCACCATGTCACCCACACACTTTCCCCACACAGTCCTCCCTGGGTGAGATTTGGTCTTTTGTCTTTGAGTTGAGTCCATGTGAGAACTTCAGTAGATGGGCTTGGGGGCGGGGGGGGGGGGGGGGGAGAGAAAAAGGAGGGGACAGGCGGCCAGACAAACTCAGCGCTGACCAGCCACAACGTTGGAGAAGTCACAGGTGTGTAGTGGGCTGGGGAGACTCTGTTGGAGCTGCTTTGGGATTTCGAGGTTTTTTTTAATTGTGAGAGAGTGAGGTTGGGGGGAAAGGGAGATGGGGAGAGTATCTACTGGAGGTGGGGGGTTAAGGGACATCTCCATCAAAGATCCAGTCCTGGCGCAATGGGCCGATTGGCCACTGGTTTTGCTACTCCTAATGTATTTGGAAACTCTTTGAGAACTGGAGTTGAATGGGGCAGGGGTGGGGGCGAATGAAGGGTTAAAATAGACTACTTTTTCAGAGGCAAATTTATTCAAATGATTAAACGCCACTCCTGCACTTTTTTTTGGGGGGGGGGGGGGTGGTGGTGGAGAGAGAGACGGAGGGGTAACAACTTCAAGACGGAAGAATCTGAAGACCAGGAGGGTAATGAGTGTTTGGGTTAACTCGATGAATATTGTCATCCACCACACCCACCGCCCACTCCTCCTCAAAAAAGCAAAACAGCTCCTTCGCTCCAACTCTCAGGTCTCCCAATGCAGACCTCAGGAACCGCCCCCCACCCCCGGGCTCATTCTGAATCCAGCTCTGGTCACAAAGAAAGCAGTGACCACCCTCCCAATCCCCTGACACAGGCTTGGTGACACTGGGGCAGCACACCAAGGGTTTCCAGACGGTGACCACTCCACAGCTGGGGGGGGGGGGGGGGGTTTGGGAAATGTTAATACTGTCAGGCTGCACTGTACAGGTGAGGCTTAGGACCTGAAGGGTTAACATCACCAGTTAACAGGAGCTTGTGAGTGAGCAGGAATGCCAGACTGGTATTACCAGCAAGTTTTCTGCCTGTGTGTACCAGAGGTACCAGAGAGAGAGAGAGAGAGCTATTGCCTGAGCTATGTATGTGTATGCGTGTCCGTTGTATGTGTGTTAAATTTGTCTTGTGTTTAATTTGTGTTTGTGTGATGTTTTTGCATGTGTGTCTGCTGTGTATTTTTTGTCATATATATCTGTTGTGTTTATGTGTCTGCTGTGTTTCATTTGTGTGTGAGCGTGTCTGCATGTCAGTGTGTGTGTGTGAGTGTGTGTGAGTGTGTCTGTGTGTGTCTGTGTGTCTGTGTGTGTCTCTATGTGTGTGTCTCTATGTGTGTGTCTGTGTGTGTGTGTGTGTGTCTCTATGTGTGTGTCTGTGTGTGTGTGTGTCTCTATGTGTGTGTCTGTGTGGTGTGTGAGTGAGTGTGTGTGCTGCTGTGCCTCCTGAATTCTGGCTGTGTGTCTGTTGTGCGTGGGCGATCTGTATGAGTACATTCGAGGAAGCTTGTTTTCTTGTGCAGTTCGTTCACCGGCCTCATATACGTGCTTGTATAAGAAAGGCTGTGTGGGTGTGTAGATCCAATGCCTACATGTGTGTCGGTGTCTGTGGGGAGTGTTCAATGTGAAGATCTGTGTTGGTAGGAAAACAATAGACTGGGATTCAAAGGCATGCGGTGTGTGAATACTTCCACTTAGCAAGGTATTACTCAGAAACTAATCCCCATCCGACTCCCCACATTCACACACACAGTACCCCATACCCCACCACCCTCTCACACACACACTGTACCCCCTTCCCCTCCCCCCCCTCTCACACACACTGTACCCCATCTCCCTCCCTACCCTCTCTCACACACACTGTACCCCATCCCCTCCCCACCCTCTCACACACACACTGTACCCCATCCCCCTCCCCACCCTCTCACACACACTGTACCCCATCTCCCTCCCTACCCTCTCTCACACACACTGTACCCCATCCCCTCCCCACCCTCTCACACACACACTGTACCCCATCCCCCTCCCCACCCTCTCACACACATTGTACCCCATCTCCCTCCCTACCCTCTCTCACACACACTGTACCCCATCCCCCACCACACCCTCTCACACACACTGTACCCATCCCCCTCTCCACCCTCTCACACCCACTCTACCCCATCCAACTCCACACCCTTACACACTCACTGTACCCCATCCAACTCTCCCACCCTCACATGCACACACTGTACTCCATCCACCTCCCCACCCTCTCTCTCACACACACACAGTACCCATCCAACTCCACACCCTCACACACACCCTGTACCCCATCCAACTCTCCCACCCTCACATGCACACACTGTACTCCATCCACCTCCCCACCCTCTCTCTCACACACACACAGTACCCATCCAACTCCACACCCTCACACACACACTGTACCCCATCCAACTCTCCCACCCTCACATGCACACACTGTACTCCATCCACCTCCCCACCCTCTCTCTCACACACACACAGTACCCATCCAACTCCATACCCTCACACACATACTGTACCCCATCCAACTCCCCACCATCACACACACACACACACTGTACCCCATCCACCTCCCCACCCTCACACACACACACTGTACCCCATCCACCTCCCCACCCTCTCTCTCACACACACACAGTACCCATCCAACTCCATACCCTCACACACAGACGTACACACTGTATCCATACCAACTCCCCACCCTCTCTCTCACACACACACACTGTACCCCATCCAACTCCCCACCCTCACAGACAAACACTGTATCCCATCCACCTCCCTACCCTCTCTTTCACACACACAGTACCCATCCAACTCTATACCCTCACACACAGACATACTCACTGTATCCATACCAACTCCCCATCCTCTCTGTCACACACACACAGTACCCCATCCAACACCCCAGCCTCACAGACACACACACTGTACTCCATCCAACTTCCCACCCTCACACACACTGCACCCCATCCAAATCCCCACCCTCTCACACACACACTGTACCTCATCCATCTCCCCACCCTCACATACACACTGTACCCCATCCAACTCCCCACCCTCACAGACACACACACTATACCCCATCCACCTCCCCACCCTCATGCACACACAGTGTACCCATCCAACTCCACACCCTCACACACACAGAGTACCCCATCCAACTCCCCACCCTCTCGCACATACACTCTGTGCCCCATTCAACTCCCCACCCTCACTGTATCCATACTAATTGCCCCCCCACACACACACACACTCACACTGTACCGCATTCAACTCCCCAGCCTCACACACACACTGTAACCCATCCAAATCCCCACCCTCACAGACACACACACTGTACCCCAACCAGCTCCCCACCCTCACACACACACACACACACACACACAGTACCCATCCAACTCCACACCCTCACACAGACACATATACACTGTATCCATACCAACTCCCCACCCTCTCTCCTACACACACACACACACACACGCACATACTGTACCCCATCCAACTCCTCACCCTCTCACACACACACACTATACCCCATCCAACTCCCCACCCTCTCTCTCATGCACACACACATACTGTACCCCATCCAACTCCCCACCCACTTACACACACTGTACCCCACCCGACTCCCCACCCTCACGCACACACTGTACCCCATCCAACTCCCCACCCTCACACACAGACACTGTACCCCATCCAACTCCCCACCCTCTCACACACAGTATGCCATCCGACTCCCCACCTTCACACACACAGTACCCTATCAAATCCCCACCCACCCACCCACACACACGCACGCACACATACGCACCCACACACAGTACCCTATCAAATCCCCACCCACCCACACACACACAGAGTACTTCATCCAATTCACCACCTTCACAGACACACACACTGTACCCCATCCAACTCCCCACCCTCACACACACACAGTACCCTATCCAATTCACCACCCTCACACACACTGTATCCCATCCAACTCCCCACCCTCACACACACAGTACGCCATCCAACTCCCCACCCTCACACACACAGTACCCTATCAAATCCCCACCCACCCACCCACACACACACAGAGTACTTCATCCAATTCACCACCTTCACACACACACACACACACACAGTACCCCATCCAACTCCCCACCCTCACACACACACAGTACCCTATCCAATTCACCACCCTCACACACACAGTACCCCATCCAACTCCCCACCCTCACACACACACAGTACCCCATCCAACTCCCCACCCTCACACACACACTGTACCCCATCTAATTCCACACCCTCATGCACACACTGTACCCCATCCAACTCCCCACCCTTACACACACTCTCTCTCACACACACACACACACAGTATGACCCTTTTTGTTGAGTAGGTAGCAGAGTAGTTCTCCTTTGTCTGAATGTTTAAGTCTGGGCATTGACCCTGGTTATTTGAACAACAGGGTCCTGGCAGTGCACAAAAGCAGGTAGGTGGAGGTAGATTAGGCACAACCGCAAATGTTTTTGCAAATGTGATTAATTAATCATTTCTAATGTCATGTCCGACTGTGAGAGCCATGGAGGGAAATTGTCTTTAGTTTTGTGAAGGTAGCTTTATCACCCGTAGCAGCAGTAGGGAATGAACTCCCATAAATTTTATCTTATTGGCTTCAATATGAATTCTGAGTCTTGTTTTAAAATTACATTTCTCTTAATTCTGTTCAATTGATTCTCATGATTTAACGACAGCTGTATCCACTGTGAAAATCTTTGATTGTTCTCAAGGTAAATCCTATCTGGTTCACTAGTGTCCACTTGGGACGGAAATCTGCCGTCCTTACCTGGTCTGGACTACATGTAACTCCAGACCAACAGTGATGGGATTGAGTCTCATCTCATTCAACGTCAAATAAGGATGGGCAACAGATGCTGACCTTTTCCAGTGATGCCACATCCCAGCAAAGAATAAAGAAAGAAAGCTATTCCACGTAGATAGCGAGTTCCACGGTCATTCTGTGGGTGAAATAATCCACCTTGAATCCGCTAGTGAATTCTGGTTTCTGCTTTGATTTATTCTTTTCAGATGTACCTAAGTGCAGTGAAAAGTTCTGTTTTGCAAGCAGTGCCGGCAGATCATAACATACCAGTGCACAGAAGCAAGATCAGTGTTAGATTTGAAATGAGAGAGGTCCATTCAGCAGTCCAATAACAGCAGGGAAGAAGCTGTTCTTGAACCTGTGATATGTGTGTACCTTCTGCCCAACAGAAGAGGTTGGAAGAGAGAATCTATTAACTACTCTACCTGTCAAACTCTTTGATAATATGAAGGGCCTCTGTTAGGCTGCTTTCCATCAACATTCTCATTTCAAAAGGGAAAAGCTCCAATCTTGTTTCAAAATCTAGGTTTGCTAACCTACCTGCTCCTCTTGTCCATTCTGCCTGAAGACCACGGAATATTAAATGTGGTTATTGTGAATGCATGGGCAAGTAGAGCTGGGGTCCAGCCCCTGAGCAGCATAATGCATTTGCCAATCACTTCTTCCTCCTTCTCCAGTCAAAGCAGAGTCTGATCAAAATGCAGGTTTTTGCCACGGCTTTCTTCGACCTGTAGTGAACAATTTGACCTTCCATTTCCTTTGCTGCTCGATTGGGGACCGTAGATGCTCATGACGGAGAGGTGCAAGACTGAGCTCTCTTCCAGTCTCACCCATCGCTATCCCAAGGCCATTCATAAGAGCATTCCTGTAGTGCCTGACACCAGCCCCCCTTCAATGGCTCTGTTTCTGAGGTTGGAGGCCCTTTAAACTACAAATGGTAGCAGTAGAATGAGTGATTGATGAGTCACTTGTCTTGTGCATATCAATTGCACCCAGGCAATTACCATGGAAATTGGAATGAAATGCTAAGAAAGTGGATGAAACATTGTGTGTTTTGTGTAGGATGTGTAAATGGGCCAAGAAAATGCTCACCCACACATATAGTGGGCGTGTGAAGCCATTCCCAGTGAATCTGGGAGATCACAATCTGAACATATTTTGCTTTAGTTCTTGTATTTTTTGTTTTTGCCTGTGTTGGAATTTGTTTGGTTTGGAGAAATAAAAGATCAGATATTTGCGATAAGGAGCTCCATGACGGGTTTCTGTGTTGAAAATTCAATGTGCATAATGTGCTCCTCAATCTCGACATTCCTATCTCTGAATCAGTTCCTTGCCTGATTGTGTTCTTGTGAAACACTCAGTGTTTTACAATGTTAAAGTCACTATATAAATGCACACTGCTGTTGCTATGGGAACTAGCAAATGTTATCTTTTTAGCTATCCCTGGATAAATCTGTCAGCCTTTTGTTGTAATATACCACTGTGTAACGTCTCTAGGCTAACAATCTCTCGGGATAAAGGCTCCAATCCCCTCACAGCATTGCTGAAATTGCAATCCAATAAAATCTAGAATAGAGAGTCTTTACTTGTCATTTCAAAAAATACATCTGGTTCATTAATCTGCCACTCTTACCAAGCCTGACCTACATGTGACTCCAGACACACAGCAATATCTTAATTCTTAATTTCTTAATTCACCAAACCAGCCACACCCATAGCCTGTGATGAATGCGGACAGGGGAAGGGGAATTGAATTGAATTTATTGTCACATGTACCGAGGCACAGTGAAAAGCTTTGTCTTGCGAGCAATACAGGCAGATTACATAGTTAACTAGCATAGGTAAGTAAATAATAGGTAACAGCAGCAAAAACAAAACAAAGCTACAGGCAAATGTTAAGGGTTTGTGAGTCCATTCAGTATTCTAACAACAGTAGAGTAGAAACTGTTACGAAACCAGCTGGTGTGTGTGTGTGTGTGTTCAGATTTCTGTACCTTCTCCCCGATGGTAGAGTTTATAGAAAAACATTGCCAGAGTGGGATGGATCTTTGAGAATGCTGGCGGCCTTTCCTTGACAGCGGGCCTGGGAGATGGATTCTCTAGATGGGAGGTTGGCCTTTGTGATTGTCCGGGCTGAGTTAACCACTCTCTGTAACCGTCTTCGATCTTGAATGGTACAGTTGCCATCCCAGGTAGTGATCCATCCAGACAGAATGCTCTCGATGGCACACCTATAAAAGTTGGCAAGGGTATTCACCGTCATGCCAGATTTCCTCAGCTGCCTGAGGAAGAAGAGACATTGTTGGGCCTTTGTAAACAGTATGTCCACATGAAGAATCTAAGAAAGCTTGTTGTGGATGACCACTCCCAGGAACTTGACACTCTCTACTTCTTCCACCTCTGTGCTGTTAATGTGTAGGGAGGCATGAGTAACATCCTGCTGAAAGTCAATATTGAGTTCCTTGGTTTTGCCAGCATTGAGAACTAGCTTGTTCTCAGTGCACCATTTTTCCAGGTCTTCCATCTCCCATCTGTAGTCTGTTTCATCGCCATCTGAGATTCGACCAACTATGGTGGTGTCATCAGTGAACTTATAAATGGCATTAGTCTGGTATTTGGCGATGCAGTCTACAGTGAGTACAGCAGGGGGCTGAGTATGCACCCTGGAGAGCTCCAGTGTTGAGTGTTAGTGAGGATGAAATATTGTGCCCAATCTTTACTGATTGTGGTTTGTGGGTCAGGAAACTGTGGATCCAGTTGCAGAGAGTGGGGTTTAGTCTGAGATCATTAAATTTAGTAATAGGTCTCGAGGGGATAATAGTGTTGAAGGCTGAACTGTAGTCAATGAGTAGGATTCTTACGGAGCTGTTCTTGGTGTCAAGATGTTCTAGGGAGGAGTGAAGGGCAAGTGATATGGAATAGAATAAACACGTAATAACAGATCACTCAGAGTCGTCAAGTCATACACCAGCGGAACAAAAGTCTTTTGCCATGGTTTCAGAACATTAAAGAGATCCAGAAAGGTTTGCAATTATTTAGTGTCTTTCACAACCTTGGCTATACAGCAAGAGATAGATTTTTGAATTGTTGATATTGTTGTAACTTTGCAAGCGCAGTCATGAATATGTGCACAGCAAACTCCCACAAGCAACAATGGGATAGATGGCAAGACCATCCGTTTCTGTTTGTGAATCAGGACAGAGGATCAACTAACAACCTTTATTGAGTTTTTTAGATGAGATAACAGAGCAGGCTTATGAGGTTAGTGATGTGATTATCAGGAAGAAAGCTAGGACTGAGACAGGAGAAACGTCTTTACGCAGAAAGTTGTTAGGATTTGGAATGAGCTGCCTGGGAGAGTGGTGCAGGTAGATTCCAAATGAGGTTTCATAAGAGAGTTGGGTTTGTAGAATCATAGAGTACCTCCAATGTGGAAGCAAATCAGGACAGATCTTGTACACTTAATGGTAAGGTCCTGGGGAGTATTGCTGAACAAAGAGACCTTGGAATGCGGGTTCATAGTTCCTTGAAAGTGGCAACACAGATATTTAGGATAGTGAAGAAGGCATTTAGTACGCTTGTCTTTATTGGTCAGAGCATTGAGTGTAGGAGTTGGGAAGTCATGTTGAGACGGTACAGAACATTGGCTGGGCCACTTTTGGAATATTGTATGCAATTCTGCTTTCCCTCCTTTCAGAAGGATGTTGTGAAACTTGAACGGGTTTAGAAAAGCTTTACAAGGATGTTGGAAGGCTTGAATTATAGGGAGAGGCTGAATAGGCTAGGGCTGTTTTACCTGGAGCATCAGAGGCTAAGGGGTAACCTTATAGGACTTTATAAAATCATTAGGGGTATGGATAAAGTAAACAGACAAGGTCTTTTCCCTGGGTGGGGGAGTCCAGAACTAGAGAGCAAGGGTTAGGGTGAGAGAGGAAGGATCTAAAAGGGACGTAAGGGGCAACATTTTCATGCAAAGGGTGGTTGCATGTATGGAATGAGCTGCCAGAGGAAGTGGTGGAGGCTGGTACAATTGCAACATTTAAAAGGCATTTGGATAGGAAGGATAGAGAGATACGGGCCAAGTGCTGGCAAATGAGGCGAGATTAATTTAGGATATCTGGTTGGCATGGATGAATTGGTCCGAAGGGTTTGTTTCCATGCTGCACATCTCTATGACACTAAGTCTACGTGATCCTCTAAAGAGCATCCTGCCCAGACCCATCCCCCTCCCCATCCCTGTAACCCAGCATTTCCCCTGGCTAATCCACCTAGCCTGCACATCCCTGAACACTATGGGCAATTTAGCATGGCCAATCCACTGAACCTGCACATCTTTGGACTGTGGGAGGAAACCAGAGCACCCGGAGGAAACCCACGCGGACACGGGAAGAACGTGCAAACCCTACATAGACAGGTGCTGAGGATGGAATCAAACCTGTCCTCCTGGCACTGTGAGGCAGCAATGGCAACTGGAAGAAGGTGGAGCAACAACAGCAGGGGGTAATTCAGGAGGCACAGCAGAATTTCATCCCAAAGCAGAAGTAACATACTAAGGATTGGATGAGGCAACCTTGGCTGACAAGGAATTAGGGGTTGGCAGAAAAGCAGAACAAAAAGCAGATAATCTGATGAAGATTAGTGGGAAGTCAGAGGATTGGGAAGCTTTGAAAAATCAGCAGATTTAAAAGTAAAGAATTTAGAGGGTTACGGAGATTGGGACTAGCTGGATAGCTCTTTCAGGAGTTTGTATAGACACAAGGGGTTGCATAGCCTCCTTCTGTCCTGTAAAATTCTGTGATTCTATGATGTAAGTAGACTTCCAAAAGGTTTTTGATTCAATGCCAAGCAACAGATAAAAGTTAAAGTTTGTGGAATAACAGGTTCAGTGGCAACATGGATGCAAAATTGACTGAGTGACAGGAATATAGCACATAGAACAGTACAGCACAGTACAGGCCCTTCAGCCTTTGATGTTGTGCTGGCCTTTTATCCTACTCTAAGATCAAACTAACCCACATACCTTTCATTGTACTAACTTCCATGTGCCTATTCAAGAGTGGCTTAAATGTCCCTACTGTATCTGACTATACTACACCACTGGCAGTGCATTTCACACACCCACCACTCTCTGTGTAAAGAATCTATCTCTGACATTTCCCCTAAACCTTCCTCCAACTGCTTTAAAATTATACCTTCTCATAAGTCTTTGGCTATCAACTCTATCTATGCCTCTCAATATCTTGTACACCTCTATCAAGTCACCTCTCATCCTTCTTCGGTCCAATGTGAAATGCTGTAGTTCCCTCAGCCTTTCTTCATAAGATATGCCCTTCAGTCCAGGCAGCATTCTGTTAAGTCTCCTCTGAAACCTCTCTAAAGCTTCCACATCTTTCCTATAATGAGGCATTCATAACTGAACACAGTATTCCAAGTGTGATCTAACTGGGATTCTATAGAGCTGCCGCATAACCTCATAGCTCTTAAACTCATCCCCCTGCTAATGAAAACCAACACACCATATGCCTTCTTAGCAATCCTATCAACTTGGGTGACAACTTTAAGGGATCTATGGACATGGACCCAAGATCCCTCTGTTCCTCCACGCTGCCAAGAATCCTACCTTTAACCATGTATTCTGCATTCAAATTCAATCGTCCAAAATGAATAATTTCACCCTTTTCCAGGTTGAACTCTATCTGCCACTTATCAGCCCAATTCTGCATCCTGTCAGTGTCCCATTGCAATCTACAACTGCCCTCCACACTATCCACAACTCCATCAACCTTCATGTCATCAGCAAACTTACTGACCCACTCTTCCACTTCCTCAATCAAGTCATTTATAAAAATCACAAAGAGCGGAAGTCCCAGAACTGATCCCTGTGGAACACCACAAGTCACCAAGCTCCAGGTGAAATACTTTCCATCTACCACCACCCTGCGTCTTCAAGGGCCAGCCAATTCTGTATCCAGGCAGCCAGATTTCCCTGTATCCCATGCCTCCTTACTTTCTGAATGAGCGTACCATAGGGAACCTTATGAAACGCCTTGCTAAGATCCATGTACACCACATCCACTGCAGTACCATCATGTGGTGTTGTGGTACTGCAGTGTTGTGTCACATCCTCAAAGAATTCAATAAGGGTTTGAGGCATAGCCTGCCCTTCACAAAGCCATGCTGACTATCTCTAATCAAACTACTGTTTTCTAAGTAATCAGAAATCCTGTCTCTCAGAATCCTTTCCAATACTTTGCCCACCACTGACGTAAGACTGACTGGTGTGTAATTCCCAGGATTATCCCTATCCCTTTCTTGAAGAAGGAAATAATATTTGCCACCCTCCAATCATCTGGCATTACTCCAGTGGACAGTGAGGATGCAAAGATGACCACCAAAGGCACAGTAATCTCTTCCCTTGCTTTCTGTAGTAGCCTAGTGTATATCCCGTCTAGCCCAGGGGACTTATCTATCCTTACGTTTTTCAAAGTTTTCAGCACATCCTCCTTTCTCACATCAACCTGTTTTAGCATATCAGTCTGTTCCATGCTGTCCTCACAAACGTTAAGGTCCCTCTCAGTAGTGAATACTGACGCAAAGTATTTATTGAGGACCTCTCCTACTTCTTCCGACTCCAGGCGCAAGTTCCCTCCACCATCCCTGATCAGCCCTATCCTCACTCTGGCCATCCTTTTGTTCCTCACATAGTGAAGAAACCCTTAGGGTTTTCCTTAATCCTACCCGCTAAAGCTCTTGTCCCCTTCTAGCTCTCCTAACTCCATTCTTCAGTTCCTTCCCGGCTGTCTTACAGGCCTTTAAAGCCATGTCTGATCCTTGCCTCCTCAACCTTAAATAAGCTTCCTTCTTCCCCTTGAAATGGAGAGTGATGGTGAACAGTTGCTTTTCAGACTGTACGAAGGGTTATAATGATGCTTCTCAGTGTTTGGACCCCCATGCTCTTCCTGATACATGCTCATAATTTAGATCTTGATGCACAATTTGGGAATATGCCTTCAAAATTGGGATGATATGAAACTTGGGAGCAATGTGACCCGAATAATGTAGAACTTCAAAGGGGCCATTGCCAGGTTGGTGGAGTGGGTGTACAAGTGGCACATGAAATTTAATGGAGAGAAGTGTGAAATAATTAATTTTGATCAAAAGGACACAGAGAGACAACTCCAAAGAGACAGGAGCATTGGGACCTGGCTGTATTTCTGTACAAATCACTGAGGGCAACAGGGCTGTAAGAGAACGTAGTTCGTAAAACATAGAGGTTTCTGGGTTTTAATATTGGGGCATAGATAACAAAAGCAAGGAAGTTATATTAAACCTGTGTAAACACAAGATTTGAATAAATTAATTAGTAAGGGAATCAAGGGTTATGGGGAGAAGTCAGGAGAATGGGGCGGCATGGTGGCTCAGTGGTTAGCACTGCTGCCTCACAGCACCAGGGACCCAGGTTCGATTCCAGCCTTGGACAGTTGGCTGTGTGGAGTTGCACATTCCCCTGTGTTTGCTTGGGTTTCCTCTGGATGCTCCAGTTTCCTCCCACAGTCCAAAGATGTGCAGGTTAGGTGAATTGGCCATGCTAAGTTGCACCTAGTGTTAGGTGCATTAGTCAGGGGTGAAAGTAGGGGAATGGGTCTGGGTGGGTTTCTCTTCGGAGGTTCGGTGTGGACTTGTTGGGCTGAAGGGCCTGTTTCCACACTGTAGCGGATCTAATCTAATAAATATTGCAGTCGAGAGGGCGGTGTTGGAAAAGCACAGCCGGTCAGGCAGCGTCTGAGGAGCAGGAAAATTGCCGTTTTGGGCATAATCTCTTCATTAGGATCTCTTTCCCAATGAAGAGCCTATGCTCAAAACGTTGACTCTCCTGTTTCTCAGATGCTGCCTGACTGGCTGTGCTTTTCCAGCACCACACTCTATGCCAGACTCTGATCTCTGGCATCTGCAGTCCTCACTTTCTCCCAGTTGAGAAATATACAGCCAGACATGATGAGCCAACTGGACTACTTCTGCTCCTATGTTTTATGGACTCAGCTGAAGTAACGCTTCCAGCTCGAGGCGTCACTCTTTAGGAAAGGCATGAAGTTGTTAGAGAGGGTGCAGAAAAGATTTGCAAGTATACTTCCAGGGATGAGGAGTCTTCAGTTACAGAGAAGAACTGGAGAGGTTGGGAATGTTGTTCTTGGAGATGAGAAGGTTGAGAGGAGATTTGATAGCGGTGGTCAAAATCACATGACACTGGGACAGAACAACTCAGGATAAACTACTCCTCCTACTGGAAGAATTGAGCCTCATGAGTCACACATTGAAGTCAGTGACAAAAGAAACAATGGTAACATGGGGATAAACTGTCTCCACGCAGTGAGTGGTTTGAATCTGGAAGGTGCAGCCTGAGAATGTGGTGGAGGCAGGATCAGCCGAGTCTTTCAAAGAGAATGGACCCGTTATCTGCAAATGAATACTTGTAGAACTACAGGGAAAAGGTGAGGGAATGGCAGAAGGGAATCGTTCTTTCAGGGGTGGAGGGTGTGAACAGCACAGACATGGCAGGCCAAATGGCCTCCTCCTGTGCTGTGGCCATTCTGCGATTCTTTGAGAACTCCCCGCACCCTGTTTGTACAGAGACCTTGGATTATTTTACATGCACCTGCAAGAGCAAACATGGCTTCAGTTCCTCCAAAAGGCACAGATTGAAGAGTAACCATTTCCTATTAACATCCTTTTATGGGGTTGTGCATCATTGGCAGGGTGAGGATCCATTGTGATCCCTAATTTTCCCTTGAAGGAAATGGCTTGCCAGACCATTTCAGAGGGCAGTAAAGAGTCAACCAGATTGCTGTGGGCCTGGAGTCACATGTAGGCCAGACTGGGTAAGGACAGCAGTTAACCTTCCTTAAAAGGCATTAGTGAACCAGGTAAGGGTTTTCACAACGATAACTTCACGATCGTCGTAATTGAGGTTGCTTTCTATTTCAGATTTTAATTAGGATTTAAATTCCATCAACTGCCATGGTGGGATTGGAACCCATGTGTCCCGGAGCTTGATGCAGTATGAGGCCCGTGATATTACCACTGCCAGTCTCCCACTTAATGATGCTTTTGGCTGCACACCCACCTCTCTCCATCTTATGGGCAGAATGATTGAACTTGAGGACTTGGTCACCCATGTACTAGAAGGAGATATGGTACTCTGTCATTAAGATGTGTACAGTCTATGAGAGGCACAAGAGCAATACACATGAACCAGGTCAGAAGGCAAGTTGTTGTCTGGTCATTATGGACAATGAAAGTAAGGGCCAAGGCACAGCTAGCGACTCCAGCAACCCTGGCTCAAGTTTAACACATTTGGGAGCTATCAGCTGACTCATACAGTATACGTTATCCACTCCATCACCAAGACTTTCTGCTTTTACCTCTATGCCATTGTCTAATTCCAAGGCAGTTTCTGTTGATCTGCTGCTGAGACTCCTGTATGTCATTTTGTTACCTCCAGTCTCAATTACTGCAATGATTTCTGTCTCCCACCCTCTGTAAACTTGGGCCCGCATCCAAAGCTCTGCTGACCTGTGCCCTTTGACCAACAGTCTCTTCCAATTTCATTCCATTTATCAATTCTTAAATGGCCTTGCCACTCACAGAACCAGTACAGTGCAGAAAGAGGCCATTTGGCACATCAAATGACCCTCCAAAAAGCATCCCACCCTAACCCATGCCCCTCACCCTTTTCCATATTTATCCTGGCTAATCCACCTCGCCTGCACACTGTGGGCAATTAGTCCACTTAATCTCCACACTGTTAGACTGTGAGGAGAAACCAGAGCACCCGGGGGAAACCAGAGCACCTGGGAGAAACCCACGCAGACACGGGGAGAACGTGCAAACTTCACACAGACAGTCACCCAAAGCTGGAATCAAACCTGTGAGGCAGCAGTGCTAACCACTGTAACCTAACCTCTGTAACCTCCTCCATCCCCACAACTCTGTGAGATCTTTGCACTTCTACAATTCCATTCTGTTGCACATCTTCCATCTTCTTAGTGCCACCAATGTGACCATGCCATCAGCTGCCTAGCCCCTAGCTCTAGAACTCTATCCCAAAATCTACATCCCTCAATATCTCGCTCCCACTTCACAATGCTCCTTAAAACTTGTTCTGTGATCAAGATGAGATAGGGCTGGAATGGTGGCAGTGTCATTGGACGGATGATCCAGAGGCCCAGATTAATGTGACTCCAGATCCACAGCAATGTGGTTGACTCTGAGTTGGTCCTAGCAAGACAATCAGATCAAGGTCAATCAGGGATGGACAATGTATGCTGGTCTTGCAAAATCACCCACTTCTTATGAAAGAATAAACAAAAAAGTCAACCTCATAGATCCTTCTGTAGGAACATAAGAAATTAGAGCAGGAGGAGGCCATTCAGCCCCTCACACTTGTTCCAGCATTTACTATAATTTCATCTCAGCCTCAACTCCACTCTTCTGCCAGCTGCCCACAACTTTTTAACCCATTACTGATTAAGAATCTGTATCTCCTTAAATTTATTCAGTATCCAGACATCCACTGCACTCCGGGGTAATGTATCCCATAGATTCATGACCCTTTGAGAGAAGTAATTCCTTTTCATCTTTGTTTTAAATCTGCACCCCCCTCCCCTTCTTATCCTAAAACTATGACCTTTCATTCTAGATTGCCTCATAAAGGAGGACATCTTCACTACATCTACTTTGTCAACACCCTTTAGATTAGATTCCCTACAGTATGGAAACAGGCCCTTGGGCCCAACAAGTCCACACCGACCCTCCGAAGAGTAACCCACCCAGACCCATTCCCCCGCCCTGTATTTATCCCTGACAAAGGCATCTAACACTACGGGCAATTTTGAATGGCCAATTCACCTAACCTGCACATCTTTGGATTAGCATCTTATACACTTCAATTAGATCTCCTTTCACCTTTCTAACTCTAGTGACTATAAGCCTAAACTGCTCAATGTCTCTATGGTTTTCAAGAGTCCTCTCTCTGTTGCTCTTCCACGTGTTTGGTACTGTTACTGTGAACTGAGCTATGTTAAAAAAAACTGTATAAACACATGATTTTGGACAGAAGGAGTTCCAACATCAATTATTCAATCAGGTTCACGTGAAGTGTAGATGAAAATGGTACAGGGCAGTTCAGATTATTAACACAAAACAGAAGTGTTAATCTAGAACCACCCATCAGGAAATTAAATCTGGGGAGGCATGGTATTATTGCTAGACTATTAAGGTAGAAACTCAGCTAGTGATCTGGAGATCTAGTGTTAAATCCTGCCATGGCAGATAGTTGAAATTGAAATCAGTAAAGAATCTGGAATTAAGAGTCTGATGATGACCATGAAACCATTGTCAATTATTGGAAAAACCCATCTGGTTCACTAATTCCCTTTAGGGAAGGAAACTGCCATCCTTACCTGGTCTCACCTACATGTGACTCCAGAGCCACAGCAATGTGGTTGACTCTTAACTGTCCTCTGGCCAATTAGGGGTCGGCAATAAATGTTGGCCTATCTAGAAATAGCCACATCACAGTGAATAAACAAAATGGCTGGCAATAGAGAGCATACATAGACCGTGGATTGAGATTAAATTGTTGGGGACTGTTCTTGTTAGATGAGAGTGCACATATCCTCTGAAAGGATTGAAAGTGATGAGTTGAAGTGGAAAATATTAATACGGTATTATTAATCTTCTGAGGGAACATTCTACACAAACCCCCATGACAGCCCCCAACGTTAATCAAACAAAATTCTAGATGTTCGTCCAGACCTTGCCAATTCTGCCCTGACCTGTTGATCCAAATGCTGTTTCCTTGGTTCTGGCAGCTAATATTGTACATTCAATTTGCTCAACTCAGCTAGCCCCATCCAAACAGAACTCTATCAACAAATATATTGATTACCACCCCCTGAGAAAAAGAGCAGGAAATGATGTCACCAACCCACGGAAACCCAAACACATAAACAGTAAGCGGATCATTAACACCAGTGCTTCACTGGAAACTCATTGATGATGTTACCTAGTATGGTGACGAAATGTCTGACAACGAGCCTTCCAGCTCAGCGAGCAAACGTGCAACCAGATCCCCATCACCTCCGATGTGATCTCCATCCAACTCTGTACTGCTCTTTTTGAAAGAGTTTATCATCATGCCATCTTCCACGTAAAAACTGAAGGCTAATGCTCATGCTGGATAAGGAGGGAACAATATAAATGACTCAGGGAGGATTATTGTACCTCCTTCACATAAATACTGGCATCTCCACCTCATAAATACCATCCGTGTGCAGACAATACCTCATCATACAATAGTGGCATGAACTCCATGTAGGAGTCACCATAAGCTTGATGGGTCAAACGGTGTCTTTCTGTGTCAAGCCAAGATGTGGCTTTTTTTGAAATATTGAAGAAAATTTATAAAAGTCAAATGTCACAGTAAATAAGAGATGCAAAGCAGACAGTGCAATTGTTACTTAGCCAATCCAGTTGTTGTGAGATAATAGCATTATTTAAATATTCTTAACATTAGAGACCATTATCGTGTACAACGCTCTGTGAAATGTCATTATTTGTCTGACTTGACATGCTAAATGGTTTTTATGAGATACGCAAGCACTAAGCTAATGGAATTTCTAAATGGCTAGGAGCTTTTTTTAGTCAGAACTCCAGGCTGAATTAAACTGTCCACACATAAACAGTTGCATTGAGAATTCAGCAATAATTACCGCTGAAGAATTCTGACTCTTATATTCTGCCGATATAGTTGTTCATCTTTGGGATTGATCTAATTTCTGGACAGACCATTCAACCAAGAACAGATTTGTAATCTTTAAACTTGTACATTAATGACCATAATGAGATAGGAAACGACCAGACACATATCCGCTGTGTTTAACTGCTAGTTATTTACTCATCTTAAACCTCTGAGGCATTGCAGAGGTTCCAAATGTTTGAAATGTGGAAAGAATAGGGAGCACGGTTTTCCTGGCCAATGTCCCCCCCCCCCCCCCCCCCCCTCAACTACCATCAACGAATCACGTTAACTGCTTCTTATCTCTTAATTTTCTATGTGCAAATGTTGTAGTATCAGACAATATAACCCCTCTCCACACAGTCAGTCATTGCACGTGAAACAAATTCAAAATGTCTCTTGAGTTTCACCAAATGCAAATCCTTTCCTTTTCTGTTAGTTCAACTGGTGGCAACTGTACTCATTGGATAATACTACTTCCAATCTCCTCTGACCTTACAGCACCGCGTACCTCCAACTCTCGCCTCTTTCTACCCCCAGTTTTCCTTTCTTCCACCATGAGTGGCAATGTCTTTAATCATCTGTGCTCCAAGCTCTGGAATTCTGGTTGTGAGCCTCTCCTCCTGATCACGGGCTGTGGTATTTCTGGCCGGGTTATATATATTGAGAGCAGGAGAGTCGACATTTCGAGCATAAGCTCTTCAGCAGGAATGAAGCTGTTCATCTCTTCATTCCTAATGAAGACCCTGTGTTCAAACATCAACTCTCCTGCTCCTCGGATGCTGCCTGACCTACTGTGCTTTTCCAGCACCACACTCTCGACTCTGATTTCCAGCATCTGCAGTCCTCACTTTCTCCTACCAGGAGGAGGCAGAGATATTGCAGTGTGATTTGGACACATTGTGTCAGTGAGCAGATGAAGTGGGATGTGGCAGATGGGAAGGTATCTACCTAGCTCATGAAAACAGTAAGGTCTGAATGGTGATATTGTGGCTAAGGCAAAGTTGCAGCGAGACCTGCATTTCCAAGTACACCAGCCACTGAAAGTAAGCACATGGATACAGCAGGCAGTGAACTAGGCAAAAAGATCTATACTCGGAGTTTAGAAGGCTGCGGGGAAGGTTTGATTGAAACTTACACAGTACTGAGAGGCCTGGATACAGTGGATGTGGGGAAGATGTTTCCACTAGTAGGAGAGACTAGGACTGGGGGCATAGCCTTAGAGAGAAGGAATGATCCTTTAGAATTGGGATGAGGAGGAATTTATGGAACTCATTGCCGCAGAGGGCTGTGGAGTCCTTAACTATACTTAAGACAGAGATAGATTTTTAATTAATAAGGGGATCAAGGATTAGCAGGAGAAGACAAGAGAATGGGGTTGAAAAACGCATCAGCCATGATCGAGTGGCAGAGCAGACTCAGTGGGCCAAATGGCCTAATTCTGCTCCTATACCTTATTGCCTTTTGGTATTGTTGGACTTTTTAGGGAGGGGATTCAGGTACAGGAGCAGGGATGTCTTGCTGCAATTGTACAGGACCATGGTAAGACCACACCTGGAGTATTGTGTGCAGTTTTGGTTTTCTTATCCAAGGAAGGAACGTCTGGCTATGGAGGGAGTGTAACAAAAATTTATCAGAGTCATTCCTGAGATGGCAAGATTGACGTATGGAGTGATACTGGAGTTTAGAAGAATGAAGAGGAATCTCATTAAGGTCTACACAATTCTAACAGAACTATCAATCCTGGCAATAGTAAATCCTGACAACATCCTTGTAATTCTTTTCTGCACCCTCTCAAGTTTAACAATCTCCTTCCTATAGCAGGGCAACCAGAATAGTATGCAGTATTCTAAAAAGTGGCCTCACAATGTCCCATACAGCTGCAACATGACGTCCCAACTCCTACACTCAATGCTCTGACCAATGAAGGCAAGTGTTCTTCACCACCCTGTCTACCTGTGACTCCACTTTCAAGAAGCTATGCACTGGCACCCATAGATCTTTTTGTTTTGCAACATTCCGCAGGGCTCTACCATTAAGTGTACAAGTTGTGCTCTGATTTGCCTTTCCTAAATGCAGCACCTCACATTTATAGAGTCATAGAGTCATAGAGATGTACAGCATGGAAACAGACCCTTCGGTCCAACCCATCCATGCCAACCAGATATCCCAACCCAATCTAGTCCCACCTGCCAGCACCCGGCCCATATCCCTCCAAACCCTTCCCATTCATATATACATCCAAATGCCTCTTAAATGTTGCAATTGTACCAGCCTCCACCACATCCTCTGGCATCTCATTCCATACATGTACTACCCTCTGCGTGAAAAAGTTGCCCATAGGTCTCTTTTATATCTTTTCCCTCTCACCCTAAACCTATGCCCTCTAGTGCGGGACTCCCCAACCCCAGGGAAAAGACTTTGCCTATTTATCCTATCCATGCCCCTCATAATTTTGTAAACCTCTATAAGGTCACCCCTCAGCCTCCGACGCTCCAGGGAAAACAGCCATTTGCCACATTTCAGCTCATTGGCCCATCTCTTGAAGGTCCCATTGTACTGTGAGATAATCTTCTTCACTGTCCACTTCACCAGTAATTTTGGTGTCATCTGCAAACTTACTAATTATTCCTCCAGTATTCACATCCAAACCACTTAATGACTAAAAGCAGTGGAATCAGCACCGAACCTTGTGGAACACCACTGGTTACAGGCTTCCAGTCTGAAAACCAACTCTCTACCACCACTCTCTGTTTCCTACCATCAAGCCAATTTTGTATCCAAGTTGTTAGTTCTCCCTGGATCCCATCTGACCTTACCTTACTAACCAGTCTACCATGCAGAACCTTGTTGAATGTTTCGTTGAAGTCTCAATGGACAACATTCTACCACTCTGCCTTCATCAATCTTCTTTATCACCTCTTCAAAAAACTCAATTAGGTCAGTGAGACACAATTTCCCATGACAGAGTCATGTTGACTATCTCTAATCCATCTTTACCTTTCCAAATGCATGTAAATTCTATCTCTCAGAATCCTCCCCCTGCAGAATACTCATTGGATAGCGAGTTTGGTAGAGGCATTGCCATAGAGAGTGTGCCAGTTAGTGATGATAGACAGTTAACTGACAGTCTTTGATTACATTTTAAACCAGATTCTAGTTATGGCAATAAGATCAGATTATTAGATTCCCTACAGCATGGAAACAGGCTCTTCGCCCCAACCAATCCACTCCAATCTTCCGAAGAGTTACCCACCCAGACCCATTTCCCTCTGACTAATGCACCTAACACTATGGGCAATTTAGCATGGCCAATTCACCTGACCTACACATCTTTTGTACTGTGGGAGGAAACACACGCAGACATGGGGAGAATGTGCAAACTCTACACAGACAGTCACCTGAGGCTGGAATCGAACCTGGGCCCTGGTGCTGTGAGGCAGCAGTGCTAACCACTGAGCCACCATGCCGCCTGGGGGATACACCAACAAATTAGCTGGCAACTATTTGGCGAAATTAAAACTGGTGCAGGGCATTAGGTAAAAACAATGACTGCAGATGCTGGAAACCAGATTCTGGATTAGAGTGGTGCTGGAAAAGCTCAGCAGTTCAGGCAGCATCTGAGGAGCAGGAAAATCGACGTTTCGGGCAAAAGCCCTTCATCAGGAATGTATGTGTTGTTTCTGTCTGTGAATAATAGGGGCCCAAGTATTAATAGCTTCAAGTCCATTCACATGAGTCACCCCATGAGCCCAACTGACGATCTTAATTTGGTTGTCAGTGTGATCATTTGTGCCTTTGGGATTATCCAGCATGTGCTGTCCATTTGCAGAATCACATCTGATGTTGGGCATTATGTTGTGAGTTTTACAAGGTAGTTTGATATGGTCAGTACCTTGCTTGTTGCAAGCAGCCAAAGTCATATACAGGTTTGATAGGATCTACCAGCATTTGGAACGTATTGTCAGAACGCACTGGGATAGTACACTGGAAATCAAGCATCACTAATCATGGTTTGTCACGAATGTGAAACAGGTTAGCCAAGTGAAACTAAGCCTTCAATCTAACTGATTAACAAATTTAGGACAAAAGAAAACACTCACTTTATTAACAAGTAAATAAGTGTTGATTATGAACCAATTGTTCTTAAACAATGTCAATTCGGAAATTTGAATTGGTAACCTTTCAATTTAAAACTTGAATTTAAGCTCTATCACACCAGTTCACACTGACTCACAAACAGACAGACGAATCATGTGCAGGATTTAGTGAGTTGTTTTCTTCCAATTCCTTTCAGTTCCTTGTTGCGAAAACGAGGCTGCTCCCACACGGATGTTACCTTTCGTTCAATGGTTGAGAATTAGGTCTTTCAACATATTTGAATGTCTCTTTCCTCCTTTAATCGGGAATTTGCAGTGTGAGTGGTTTGCAGAGGGAATGGTGAGGGAAAGCCAGCTCACCGTAACGTTTGCTGCTTACTGTTTGTAGTCTCGGAGCATCTCTGCTCCTCCAGCCACTCTCAACCATCGTCACTTTGTCAGGAGTCAATCAAAACACTGTAGTCGAGCAATTACTCCATCCTCCCACCTTTGTTCAGACTCCCTTGGCTCTGCGGTGTCTGCTTTTATGCGTTCGCTGATCCGGGGGAGGACAATGTTTTATAAAACTCAGTGTACTTTAGTAAACAGTAAACACACAGCCATCTCTTTGCACAGCATCCTTGATTTAAAGTGGCATCTTCCTTTTCTCGTCCACAGTCCAAAAACAAGGGCAATTAAAGATGTAACCATTAAAACTTGGCCTATACATCTGGCATCACACTGGCATTGAAACTCATATACCATGCGACATATTGGTGTGATAGGCAGAGCATCTTTTTGGATTGACAGCAACATCTTGTTTGAGGTGAACCAACCTCATATTGTTTCTACACAGTAGAAACCTCCAAAATGCAGTGCTTCACCTGAGCTCAAAGCTCTGAGATGCAGTGCCCTTGCAGGATAATTCGAGGTGGATTGCGCATTTTTCAAGACCAAGTGTTATGTCCTTACGACCTTTGATGAGAGTGTGCGATTTAGAGAAAAAAGTGACCTGAGCAGAGTAATCATTATCCCTCAGGAAGGTTTCTGATGCACCTTATTTTAGAATCAAGCTTATCCGAGAGCAAATAGCACCGTGTGTGGCTGCCAATAAGGCCAGTCTTATAACACAAGCAACTGCATGTACCCTGGTTGACCATTATCCAAGCCCTCTCTTGTACACTGGCAATCAGGAACAAGGTCGAGAGTGTGGTGCTGGAAAAGCACAGCAGGTCAGGCAGCATCCGAGGGCAGGAGAATTGACATTTTGGGCATAAGCCCTTCATCAGGATGAAGACTTTATGCTCTGAACATCAATTGTCCTGCTCCTTGGATGCTGCCTGTCCTGGTGTGCTTTTCCAACACCACAGTCTTGACTCTAATCTCCAGCATCTGTAGTCCTCACTTTCTCCCAATCAGGAACAAGACCATCAGAGATATTCACATGTCATAGTCTGAGGCAAGAATTATTCTTTGCTAAATCCCCCTTCTAATCTGTTGTTTATATTTCCAATTTTGGTTTGCTTACTTGAAGATGTAATTGCATTGGCGATAGTACAGGGAAGGTTAATTCCGGAGATGGAAGACTTCTCTTCATGAGGAGAGAATGAGACGTTAAGGCGTATACTCACCAGAGTTTCGAAGAATGAGAGGCAATGTAATTGAGGTTTATAAGATATTCGAGGGATTGACAAAGTAGACGTAGAGTGGATGTTTCCTTATTTTTGGTAATAGGATAAGTGGTAGCAGATTTAAAACAGAGATGAAGAGGAATTACTTCTCTCAAAGGGTTGTGAACCTGTGAAATTTACTACATCATAGTGTGGTGGATGATCCTGGGGCACTGAACAAGTTTAAGGAGATCAACAGATTTTTAATTAGTAACGAGGCTTAAAAGGTGATGGAGAGTGGAGTTGAGGCTGAGATGAGATCAACCATGATCGCATTAAATGGTGGTGCAGGCCCAAGGGGCTGAATGGCCTCCTACTGCTCCGAGCTTCCCAGGATGCCTTATTCTTTGTAAATCAGCACCGCCCCAAGGTGGCACCCTCAGGCTCAAAGTGGTAACTGTGACTCAAGATTAACGCTCAGTTCAAACGTTGTGGCTTCATATTCCATTTTGGAGACTTAAATTCATAAACTCCTTGCAGTACTGAGGGAGTGCTGCAGAATTGTCAGAGATTTCTTTCAAGTGAGCTGAGGTGAGATATTTCCAAGTCAGAATGGACTGTGGTTTGAAGGGGAACTTGGTGGTGTTCCCATATATCTGTTGCCCATCTCCTATTGGTGGTCATGGTTGTAGGTTTGGAAAGTGCTGGAGAAGGAGGCTCTTAGTTGTCACAGTGTATCTTGTAGATGGCACCCACACTAACACTGGGCCTCTGTCGTGGTGAGAGTGCATATTGAAGGTGGTAGATGTGCCTCCAATCAATGGGGCATCGATTCCTAGATGATGTTGAGCTTGTTGAACATCTTTGGAGCCATGCTCATTCAGACAAGGGGCAAGATTTCCATCCCACTCCTGACTTGTCTTTGTAGATAGTGGGCAGGCTTTGGGGAGTCAGACGATGAGTTTGTTCACCGCAGCATTCCCAGCCTCTGACTTGTTGTTCTTAACCACAGTATCATGTGGCTACAAAGTACTTTTGGATGCCCCAAGAATGTGAGGGCTCTATATAAAGTCAAGCTCTATCTTTCTGGGCCACTCAAGTGCAACTTTATGTGACACCTTTTCGACTCAACCCACATCTACCTTGAGAGAAAGCTCTGGCCTTTTGGTGTTTGTGAGGGTCTTGACATCCATAGTTCCAATGTGATGATAGAAGAACAGCAAAGTCAAATGAAGGCATCCATCAAACTCAGCACCAACTGTTCTGTTCCATTCTCCTGACATGACTCACTATGTTTATACATTGGTTATCTAATTCTCTATTAAATGCTATTAATGACTGTCTTCAATGGCCACTTGTGACAAGAGTTACCAAGTAGTTCTTTGGCATGACACAATCCACCTCAGCTGTCAATGATAATAGTGAAAGGTGGCACACCACCACCTTCAACATGTACTCTTGCCACAACTGTGCATAGTGTTAGTGTGGGTGCTATCTATAAAATGCACTGCAACTACTTAACAAGCCTCCTTCTCCAGCAGTTTCCAAACCTGCAACCTCTCCAACCAATAGAAGAAGGACAGAGATGTATGGGAACACCACCAAGTTTTCCTCCAAACCTCTGACTTGGAAATATATCACCGTTTCTTCATGGCTAACCAAGCAGTTCAGCAGTTATCATGTGATACGGGTTTTGTTATATTTTCAGGGACATCAGACCTTCACTTGCAGTTGTGGAGATGCGCATTTCTGAGGTGCTTGGATCCATTGGTTCAACATGAATCTCACAAGATGTCCTCATCAACAGAGTCATTGATTCCCTGCCAACATATTTCAGGGACAAATTCATAAGCCTTTTGACACTAAATTAACAACTGCTTCTCACTTTTCTCTTGACTAAATCAGTGAGCATGTGTTTGCAACAAGGTAGGGATCCACGGCCTGTCCTTTGGGGAGAACACTCTGCAACTGTACAAGGCATTGTTGAGATCACACCTGGTGTATTGTGTACAATTTTGATCTCCTTACTTGAGAAGGGATGTATGTCACTGGAGGAGTTTTCAAAAGAGGTTCACTAGATTGATTCCAGAAACGAGGGGTTTGTCTTATGAGGAGAGGTTGTCAGTTTAAGTCTTGAAGAATGAGAGGAAATCTAATTAATGTCTATAAGATGCGAAAGGGGAAGGACAAAGTAGACATAGAGAGAATGTTTCTTCATGCTGAAGCAATCTAAAAGGAGAGGTCACAATTTTAGGATAAAAGGTCGCGGATTTAAAACAGAGATAAGGAGAAATTATTCCTCTCAAAGAGTCATGAATCTGTGGAATTCACTATCCTAGGGTACAGTGGAGATTGGGACACAATTTAAGGAGGAGACAGAGAGATTTTTAATTAGTAATGTGTTGAAGAATTATGTGGAGCGGGAAGGAAAGTGGAGTTGAGGCCGAGATGAGATCGGCTTTGATCATATTAAATGCTGGAGCAGGCTTGAGAGGCTGAATTGAATAGATTAGGATATCCCTTATTGTTACATGTACTCAAGTACAGAAGTACAGTGAAATGTTTTACAATATCGCCTCTTATGGCACCACCTTAGGTACAAGTCCCTAGGTACAAATCTTAGACACAAAAAGAGAAAGAAAAGGAAAGGCACTGCATTACTTTACAGTGTCTAAAGAATAAGTAAGAAATAAGACATAGTTAAAGGATTGACATTACAGTCAGATTAAACACTTTCAAAGAAACATTACATCCCAGTAGCTCAGTGCAGAGGGTTCCCCAAGTGTCTGACTGCCTGCACCAGACTCCAGTCCAACCACAATCCCCACTCTGCTCCAACCCTCCAAGCTGCTCCCAACTGGCTCTCAGCTGCTCCAAGGTAAGTTCCAGAATTGCTTCCCGCCCCCCCCACCCCCACCTTCCACTCTGCCCACTGCCCTCGAGACTGCTCCCCCTTCCCCCTGCCCCCCATTGTTCTGAGACTGCTCCCCCCCTTCCCCTTGCCCCCTGCCCTGCCCACTGCTCCGAGACTGCTCCCCCTTCCCCTGCCCACTGCCTCGAGACTGCTCCCCCCTGCCCACTGCTCCGAGAGTGCTCTCCCCTCCCCCCTCCCTTCAGGCAAAAGCCTTTTGCCCAAAACGTCGACTCTCCTGCTCCTCGGATGCTGCCTGACCTGCTGTGCTTTTCCAGCATCACACTCTCGACTCTTAACTCCGTGATCTGAGTCCAGAGGCCACTCTGGACTAAAGAGAATGATATTCATTACGGCTGTGATTCAAATGGTAGCGCTCTTCACTGTTTCTGAGTTTTAAGGTTCATGGTTGAAGGTCCATCCCAGCACTTGACAGCAAAAATCCAAATATTCCGTTAGAGTACTGAGGTGGTGTCATACTGTTGGAGGTTCTGCATGTGGATGAGGTCCATTAGATGGATGTAGATGATCCCAATTTCAAGATGGGCAGGTGTCCAAATGTCCAGGCCAATATGTAGCCCTCAAATGTCACCTCAACAAGAATTTATCTGGCCATTCCTCTGCTCTTTGTGGGGTTTGTTGTGTATGAATTGACAGCTGTATTTCTGACATCACAACAGTGGCTACACTTCAAAAATACTTAATTGGCTGTGAAGCATTTTGAGATATCCAGCAGTTGTGAAGAAATTGCTACAAATGCAAGTCTTTCTCCTTTCGTCTTCCACAGACAGTTGCCAGAAAGTTCAATGATAAGCGTCTCAAACCCACTCAAGCAATCTCCGTGCAATCTGCAGCTTATCCTGTTGTGGATATTGCCCACCCATTTATTCTGTGCTGTCCAATAATAAAGACTCCTATTTTGCTGTGACAAGGCATCCTGTAGTATTGCAAATAATAATCAGAAGAAAAGTGTAACATTCCACGGTGAGCTTTGTTTATACCAAGTGTGCAATACAGGAATGGCGCTCTCGTGTATGGATTTCAATGAGGAGACAGATAGCAATGTTGTCTTTGCAAAACTGCCAGTAGAGGAGCCCAGTGCAGACAACAGCATTTGGATTTCTCCATTTAATTGTGCATCCACTCCTTGCCTGAGGTTGTATATTGAGCATTACCTTCAAGAGCAAAACCTGCCCTACTCCCCTCCAGAATATTTGTCCACCTTTACATCTCGAACAGCGCATGCACATCGTTTCCCACATGCTCACAGGGTCAAACACTCTGCCACCTCAAAAGGCCCTGTAGAAATCAAAAGTTAAAAATCACACAACACTAGGTAATAGTCCAACAGGTTTAATTGGAAGCACTAGCTTTCAGAGCGCTGCTCCTTCATCAGGTGGTTGTAGGGGAACAATTGTAAGACACAGAATTTATAGCAAAAGTTTACAATGTGATGTAACTGAAATTATACATTGCAAAATACCTTGATTGTTTAAGTCTGTCATCTGTTAGAATGATTATGTTAGTTTCACTTCTTTCATATGTTAGTCACAATTTTTTTTAAAAAAGTTACATTCTCAGATTAACTTTAATGATAGATGTCAATCCAGATAATGTGTGAAGAAGTGAAACTAACATGGTCACTTTGTACACCACAGTCCAACACCGGCATCTTCAAATCATAGAAATCCAAGTTACTGACATTGTGCACTGCCCTCCTGCTATTTCTTACTATCTTCAAAGTATTTCCACCTTTTGCTACACCTGAGCTACTACGTCTAGTGATGAAAAGCAAGTCATTCCTGCCTCTGTGAGATTTCTCTCTGCTAATGTTGTTGCTACTTTTAGCAGGATGAGGGAATAGGTGCTACTGTTTGCTAACCAGCTGTCTCCCGCTGACATCTTTAATGCATTTTGTTTACTTATAAACCACGGGCTTCAAAAGGAAAAGAGCCAGCAGTGTAATGGAGATAAAATTTTCTGAGGAACAAAGAGCAGATAGTTGTAGTGAATGCTCATCTGCCAGATTGGCAGGAGGTAAGGACAATATCCCCCTAGGCATCAGGATTAGGAGCACTGCTTCTTTTGATGCACATTAACAAACAGGCTAAGCAGGGCAATATTTCAGATTTCAGGGACACATAATCCACAACCGCAACAAACTGTTAGGAAAATGGAAATCATAGAATCCCTACAGTGTGAGAGCAGGCTGATTGGCCCATCAAGCCACACTGAACTCATTGCCCTGCTCTGTAATCCTGCAGGAGAAAGTGAGGTCTGCAGATGCTGGAGATCAGAGCTGGAAATGTGTTTCTGGAAAAGTGCAGCAGGTCAGGCAGCATCCAGGGAACAGGAGAATCGAAGTTTATGCCCGAAACGTCGATTCTCCTGTTCCCTGGATGCTGCCTGACCTGCTGCGCTTTTCCAGCAACACATTTCCAGCTCTGTAATCCTGCATTTCCAATTACTATTCCACATAGCCTACACATGCCAGGACACTATGGGCACTTTAGCATGACCTATCCACCTGACCTGCACATCTTTGGAGTGTGGGAGAAAACCCACGCAGAGAATGTGCAAACTCCACACAGACAGTCGCCCGAGCATGGAATTGAACCGGGGTACCCGGTGCTGAGGGGCAGCAGGTGCTAACGAGTGAACCACCGCGCCATCCCACAGTGAGTCTGACCGGGTGAGAATGTGGGAAAGCTGGTGGATGTCCCAAGGCATGATGCTATTCGAAATTGGACAAATATTCTGGGAGTGACTGGGATAGGTTGTGCTCTTCAAATAATAGTGATGGCCAATGTAAATGTGCAAAAGCGCATATAGACCTCAGGAGGTAGAGAAAATGGACAGGTGTGAGGAATATCACACAGAAAGGTGATACATTTTGGTGGAGCAATGAAGGGAGGCAATGTAAAATAAAAGGTTCAATTTTATAGCAGGTGCCGGATCAGGGACTCTAGAGGTCACATGCATCAAAACCTTGAAGGTTGTGAGTAAACGTGAAGGGGGTTGTTACTGCAAGAGCTATAGGGGATTCTTGGCTTAATAAACAGAAGCCTCAGGTAGAAGGGGTTGTGTTATGGTTAGTAAACATTGGCTACACCTTGGCAGGAGCATTCTGACCAATTTGGGACATTTGAGGAAAGACATCAAACCTTCGGAGATGCTGCAGGGAAGACTTGCTAGAATGAGACTAGGACCGTGGGCTTCGGTTAATGTGGGGGGATTGGAGACGTTGGGGGTCATTCGAGCTGAGAAGGCTAAAGGCTGGTTTAGTTAAGGTATTCAGTGTTTTGAAGGGCTTTGCTCACTTGCAAAGGGAGATTTCCTTTTGTCGCAGCAGGAGGACTGCTAACCAGAAGAGACATACTCAACATAATTAACAGAAGTACCTCAGGGAGATGAGAGGTATTTTGCATGAGGATTTGTTATGATCAGGAATGTGTTGCTAATGAAAGCAGATTCAGTCGTTACGATCAAACGGGGATAAGATAAATGCTTGAGCTATAATGTTTTACAGGCTAATGGGGAAGGTAATGAGATGATGGGGTTAATTAGATATATCCTTCAAAGAACCAGCACAGACACAATGGGTGAATGGCCTCCTGGATCATTTTATTATTCTATAATACCTGACAGAGTTTCCCAAAGTCTTTCACAATTAATCAGTTAATTTTCAATGCTGTTTCTATTGTAATGTAACAAACATAGCAGTTAGTTTAGACACAGCAAGCTCCCAGAAAATGGTCATGAGTAAGAACCATTATTAACTGCAGAGACCAGCAATAACACCTTTTCCCTTCTCAGAAAATAGTGGCGTGGGGTCATTCAGGTGGGGAGGTGATAGTGTACTAATCCAGGAAACTTGGCTAATGCTCCTGGGGTCTGGGTTGCATCCTATCATGGTAGATGGTGGAATTTGATTTCAATTTTTTAAAAATCTGGGACTAAGAATCTATTGATGGCCATGAAACATAGAACATAAAACAATATAGCACAGAACAGGCCCTTTGGCCCTCGATGTTGCGCCGACCTGTGAACTATTCTCAGCTCATCCCCCGACACTATCCCATCATCACCCAAGCCAAACCATTGCCAATTGTTGGAAAACGCATCTAGCTCATTAATCCCCTTCAGAGGAGGAAATCTAGTCTGGCCTACAAGTGACTCCAGACCCATAGCAAACATGTTTGACACTTAACTGCCCTCTGAAATGGCCTGGCAAGCCATGCAGTTTCAGGGAAACTTGGGATGGGCAATAAATACTGGTTAGAGACAAAAATACAGCAGATGCTGGAATCCAAAGTAGACAAACAGGAGGCTGGAAGAACACAGCAAGCCAGGCAGCATCAGGAGGTAGAGAGTTTCCTGAAGAAGGGTTATTCCCGAATTGTTGACTTCTCCACCTCCTAATGCTGCCTGGCTTGCTGTGCTCTTCCAGCCTCCTGCTTGTTGACAATAAATACTGGCCAGCCAGCAACACCCATGACACACAAGTGAATAAAAAAAAATTCAAATGGGCAAGTTAAGAACTACCCCCAATAATCTTTGATTCCCCTGCCTAACAAGAAGCTATTTATCTCTAGCTTAAAAATATTCAATGACCCCGCCCCCATCACTCTCTGAGGCAGTGTTCCAAAGTCAGACAATCCTCTGAGAGGGAGAAACGTTCTCTCATCTCAGTTCCACCCCCAATTTTAAACCATGCCCCTCATTCTGGAATGGGGGAATTGTGGTTGGCATGGTGACTCCATAGTTAACGCTGCTGCCTCATGGCATTAGGGACCTGGGTTTGATTCCAGCCATGGGTGACTGTCTGTGTGGAGTTTGCATGTTCTCCCCATGTCTGTGTGGGCTTCCTGTGGGTGCTCTGGTCTTCTCCCATAGTCCAAAGATGTGAAGGTTAGGCGAATTGGTCCTGTTAAATTGGTGTGTTCAGTCCTGAGGAAGGACTTTTGCCCTAAATGTCGATTTTCCAGCTCCTCGGATGCTGCCTGACTGGCTGTGCTTTTCCAGCACCACTCTAATCTCGAAATTGGTGTGTTAGCCATGGGAAATGTGGGCTTACTGGGGACAGGTTTTGGGTAGGACGCTGCTTGGAGAGTTGGTATGGACTTGATGGGCCGAATGACCTCTTTCTACACTGTATGGCCCACAAGAGAGAACATCTCTTCCTTGTCAAGACCATTCAGGACTACTTCAGTTAAATCACCCTTCTCTATCATAATCCCTAGTGCAAACGCACACTCAGTCCCTAAGTACTGCATTGGGAGCTCCAGGTTAGGTTGTAGAGATGTGAGAGAATACTCCCTACCAAGCCACAGCCCTCGCTGGAAGGCATTTTTAACCAAATAATGTTCAGTGTGCATGTTAATTAGAATATATTACCAACCTGTTTTGTTAAACTGAAGAATGCAGGAAACTGAACCCTTCAGTTAATGATCAAACTGGTTGCAATAGTACTTAAAGCTGTAGTAGTTGTCTTAGAGGGCTCGCTCAGAGGGAGAAAAATGATGTGAATTTATCCTGAGGGTCACCATGCCTCAGGATAGAGCAAGGGTGAGAACACAGGTATTCCATGGTAGCCTGAATTGAACCCTGGCTGCTGGCATTACTCTGAAGCTAACTGACTGTCAGCATCTAAAGTACCAGAACTTTCCAACAAGCATCAAGACATTGAGACAGTGAGAACTGTTGATGCTGGAAGTCAGAGTCAATAGATGTGGAGCTGGAAAAGCGCAGGAGGTCAGGCAGCATTGGAGGAGCAGGAAGGTTCTGATGAAGGGTTTCGGCCTGAAACTTAACTTTTCTGCTCCAACACCACCCTCTGCTTGAAAATGTGCCTGTTTAGGTCTCTTTTAAATCTTTATCCTCTCACCTTAAACCTATACCCTTTAGGTTTGGACTGCCCATATAGAATGAGCTGCCAGAGGACATGGTGGAGGCTGGTATAATTACTGCATTTAAAACGCAACTGGATGGGTATATGGATAGAAAGGGTTTAGAGGGATATGGGACAAGTGCTGGCAAATGGGACTAGATTAATTTAGGATATCTGATTGGCATGGACAAGTTGGACCGAAGGGTCTGTTTCTGTGCTGTACATCTGTATGACTCTGATGCTGCCTGATCTGCAGTGCTTTTCCAGTTCCACATCTATTGACTCAAGCACTGAAGACATTGCTTGGCTGATGGTGAGAAGGGCACTACCTGTGAGATCATTCACGTATCCCTGGTTGATCTGTGCCACTGCACACTGCCCTCAAAATGGCTGCAGAGGTGGAGGTGGGGGAGCGATTGGTGGTTGAGATTATCCCTCATCTCCTTCTGGAATGTGCCTTTGCAAAGGGAGTCTGGAGGAAGATGCAATGGTTTGTGTCGAGGTTCGTTCCGAGCAGGTGCGTGATGCGGGACTCTGTGCTCTGCGGTCTGTTCCCCGGGACGCACACCAAGACAAACATCGACTGTGCAAGGAGAACCATCAACTCAGTGAAAGATGCTGTTTGGTCTGCCTGAAGCTTGCTGGTCTTCCAGAGCATGGAGTGGACTCTGACTGAGTGTTGCAGACTGGCACATTCCAAGGTCCAGGACTGCGTGCTGAGGGACATAATAAAGCTTGGAGCAGCTGTCGCTGAGACGCAGTGGGTAAAGACCACCATCTGAGGTCTTTCTGTCAAAGGTAAATGGGGGTCCGTTCAGTTATTGGACCCTCATAGTGCCTCAAAGACATGTAAATACTAAGATAGTATGTGTAAGAGAAGTCTTTGTTTTTTTTTGGATCGAGACAAAGTTCATTGTTGTGTTTATTTACTTGATATCCAGCTGTACAGAACCGAACTGCTTTGGGGACAATCTATATATACAAAGAGATTTTTTAATGAATAAAGAATATTTAAAGTGTTTAAAGTGCAGGTCCAGGAGAAAGAATAAAGTGATTCCAATGTCTGCAGAAAAAGATTCCACTAATTAATTTTACTGAGACGTTTCTCAAATCTGGATGAAAGTTGTAAGCTGTACAGCTCAGAAGCTGAAAAAGAACAGCTATTTTTAGTTAAAACAAAGCCAATGATATACCCTTTCTGGTGGAATTCTTGAATGAAAGTAACAACGTGCATTTATATAACATCTCTAAAGTAGCAAAATGCTCTACATGGCAAAACTTGTCACCAAGCCACAAAGGGGACCAAAGGTTGGTCAGAGATTCAGGATTCAAATAGATATCTTTAAATGAGTGAGTAATGGTGAGGGGCAGATATGAGTGTAGAGGGATGGAGCGATCTGGGGAAGGAATTCAAAGGTTAGTCCTGAAGGCAAGTTGCTGAGGTGGAGGTTTTAACATTGGCCATGAGAAGAGATGAGATTTGGAGAAACCCACAGATGTTGGAATATTGGAGGGTACGTCAGAGACTGAGGGTTGATCTTATAGATGTTTATAAAATCATGATGGGCATGGATAG
This sequence comes from Chiloscyllium plagiosum, assembly GCF_037043375.1. NCBI lineage: Eukaryota > Metazoa > Chordata > Chondrichthyes > Orectolobiformes > Hemiscylliidae > Chiloscyllium > Chiloscyllium plagiosum. Next base: position 12,191,770 of record NW_028270154.1, read on the forward strand.
GTTAAATAGCTGAGGTCTTTTCTCTGGGGTAGTGGAGTCCAGAACTAGAGGGCATAGGTTTAAGGTGAGAGGGGAAAGATTTAAAAGGGACCTGACGGGCAAATGTTTCACGCAGAGGGCGGGGGGTGTATGAAATGAGCTGCCCGAGGAAGTAGTGGAGGCTGGTACAATTACAGCATTTAAAAGGCATCTGGATGGGTATATAAATAGGAAGGGTTCAGAGGGATATGGCTCAAATGCTAGCACTAGATTAATCCATATCTGATTGGTATGGACGAGTTAGACAGAGGAGTCTGTTTCCGTGCTGTATAATGCTGTGTCTCTATGACTGGATGACTTGTAACAGCATAAGAAATAGAAACAGGAGTAGCTTAGTCCACCATTCAACAGGGTCATGGTTGAGTCAACATCTCTCAATTTCACTTTCCTCATATTTGATTCCCTGGCTGATCAAGAATCTACCTCCGTGTTAAATACACACAGGGACTCTTCCCCCACAGCTCGCCGTGGCAAGGAGTTCCAAAGACTCACATCCATCTGAGAGGAAAACATTCCTCCTCAGTCTTATTCTGAGACTGTGCCCTCTAGACTCTCCCATGAGGGGAAGCATCCATTCAGCATTTATCCTGTAAAGCCTTTAAAAATCCAATATATTTCAATGAGTCACTGAGCACAGTGGGTAATGAGCAACTGCCACTTGGTATGAGTTTGACCGGAGGGGAGCAGAGTTTTGTACATTCTGGAACTCATGTTAGCGAAAAAGGAAGATGGTGTTTTTTTCTCTCCCCTGTTGGGATCAGCAGAAACAGATTGTAGATCAGTTGTAATTCTACACCATTAAGATGTGTTAAATGATGGTGGTACTTTGCTTGTTAGAACATCATTAGTTTGACATAGTGAGGTCCCTGACTCATTCTCCAAGTCCTCACAGTCATTACCATAGTCATAAATCCATCATTCAGTTCACTGGAGGAGGGCTTGGGGCTACCTAAGCTTCTCTGCAAATTGTCCTTTCTGTCAAGTCTGAACTGACAGCTCACCAGTGCCTGACATTTCCCTACAATTATCCTCTCAGATGGGGCAGGCAAATGAGAAAATAAAAGATGATTTGCATTCTAAAATAGATCTCAAATAGATTTTCTTTTTCGTTTGGTCAACATGAGTCACGTTCCTAGTGTGAATATTGCACTCAGCAACATGCGCTTGAATAATCATAGGATGGCCGAGAGATTTACACAAAACAAAAGATGGTGTTGTGAAGGTGTGGGCGAAACTAAGGGAAAGGTGGTAGCCATGATGTGAAGGGCCAGTGTTGGACTGGAGTGGACAAACTCAGAAGTCTCATGACACCAGGTTATAGAGGAAAGTGAGGCCTGCAGATGCTGGAGATCAGAGTCGAGAGTGCGGTGCTGGCAAAGCACAGCGGGTCAGGCAGCATCTGAGGAGCAGGAGAGTCGACATTTCAGGCATAAACCCTTTTTGATGAAGGGATTCTCCTGTTTCTCGGATGCTGCCTGACCCGTTGCGCCTTTCCAGCACCACACTCTTGACTCTGACACCAAGTTATTGTCCAACAGGTTTATTTGAAATCATAACCTTTTGGAACGCTGCTCCGAAAGCTTGTGATTTCAACTAAACCTGTTGGACTATAACCTGGCACTTCTGACTAAGGGAAAAGTGACATTGAAGGTTGGAAAGTAGATCCCGTACACACTCCTTAAGAAAGACAGACTGGAATATGTCAATGTCAGTTGGATTTGAGAGCTTAGGAGAGTGGGCCAAAATGTGGCCGACGGTGTTTGATGTGGATAAGTGTGAGGTTTTTGGTAGAACAAAATGGACAAGTGACCTATTATCTTAATGGGGAGAGGCTTCGGGATGCTTCAGTGTTGAGGGATCTGGGTGTCCTCAGTCATGAGTCATTGCAAACTAACATATAGGTACAGCAGATAATAAAGAGAGCAAATGGAATGCTGGCTTTTATAGATAACAGGGTAGAATATAAAGGTAGGGAAGTATTGTTGCAGCTATACAAGACATTGGTGAGACCGCACCTTGAGCACTGTGCACAGTTATGGTCCCCTTATTTGAGGAAAGTTGTAGTGGCATTGGAGGCAGTTCAGAGATTGATCCCAGAGATAAAGAGTTTGTCGTATGAAGAGAGATTGAACAGTTTAGGCCTATACTCCCTGGAATTTAAAAGAATGAGGGGAGATCAAATTGAGATGTTCAAGACGATAAAAGGTGTGGATAAGATAGGCGTGGAGTGGATGCTTCCTCTTGTGGGGTATTCTGGGACACAGTCTGAGGATAAGGGGGAACAAATTTAAAACAGATTTGAGGAGAAACTATTTCTCCCAAAGCGTTGTGGATCTGTGGAATTCGCTCCCCAAAAGTACGGTGGATGCTGGGACAGTGAGTAAATTTATGGAGGAGTTTGACAGAGATTTAATTGTTAATGGGTTGAAGGGTTATGGGGAGAATGCAGGAAAATGAGGGTGACGAATACTGGAAATCAGATATGATTGAATGGCGGAATAGACTCGATGGGCTGAATGGCATACTTCTGCTCCTATATTTTATGGGCTTATGAACTTATAAATGTGCTGTGAGGAGATATTGATGTGGTGGCAATATTACTGGAGTAATACTCTAAAACCCCAGGTTAATGGTCAGGATACCCTCTCAGCATTCTCTACTCCAAAGAAAATGACCCGAGCTAATGCCGTCTCTCTTTGTATGTAAAAGTCTCTAACTCCTGCGACATCCTGATGAATCTCCTCTGCGTCTCCTCCAGTGCAATCATATCCTTCCTATAGTGTAGCAACCAGAACTGCACTTATTACTCCAGCTGTGGCCTAACCAAACCCTGGTACAGCTCCAACATAGGCTCCCTTCTCTTATAGTCCTTGCTTTGATTGAAAATGACAAGTATCCTGCATGCATTCTTATGTTCCCTTCAGGGATCTGTTGACAAAGGTCCCAAGATCCCTCTGTTGCTCTGAGCTTCTGAGTGTCCTGTCATCCATTGAGGACTCACTGGTCTTGTTTAGTTCCTTAATTTCCAAGAAATTAGTGATTTCTTTAGTTCTCACATTGATTTAATTTTCAACTAATCCACCCATTCTGCAACCTGTTCGCATTTGCCTCTATCTTGGTGCAGCTTTCCACATTATTAATTTGCCCTGTTCCCTTGCCTGGTATCAACAATATACCTCTGAATTCAAAGTCCAAATCAACATTTCTGTAAATGCTGAACAGTGCTGATCCCAGCAGTGATCCCTTTGCGACACCACTTCCCACGGGATATTAAGTCAGAGAAGCAGCTCATGTGTTGAGGGAATATTGCCTGAAAGAAAGAATTTACATTCTAGAGCACTTTTCATTATCTTAGATGTTCACAAGGCACTTTTCAGTCAAAGAAATACTTTTGAAGTACAGTGTGATGGACTAACCTTAGCTGATATATCCACATCCCAAACATGGCAAACAATTTGCAGATAACATGCTCCCACATTTAGCAATCTGATGTTAGAGTCATAGAGTCATAGAGCTGTACAGCACGGAAACAGACCCTTTGGTCCAACTCGTCCATGCCAACCAGATAGCCAAAATTAATCTAGGAGAAAGCGAGGACTGCAGATACTGGAGATCAGAGTTGAGAGTCTGGTGCTGGAAAAGCACAGCAGGTCAGGCAGCATCTGAGGAGCAGGAGAATCGACGTTTGGGCATAAGCCCTTCATCAGGAATTAATCTAGTCCCATTTGCCAGCATTTGGCCCATATCCCTCTAAACCTTCCTATTCATATACACATCCAGATGCCTTTGAAATGTTGTAATTGTACCACTTCCTCTGGCAGCTCATTCCATACACACACCACCCTCTGTGTGAAAAAGTTGCCCCTTAGGTCCCTTCTAATTCTTTCCCTACACCTTAAACCTATGCCCTCTAGTTTTGGACCCCCTACTTTTGGCTACTCATCCTACCCATGCCCCTCATGATTTTATAAACTTCTACAAGGTCACCCCTCAGCCTCTGATGCTCCAGGGAAAACAGCCCCAGTCTAGCCTCTTCATATAGCTCTAACCCTCTAACCCTGGCAACATCCTTGTAAACCTTTTCTGAACCCTTTCAAGTTTCACAACATCCTTCCTATAGCAGGGAGACCAGAACTGCATAGAGTATTCCAAAAGTGGCCTAACCAATGTCCTGTACAGCCGCAACATGACCTCCCAACTCCTGTACTCAATGCACTGACTAATAAAGACAAGTATACCAAACGCTTTCTTCTGTCTTTCTTCAATGAGACTTTATGGCCCATTGTTCTTCTCAGCAACACAATTCTCAGCAAAGCTATCCTGTCTACCTGCGACTCCACTTTTAAGGAACTATGAACCTTCACTGCAGGGTCTCTTTGTTCAGCAACACTTCCCAGGAACTTACCATTAAGTCTATAACTGTTTATGGGATAGATATTCCCTTGGGTGAGGGATTAACATTTACCAAGATGGTGAGGAGAACTTTACAGTAATGATATGGGATATTTTACCAGAGAACACAAATGGGGCCATGGCTTTAATGTTATATCGAAAAGATTGCACCTTCAACACTGTGGACTACCTCTGTACTGCAGGCTCTGTAAAGTGCCTTGGGACATCATGAAATTGCAGCGGCCCACTTTACAAATGCAAGTTTATTTTTTTCTATATATTAGTCTGTTGTAAAGCTTTCCTCTTTGAAATCGGCTTCACACACAATGTGAACAAGCCAGATTGGTTGACAAATTCTGCAGTGTGTTGCTGAGAAGAACAATGGGCCATGAAATCCCATTGAAGAAAGTCCTGTCACATCAAGGCAGTTAGAGCCAGGCAGTTATTAAGTAGTCAATAGATGAACAACAGACTGCAGAGAAAAACATAAACATTTCTCCTGTGTCTCTGGGACCTACACCTGAGTGTCATGGAATAGCCATCTTGTGGCATCGCAAACCCCTCACCATCAGCACCTCCCCAAACCTGGGATCTCCACCATAGAGAAGGAGGTGCAAGTTCCCTTCCAAGTTACATCAAAATCCCAACTTATTACCACAGAGTCAAAACAATTGGTATGCTTAACCAAGCAGCACTGTATGGTTATCTTCACTACACAGTGACTCTTGAAGAAGATCTGACAACAACTTCTGCAGAACAGTGAGGCATGGACAATAAGTACAACCCTTAGCTGATTTCTCCACATCCCAAGAATGAACAACATTGAACTGAATAAGCTGTAAAAAAATCTGTTTGCAGGTCTGGAGTTGACCATGCTTGCCCCCATAATCACGATGAATACATGGCATTCCCACATAGTGGCTGGGAAGTACGGATAGGGAAAGATTGAAACAGAAAGGTAGGGAGAACACTTCAGCAAAAAAAGGACAAATATATTAATACTACTTTACAAAAGCTCTCTGTCATGCAATTAATGTTGTAATTCCTCTTTTTAAAAGCAACAATGTACTCTCATTCATTTATTCTGACACTTAAATCCCATACTCTGCGTTTATCTGATTGACTAGTGAAACAAGTTGAACTTCATTAATAATCTGTTTCTTTAATCCCAGACCTTAATCAGTAAAATGAACATCAAACTAGATTGACTTTAAAAACTTAACTTGTTCACTAATGTCCTCAAGGGATGGTGTCATAATGCAGCCTGGGCCTGTGGTGCTCATCCTTGGTTACTTCTGGGAAGATAGTCATCAGCTGCCTTCCTCACAATTACAGCTAATGGGCTATAGGTACACCCTCAATACTGTCAGGAAGAGGGTTCCAAGATGTCTGACCCAGAGACAGTGGAGGAACGTGATATTGTTCCAAGTCAACATATGACATGACTTTGCAGCAAAAGTGCAGATGGTTATGTTCCCATGTATCTATCTGCTGTCTGGTGTATAGCTTATAGTTCTGAAAGGGCTAATGTTGGAGACTAAGTTTCACTCCATCTGATGACATCACCAGTCTTGGTTGGAGAATCAGGAATCTAACTTGAGATCCCACTGGGGTCAGACATGTCATTCTGTCAATCCTGACAGCTTTGATAATTGTACCCAACCAGCCAGTATAACTTGCACCTATTGCTCGCATGCAATAGACTACATCAATGTTAAGAGATATGCTCTTGTTGTTAGGATTCCACTAGTGTTTCACCCTGTCATGCTATTAAGAAACATAGTTGCCAGTAGAGAGGGGAGGGTTGGTGGTAGCACTCTAACCCCACCTCGTAGTGCTAGTGGTTGGTTTTGTAGCACATACAACACTGTCCTTTCTGTCTGAAGTGGGTAGACTTCACAGCTTTGGCAGGAGCTGTTGAGGGACTCTTGGTAGGTTGTCAGTGGTACACACAGCTGCTGTTGTCTGAGGTGGCAGGACGTGAGCATTTAACGTGGTCTCAGGGCTGCTTTGTCCTGGATGGTGTGGATCTTCTTAAATGTTCCTACAGCTGCACTCACTCAGGCAAGCAGGAAGTATTCATCACACTCCAGGCACACCTTGTAGATGATAGACAGGCTTTGGGTAGTCAGGAGGCAAACTACTCATTGCAACTTTCCATTCTCTGATTTGCTGATTTAGCCACAGTATTTATCTTTTGAACAATACAGCCTCTGGTCCATGGAACCCCCTTTGGGTAGTGGGGATTTATTAATGGTAACTCCATTGAATGTCAAGGGAAAATGGGGACCTTCTGTAATTTTTGGAGATGGTCATTACCTGGCACTTGTGTGGCACAAATGTTTAGTGCCACTTGTCAGCTGAAGCCTCGATATTGTCCAGGATTTGTTGCTTAGGGACAAGGACTGCTTCAGTATCTGAGAATTTATGAATGGTAGTGAGCATTTGCACTTCTGAACAATGATAATGAACAGAAATAGTAGCTCAGCATTCGGCCCCTCAAAACTGCTTCACCAATGAACATGATTGTGGCTAACCTTCTGTCTGAAGACCACTTCCCGTCCATCCCTCACTTCCCTGAGAAATCTCCTTCCCAGCCGTAAATATATTCACAATGGGGCAATCCCAAAACTTGGAACACTTTCAATGAAGGACTGGTTCCTCACCTCATACCTCAATGATCAGCCACTTATCCTGAAACTGTGCCGCCATGCTGCAGATTTCTCAAACTGGGCAATCAACCACTCAATGTCCACCATTCAGACGTCCATGTTTTAATGAGAACATCTCAGTCTCAGTTCATCACTGCACTGATTAATGACAAATGATGTGATACAGAGTTACAACTCCAATTTTGTCAATGGTACAAAGATGGATGGCATTCTAAGTAATGTAGATGAAAGCACAAAATTACAAAGCAATTATTCAGTTAAATAAATAGGAAAGTATTGTTAAATACAAGTCAATGTAAGCAAATAGGAGCCAATTTATTTTGGACTTAGAACATTTTTGATCAATCTATCTTAAGTCAGGCTTATCCAACCTTTTCAAATAGGTGTTGCTGGTCACATTTCAATTTCTTTCCCAGATGAACAAAGGGGTGCTACAGTGGCTCAGTGGTCAGCACTGCTGTCTCACAACACCAGGGACCCAGGTTCAATTCTGCCTTCAGGTGATTAGGTGGAATTTGCACACTCTCCCCTTGTTTCCTCCGGGTTCTCTGGTTTCCTCCCACAGTCCAAAGATGTGCAGGTCAGATGAATTGGCCATGCTAAATTGCCCATAGTGTTCAGGGATGTGCAGGCTAGGTGGATTAGCCATGGGAAATACAGGATTACAAGAAAAGGGTGGGGGTCAGTTCTGGTGGGATGCTCTTCGGAGGGTCAGTGTGGACTCGATGGGCTGAATGGTCTGCTTACACACTGTAGGCATTCTATGATAGTGCCCCATTCTTCTAAACCCCAGAGAATTGAGACTCAATTTACTCAGCTTGTCATTATAGTGGAACTCTTTCATCCTAGCAACCAAGTCAATGAATTTTCACTGTCCCACCTCCATTGCAGGTATATCATCCCCCAGATATGGAGACCAAAACTGCATACAGTATTCCAGGTGTGCTCCCACTAATGGCCCACGTAATTGTAACAAGACTTCCTGATTCCTGTGTTTCCAACCTCCTTTCAATAAAGGTCAACTTGCCAATTGCTTTCCAAATCGCTTTCTGCACCTGCATGTTAATTTTCTGTGTTGCTTTTTGAAGAACACTCAAGTCTCTCTGAACATCAACGTTTAGAAGCTTCACACCTTTTTAACAAATATTCTGCTTTTCTATTCTTACCACTAAAATGAATTACTTCACACCTCTCCACATTAAACTCCATCTGCCATCTCGTTCATATTCCATTCACCTGCCTGTATCTTTCAACAATGTCATTTTTGACCTTCTCAGCAGAAATGTCCACTTATAGCTGTGTATCATCAGTGACTTTTTATATATTACACAACAAACTATAAACGTATCAATTCGGATCAGGATCAGGCCATTCGGCCCCTTGAGCCTGTTTCGCTATTTGATAAGATCATGGCTGATCTGTTTATTTTCCCATTGACTCTATGATTTCTTTGTCAGTCAACAGTGTCTCAAACTGAGCATTAAAAGTATTCAATGATTCTGCCTCCATTGCTCTCTGGGGAAGAGAATTCCTCAAATTGTTGACCTCTGAGGGAAAACAAAATCTTCAACTATGTTTTAAGTGGAAGCCCCTTTATTTTTAAACTGTGCTTTCTCATTGTAATCATTCCTACATGCTCTTAGCATTCACCGCATCAAATCTCCTCCTGAACTGTGGTTGGACGACATCATCTTTACTCTTCTAAACACCAACAGATACAGGAAAAGACCACTCCCTCCGTGACTCCCTCGTCAGGTCCACACCCCCCACCAACCCAACCTCCACTCCCGGCACCTTCCCCTGCAACCGCAATAAATGCAAACTTGCGCCCACACCTCCCCCCTTACTTCCCTCCAAGGCCCCAAGGGATACTTCCATATCCGCCACAAATTCACCTGCACCTCCACACACATCATCTACTGCATCTGCTGCACCCGATGTGGCCTCCTCTATATTGGGGAGACAGGCTGCCTACTTGCGGAACGGTTCAGAGAACACCTCTGGGACACCCAGACCAACCAACCCAACCACCCCGTGGCTCAACACTTCAACTCCCCCTCCCACTCCACCAAGGACATGCAGGTCCTTGGACTCCTTCATCGCCAGACAATAGCAACACGACGGCTAAAGGAAGAGCGCCTCATCTTCCGCCTAGGAACCCTCTAACCACAAGGGATGAACTCAGATTTCTCCAGTTTCCTCATTTCCCCTCCCCCTACCTTGTCTCAGTCAAATCCCTCGAAGTCAGCACCGCCTTCCTAACCTGCAATCTTCTTCCTGACCTCTCCGCCCCCACCCCACTCCGGCCTATCACCCTCACCTTGATCTCCTTCCACCTATCGCATTTCCAACGCCCCTCCCCCAAATCCCTCCTCCCTACCTTTTATCTAAGCCTGCTGGGCACACTTTCCTCCTTCCTGAAGAAGGGCTTATGCCCAAAACGTCGATTCTCCTGCTCCTTGGATGCTGCCTGACCTGTTGCACTTTTCCAGCAACACATTTTCAGCTCTGATCTCCAGCATCTGCAGTCCTCACTTTCTCCCCATTATCAGAGGAATCAGATACATGTACTGTCTCTGAGCTGCTTCTAAAGTAATTATATCATTTCTTATATAAAGACAGCAGAATTGTATATGATGATCCAGAATGGGAGGTCATGGCTTAATAGAGTTATTGCTAGATTATTAATCCAGAGACCCACGTAATGCTCTGGGGACCTAGGTGTGAATCCCACCATGGCAGAAGGTGGAATTAAGAGTCTCGTGAAAACTCTGAAGTCATTGCCAGTTGTCGGGGGAAAAGCCCATCTTGTTCACTAATATCCTTTCGGGAAGGAAACTGCCATGCTTACCTGGTCTGGATGGTATGTGACTCCAGACCCACAGTAATGTGGTTGACTCTCAGCTGCCCTCTGGGCAATTATAGATGGGCAATAAATGTTGGCCCAGCCCTCTATATGGGTACAGTTGCAATGTTTAAAAGATATTTGGTTAGATGCATAAATAAGAAATGTTTGGAGGGATATGGGCCAAGCGCGAGTTTAGTTTGGGATTATAGTTGGTGTGGATTGTTTGGATTGATGGGACTGTTTCCGTGTAGTATGACTCTATGATTCAGGGATGCCTACACCCTGTGAATGAACAAAAGTGCAGTCCAGTCAATGGCCTGAACCACTTGCAATAAGCTATGATTTTCCATTTGCCTTCCTAATCACCTGCTGTACCTGCACACTAACTTTTGTGATTCACGTACCTGGGTACCTACATCCCTCAGTACCACAGAATTACATTCTCTTTCCATGTAAATAGTGCATGCCTTTTTTATATCTTTCTGGCCAAAATGGACAATGTTTACATTAGCCACCATTATACTCCATCTGCCACATTTTTGCCCACTCTCTGAGCCTACACAAATCCCTTTACAGACTCCTTGCCCTCTCTCTCTTCATCCACATTAGCGATATAAATTATTAATAGCTGAGGGCCCAGCACAAATCCTCAACCTCGTGGTGAAGAGAAAGCCTTTGACAAAATAATTGCGGATTGTTCGACCCAGGAATTTCCCTGGTAAATCCTAGTCCACTGCCTTGAGATTGCGATGATTGAACTCCAACAACCACAGCCATTTTCCTTTGCACGAGGTATGATGATTTAGTGTTACTAGCTTTGAAGCAATGTTACTTTAGGAGCTCAAAATGCAAATAATTCAAGTCCCAGGTGCTATCACATGATCACAGGCCCTCTGCAATGGAAGAACACAGGCACAGGTTGTGTCTATATTAGTTTAACTGTAAATAAATCCACCAAAGATCTTCAAATAAATAAAATCCGTGTACCTTCTTTATGTTACATTTCGATTACACAAGAATACTATTCAACTCCCACAGGTGTCAATGTAGTCCTGAATTTCATTAGTTTCAATTTTTGCCAGGGTTCCATGATGCTGTACACGTTAATATGCCGTGATGTGGAGGTGCCGACGTTGGACTGGGGTGGGCAAAGTTGAAAATCACCCAACACCAGGTTATAGTCAAGATTAGAGTGGTGCTGGAAAAGCACAGCAGGTCAGGCAGCATCCGAGGAGCAGGCAAAATCGACTTTCGGACAAAAGCCCTTCATCAGGAATGAATTTCTGATTGAAGGGCTTTTGCCCAAAATGTCGATTTGTCTTGTTCCTCAGATGCTGCCTGACCTGCTGTGCTTTTCCAGCACCACTCTAATCTTGACTCTGATCTCTGCATCTGCAGTACCCACTTCTGCCCACGAGCAGGTTATAGTTTTTTTTTTGGAAGTACAAGCTTTTGGAGCGGTGCTACCTGGTGTTGTGTGATTTTTAACTTCATCATTAATATGCTGCCTCGATGTCAGTCAAACTCACTTTGCAACATTCAATACTGCGAGTGTTTGAGGTTTGATGGTGTTTCTGCTGACTGCTGTCCGTGCTGTTAGTTCAGTCTGGACAGGGTTGCAGGGAGAAGCCGTAATCAGGAAAGTGAACGTTTTAAAAGCATTGTAAAGGAAGATCCTGTGAACATATCTTCAAGGCATTAAAAAGAACACACCTCACCTCCAGAATTAAATTAAATTTAATATAAAGTTCGATTTACATGAGTTAGGCAACTGGGAGTCTTTTCAGGGGCTTTAGTATCTGTTTTCATCAGTGTTGGTCTGGGTCCCCTGTGGTCATCTCAGTCGATCTGTGACTCCACGCGGTGTTTTTTTCAGCATGGGGGTGGGTCCAGGCCAGGATTCCAACAAGGGGGGTTATGTCCTCGAGCCTCGAGCTGTGAAATGGACAAGCGGACTTTATCTTAAATTCTCTTTTATTAAAAAAAATTATTTGCTTTATTTGTTACATAATGTTGGAAGCATTATTATTCTGAAATTTTTATTTATTTATTTTTCTAATCTATTACTAGGATTTGTGCATTTGAATTTTTGTATTGCTGGACATTTTATTTCTTTATTTTTCTAATTTTTTTATTTTCCTAAGAATTTGTACTCAAGAATCTGTACCTAGGTACCCTTGTGCCTAAGATGATGCTGTAAATGGCGACTTGTAGCCTTTTCACTGTATTCATGTGTGTGCATGTGACAATAAAGCTAATTCAATTCAATTCAAATCAACTTTTGGAACAGTGTTCTCAATTTTGGCCAACAAATTAACAGAAGGTGACAAAGATACAGGAGAGGGAACATCTACAATGATGATGCCAGAACTGTGTGGCTATAACCATCAGGAGGGACTGAACAGACTGAAGGTCATTTCTTAAGAAAGGTGACCTGCATGAGGTCTGAAAAATTACAAAGCTCCACTGGACAGAAAATATTTCCACTTGTGGGAGAACCAAAACCAGTGACCATGAAAAGATAAGGATATCACCAAAGGAAATGCAATTGAAAATTCAGGAGAAAATTGTTCAACCAGGGAGTGTGGAACTCTCTAGCTGTAGAAGTAGTTGAGGTGAATAGTATTGAAGACAAAAAATGCTGGTGATCGCATCAGATCTGGTAGCGTCCATGGAGAGAGAGCAAACTAACGTTTCGAGTCTAGGTGACTCTTCATTAGAGGTGAAGTGATGTGTGGAGGGGCAGCATTTATGCAATAGTTGAGGCCAGTGTGGACTGTTGGCAGTGAAATGATGCTGATAGAGCAGATTAAGTGACTGATGCATTTAAGAAAAAGCTAAATAAGTTTGTGATGGAGAAAGGAATAGCAGATTCTGCTAATGGGGTGACATGAAGTTGAGATGGGAGGACACTCAAGTGGAGCATAAAAACTAGCATGTAGTGCAGATGCCAGATAGCCTTTTCCTGTGCTCTTCACTGTAAGTAAGTGAAAGTGCCATTTCCACTTTCACTCTCCTGTACTTTATCACTTGTCTATGTATCAAAGTGACAGGACTACTCTGGTGTGAGTTCCACCTTCAGGGCTGCTAAATTATACACAATGTGGCAGCTTTGAACCAACTGATGTCTCTGTTAGTTTCCAATTTTTCAAAAAAATACTTCAAAAAAAAATGCCAAGGAATTTTTAAATAGTCAAATGGGAAAAACAATGTATCTTTTCAGGTTCTTTAATTACAGTGGTGGTGTTGGACTGGTGCCAGTGTTGGACTGGGGTGGACAAAGTTAAAAATCACACAACACCAGGTTATAGTCCAACAGGTCTATTTGGAAGCACTTGCTTTCGGAGCGACGCTCCTTCACTATGTGGTTGTTACCCACCTGGTGAAGGAGCAGCGCTCCAAAAGCAAGTGCTTCCAAATAAACCTGTTGGACTATAACCTGGTGTTGTGTGATTTTTAACTCTTTTTACAAAGCCATCGACAATTTCCATTTCAGAAACCTTCATTTAGATAAGGTCCAATGGCCCGATGTTGTACTGATGCATCACTGACCTGCCTCGTTAAGAAACCGTCACTGAGTCTGAACCAAAGCCAGGCATTCTTGCTAATGTTCCTTGCTCCATCAATAACACCAGAAAAACAAAAAAAGTAGGCTATTCACCTCATTGTGGGATCAGACTATGTGAAAAATGGCAGCCATGTTTAGCTGAGTAGGAGGTTTGTGTGGGAGTAGTGGAGCCAAATACTTTTTTCTGTACTGTCATATGTACTGGAGCTGGAGGCCCAATGGTAATGTCAATGGGCTAGTAATGCACATGTCTAGGGTAATATTCTGAGGACATGGGTCAAGCCCTGCCATAATAGATCATCCACATTTAAGTTCAACTGATTAAAAGTCTGGGGTTGGAAGTTAGTTTCATTTATAATGACCATGAAGCAAACTTCAACTTTAGATTTTTTTTTAGATTAAGTTTACCTTTTTTACTTAGAGCCATGGAGTCATAGAGATGTACAGCACGGAAACAGACCCTTCGGTCCAACCTGTCCATGCTAACCAGATATCCCAACCCAATCTAGTCCCACCTGCTAGCACCCAGCCCATATCCCTCCAAACCCTTCCTATTTATATAACCATCCAAATGCCTCTTAAATGTTGCAATTGTATTAGCCTCCACCACTTCCTCTGGTAGCTCATTCCATACACATACCACCCTCTGCAAGAAAAAGTTGCCCCTTAGGTCTCTTTTATATCTTTCCCCTCTCACCCTAAACCTAAACAAATCTAGTTCTGGACTCCCCCACCCCATGGAAAAGACTTCATCTATTTATCCTATCCCCATGCCCCTCATGATTTTATAAACCTTTATAAGGTCACCCCTCAGCCTCTGACGCTCCAAGGAAAACAGCTCCAACCTATTCAACCTCTCCCTATAGTTCAAATCCTCCAACCCTGGCAACATCCTTGTCAACCTTTTCTGAACCCTTTCAAGTTTCACAACATCTTTCCGATAGGAAGGAGACCAGAATTGCATGCAATATTCCAACAGTGGCCTATCCAATGTCCTACACAGCCGCAACATGACCTCCCAACTACTGTACTCAATACTCTGACCAATAGAGGAAAGCATACCAAACGCTGCCTTCACTATCCTATCTACCTGCGACTGCACTTTCAAGGAGCTATGAACCTGCACTCCATTTTTTCGGGATATAAATTTACTCCCCTTATCTGGTCAGGTCTATTTGTGACTCCAGACCCACTGCAAATTCTTAACCAGCCCTCTGAAATAGTCAAGGGCTAGACCTACTCAATTCAAGGGCAATTCATGATAGACAATAGATACTACATCCCATGAAAAAGTTTTATAAAGGAATGTTCAGTACAGTTCATGGTATGTGATGTTTCTCAGAGATGTGATAAATCATTTATATATCTATAAATTCTTTCAAGCTTTTTCCCTTTATTCACGGGATGTGGATATCAATGAAAAGACCATTCTTAATTGCACTTGGAACGATGATGGTGTGTCGCCCTCTTGAGTCATTACAGATAACGAAGGAAGAATAAAGTTCTTCCTGTGTCATTGTATTCCAAGATCCTTCCAATGGGGATCCAATATAAAGAGGAGATTGAGTAGGTCCACAGTCAATACAGTACTGAGAGAGGTGAGTCCCACAGTTAAACAGAAGAGACTGAGAGAGGGGTAGAATCTCAGAGTTTGGAAGTAAGACTGAGGGAGCTAAATACCACAAATTTTAAGCCATGGGGAAGAGCGAGTTAAAGGGAGATTGGGTGGCAAGTCTCACTTGCAACACAGGATGCAGGGAGCAAACAGTAAGTTCCTGCTTAGGCCTCATTTATAACCAATAAAACAAATTCAATCAATGAACTCTGATTTATTATTAATGGAATAAATTCCTGCCTTGAAATTGCCTTTTCTTTTCTTGCCGTTGATCAATGAATCAATTTATACGCTGGATTTGAGACAGTGATTGACCAGAAATGGCCAGCGCATTGATAGGGATAATCAATCAGTTAATCCAAGCTGAGCAGCACACAGGCAATATCAAATTTGGAATGAAATAAACATTGTATTCTCCTGCATGACTGGGTCCAATTTCTTTCTCCAGTCACTCATTATTTTAATGAACACAAAGACAATATTGTGGTCTGGGAATCGAGGAATTGCTAATGTTAGCCGAATATGTAACACATTCATTTGCAACTTCTTTCCACTTTATTTATACAGCAGAGGGGGCACTGGTGGTGCTGTGGTAGTGTCCCTAACACTGGACCTGGGGGCCTGGGTTCAAGTCCCACCTGCTCCAGAGGTGTGTAACAACATCTTTGAACAGGTTGATTAGAAACATAGGTTAATTTGCAAAACGTAAGTAGAAAACTGTGAGGCTTGAGTGATGAGGTGGTAATGTCCCAACCTCTAAGCAAGGAGGCTCAGGTTCAAGTCCCATTTCTCCCAAAGGGGTTTCATAACAGATCTGAGCAGGCTGATTTAAAAAATATATATTTTTAAGCAGGAGATTGACTGCTATTGTTAAGCAACCATCTCAGTGACAGAAAAGGGAAACATGTTACCAAGGAGTGTCATAAACTATTCCTCCAGCGAGGAAAGAATTTGCATTTCTGCACCATCTCCAACGTGCCTTATAGCCACCAAGGAGGAGTCATTAAAAACAACAAAGATCACAGGGATTAGAGACAAAGAAAGCTGCAGATGCTGGAATCCAGGGTCAACAAGCAGGAGGCTGGAAGAACACAGCAAGCCAGGCAGCATCAGGAGGTGGAGAAGTCGATGTTTTGGGTGTAACCCTTCTTCAGGACTGGGGATGGGTGTAGGAGGAAGCTGCAGATAAACAGGGTAGCAGGGGCAGGATGGTGAAGTGGGTATAGGTGAAGACAGGAGATCACAGCGGGCCAGGACAGCGTCCATGGAGAGAGAGCAAGCTAACGTTTCAAGTCGAGATGGCTGTTCATCAGAGCTGAAGAATAGTGAAAACTGGAGTTATTGTTGGACTTCAGCAAATGCAGCAGCTAATTTGTGCACAGCAAGATCCCACACCACAGCAATGTGATGAATGACCGGATGATCTGATGGCAACGATGCAGTTAGTGTTCACCTCAGGATAGCGGAGATAACTCCTCTGCATTCTTCAAAATAACAGCTGTGGCAATCTTTCATGGGAGGGTAGGTGAGGCCTCAATTTAGCATCTCAGGTGAAAGACAGAGCCCCCAACAGTGCAGCACTCCCCTTAGAAACCAAGCTTGCTGTTTTGTAGATTGGAACTGTCTGTAAATGAGTTTAGCTGTGGCTTAATATTGAGGAGTGCTGCCAGACAGAGGCATGGGAAGTGTCTCATTTTAATTGTGATCTCAAAAATAAAAATTAGTGACTGCCTGCGGGAGGAGTGGGGGGGTGGAGGGAGCTGAATCAACAGATGAACAGCATTTGCTGAATCGATTTTTTTTTCAAAGTTCTTGCACTTTTCTCTCCTGCTGGCTTTGGCAATGATAACTGCAGTCATTACACATCAAAGCAACTCAGCTCTGTGAAGTCGTTTTAGAAACTTTTGGACAGACATAACAAGGCGTAGTCTCCTTCCTTTCACAGCACTGCGTCATGTTGATCTCTGGGGTCAGCAGGCCAGCTGCTCACCACTCAGGCACGCGTCTGGACTGCCAGCTATTCAACTTGCAGGGGCATCACCTTTGCTCCTCAGTCTCGGATCCTCAGTTTCCCTGAGAACTGCTCATCCTTCAGAGAGCAGCAACAAGTCAAACATGTTGGCACTGGAGTCACGTCAAGGTCCAGAGCAGCCCAGAATGGCAGCTTTCTTTTCCTGAGTAGTGCAGACAAGCCTCCAACTACCCTCGAGGGACAGCCATGTGTGAATCTTGAAATAGCAGTCCCTAGATTATGGTCAAGGTTTGGTTGACTATTCCCCATCTGAGCCAGTAAAAGCTGAGGTCAACAACAATGACACTGAATTTAATTTGCTCAATCGACATATGCCAGGGAGTAGACACATAACTTCTCATGCTATCTGAGTTGCACATCACATAGTCTAGCAGCAGCTGGGATCAGAGACTTCTAAAGACATCCTTCATTTCCAAGATGGCGTCAGTGGGGCTTGGTGGAAGAAGCTGCTTCAAGCGGTGGTGGTGATTCCCAGCACTGGACTCATGGTGGCAGCAGTGAGTCAGCCACAGTGGCAGTGTTGGTGAGCCCGGAGCAGGATGCGTGGCAGCGAGGTGGTGGTTAACAATCAGGCCCGTGCCAAGTGGGAAAAGTCCATGGAGTGCCAACGAAGGCAATGGACGCAATGATCACTGGGAGCCGCAACAAGAAGGAAATGTGAAGCCAAACTCTTTTGCTTTACTTTTTGGTTTTATATTCTGTACCTTGCTTTATTGCCTGTGTGTTTCAAGGTGGTGCTGGACAGTGGTGACACTGAGCAACACTTTTCACTGTATTTGTAACACACGTGACAATAGGTAAATAAACCTAAGCTTATGGCTCAATGTCTTGTGTCTGAATCAAACTGCAGTTCCACTCCCGAAACATGAGTACAAAGCTCAGGCTATCCCTTCAGCACAGATGGAGTGCCGCACAGCAGACGTACCAATCAGTCTTTAAACTACATTACTACATTACTGGCCCACATTACTAATTCAGAGAAGAGCAGGGAGCTCTTTTCTGTGTCTTCATTAATATATATGACTCACACAACTTCACATCAAACAGATTACCTCATTGCTGTTTATAGGAGCATTCTGTGTGCAAATTGGTAAACATAGTAATGCCTCCCATATTACAACAATGACTCCACTTAAAACCAACTTAATTAGCTGCAGGGCTGTGGTCATGAAGGGCACTACAGAAATTCAAAACTACCTTTCAGGATAACAAAATTGGGCAGAAGCATGGTAGATGCAGTTCATTGTAAGAGGTATGTCATGTTGAACTGTGAAAGGATTAAAATGGGAAGAAAGTAACATTATGGTGATGTTATATTGAAACAGGTAGACTTAAACTTAGTAACTGCTGCATCTAGAGACTTAAGAGGCAGACAAAGCATTCTATTCTCTCTTGTCCACAGTCAATATCCTCCAGCATCTGTTTACCGGTTAGTGATTTCCTGTTGAACAACGAGGTACTGGTACTGTGGATATGTCACTGGACTGGTACTGTAGGGAGCAAACAAGGATGCAGGTGCAAATCCCATTGTGGTAGCTGGTGGAATTTGAATTCAGTTAATAAATTGAAGACTAGTGATTATGGCCATGGAACTATCATTGACTATTGTAAGAAATCCATCTGGCTCAATGACGTTGTCTGGGGAAGGAAATGTGTCACTCTTACTCAGTCTAACCTGCCAGGTTTGAAAAGTCTCCAGGACACTACTGTGTGAAATCCTGAAGAAAAATCACAGGCGCTTTTTAAAAAGAAGATTTCTTTTTTGGTCAATTTCTTTTAACATTTCTCTTTACCAGGTACAGTGCAAAAATTTACAAAATAGATTTGAAAAGCAGCTGTTTGGCATCACCAAAGTCAAGCATCACTCAGTTGGGTACTGAGTCTTTCCACTTTCTAATGGATGCAGGAAGGTAGGGAGTCACAGACATGGATGCAGGAAGGTAGGGAGTCACAGACATGGATGCAGGAAGGTAGGGAGTCACAGACATGGATGCCTCGCTGGACTAATGGCTGGTGTATGGAGGACAAGCTATGGGATGAAATTGCCAGGAAATTTCTTGACCACAACTGGCAACACTAAGTTGACATGTGACACCAGACCTACCTAAAATGGATGACCCCTCACTGCCTTCTGTAATGCCCGAGAAAACCACTCAGTTAATAAGACCATAAGATGTAGGAGCAGAAGTAGGCCATTCAGCCCATCAAGTCGCCTCTACCATTCAATGAGATCTGATAATCCTCAACTCCACTTTCCTGCCTTTTTTCACAGGAGCCTTGGTTCTGTCCCTGATTAAAAATCTGTCTTTTTCTGCCTTGATTATACTGAGCGATCCCTCCTCTCTGCTTCTCTGTGGGAAAAGAATTCTGCTGGTTCTCTATCCTCAGAGAGAATAAATGTCTCCTCATCTCTGTCTTAAATGTGCAACCTCTTACTCTGAGAGTGTACCCTCTGGACCTA
The DNA here is from genome assembly GCF_037043375.1 of Chiloscyllium plagiosum. Classification (NCBI taxonomy): domain Eukaryota; kingdom Metazoa; phylum Chordata; class Chondrichthyes; order Orectolobiformes; family Hemiscylliidae; genus Chiloscyllium; species Chiloscyllium plagiosum. Next base: position 12,211,397 of record NW_028270154.1, read on the forward strand.
GACTCTCCCACAAGGGGAAACAACCTCTCTGAATCTACACTGTCAAGTCCCATTAGAATCCTTTGCTTCAGTAAAGTTCTTCCAAATCCCACACAGTACAAGCCCAACCTACTCATCCTCTCCATATAAGACAGTATCTCCATACTGGAGTTAGCCTAGTGAACCTTCCTCTGGACTGCTTCCAAAGCCAGTATATCTTTCCTTAGATTAAAAATAAATTAGGGAAAGCGACAGACCAGTAGTTTTGTTAATCCAGAGACTCAGGTTTGAATCCCATCTCAGCAGATGATGGAACTTGAATCCAATAAAAATCTAGAATAAAGAGTCTAATGGTGGCCATGAATCCATTATCAACCATCAGAAAAACTGGTTCACTTTAGGGAAGGAACCTGCGTCCTTACCTGGTCTAGCCTACATGGGACTCCTGATCCACAGTGGTGTGGTTGCCTCTTACTTGCCCTCTGGGCAATTAGGGATGGGCAATGCGTGCTGTCCTTGCCAGTGACACGCACCTCCCATGAATAAGCGTTGACAAGTGAGAAATGTTTGGTGTTCGTATCCACAAATCCATTGAGACAATAGGTTACCTTCCTATTGCTCCAACAAAAATGTATAACCTCACACTTATCCACATTAAACTTCATCTGCCAAATTTTGGCCCTTTCATCTAACCTATCCATATCCATTCCTTACATCTTTATTGCAACTTTCTTTCCCACATGATTAGATTAGATTATATTACATTACATTACAGTTTGGAAACAGGCCCTTCGGCCCAACAAGTCCACACTGACCCGCTGAAGCGCAACCCACCCATACCCCTACATTTACCCCTTACCTAACACTACAGGTAATTTAGCATGGCCAATTCACCTGACCTGCACATCTTTGGACTGTGGGAGGAAACCGGAGCACCCGGAGGAAACCCACGCAGTCACGGGGAGAACTTGCAAACTTCACACAGTCAGTTGCCTGAGGCGGGAATTGAACCCGGGTCTCAGGCGCTGTGAGGCAGCAGTTTAACAGGATATTATTCAGAATGACAGACTTCCATTACGAGGAAAGGTTCGGTCTGTCTTCCTCAAAGATTTGGGCTTTCAGCCTGAAAAGGTAGAGTTTGAAGGTGAGGGATTTGAGGCAAGAAAAGGAGGCTTGGTGAATTCCTGACTGAGAGGGTGACAGCGGGAGGTGGTACCAAAGTAGGTGTGACAGTTGTAGTCAGGGAGAGAATCACAGCCGAACTGAAGAGGTTGGCCTGGATGGTATGATTGCCTGCTGTAGGTTCAATGTAATTCCATCTCTTTTGTCTCATTCTGCAATCACACGTGTTTTCAGCCATGTTTCCTCATGTAATGATGGCGAAACCTTGAGCTAGTGAGGACTGCGGATGCCACAGAGTCAGAGTCGATAAAGGTGCGCTGCTGGTAAAAGCACTGCAGGTCAGGCAGTATCCGAGGAGCCGGGGGTCAATGTTTTGGGCAGGACCCTTTATCAGGACCTTGAAACATAGAAAATAGGTATAGGAGTAGGCCATTCAGCCCTTTGAGCCTGCACCACCATTCAATATGATCATGGCTGATCATGCAATCTCAGTATCTCATTCCCGCTTTCTCTCCATCCCCCTTGATCCTTTAACCGCAAGGGTCATGTCCAGCTCCCTCTTGAATATCTCTAACAAATTGGCTCCAATAGCTTTCTGAGGAAGAGAATTCCACACGTTCACAACTCTCTGAGTAAGAAATGCTTCCTCATCTCAGTCCTGAATGGCTTATCCCTTATTCTTAAACTGACCCCTAGTTCTGGACTTCCCCAACATAGAGTCATAGAGATGTACAGCATGGAAACAGACCCTTCGGTCCAACTTGTCCATGCCAACCAGATATCCCAACTAAATCTAGTCCCATTTGCCAGCACCCGGCCCATATCCCTCCAAACCCTTCCTATTTAGATACCCATCCAAATGCCTTTTAAATGTTGCAATTGTACCAGCCTCCACCACTTCTTCTGGCAGCTCATTCTGTACACGTACCACCCTTTGTGTGAAAAGGTTGCCACTTGGGTCTCTTATATCTTTCCCCTCTCACCCTAAATCTATGCCCTCTAGTTCTGGCCTCCCAAGAACAAAGGACAAAGAACCCCAGGGAAAAAACTTTGCCTATTTATCCTATCCATGCCCCTCATGATTTCGTAAACCTCTATAAGGTCACCCCTCAGCCTCCGATGCTCCAAGGAAAACAGCCCTCGCCAATTCAACCCCTCCCTATAGCTCAAATCCTCCAACCCTGGCAACATCCTTGTAAATCCCATCCGGAACATTCTTCCCACATCTAGCCTGTCCATTTCCATTCATGGTTTTATATCATTCTATGAGATCCCTCCCTCATTATTCTAAAATTCCGGTGAGTACCAGCCCGGTTGATCCAGTCTTTGCTCATATGTCAGTCCTGCCATCCTGGGAATCAGTCTGGTGAACCTTCGCTGGGCTCCCTCAATAGTAAGAATGTTCGTCCTCAGAAAGGGAACCAGAAACTGTGTACAATATTCAAGGTGTGGCCTCACTGAGGCCCTGTATAATTGCAGCAAGAACAACCTGCCACAATCTAAGTGGAAAGTAAATATGTTGAGATGTCTCTGAAGGATTTTGCTTTCCAACCAGTTTCCATCATCTCACATTTCTCTATCATCGTACCGTCCTCCAGCCTTACAATCCTCCAAGATCTCAGCATTTTTCAATCCTAGCATCTTGCACACTCTCAATTTTAATCACTTCACCAGTGGTGGCCCAAGCTCCCTCAACCGACCTACCTCTCTCCTTTCACGTAGATGCTCTTCAAAGTCTATCGTTGTGGCCAAGCTCATTCCCGTCTCAGTATCTCCTCACAGAAGCACAGAATTGGCACTGTGCAGAAGAAGGCCATTGAGCCCGTAGTGCCTGCACCAACTCCTTATGAGGCTCAGTGTCAAATTGTTCCCCTCAATGCATCTCAGTGAAGCACCAAGGCGCTATAATAAGTGCAAGTTGTTGTTATCATTTGGGGACAATGTTTTGCCTCTGGGATGTGCTTCTCTGAGCCAGACCCTGGCACTGCCAGCCTGGAGTCATTTCTTTGAAGAGACCTTTCCACTTGCCAGTCTTATAGCACCTGTTCTAAGTCAAGTTTCGTTGAGCCTTCTTTTGAAGCTTCGCATGCCTGTTTTTCTGCTGCCATGGCAACAAATAATTTATTAACAAAAATATCCCAGTGGGCCTCATTTGACTAAATCGTTCTGTCATTGTTGATGCAATAATGGTGTGTGGCAATGATCTGGAACATTCCCTCTCTCTTAAATCTGAAATATGCTTTCAGTTGATTGGAATTCTATAAGCAGCATCGCCTCAAGCAGAAACATTGAGTGTGATGGGCAACTGCCTGGCTGGCAGGAGGTAATCTTACTGTTCACTGGACTGGCAAGTATCAATGGGCAAGATTGAGCATTAACTGAGGAGATGCAGCAGTCCCAATGATTGGGACAGACATTCCAGATTTAAAAGTCAAAAAAGTGTGGTCCTGGAAAAGCACAGCCGATCAGGCAGCAACCGAGGAGAAGGAGGATCGACGTTTTGAGCATAAGCTCTTTATCAGGTTTTCTGACACAGTATGTAGACAGGCCAACATGGGGCGATGCCATATTGGATTTGGTACTTGGGAATGAACCCGGCCAGATGTTAGATTTGGAGGTGGGTGAGCACTTTGGTGATAGTGAACACAATTCAGTTATGCTTGCAATAGCAATGGGCAGAGACAGGTATATACCGCAGGGAAAGAGGTATAATTGGGGGAAATGCAATTATGATGTGATTAGGCAAGATTTAGGATGCAAAGGATGGGGAAGGAAACTGCAGGGGATGGACACACTTGAAATGTGGAGTTTATTCAAGAAACAGCTACTGCAGGTCCTTGATATGTATGTAACTGTCAGACAGGGAGGTAGTTGTCGAGAGAGGGAGCCATGGTTTACTAAAGAATTTGAACCTCTTGTCAAGAGGAAGTAGGCAGTTTATGTGAGGATGAGGCGTGAAGGCTCAGTTGGGGGCTTGAGTTATAAGTTAGCCAGAAAAAAATCTAAAGAGAGGGCTAAGAAGATCCAGGAGGGGACATAGGACATAGAACATAGAACAATACAGCACAGAATAGGCCCTTCGGCCCACGATGTTGTGCCGAACATTTGTCCTAGCTTAAGCACCCATCCATGTACCTATCCAATTGCCACTTAAAGGTCACCAAAGATTCTGACTCTACCACTCCCACAGGCAGCGCATTCCATGCCCCCACCACTCTCTGGGTAAAGAACCTACCCCTGACATCTCCCCTATACCTTCCACCCTTCACCTTAAATTTATGTCCCCTTGTAACACTCTGTTGTACCCGGGGAAAAAGTTTCTGACTGTCTACTCTATCTATTCCTCTGATCATCTTATAAACCTCTATCAAGTCATCCCTCATCCTTCGCCGTTCCAATGAGAAAAGGCCTAGCACTCTCAACTATCCTCGTACGACCTATTCTCCATTCCAGGCAACATCCTGGTAAATCTTCTCTGCACCCTCTCCAAGCTTCCACATCTTTCCTAAAGTGAGGCGACCAGAACTGCACACAGTACTCCAAATGTGGCCTAACCAAAGTCCTGTACAGTTGCAACATCACTTCACAACTCTTGAATTCAATCCCTCTGCTAATGAACGCTAATACACCATAGGCCTTCTTACAAGCTCTATCCACCTGAGTGGCAACTTTCAAAGACCTATGAACATAGACCCCAAGATCCCTCTGTTCCTCCACCTCACTAAGAACCCTACCGTTAACCCTGTATTCCGCATTCTTATTTGTCTTTCCAAAATGGACAACCTCACACTTGGCAGGGTTGAACTCCATCTGCCACTCCTCAGCCCAGCTCTGCATCATATCCAAGTCCCTTTGCAGCCGACAACAGCCCTCCTCACTATCCACAACTCCACCAACCTTTGTATCATCTGCAAATTTACTGACCCACCCTTCGACTCCCTCATCCAAGTCATTAATAAAAATTACGAACAGCAGAGGACCCAGAACTGATCCCTGCGGAACTCCACTTGTAACTGGGCTCCAGGCTGAATATTTACCATCTACCACCACTCTCTGACTTCAACCGGTTAGCCAGTTTTCTATCCAATTGGCCAAATTTCCCTCTATCCCATGCCTCCTGACTTTCCGCATAAGCCTACCATGGGGAACCTTATCAAATGCCTTACTAAAATCCATGTATACTACATCAACAGCTCTACCCTCATCCACATGCTTGGTCACCTCCTCAAAGAATTCAATCAGACTTGTAAGGCAAGACCTACCCTTCACAAATCCGTGCTGGCTGTCCCTAATCAAGCAGTGCCTTTCCAGATACTCATAAATCCTATCCCTCAGTACCCTTTCCATTACTTTGCCTACCACCGAAGTAAGACTAACTGGCCTGTAATTCACGGGGTTATCCCTATTCCCTTTTTTGAACAGGGGCACAGCATTCGCCACTCTCCAGTCCCCTGATACCACCCCCGATGACAGTGAAGACGAAAAGATCATTGCCAACGGTACTGCAATTTCCTCTCTTGCTTCCCACATAATCCTAGGATATATCCCATCAGGCCCGGGGGACTTGTCTATCCTCAAGTTGTTCAAAATGTCCAACACATCTTCCTTCCTAACATGTATCTCCTCTAGCTTACCAGTCTGTTTCACACTCTCCTCTTCAACAATACGGTTCCTCTCATTCGTAAATATTGAAGAAAAGTACTCATTCAAGACCTCTCCTATCTCTTCCGACTCAATGCACAGTCTCCCACTACCGTCCTTGATTGGACCTACCCTCGTTCTCGTCATTCTCATGTTTCTCACATACGCATAAAATGCCTTTGGGTTATCCTTGATCCTATCCGTCAAAGATTTTTCATGCCCTCTCTTAGCTCTCCTAATCCCTTTCTTCAGCTCCCTTCTGGCTATCCTGTATCCCTCCACTGCTCTGTTTGAACCCTGTTTCCTCAACCTTATGTAAGCCTCCTTCTTCCTCTTTACAAGACATTCAACCTCCCTCGTCAACCAAGGTTCCCTCACACGACCATTTCTTTCCTGCCTGACCGGTACATACATATCAAGGACACATCGTATCTGTTCCTTGAAAAAGTTCCACATTTCCACGACATCCTTCCCCAACAGCCTATGCTCCTAACTTATGCTCCTCAGATCCTGTCTTACAGCATCGTAATTACCCTTCCCCCAATTGTAAAACCTACCCTGTTGCACGCACCTATCTCTCTCCATAACCAAGGTGAAAGCCACAGAATTGTGGTCACCATCACCAAAATGTTCACCCACTAACAAGCCCATTACTTGTCCAGGTTCATTACCGAGTACCAAATCCAAAATGGCCTCCCCTCTGGTCGGACAATCTACATACTGTGTTAGAAAAGCTTCCTGGACACACTGCACAAACACCGCCCCATCCAATCTACTTGATCTAAAGAGCTTCCAATCAATATTTGGGAAGTTGAAATCGCCCATGACTACTACCCTGTGGCTTCTGCACCTTTCCAAAATCTGTTTCCCAATCTGCTTCTCCACATCTCTGCTGCTATTGGGGGGCCTATAGTAAACACCCAACAAGGTGACTGTACCTTTCCTATTTCTGACTTCAGCCCATACTACCTCTAAAGGCAGATCCCCCTCGAACTGCCTTTCTGCAGCTGTTATACCATTTCTAATTAGCAACGCCACCCCCCCTCCTTTTTTACCACCCTCCCTAATCCTACTGAAACATCTGTAACCAGGAACCTCCAACAACCATTCCTGTCCCTCTTCTATCCACGTTTCCGTGATGGCCACAACATCGTAGTCCCAGGTACCTAGCCACGCCTTAAGTTCACCGATCTTATTTCTGATACTCCTTGCGTTGAAGTATACACACTCGAACCCATCTCTGTGTCCGCAGGTATTCCCTGTCAGTGCTACCTTCTTCACAGCCTCCCCACATACTTGGACATCCTGACAAACAGCTAGCCTACTTGCTGGACTACAAGTCCGGATCCCATCCCCCTGCCAAATTAGTTTAAACCCCCCCGAAGATAGCTAGCAAACCTACCCCCCAGGATATTGGTGCCCTTCTGGTTCAGGTGCAACCCATCCTGAGAAGTTGTTGGCGGATAGGATCAAGCGAAACCCTAAGGCCTTCTACAGCTATATCAGGAATAAAAGAATGACGAGAGTAAGATTAGGGCCAATCAAAGATAGTAGTGGGAAGTTGTGTGTGGACTCTGAGGACGTAGGGGAAGCATGTAATGAATACTTTTTGTCAGTATTCATATCGGAAAAGGTCAGTGTTCATGAAATTATGAAGATACAGGCTACAACATTAGATGGGATTGCAGTTTACAAAGAGGAGGTTTTGACAATTTTGGAAGATCTGAAAATAGATAAGTCCCCTGGGCCAGATGGGATTTATCCTCGGATTCTCCAGGAAATCAGGGAGCAGATTACAGAGCCTTTGGCTTTGATCCTTATGTCATCATTGTTTACAAGATTAGTGCCAGAAGACTGGAGGACAGCAAATGTTGTTCCCTTGTTCAAGAAGGGGAGTAGAGACAACCCTGGTAATTATAGGCCAGTGAGCCTTACTTTGGTTGTGGGTAAGGTGTTGGAAAAGGTTATAAGAGATAGGATTTATAATCATCTGGAAAGGAATCCCTAATTTGATTAGAAATAGTCAACATGGTTTTGTGAAGGATAGGTCATGCCTCACTAACCTTATTGAGTTCTTTGAGAAGGTGACAAAACAGGTGGATGAAGGTAAAGCAGTTGATGTGGCATATGATAAGGTTCCCCACGGTAGGCTATTGCGCAAAGTATGGAGTTTCGGGATTGAGGTTGATTTAGCAGTTTGGATCAGAAATTGGCTTGCTGAAAGAAGACAGAGGGTGGTGGTTGATGGGAAATGTTCATCCTGGAGCTCAGTTACCAGTGGTGTGCCACAAGGATCTGTTTTGGTGCCACTGCTGTTTGTCATTTTTATAAATGATCTGGATGTGGGCATAGAAGGATGAGTTAGTAAATTTGCGGATGACACTAAGGTAAGGTAGAGTTGTGGATAGTGCCGAGGGATGTTGTGGGTTACAGAGGGATATAGATAAGATGCAGAGCTGGAGTTTAATGCAGAAAAGTGTGAGGTAGATCACTTCGGAAGAAGTAACAGGATTGCAGAGTACTGGGCTAATGGTAAAATTCTTGGCAGTGTAGATGAACAGAGAGATCTCAGTGTCCAGGTGCATAAATCCCTGAAAGCTGACACTCAGATTGATAGGGCTTCAATGGCCTCCATGCACACAGGTAATCTGAGATACGCAGGTCGGTTGGACGATGGATGGCTGCTGTTCTTCAGATCTTCGGTGATCCAGTGGCTTTCACTCTGTGTTCAAAATGTTTGGCTCGTAGCCTCTTTCAAGAGCCTTCACCACCTTATTCAGGTTGTTCTCCCACAGAGGGCATTCCTTCAAGCCATGCCTGCTCCCTCTAATGGATTTCATTTCAGAGAAGATGAGGGAGGTTTTGCATCATTGTCCTGGGTCTATATTTAATCCCAGTTCATCTAGCCATTCATGCCATTGCTGTTTGTGCCAATCAGGGTGCATTTCCTGGCCTCTGATGTTTCAATTTGAAGAATCATATTGCATTTCTATAGAGCCTTCCATGAATCCTTGCACAGAGGCTGCACAGACACAATGGTCCCCTTCATTGCTGTAACCATTCTTTGACTCCACGCACATGGCAACGTTGATAGAATGGAGCTCAAAAAAAGAATTAGAGTAACAGCCGGGGGTCCAGCTGCATAGACCACTTAAAAAAAAACTGATTAAACTTTCATAAAAGACCTGAGACAGATTTGCATTTATCTAGCACTTTTCATGACATTCCAAGGCTCCTTCCAACCAATCAAGACTTTTACAGTGTACAGGGGAGAATTACAGCAGCCAATAAACTCCCATAATCAGCAATGTGGTAACCACCAGTTAATCTTTTTTTTAAAATGCACATAGAAATGTTGACTGAGAGATAAATATAAACAGTACAGTAGGATTTTTTATATCCAACTGAGAGAGCAGATGGGGCTTTGACTTCAAGCCTCACCAGAAAGGCTGTACCTCTGTTGGAACAGCATTCCTTCAATACTGCGTCGAGAATACCAGCCTTAGGTTCCACACCCCGGAGTTGGGGGGAATTGAACCCACAATCTTTTGACTCAGAACCTCTAAATTGCACTGGACTCCTGTATCGCCCCCCTCAGTTGGACTGTAACACTGCACATTTTGCTTTGGCATAAACTTTGGTTATTTCAACAACTTCAACATAATGAAATAACTGTGTGATTACTTAATCACTGTGGATTTTTTTTTGTACATTATAAAATCAATACAGGGTATTTTGTCAGCTAAAAGTTCCTGTGTAACTAAAATGGATCTGTTCCAAACTCAATGGGATATTCAATTTATATGCAATTAGGGCTTTAAAATCCTGGCACCAGCTGGCAATATAGTTCAACAGCCATATGCATGTTCTTGTTCCTCAGATGTTGCTTCACTTCAGTTCAAAAACACAGAGGAACAATATGTTGTGCTCCAAACGTTGTAGTGCTATTGGCAGAAGACGGACTGGAGATGGCAACAAGGCTCGATTGCGTTGAATCAATCGAGGAGGGAGGGACAGTGACAGAGGAGAGACAAAATACTTCATATGTAGATTCTTCGTTCCTCAGGCTGGCCCTTGAACAGGGATGTAGTGCCTAATGTCTAGATCGTGGAGCTGATTGAACTCTAAACTGTCGCAAGGATAAAATCATACAACACCAGGTATTAGAACACAGAACATAGAATAATACAGCGCAGAAGAGGCCCTTCGGCCCTCGATGTTGCGCCGGCCTGTGAACTATTCTCAGTTCGTCCCCCTACACTATCCCATAATCATCCATGTGCTTTTCCAAGGATTGTTTAAACCTCCCTAATGTGGCTGAGTTGACTACATTAGCAGAATCTGCCTCTAACATCTGTCTTAAATCTATCACCCCTCAATTTGTAGTTATGCCCCCTCTTACAAGCTGATGTCATCATCCTAGAAAAAAGACTTTTACTGTCTACCCTATCTAATTCTGTGATCATCTTGTATGTCTCTATCAAATCCCCCTTTAGCCTTCTTCTTTCCAATGAGAATAGACCCAAGTCTCTCAGCCTTTCCTCATAAGACCTTCCCTCCAGACCAGGCAGCATCCTGGTAAATCTCCTCTGCACCTTTTCCAATGCTTCCACATCCTTCCCAAAATATGGCAACCAGAACTGTACACAATATTCCAAATGTGGCCGCACTAGCGTTTCGAAGGTACTAGCTTTTGAAGCACTGCTTCTTCGTCAGGTGGTTGTCCAAATAAACCTGTTGGACTGTAACCTGGTGTTGTGTGAATTTTAACTTTGTCCACCCCATTCCAACACCGGCTCCTCCAAATCATCGCAAAGTTAAGCTTCTTTGGCTAGTCCTCTGTGTGCTTCCCTGCTCTCAGGAGATCCAGGATGACTCACTTCCTGCCCAGTTTGGCAGGTTCTGAGATGGCTTTTTTATTTATTCACTCATGTGACGTGGATGTCACTGACTGGGCCAGCATTTAAAGAACGATTTAACTGAGGTGTACGACATTATGAGGGGCATGGACAGAGTGGATAACGAGCAGCTGTGCACTTTAGTTGAAAGGTCAGTCATGAGGGGATAGGTCTTTGAGGTGACGGGCAGGAGGTTGGGAGTGGGGGGGGGGGAAGTGAGGAGGGATGCAAACACCTTTTCACTTAGAGCATAGTGATGGTCAGGAATACGCTGCCAGGAGGCTTGCTTCACATCCTGTAAAAGGTTCCAAGGTTCCACTTGGCACTGGGCCAGAACATTGAAAGCTATGGGTCAAGTGCTGGTAAATGGGATTAGGTTGAAGTCAATTGTTTCTCAGCGCAGATTTGATGGGCTGATGGGCCTCTTCTGCCATGTATGACTGTATGATTTACTGCCCGTCCCTAGTTGCCTCCTTCAGAAGGTGGTGGTGAGCCGCCCTCTTGAACTGCTGCAGTCCATGATAATGAGCTCAATGCGTGATCAGCAAACTCTGCCACTTCCTAGGCAGATGTTGCTTAAAGGGCCGGGTAGCTGGGTATTTAAAGATTTGTGCAATCCCTCTGATGCCTCAATTTCACATCTGCACATCCCTGAAGAAGTACTCAGTGCCTCCTGTTATGAAAGACATTTCCCAAAATCAACATACACACTCAAATCACATGGGGGTGGTAGTGGCAGGTCCATCCTCAAAATCCTAAATCATCCAGGAAAGTCCACTCTAGGCTGCAACTGAGAAACAGAATGGAACAAAATGGTGAGCAGCTACTCCTCCAATCACAGGCTGGTTCTTTGCAATGCTTGCTGACAATTGGCTTACTGTGGACCTATCAGCTGCAAGCAAAGGACAGCTCCAACCTGTGATTGGAGAAATCAGGCAATCAGTGAGGCCAAGGCCTGTGGAGTGAGGCTGTAGCTTGGAGGGTCAAACCCCAGGCCCAGGTCCAGGCCTAGGGTTAGGGGTGAAGCCGTAATGTAGACAGTGAGGATTCTAGTAATAACTTAATATCGAACAACTTTATTAAATAAAGATTTGGATTAATATGTTATTATATTTTAAATTGTCTTACATACCATTAATTACTTGCAGTGCAGTGAGTCTGTTAGGAGTTCATGCAATGATTTAATTTTAACCTCATCAGTGATAGCATTTTGTGTATAGACGTGTGTCAGTTTTTTAAAAAGAAAATCATTGCTGACTTAGGCCTGTGGCCCTGTGCTGATTTGAATACTGTATCTAAGAAATGAATGGTGTCCCTGTGTGTTTAAGTTTAATGCAGCGATGATGATTATTGGGGGTATTGATGAATTCTGCTCCAGTGTGAGTCCAAATCATAAATATCAACACAAACACACAAGACAATGTTACTAATTAATTGCACCCCCACTTACAGAAGGAGCTAGTGAGGCCGAGAAGGAGATTCTGAAAATCTAAAAGGAGCCTTCAGAAATTACAGGAGGAGTCCTAAAAATATATATTTATTTTGAGCCATGGTCACCACTAAATTGTTCCTTTGCTTGGCCTTAACCTGTCATGTCATGTTTCATTGAGTCCAGTATTACCAATGTCTATGGAAAAGTTGCATGCTGACTGATCTTGCTAAGGGCTGCTGGGTAAGACCTTTATTTGGCCAATCAACAGCCTCAGCTGGGAGGATGGTAAGATGGTTTGACAGGCCATCCCAACCAAAACTTACTTTTGGTGGAAGCAGAAAGGAGGCAGGGTTGAAGTATGAGAAGGGAACTAGAGGAGGCCACTCAACCTGTTTAAGCCTGCTCTGTCAATCAGTACGATCACGGCTGACCTGATTTTAATATCATCTCTACGTTCCAGTAAAACCACTTCAAGAATCCATCCAACTCTGCCTTAAAAATGTTTAAAGTTCCTGCAGCCCCACTCCACCCCCATTGAGGAAGTGAACTCCAAAGACCCTCTGAGAGAGAAAATAAATGTTTTAAATGGGCAACCGCTTGCATTTAACCTCTGACCCCTAGTTCTAGATTCTACCAAACAGAAAACATCCCTTCCACATCTACCCAGTCAGTTTCCCTCCGTGATCTACTATGTTTCACCATTGGGTACCTGGCCTACCTAGGTACATCAAAGCGTGTGGCACTGGAAAGGCGCAGCAGATCCGGCAGCATCTGAGGAGCAGGATAGTCGACCCATGAAGGGCTAATGCTCAAAACGCGACTCTCCTGCTCCTCGGATGCTGCCTGACCAGCTGTGCTTTTCCAGCACCACACGGTTTGACTCTGATCTCCAGCAGTCCTCACTTTCTCCTGGGTAAATCAGCACCCAACCTAACACAGTGGCCTTCCCAGCTCCAAGTTCTTCATCTTTGGAGCAGAAGGTCCATCCCATCAGCCACACCACAACACCGCTGTACCCCCCACCCCGCCTTGGACGAAGCTCCTGTCAAATTTTGTGAAGCACCTTAGGACACGGTTAGTGCAAGTTGTTGTAGAATACCATTGAAGCCCAGCAGCAATTCCCAAGGGGAAAACGTTATAGATGTAAACACTGAGAAATAGTGGATGTTGTATTTATCATGTGCCTGACATTTGGAGTTAATAGGGGGAATTGAAGAATCAGAAGGAGGACAGCAGCAAGCCCTCAATCCTGCCAGAGTAGCAGTTCCCCAGCCCTTGGGAGGTGCAGGTGCTGGAGAAGCAGACTGGGGACCACAAGGATGCTGTAACATGGGGGAAGGAGGAGCATTGATGGTATTTAAATGTATAATTAGATGCTTTTTTACTTATTCATTCATGGGATGAGGGCATCGCTGGCCAGGCAGTATTTATTGCCCATCCCTAATTACCCAAAGGGCAGTTAAGAGTCAACCCAATGGCTGTGGGTCTGGAGTCACATGTAGGCCAGACCAGGTAAGGATGGTGGTTTCCTTCCCTAAAGAGCATGAAAGAACCAGATACTTTTTTCCGACAATTGATTCATGGTCGTCATTCGTCACTCTTAATTCCAGATTTTTTTTTCTGATTCTTTATTGAATTCAAATTCCACCATCTGGCATGGTGTGATTCAAATCCAGGTCCCCAGAACATTCCATGGGTCTCTGGATTAACAGTCCAGTGATAATACCACTAGGCCATCACCTTCCCCAAGGGCAAAGTCTTCAGGTCCATGAAGCAAGAGGGAAGACCTAATCCCTGATTTGTTCCACGGATTCAAGTTGCTGGCCTCTTTCTTTGGCGAAGTCACCTCTTGTTCCCACTAAAAGCAAGTTGTCCCAAGGCAGATTGCACAGATAGCTGTCCCATCATGGCTCCCTCCTATTTTCTTGTCCTATTTTTAGCTGCATCTTGAAGGCCATTATTATGAGACTGGGATAATCAACACCCCATGTCCTCAACAGTAGAGTCATTTCTTCCCAGCCTTGTTTAACATCCAAGGTGGCTTCTCCATGTTAATGTTCGGAATGAGCTGATGAAGATTCCCCTGGTGTCACTGGGATGATCACTGGAATATTTCAAATCAGAGAAAAAACCCTGGCAAATATTCAGCCATCAATCATTTGAGTGTAAATATTTAACAAGCTCAGCAAAGATGCAAACATGGAAGAGCTGACAAAACCAGTGACAGCTGGAACCTTGGCCATAAATGTTCCATTGGGATTGTTGGATGAGAGAGAGTCGGGGGTAAAGTTGTACTGGGGATGTGGGCAAGACTGGATCTTAATACCCAGTCCTCATTGCCCTGAGAAGCTGGTGATGAGTTTGCTTTCTTAATCCATAAGACGATAAGACATTGCAGCAGAAGTTTTTTTTATTTGCTCATGGGATGTGGGTGCCGTTGGCTGGGCCAGCTTTTATTGCCCTAGTTGTCCCTTGAGAAGGTGATAGTGAGCTGCCTCCTTGAACTGCTGCAGTCGTGTGGTGTAGGTGGACCCACAATGCCCTTAAGAAAGGAATTCCAGGATTTTGACCCAGTGACAGTGAAGAAACGGCGATATATTTCCAAGTCAGCATAGCATGTGGCTTGCAGGGGAACTTAGATATGGGTTTATTCCCATGTGTCTACTCCTCTATCCTTCCACAGAGAAGTGGTCATGGGTTTGAAAGGTGCTATCTGAGATCTTTGGTGTATTTCTGCAGTGCATCTTGTAGGTAGTAACACTGCTGCTACTGAGTGTTGGAGGTGGAGGGGCCAAATATTTGTGGGTGTGGTGCCAATCAAGCAGGCTGCTTTGTCTTGGATGGTGTCAAGTTTCTTGAGTTGTTGTTGGAGCTGTACCCATCCAGGGAAGGGGAGAGTATTCCATTTCACTCCTGACCTGTGCCTTGTATACAGATGGTGGACAGGCTTTGGGAAGTCAGGAGGTGAGTTACTCATTACAGTATTCCGAGCTTCTGATCTGTGTTTGTTGCCACTGTGTTTATGTGGGGAGTCCATTTGGCAAATGATAGCCTCCAATGACAGTGGGGAACACCATCATTGAATCCATTGAATTTCAAGGGGCGGTGTTTAGATTGTCTCTTATTAGAGATGGTCTTTACCTGACACTTGTGTAGTATGAATGCTAAGTATGTAAGTTAGCTCGCTGAGCTGGAAATTTTATTTTCAGATGTTTCGTCACCATGACTAGGTAATATCATCAGTGAGAGTGTCCAGTGAAGCGCTGGTGGTATGTCCCACCATTTGTAGGTCTTGGTTTCTTAAGGGGAGTGATGTCATTTCCAGTTCTTGTTTGCAAGGGAAGATAGATGGGATCTAAGGCGATGTGTTTATTGATGGAATTCTGGTTAGAATGCTATACTTCTAAGAATTCTTGTGCGTGTCTTTCCTTCACCTGTCCTAGGATGTGTGTGTTGTTCCAGTCAAAGTGGCGTCCTTCTTTACCTGTACGTATAGAAACTAGTGATAGTGGGTCGTGTCTTTTGGTGGCCAGTTGGTGTTCATGTATCCTGGTGGCAAGTTTCCTGTTTGTTTGTCCGATGTAGTGTTTTCTACAGTTCTTGCATGGTATCTTGTAAATGACGTTAGTTTTGCTGATAGTATCTAATGGATCCTTTAGGTTCATTAGTCGCTGTTTAAGTGTATTGGTCAGTTTGTGGGCTACCATGATGCCAAGGGGTCTGAGTACTCAGGCAGTCATTTCTGATATGTCTTTGATGTAAGGTAATGAGGCTATAGTTTTTGATTGCGTTGTGTCTGCTTGTTTTGGTTTGTTTCTGAGGAATCGGTGGATTGTGTTTATTGGGTACCCGTTTTTCTTGAAAGCATTGCATAGATTTTTTTCCTGCTATTTGTAGTTCTTGGGTGTTACAGTGTGATGTAGCTCATTGAAACAATGTTTTAATGCAGCTCCATTTGTGGGTGTTGGGATGGTTGCTTCTGAAGTTAAGTGTTTGGCCCTTGCATGTTGTTTTTCTGTAGACGCTGGTTTGAAGCTCTCCATTGTTCAACTGTCATTTGTCTAGGAATGGGAGTCAGTTGTCGTTCTCCTCTTGTGAATTGTATGCCTGTCAGGATGTTGTTGAATGTTACTTGCACTTGTCAGCCCAAGCCCGGATATTGTCCAGGTCTGGTTGTGTTTGAACATGGACTGCTTCAGTATCTGAGGAGCTGCAAATGATGCTGAATATTGTGCAATCATTGGTGAACATTTCCACTTTTATGATGGAGGGAAGGTCATTGATGAAGCAGCTGAAGATAGTTGGGCTTCGAACATTACCCTGAGGAACTGCTGCAGAGATGTCCTGGAGCTGAGATAACTGATCTCTAACAACCACAACCACCTTCCTATGTGCCAGTATGACTCCAATCAGCAGAGAGTTTGCCTCCTGATACCCATTGATTCCAGTTTTGCTCAGGCTCCTTGATGCTACACTCGGTCGAATACAACCTTGATGTCAAGGGCTGTCACTCATTCACCTCTGGAATTCAGCTTTGTCCATGTTTGAACCAAGGCTGGAATGAGGTCAGGAGCTGAGTGGCCCTGGTGGAACCCAAACTGGGCGTCACTGAGCAGGTTATTGCTGAGTAGGTGCTGCTTGATAGTAAGGTTGATGAACCCTTCCATCACTTTACTGATTGAGAGTAGATTGATAGGATGGTAATTGGCCGGACATAACTGTAATTTTCTACATTGTCAGGTAGGTGCCAGTGTTGTAACCATACTGAGACAGCTTGGCTAAGGGAGTGGTAAGTTCTAGAGCATGTCTTCAATAATATTGCCGGAATGTTGTCAGAGCTTGTAACCTTGCAGTATCCAGTGTCTCCAACCATTTCTTGGTATCATGTGGAGTGGATCAAATTAGCTGAAAACTGGGATCTGTGAAGCTGAGGATCACTTGAGGAGGACAAGATGGATCATCGACTCAGCACTTCTGATTGCTGCGATTACTTCAGCCTTATCTTTCGCACTGATATGCTGGGCTCTTCCATTATTGAGGATGGGGATGTTTGTGGAGCCTCCTCCTCCAGTGAGTTGTTTAATTGTCCACCACCATTCACCACTGGATGGGGCAGGACTGCAGAGCTTAGATCTGATCCATTGGTTTTGGGATCTGTTAGGTCTGTCTATCACTTTGTGCTTGTACTGTTTGGCACTTAAGTGGGAGCTTCACCAGCTGGGCACCTCATTATTAGTTATGGCTACTGCTGCTCCTGGCATGCCATGGTGAACTCTCCATTGATCTCTGTGTGATCCGTGGCTTGATGGTAATGGCTGAGTGGGGGATATGCCGGGCTATGAGGTTACAGATTGTGCTGGAGAACAGTTCTGTTGCTGTAGATGGCCCACATTGCCTCATGGATGCCCAGTCTTGAGTTGCTAGATCTGTTTGAAATCTGTCCCAATTAGCACGGTGGTAATGCCACACAACACAATGGAGGGTATTCTCAATGTGAGGGCGGGATTTCGTCTTCAAAAGGACTTTGCAGCAGTCACGTTGACTGACATAGCCCAATATCAAAGAAGGATGGACAGACGTGTGCCCCAGTTAAGATGGTGGGCAATTTGGAGAGGAATTTGAAAATGAGGATGTGGCTCACCAAACCATTTCCCATTAATGTTTCGATAGTGAGACCGAGGCTTATTGGCTTGTTCTCCAACCAACTACTTTCTCACCTCAATGAGGAATGAGGCAGAAACCAGCTCAGAGGCAGATGAGAAAGAAACAGTTGCTACCATGGGGATATTGAGATGAATGAAAAACACACTTTAGGGGAAGCTGGATAAACACATTCGCAGCAGAAGGGTCAGGCAAAGTACAAAGCTTACAGTGAGCATAAACACCAGGGATATACCAGTAGGTCCTAACAGTAAATTTGACACAAAGACTGTTGTATCTTCTTTCAGGGTCTTGTGTTTCCTTTTTGGGCAGATACCAATCGAAGAGCAGGGCAGCTCTCCCCATTTTCCTGGGCAAATATTTATCCATCAACATTATCCATCATATTTATCCGTATTATTCATTAAGAGAGATTATCCATGTCACGCTGGTGGGTCAAAATCATCATTAGGTGGGACACCGTACATGCTTGCATTATATTGGAGAGCTTCTTTCAAACTCATTCTTATACAGCATTCGAGATTTACTTATCAGCGAGAGGTCAACACATAGTGATTTATCAGCACATGAGGCATGACTTAAGGTTGATAGGAAACTGATCTATGTGAAGCTTTGAACACAAGAAGCATTCAACAATGCAGCCCAGACCTTATCAGTTGACATTTTCAGCTGGGTAAATGGATCTTTGGCTCTTCTTTGTCCAGAATCCCTGAGGAAGCAGGCCATTTAGCCCATCAGTTCCACACCGACCCTCCAAATAGCATCCCAGACAGACCTGCCCCATTCCAGTAACCCTACATTTCTCATGGCTAACCCATCCTGTCTGCATACCCCAGGACGTTATGAGCAATTTAGCATGGCCAATCCACCTAATCGTTGGACTGTGGGAGGAAACTGGAACACTCACAGGAAACCCACAGAGACAAGGGGAGAACGTGCAAACTCCACACAGTCACCTGAGGCTGGAATTGAACCCACACAACACGATGGAGAGTATTGTCAATATGAAGGTGGGGTTTCGTCTTCAAGAGTAGTCACTTTGACTGACATGGCCCAATATCAATGGACAGACATGTGCCCGAGTTAAAATGGTCACTGGCATTGTGAGGTAGCATTGCTAACCACTGAGCCACTGTGCCGTGCCATGCTTTGAGTAAAACAATTAGATACTTATTTATTTGCATTCAAGCATTTGAAGAGGTTTGTGCCCTAACCAATGAGAGAAACATGGGAAGCATGGATCAAGAGCTATGTTTCGCTCATGGTATCATGTGACTGCAGGTGGATCACAGTGGCCATTTTAATGGCAGTAGCCTATCGCCAGTGTTGCAAACAAGCACTCCATACTGGAAGAGGATATTGAAGAGAATGATCAGGGGAGAACTATCAGATATGACATCGTTATCAGGGCAGGAGGAGATTAGAGATTGGCAGGGGCCAGTACATGGAAGATTTACAAAGCAAAGAAAGGGAAATTAAATGTGAGGCATTGCCAGACTGAACGCCAAGTGGGTCAACAAGCAAAGGGATGATGGACAAATAGAGAGTGAGGACATGTGTGAATCATTGACTTAGAAAAATTAGCAGCCAATTTGCATGTAGCCAGGCCCATCAAAAAGCAACCAGATGAATGACGAATGAAGCAGTTTTGGAATCCTGAAGGTTGAGGAAGGCATACTTAACTTTGAAATGTCGCTGGACTTGGAGCCAATATCAACAAAGTCCTGGGGTGAAAAATAAATGGAAATTATTTCAAATCAGAAACCAGGTAGGAGAGATTGAGATCAATAGATGACTATAAAGGATGGATTATTAGCAGTCTCAAGCATTAAAGCAAGTAGGTTATACTGAATTTATACAGGACATTTGTTTATACCTGAAATGCCTTACTGGGAACTGTAGTAGGAATGCCACACTGTAGGAAAGGTGTGAATGCATTGGAGAGAGTGATTTACAAGAATGGTTCTAGGGAGAAGAATGGTTTTCAATGATGAGGAATGATTTAGAAATTCGGACTATTCTCCTTGGAGAGAAGAAGGCAGGGACAAGATTTGATAGAGTCCTGAGGGATCTGGACAGAGTTGAGAGGGAGAAGCTGTTGCTACTCAGAATGGGCAGCACAGTGGCTCAGTGGTTAGCACTGCTGCCTCTCAGTGCCAGGGACCCGGGTTTGACTCCTGCTTCGGGTAACTGTCTGTGTGGAGTTTGCACATTATCCCCGTGGCGTGGGCCTCCTCCCTCAGACCAAAGATGTGCAGGCTAGGTGGATTATCCATGGGAAATGCAGAGTTACAGGGATAGTGTGGGTCTGGGTGGGAGGTTTGGAGTGGACTCAATGGGCCCAATATCCTGCTTCCACAATGTAGAGATTCTATGATGGAGAACCAGAAGGCATAGTTTTCAAGAGATTTGCAAAAGAAGCATATGTGAGGGGGTAAAATCTTAGTAGATAGGGTCTGGAATGCACTGTCTGGAATTGTGGGTGAGGCACATTAATTAAGACATTCACGATGCTATTGGATGATTATTCAGGTGGAAATACTGTAATGTCCAGGGATATGGGGAAAGGACAGGAGAATGGCACAAAGTCAAGATCCGCTGAGAGCTGGTATAGACATATGATGGGCTGAAGGGTCTTCTTCAGCACAAATAATCCTGTGAATCAGTAGAGAATAGACCATCAGCCTACAATAGGAGAGTGTGAGCATTCGACAATGGAAGCTCTTTATACCGAATAGAGACAAAATGTTCTCACCAAGGTCCTACGCTTGAAGCACAAATTCAATAACACTCACCAGAAATATAACTCTCTCCATATCAAAGAGAAAGAAATATTCAAATGCCTTAATGTAAGCCAGTGCATCCAGAGAACAGAATTGCGTTTCTATAGCAACTCACATCATAGCCCCTGCAGCCTGCGGAACGGAGTTCGGAGGATGGTGAGAGGAAGAATCACCTCGTAAAATTTACAACACAGGAACCGGTCATTCAGTCCCACTGGTGTATCTGCTCTAAAATAAGCTTTGTACTTCAGCTGACCCTTACATTTTTAAAATGTTTATCCAGCTTCTCCTTAAATGCATCTTTCATTCATCTCGATGACTCCCTATGGTAACAAGCTCCATTTATCACCAGCCTGTGAGGAAAGATACTCCTTTTGGATTTAGTTAAAAATCACACAATACCAGGTTATAGTCCAACAGGTTTAATTGGAAGCACACTAGCTTTCGGAGCGACGCTCCTTCATCAGGTGATAGTGGAGGGCTCAATCCTAACGCACAGAATTTATAGCGAAGATTTACAGTGTGATGTAACTGAAATTATACATTGAAAAATTGATTGTCTGTTAAGCCTTTCATCTGCTAGAATATCATGATAGTTTCACTTCTTTCATGTGTAAATCACAAAACCTTTTTTTTAAAAAGTTGCATTCTTGGGTTAGCTGTTAACAATGGTGAAAGCTAGACAATATGTTGAAGGTGTTAGCCCCCTGTGTTCTCTGTCTATGCCATGATGTTTAGATTGATTCTAATCTAAAAAGTGAGATAACGGAGTTTTACATAAATTCATGCAGTTTTTGAGCAAAGTACAATGTAACTCCGCAAGTACAAATTCACCCCACAAAATATATGTGTGCATGTGGGTCTT
The DNA here is from genome assembly GCF_037043375.1 of Chiloscyllium plagiosum. Lineage (NCBI taxonomy): Eukaryota > Metazoa > Chordata > Chondrichthyes > Orectolobiformes > Hemiscylliidae > Chiloscyllium > Chiloscyllium plagiosum. The sequence goes on from NW_028270154.1 coordinate 12,232,778, forward strand.
TGTCTGTCTGTGTGTGTGTCTGTCTGTCTGGGTTGGGAGTTGTGAGTTTGAGAAAGTGTATGTGTGTGTGTGTGTAGTGGGTGCAGAGTGTCTTAAGTTTGTGAGGGGATGCATGTGTGAGTGTGGGAGTGTGTGTGTCTGTAAAGGTGTGTGTGGGTGTCTGTGTGCGCGTCTGTGTGTATGTGTGTCTGTGTGTATGTGTGCATTGGAGTGCCTGTGTGTGTGTGTGAGAGTGTGTGTGTGTAGGTGTATCTGTGTGTGTGTATAGTGCAATGGTGGTCACCTGTAATGTGACATGAACCCAAGGTCCCGGTTGAGGCCCTCCCTATGGGTACCGAACTTAGCTATCAGCCTCTGCTCGGCCATTTTCCTCTGCTGCCTGTCCCGAAGTCCACCTTGGAGGATGGTCACCCGAAGGTCCGAGGCTGAATGTCCTGGACCACTGAAGTGTTCCCCAACTGGGAGGGAACCCTCCTGTCTGTTGATTGTTGTGCGATGCCCATTCATCCTTTGTTGTAGCCTTTACTCGGTTTCCCCAATGTACCATGCCTCCGGGCATCCTTGCTTGCAACGAATAAGATAGACAACGATGGCTGAGTCACATGAGTACCTCCCATGTACAAGGTGGGAGGTGTCCCTACATGTAATGGTGGTATCTATGTATACTGAATAGAGACAAAATGTTCTCACCAAGGTCCTACGCTTGAAGCACAAATTCAATAACACTCACCAGAAATATAACTCTCTCCATATCAAAAGAAAGAAATATTCAGATGCCTTAATGTAAGCCAGTGAATCCAGAGAACAGATATACGTTTCTATAGCAATTCACATTATAGCCCCTTTTGGATTTATTAAGGTTATGTTATATTTATGGCTACAGATACATTCTTACTTGCAAATGGAAATGTCTTCTCTCAGTCTACCCTGAGTTCGACTGGGACAACACTACTATTATAGGACAAGCCAAACAGAGAACAGCCAGGGAATTCCTAGAGACATGGCACTCATCCACAGATTCGATCAATAAGCACATCGACCTGGACCCAATATACCGGCCACTGCAGCGGACAGCTGGAACTGACAACCAGAAGCGGCAGATGCAAACCACTATAAATGCTGGAGGAAACATCACAGAAGCGCTTCACAGGAGGCTCCCAAGCACTGAGGATGTCACCTAGACAGGGGACGAAACGTCTGCAACACAAATTCCCAGCTCAGGGAATAGAACCACAACAACGAGCACCCGAGCTACAAATCTTCTCCCAAACCCTGTCAATCTCTTTTTATCCTTGATGGTTTGAATGAGAATGGAAACCCAAGACATTTGTTTTTGTAAAGAAGGATACTGAGGGTTTCAGTGTGCCAGGAGCTGCCCTATCTCCTCTGTCTCTTGGGTTCAAATCCCCAAACTGTTTGGATGAAATGTTGCTCTTTCTGTTGACTGGTGGAGGAAATGCAAAACAAGTTTTATAACAGCAATGTAGAGGAAGCTTCACTTTGTATCTAATCTTTTACTGTACCTGCCCTGGAGTGTTTGATGGGGACAATGTACAGAGAGCTTTACTTGCAGTTTAAAAGAGTAGAGAGGGCTTTAATCTGTGTGAAATTGCATGCTGTCCCTCTCCTGGGTGTGTTTGAGGGGGACACTATAGAGGGAGCTTTATTTAAGATTAATAGAGTAGAGAGAGCATTACTTTGCATGTAAAAAGAAGCGTCACATTGTACCATGTGACCTACTTGCCCTGGCAGTTTTTGAGGGGGACAATGTCAGGGGACAATCAGTTGAATAGAGTCAAGGAGGCTTTACTTGCAGAATAAAAGTGTAGAGGATGTTTTACTCTGTAACTAACCCAGTACTGTACCTGCTCTGGAAGTGTTTGATGAAACGTTATAGAGTGAGTTTTGTTCTGTACTAACTCTGTGCTGTAACTGTCCTGGGAGTGTTTGATGAAACATTATAGAGAGTTTTACTCTGTACTCACCCTGTGCTGTAACTGTCCTGGGAGTGTTTGATGGGGACAGTATTGAGGTAGCTTTACTTGTAACTTAAAAGTGTAGAGAATAGACAATAGACAATAGACAATAGGTGCAGGAGTAGGCCATTCTGCCCTTCGAGCCTGCACCACCATTCAATATGATCATGGCTGATCATCCTTAATCAGTATCCTGTTCCTGCCTTATCTCCTAACCCTTGATTCCACTATCCTTGAGAGCTCTATCCAACTCTTTCTTAAATGAATCCAGAGACTGGGCCTCCACTGCCCTCTGGGGCAGAGCATTCCACACAGCCACCACTCTCTGGGTGAAGACGTTTCTCCTCATCTCTGTCCTAAATGGTCTACCCCGTATTTTTAAGCTCTGTCCTCTGGTTCGGAACTCACCCATCAGCGGAAACATGTTTCCTGCCTCCAGAGTGTCCAATCCTTTAATAATCTTATATGTCTCAATCAGTCTTCTAAACTCAAGGGTATACAGGCCCAGTCGCTCCAGTCTTTCAGTGTAAGGTAGTCCCGCCATTCCAGGAATTGACCTCGTGAACCTACCATGCACTCCCTCAATAGCCAGAATGTCTTTCCTCAAATTTGGAGACCAGAACTACACACAGTACTCCAGGTGTGGTCTCACCAAGGCCCTGTACAGCTGCAGAAGAAGCTCTTTGCTTCTATACTCAATCCCTCTTGTTATGAAGGCCAGCATGCTATTAGCCTTCTTCACTACCTGCTGTACCTGCATCCTTACCTTCATTGACTGGTGTACAAGAACACCCAGATCTCTTTGTACTGCCCCTTTATCTAAATTGATTTCATTTAGGTAGTAATCTGCCTTCCTGTTCTTGCCACCAAAGTGGATAACCATGCATTTATCCACATTAAACTGCATCTGCCATGCATCTGACCACTCACCTAACCTGTCCAGGTCACCCTGTAATCTCCTAACATCCTCCTCACATTTCACTCTGCCACCCAGCTTAGTATCATTAGCAAATTTGCTAATGTTATTACTAATACCATCTTATATATCATTAATATATCTTGTAAAAAGCTGCGGTCCCAGCATTGATCCCTGCGGTACCCCACTGGTCACTACCTGCCATTCTGAAATGGAGCTGTTTATCACTACTCTTTGTTTCCTGTCAGCCAACCAACTTTCAGTCCAAGTTAGTACTTTGCCCCCAATACCATGTGCCCTAAATTTGCTCACTAACCTCCTATGCGGGACTTTATCAAAAGCTTTCTGAAAGTCCAGGTACACTGCATCTACTGGATCTCCCTTGTCTATCTTCAGAGTTACATCCTCAAAAAATTCCAGCAATACTCTGTGTATAAACCCACAATGCAACTGTCCTGGGAGTGTTTGATGCTTTATTCCTTATATAACCATGTGCTGTAACTATTCTCAGAGCATTTGGCGCAACCAGTGTAGAGGAAGCTTTACTCTGTATCTAACCACGCTATCCGCAGAGTGTTTTTGATGGGGACAATCTCGACAGATGCTTTACTTTCTGTCTAAAAGAGTAAAGGGAGCTTTACTTTCCATTGACAAGAGTAGAGAGATCTTTACTCTGTACTTGTCTTGGGGGTCATACAGTCATCAAGACATGCAGTTATACAGCATAAAAACAGGCCCTTTGACCCACCATACCTATGCTGACCAGCAAACATCAAACTGCACTAATCCCATTTACCTGCAATTGGAATGAGCGGACTGTGGCCTGGAATTTTAATTGCTCAGCCAGGTGTTTCCTAAATGTTATGGGGGTTCCTGACTCCTCCACCCTCTCAGGCAGCACGTTCCATATTTCCACCACCCTCTGGGCAAAACTCTTTTCTCTCAGATCTCCTCTCAACTACTTAGCCCTCACCTTAACCTTATCCCATCTGGTCTCAGACACGTCAGCCATGGAGATAGATTGTCACAATCTATTCTGTTTATGACTCTCATTTTTTTGTATATAGAGTCACAGAGATGTATAGCACCAAAACAGACCCTTTGGTCCAACTCATCCATGCCAATCAGATATCAATTAATCTAGTCCCATTTGCCAACACTTGGCCCATATCCCTCCAAACCCTTCCTATTAATTTACCCATCCAGATGCCTTTTAAATGTTGAAATTGTACCAGCCTCCACCATTTCCTCTGGCAGCTCATGCACCACCATTTGCGTGAAAAAGTTGCCCCTTAGGTCCCTTTTAAATCTTTCCCCTCTCACCTTAAAACAATATCTTCTAATTTTGGATTTCCCTACCCCAGGGAAAAGATCTTGTCTATTTACCCTGTCCATGTGTCTCATGATTTTATAAACCTCTCTACGGTCACTCCTCAGCCTCTGATGCTCCATGGAGAGTAACACCAATCTATTCAGCCTCTCCCTGTAGCTCAAACCCTCCAACCCTGGCAACATCCTTGTAAATCTTTTCTAAACCTTTTCAAGTTTCACAACATCTCTCCTTTAGCAAGGAGACCAGAATTGAACACAGTATTCCAAAAGTGGCCTAACCAATGTCCCACACAGCTGCAACATGACCTCCCAACTCCAATATACTGACCAATAAAAGCAAGCATACCAAATGCCTTCTTCACTATCCTGTCTACCTGCGATATCTCAATCAGATACCCCCCCAATCTCCTCTGCTTCAGGGAAAACAAACTCAGCCTATCCAGACTCACCTCATAACTGAGGCAGGCAACATGCTGGTGAATGTCCTCTGCATCCTCTCCAGTGCAATCACATCCTTCCAATTGTGTGGCGACCACAACCACGCCCAGTATTCCATTTGGATCTGAACAATGTTTTATTTGATTGGATTAGATTCCCTACAGTATGGAAACAGGCCCTTCAGCCCAACAAGTCCACACTGACCCTCTGAAGAGTAACCCATCCAGACCCATTCCCTTACCCTATATTTACTTCTGACTAATGCATCTAACACTATGGGCAATTTAACCTGGCCAATTCACCTGATCTGCGCATCTTGAAATGTGGGAGGAAACCCATGCAGACACGGGGATAATCTACAAACTCCAGTCAGTGACCCGAGGGTGGAATCGGCTAATAAAGACAAGCATCTCATAAGCCTTCTTCACCTCCTTGTCTACCTGTGATGACACCTTCAGAGGTCTATGGACTCATACACCAAGGTCCCTTTGTTCCTCAGTACTGCCGAGGGATGAGAGATACACTGTGTATATCCTTCCCTTATTTTCACTCCCAAAATCATCACTGAGCCATTGGGAGAGGCTGAATAGGCTGGGGCTGTTTTCCTGAGGGTTGGAGGCTGAGGGGTGACCTTATAGAGGTTTACAAAATCATGAGGGGCATGGAGAGGGTAAATAGACAAGGTCTTTTCCCTGGGGCCGGGGAGTCCAGGGCTAGAGGGCATATGTTTAGGGTGAAAAGGGAAAGGTATAAAAACGACCTCAGGGGCAACTTTTTCACACAGAGGGTGGTACGTGTATGGAATGAGCTGCCAGAGGAAGTGGTGGAGGCTGGTACAATTACAACATTTAAAAGGCATCTGATTGGTATATGTATAGGAAGGGTTTAGAGGGATATGGTCCAAGTGCTGACAAATGGGACTCAATTATTTTATGATGGAAGAGTTGGACCGAAGGATCTGTTTCCGTGCAGTACATCTCTATGACTCTCTGACCTCTCACTTGTCAGGATTCAATTCTATTGCCATTGCTCAGCCCAATCAATATCAGACTGTAGCCTGAGATCATCCTCCTTATTATCAACAACACCATCAATTTTTATGTCATCTGCAAACTGACTAATTATACATTCTACATTCACATCCAAGTCGTTATTGCACGTAGCAAACAGTAAGAGTCCCAGCACTGATCCCTGTGGTCCACTGCTGGTCAAAGGTTTCCAGTCACAACCATGCCCAGCACGGTGGCTCATAGGTTATCATGGCTGCCTCACAGCGCCAGGGACCCAGGTTCAACTGTCTGTGTGGAGTTTGTACATTCTCCCTGTGTCAGCGTGGGTTTGCTCTGGTTTCCTCCCACAGTCCAAAGATGTGCAGGTTCAGTGAATTGGCCATGCTGAATTGCCCATAGTGTTCAGGGATGTGTAGGTTAGGTGCATTAGTCAGGGGAATGGGTCTGGGTGGATTACTCTTCGGAGAGTCGGTGTGGACGAGTTGGGCAGAAGGGTCTGTTTCCACACTCTAGGTGTTCTATGGAATTAATCACCCTTTGCCTCCTGCTTACAATTTTTAAGCCAGTTTGCCAATTTGCATTGGATTCCATACCTTTTGGACTACCATTCTGTGTGGGACATGGTCACAGATTTTACTGAAATCCATGCAAACTACAAAGTGGGAGTGTACAGAGGGTGCTTTTAGCTATCTCTCACCTATGCCTGCTTAATGTGGTTGTGCTTTTTGCTGATGATTGTTTATGTCCCTTTAAATGAGAGTCCTCAAGTTGAATATTTCAATCACAAATTCGAATGCTTGAAATGACAGCTCATTTGTGGTTGAGAGTGGCAGAATGGGAGGAGCAGGACTGATGGGTATTGAGAGTGATAACAGGAGACAGCTTCAGTGTGTGCCAAAATATCCTCAACAAAAATCTTCACAAATACTTTAATTTCTGAAAAGATAAAATCTCATTGTGCTTAAGTGTGCTTCAAGCAGTGATGAAGGAGTTCAACTCTGATTACACGCTTTCCTGTCTGTTGTCTTTTGTTCATCATGTTGATTGATGCTGTGGGATTCTCCCAGGCAAGTTGACTGCCTTATGCTTACAGCTGTCCTTCAGGAACAAAGGCTGGTGGACCAGGGGACAGATATTTGATTGTAAGCAGAGATCTTAGAATAGAATCCCTACAGTGTGGAAACAGGCGATTAGGCCCAACAAGTTCACAACAACTCTCCAAAGACTAACCCACCCAGTCCCATTCCTCCACCCGGGAGAAAGTGAGGTCTGCAGATGCTGGAGATCAAAGTTGAAACTTTATTGCTGGAACAGCACAGCAGGTCAGGCAGCATCCAGGGAACAGGAGATTCGACGTTTCGGGCACAGGCCTCATTCTTGAAGAAGGGCCTGTGCCCGAAACGTCGAATCTCCTGTTCCCTGGATGCTGCCTGACCTGCTGTGCTGTTCCAGCAATAAAGTTTCAACATTCCTCCACCCCATTACTCTATATTTGTCCTCCTGTTCCCTGGATGCTGCCTGACCTGCTGCGCTTTTCCAGCAACACATTTTCAGCTCCTTAACTAATGTACCTAACCTATCCATCCCTGAACACTATGGGCAATTTAGCATGGCCAACTCACCTAACCTGCTCATCTTTGGACTGTGGGAGGAAAGCGGAGCACCCAGTGGAAACCCACGCAGACACGGGGAGAACGTGCAAACTCCACACACAGTCGCCTGAGGCTGGAATCAAACCCGGGTCCCTGCCACTGTGATTCCGATCTGTAATCCTGTAAATCCTTAATTCCTTCAGCTACCTTGACCTTAACCTCTGGAATTGGCTCCCTAAATCCCTCCGCCTCTCCAGTTCATTCTTTCTCTCCTCCTTTAAGACACTTGTTAAAGATGTGGTTCTTTGAACAAGCTTTTGATCATCTGACCAATTATGACTCAATGTGAAAATTATCTGATTACCCTCCTATCAAAGGCCTTGGGTTGTTTTACTATATTAAAGGTGCTATATAAATGCAAATTGTTGACGTCCACATGATACACACTTGCCAGAATGAGAAAGTCTGGGAAATGATCATTGAGCCTATCACTGGGGCATTAATTAAAACAAAAGCAATGACACCCGCTAAAAGGAGAGACCAGAGTTGACAGTCAAGAGGGTAAGTTTAAAGAATAATCTTAAAAGAATGAGGGATAGAGGTGGAGACTTTTAGAATGGGAATTGGAGTCTTGGTAACTGAAAGCGAAACAAAGAAATGGCTGAGTGATTAAAATTGAGACTTGTAAGAAGTTTAGAGGAATATAAAGATGTGTGGATGATCACAGAGATAGGGAACGCCTGAGACTAGGGAGAGATTTGAAATCGAGGGTGAGGATTTTAAAAAGAAAGTAAGGACTGCAGATGCTGGAGATCAGAGTCAAGAGAGTGGTGCTGGGAAAGCACAGCAGGTCAGGCAGCATCCGAGGAGCACGAGAATCAATGTTTCGGGCATAAGCCTCTGATGAAGGGCCCAAAACGTCAATTCTCCTGCTTCTCGGACGTTGCCTGACCTCCTGTGCTTTTCCAGCACCACGCTCTCGACTGAGGATCTTAAAGTCGAGGCAGTGCCTAGACAGATTTTCAAGCTTAGGGACAATGGGTAAACTGGATGTGGTGTAAGTTAGGCTGTAGGGTTCCGGTTGAGCTCAAGTTCCTGAAGTTTGGAAAATGGGAAACCATTCCCAAAGGGAGAGGGCAACGCACTGGATTCTGGTTCAGTCAATGTTTGGACAATCCATGAAAGGCTTGTCAGAGATATCTGGATGAGCAAGATTCATGCTGCAGGTCAGTAGAGAGGAAATGGGTGATTGTAAATAAAGTTCTGAAGGGAGAGTAGGAGTTCTGAGGAAGGGTCACTGGTCCCAAAGCGTTTACTCTGATTTCTCTCCACAGATTCTGCCCGACCTGCTGAGCTTTTCCATCAATTTCTGTGTTTGTTTGTGATTGCAAATAAGCATTAGACAAAAAACAAAGAACTGTGGATGCTGTAAATCTGAAACAAAACCAGAAATCGCTGGAAAATCTCAGCAGGTCTGAGCACATCCTTGGAGAGAAATCAGAGTTAAATGTTTCGGGTCCAGTGACCCTTCCTCAGAACTGATGGTAGCTGGGGAAAGGGATGGTTTTTGTACAGATGGGGTGATGGTGATGGTGGTGGTGGTGAGTGTGTGGGTGGGGATGGGGGGGATGTGGGAGGAGGGGGTAGTTAGCGAATGATGGAGATAAAGTCCGGAGAGAAAATCAGTTGGATAGACAAAGGTCAAGGTCAGTCTGGGAGAATGAATAGCTGATACCAGGGATTATTAATGGCTAACAATGTGTAGTGTGTGGTAGCGGCTCATGTGATGCCAAGGCCTGGTGTGTGGGAGTGGGAGAAAGCATGGGCAATGGTGCCTGAGCCCTGAAATTATTGAACTCTATTTTAAGTCCAGTAGGTTGCAGGGTCCCCAATGGGAAAATGAAGTGGTATTCTTCTAGCTTGCACTGAGCTTCACTGGAGCATTGCAACAAGCCTGAGACAGAGATGTTAGGCAGGGAACACGATGGTGTTTTGACGTGCCAGGCAACTGGAAGTATTTTTGCAGACCATTTCCTCCGGGACATCTTGGTCCAATCCTCCTTCACTCCCAACAAACCTCACAGCACCTTCCCCTGTGACCACAGATCCATTCACTTCCTCCCTCCTCACTATCCAAGGGCCAAACATACCTTCCAGGTGAAGCAGCACTGCACTTACACTTCCCACTATCTAGTCATCTACATTTGCTGCTCACAATGTGGTCTCCTCTGCATTGGGGAAATAAAGCGTAAAATGTGTTGCTGGAAAAGCGCAGCAGGTCAGGAATTCCTGAAGAAGGGCTTATGCCCGAAACATCAATTCCCCTTCTCCTTTGATGCTGCCTGACCTGCTGCGCTTTTCCAGCAACACATTTTCAGCTCTGACCCCCAGCATCTGCAGTCCTCACTTTCTCCTAGAAATAAAGCGTAGACTGGGTAACCACTTTGCAGAGCATCCACGTTCTGCCCGCAAAAAAGACCCTGAGCTTCCAGTTGCCTGCCACAAGAACACCCCCCCCCCCCCCGTTCCCTGGCCAACATCTCTGTCTCAGGCTTGCTGCAGTGTGAGCTGGAAGAACAACATCTCATTTTCCGCTTGGGAACCCTTCAGCCTTGCAGACTCAATATCAAGTTCTACAACATTAGGACTTGAGCTTTCCTATGTTCTTACCCCACATGCCAGGCCTTGTTATCACATGATCTGTTATCGCACACAACCCATTGTCTGCCACTAACAGGCCCCATTAATGTTGATCCGAGATTTGGGGGTCCTCATCCATGAATCACAAAAAGCTGTGATCCAAGTTCTGCAGGTCCGAGGCAATGTTGGCCATTAGTTCAAAGGAAAGGCACTGTCAAAGGTTTTGCTAAAGCCACACAATGCACAAGTCAGACCTGTGTCCCATTTTATTATTGAGGGCCTTTTGCTCTTAAAGAATGAAGTCACAAATCTTAATGACACAAACCGGACTGGCACTTTTCTTGTTAACATTTTGTGGAACAAAGGGTAGTGGTGCTGCACCTGAGCCACTACCTCAGATAGTGAGCTCGAGTCCTACCCCAGGACCTTATGGTCATAATTTGAGTGAAGAGATTGAGTATCAACCTGCAGATCCTTTTCACACATATCAACGGTATGCAGAAAGAGCAGGAGAGTTTGCCAGTCAGCCACATGATGAAAAAAACTTGAAACCCCCACCACCTTTATTCCTAGCTCCAAACTGCAGCAGCACAAAACTGTTACAGCACTGAAGGAGGCCACTCAGCCCATCAAGTCTCTTCATACAAGCATCATTATCCAGTGACAAATTGCAGCCCTTTCTTACTACCCTTGCACACTGTTACTCTCCAACTAATTATCCAATGTCATTCCTGATGAAGGAGGAGAAAGTGAGGTCTGCAGACGCTGGAGATCAAAGCTGAAACTTTATTGCTGGAACAGCACAGCAGGTCAGGCAGCATCTAGGGAACAGAAGATTCGACGTTTCGGGCACATGCCCTTCAGGCACATGCCCTTCTTCAGGCACACGTTTCGGGCACATGCCCTGTTCCAGCAATAAAGTTTCAGCATTCCTGATGAAGAGCTTATGCTCAAAATGTTCTCTCTCCTGTTCCTCCAGGATGCTGCCTGACCAGCTGTGCTTTTCCAGCACCACACTTTTTGACTAATTATCCAACATCCTCTCAAGTGCCTCAGTTCAACCTGCCTCCTCCATATGTCTAGGCAGTGTATTCCAAACCCTAACAACTCACTGGGTGAAAAAGGTTTTTCTCACCTTTGCCGCGTTCGCACATCACTTTAAATCGGTACCCTCTTGGTGCTTGTATGAGCAGGAACAGCTTCTCCCTCTCGACTGTGTCCAGCCCACTCATGATTTTATAAACTTCTATTAAATCTCCACTGTGCCTCCTTCTCTCCAGGGAGAACAGTCCCAACTTCTTCAATTGATCCTCAGTGCGTAGCCGCCTCCTACCCCTCAGCCTTTGTGGTGTGTGGGTCGGAACTGCCTTCGAGACTGAGAACCGAAGGAGAAAGTCTCCAATTGCACTAATCATCCTAATCTTGAGTTTTAGTCAACAAAGGATGTTTGTTCTGCTTAAGAATGTACAAATGGTAAATTATGCAGGCAATTATTAGTGTGAATACTTCAGGCATTTCAATGACATGGATTTGGCATTGATCCATTTAACAGCAGTTTACACCTGAACAGCCTCCTGATGACAGAGCAGCATTACAAAGCATCTTAAAATGACAGCAGGTTTAGGTGGGCGGATGGGGGTGTGATAAAGTTCCACACATTGCTCATACTTAAGAGGTAATTGAGGGTTTTTATTTGATTCATTCGCTAGATGTAGGTGTTGCTGGCAATCTTAATTGGCTCTGAGAAGGTGAACCACCTTCTGAAGACACAACAGTTTGTGGGGCTTGGGAACAGCCACGGTGCTGTTCAGGATGGAGTTCCAAGATTTCAATCTGACGCCGGTGAAGGGTCAGCGATGTCAGAAAGTCGTAGAGTCATAGAGCACAGAAACAGATCCTTTGGTCCAACCAGTCCATGCCAAACGTAATCCCAAACTAAACTAGTCACACCTCCCTGCTCCTGGCCCATATTCCTCCAAAGCTTTCCTATTCATGCACTTGTCTAAGTGTCTTTTAAATGTTGTAACTGTGTCCACATCCACCATTTCCTCAGGAATTTCATTCCACATGAGAACCACCCTCTGTGTAAAAAATGTGGCCCTTCATGTCTTTTTTTAAATCTCTCTCTTCTCACCTTAAAAATGTGTCCCCTAGTCTTGAAATCCCCCACAAGAGGGAAAAGGCAGCTCCTATTGACTCTGTCTAAACCCCTGGTGATTTTATAAATCTCTATAAGGTCACCTCTCAATCTCCTACCCTCCAGTGAATAAAATCCCAGCCTATCCACTCTTCCTTTGTAACTCAAGTCTTCCAACCTGGATGGTGTCTGGATTGGAAGGGAGTCTGCCCTTGTCTCTTCACGTGGTGGAGTCACTGGATTTGGAAGTTGCTGTTGAAGGAGTAATGCATCGTGTAGATGACACGTACTGCTGCCACTGTGGTGGAGGGAGTGAATGTTAAGGTGGCAATTTCAGCAGGGTTTTGAGAAGGTGTTTGAAGATTGTAAGAGTTGTATTTAATGTGCACCTCTTAATAAATGGTGAATGTAATAAAACAATGTGAGCACATTAAGTATTGTACAGTAATAACACCCATAATAATGTTTATCTGGGATAATTGTGGTTTATTAGTACCTGTTTCAGTAAATATGCATGAGATTGACTTGTACTATATGAGTTGGATGTTGTCATCTTTCAACAAGTACCCAACTCAAGATTAGATTACCTACAGTGTGGAAACAGGCCCTTCGGCCCAACAAGTCCACACTGACCCTCTGAAGAGTAACCCACCCAAACCCATTTCCCTCTGACTAATGCACCTAACACTATGGGCAATTTAGCATGGCCAATTCACCTGACCTGCACATCTTTGGACTGTGGGAGGAAACCCATGTAGACACGGGGAGAATGTGCAAACTCCACACAGCCCGAGGTTGGAATCGAACCTGGGACACTAGTGCTGTGAGGCAGCAGTGCTAGCCACCATGCCGCCCATGTTGCTACTCAGTTCTGTTTACTGCCATCGTGATTGTTTTTTTTTCCTAAAAGTGTCCTTTCACTAGTCTTAGAAATCTGAGGAACAATATTATAAAGATGATTAATTTGGTTGGTAACGTTGTGGACTGCAGGCCTTGGTAGAGATTTTGAGTGCAGAATCCAGACTGACACTGACAGGTGCAGCTGTGAGGGAGAGCTGCACTGTTAGAGGTGCCAACTTTCAGATAGCACATTAAGCTAAGGCTCCTTCAGGTGGACAGAAAGGTCCAACTACATTATTTGAAGAAGAGCTGGGAGTTTTCCCTTGGCATCTTGATCAGTATGATTGCTTCAACAACATTGCTGATTGTTGGAGCTTCCTGTGGGGAAATTGCCTCCACATTTCCTTGGATTGCAAGAAGAAAAACGTTACTTCATTGGCTATGTAATGCACCAGTCCTGAGGTAGTGAAAGACACCATGTTACATTGAGGTGTGACCCATTGAGGGGTACAGATAAGGTGACTGGCAGGTGCGTTTTCCCTAGGGTGGGGATTTCAAGACTAGGGGACATATTCTTAAGGTGAGAGGGTAAAGATTTTAAAAAGACACAAGGGGCAACATTTTTACACAGAGAGTGGTTTGTGTGTGGATGAGGGTACAGTTACAACATTTGAAAGACATTTGGATAAGTTCACAAATAGAAAAGATTTGGAACGAAATGGGCCAAGTGCAGGTAGGTGGGAGACTAGTTTAGTTTGGGAACATAGTCAACATGGACTAGTTGGACCAAAGGGTCTGTTTCCATGCTGTCTGACTCTAGGACTCTCTGACTCTGTAATGCAAGTTCTTTCTTCCTAGTTGACTTATATTGTGGCATCTATTCACAGCATCATATAAATCTGATTTCATTATCCTATATTCCTACCTTCCTGGAACAGAAAGGGAGTACATGCTGCATTACCATGGCAGTGATCCTCCAGCCTGTATTTGTGGAGGCAAGCAGATCCTTAATAAATGTGGAGTTTATGGGAATTAGCCCAAAGGTAAGGAACATAGAAACAGTAGAAAACATTTAGCCCCTCAAACATGTGCGACCATTCAATTAAATCAATTAAATTAGATTGATCTACAACTTCACATTTCCACCTTGGCCCCATAGCTCTTTGTATTTTGTTTCACAAAAATCAACCAGTACGTTTTAACATGAACGATTTATCTAGCATTAATTGCAGGTTGTGGACGAGAGTTTCAAGCTTTGACTGAAAACAGCACATGCTGGAGATGCTGCCTGGCCCACTGTGATTGCTAGCATTTGTTGTTTACAGTTCAGATTCCAGCATCTGCAGTAATTTGCTCCTCCAAACATTGACCACTCTTTGTGTGTAGAAGTTTTTTTTATTTTCATACCAGAAGGGTCTGCCTCTAATTTTTTAGACTGTATCCTTGAATCCTAGACTCCCGGGATTGTGGAGAAAGCATCTCCAGACTCTACTCTCAAAATGGCGGCGAAAGTATCAGCAACGACATAAGGAGAAATGTTTTACATAAAATACAAAATGAGACTGTTTTCCATGGAGAGAAGGAGGCTGAGAGGAGAGCTGAGAGATTTTCAAAATCTTAAGTGGGCTGAACAGAGTCGATAGGGAAAAGCTGTTTTTGCTCATAAGAGAGACACGAACGAGAAGGCAAAGGTTTAAAATGATGTGCAAACAAAAGAGAAGGGTGATGTGAGAAATCTTTTTTACACAGCGAGTAGTTAGGGTCACCACAACTCAATCACACAGCATTGCTGCGTGCTCTGGGAATTATACCAACTCCTGCTCTGACAACACCTCAACTTTAAAATTACAGAGTGGTTGCAGCACTGGAGGAGTCCATTCAGCCCATTGTGTCTGCACCAATCTATTACCCTGTGCCAATCTCCTGCCTTTTCCCCATGTCCATATTTCTATCCCAATAGCCATCTAACAACCTCTTGAATGTTTCCACCACATTTCCAGGCAGTGCCTTCCATTGACCAGAAACTCAGCTCAACATATAAACACAGTGACTATAAGAGAAAGTCAGAGGTTAGGAATATTGCAACAAATAACTTAGCTCCTGACTCCCCAAAGCCTGTCCATCATCTACAAGGCACACGTCAGGAGTCACGATGTGGAGATGCTGGTGTTGGACTGGGGTGCACAAAGTTAAAAATCACACAACACCAAGTTATAGTCCAACAGGTTTAATTGGAAGCACTAGCTTTCGGAGTGCAGCTCCTTGATGCCTGATGAAGGAGCGGAGCTCCGAAAGCTAGCGCTTCCAATTAAACCTGTTGGACTCTAACCTGGTGTTGTGTGACTTTTAACCACATCAGGAGGGTAATGAAATACTCCCCACATGCCCTGGATGGGTGCAGCTCCATCAACACTCAGGAAGCTTGATACCATCCAGGACAAAGCAGCCCACCTGATTGGCATTGCATCCACAAACATCCACTCCCTCCATCACCAACACTCAGTAGCAGCAATATGTACTTTCTACAAGATGCACTGCAGAAATTCACCAAAGATCCTGAAACAGCACCTTCCAAACCCAGAGCCACTTCCATCTTGAAGGACAAGGGCAGCAGATACGTGGGAACACCACCACCTGCTACATCTTTTTCCTAGGGTAGGGGGAGTCCAACAAGATTTTAAAAAGGACCTGAGAGGGTAATGTTTTCATACAGAGGGTAGTGTGTGTATGGAGTGAGCTGCCAGAGGAAGTGGTGGAGATGGGTACAATTGCAACATTTAAAAGGCATCTGGATGGGTATATGGATAGGAAGAGTTTAAAGGGATGTGGGTCAAATGCTGGCAAATGGGACTAGGTCAAATTGGGATGTCTGGTCAATATGGATGAGTTGCACCAAAGAGTCTGTTTCTATGCTGTATGACATTATGAATCTAAGTCACTCACCATCCTGACTAGGAAATATATAACCGTTCCTTCACTGTCGTTCGGTCAGAATCCTGGAATTCCCTCCCCAATAGCATTGTGGGTCAACCTCCAGCGTGTGAACTGCCGCGGTTCAAGAAGGCAGCTCACCACTACCTTCTCAAGGGGCAACTAGGAACGGGTAATAAATGCTGGGCCCAGCCAGTGACACCCACATCCCACGAGTGAGTAAGAACAAAGATATGGACAGTAGTTTCAGATGAGTACGAACTCATGTGAGATTGAAGGCATATAGGCAGCATTGGCATAGCCTAGAAATGGAATAAAACGAGGTGAGGGTTTCAGCAGTAGATGAGTTGGTGCTGGGTCAGTAACAGAGGAGGCAGTAGGCATTTCTGATGATGGAGTGAGTATATGGGTGGAAGCTTACTTTGGAGAAAAACACACTAAAGATGCAGTTGGATTGATTCAGCCTCAGACAGTTCCCTTCCATGGGAACTATGGTCAGTGAATAGATTTTATAGCATGAACCAATAGCCATGATTTCAAACTTCCCCTTCGTCAGTTCACTTAGTTTGGGAAACAGTGTGACTCAGTCAGCTGGATGGATGCAGATAGACACAGGCTCATGGACAGGCAAGGACACCTAGATTAAGGTGAGCTCATGGCCATACATAAATCTTAGGCAGACACAGTTCCCAGGCAGATACGGACTTACTAACAGGCACAGGAATCCTGACATTAACAGGGTCCGAGATAGATACAGACTCACTAACAGACAGAGGATCTCAGACAATAACAGGGTCCCAGACAGATACAAACTCACTAACAGACAGAGGATCTCAGACAGTAACAGGGTCCCTGACAGATACAGACTCACTAACAGCCACAGGATCCCAGACAGTAACAGGGTCCCTGACAGATACAGACTCACTAACAGCCACAGGATCCCAGACAGTAACAGGGTCCCAGACAGATACAGACTCACTAACAGACACAGGATCCCAGACAGTAACAGGGTCCCTGACAGATACAGACTCACTAACAGCCACAGGATCCCAGACAGTAACAGGGTCCCCGACAGATACAGACTCACTAACAGCCACAGGATCCCAGACAGTAACAGGGTCCCTGACAGACACAGACTCACTAACAGCCACAGGATCCCAGACAGTAACAGGGTCCCAGACAGATACAGACTCACTAACAGACAGGGGATCTCAGACAGTAACAGGGTCCCCGACAGATACAGACTCACTAACAGACAGAGGATCTCAGACAGTAACAGGGTCTCCAACAGATACAGACTCACTAACAGACACAGGATCCCAGACAGTAACAGGGTCCCCGACAGATACAGACTCACTAACAGACCCAGGATCCCAGACAGTAACAGGGTCCCCGACAGATACAGACTCACTAACAGACAGAGGATCTCAGACAGTAACAGGGTCTCCGACAGATACAGACTCACTAACAGACAGAGGATCTCAGACAGTAACAGGGTCCCAGACAGATACAGACTCACTAAGAGACAGAGGATCTCAGACAGTAACAGGGTCCCAGACAGATACAGACTCACTAACAGACAGAGGATCTCAGACAGTAACAGGGTCCCCGACAGATACAGACTCACTAACAGACAGAGGATCTCAGACAGTAACAGGGTCTCCAACAGATACAGACTCACTAACAGACACAGGATCCCAGACAGTAACAGGGTCCCCGACAGATACAGACTCACTAACAGACCCAGGATCCCAGACAGTAACAGGGTCCCCGACAGATACAGACTCACTAACAGACAGAGGACCTCAGACAGTAACAGGGTCTCCGACAGATACAGACTCACTAACAGACAGAGGATCTCAGACAGTAACAGGGTCCCAGACAGATACAGACTCACTAAGAGACAGAGGATCTCAGACAGTAACAGGGTCTCCGACAGATACAGACTCACTAACAGACAGAGGATCTCAGACAGTAACAGGGTCCCAGACAGATACAGACTCACTAACAGACAGAGGATCCCAGACAGTAACAGGGTCCCTGACAGATACAGACTCACTAACAGACAGAGGATCTCAGACAGTAACAGGGTCTCCGACAGATACAGACTCATTAACAGACACAGGATCCCAGACAGTAACAGGGTCCCTGACAGATACAGACTCACTAACAGCCACAGGATCCCAGACAGTAACAGGGTCCCTGACAGATACAGACTCACTAATAGCCACAGGATCCCAGACAGTAACAGGGTCCCCGACAAATACAGACTCACTAACAGCCACAGGATCCCAGACAGTAACAGGGTCCCAGACAGATACAGACTCACTAATAGCCACAGGATCCCAGACAGTAACAGGGTTCCAGACAGATACAGACTCACTAATAGCCACAGGATCCCAGACTGTAACAGGGTCCCAGACAGATACAGACTCACTAATAGCCACAGGATCCCAGACAGTAACAGTGTCCCCGACAGATACAGACTCACTAACAGACAGAGGATCCCAGACAGTAACAGGGTCCCCGACAGATACAGACTCACTAACAGACAGAGGATCTCAGACAGTAACAGGGTCCCCGACAGATACAGACTCACTAACAGACAGAGGATCTCAGACAGTAACAGGGTCCCCGACAGATACAGACTCACTAACAGACAGAGGATCCCAGACAGTAACAGTGTCCCAGACAGATACAGACTCACTAACAGCCACAGGATCCCAGACAGTAACGGGTCCCCGACAGATACAGACTCACTAACAGACAGAGGATCCCAGACAGTAACAGTGTCCCAGACAGATACAGACTCACTAACAGACAGAGGATCCCAGACAGTAACAGTGTCCCTGACAGATACAGACTCACTAACAGCCACAGGATCCCAGACAGTAACAGGGTCCCCGACAGATACAGTCTCACTAATAGGCACAGAATCCCAGACAGTAACAGGGTCCCCGACAGATACAGACTCACTAACAGACAGAGGATCCCAGACAGTAACAGTGTCCCAGACAGATACAGACTCACTAACAGACAGAGGATCCCAGACAGTAACAGTGTCCCTGACAGATACAGACTCACTAACAGCCACAGGATCCCAGACAGTAACAGGGTCCCCGACAGATACAGTCTCACTAATAGGCACAGAATCTCAGACAGTAACAGGGTCCCCGACAGATACAGACTCACTAACAGACAGAGGATCCCAGACAGTAACAGTGTCCCAGACAGATACAGACTCACTAACAGACAGAGGATCCCAGACAGTAACAGTGTCCCTGACAGATACAGACTCACTAACAGCCACAGGATCCCAGACAGTAACAGGGTCCCCGACAGATACAGTCTCACTAATAGGCACAGAATCTCAGACAGTAACAGGGTCCCCGACAGATACAGACTCACTAACAGACAGAGGATCCCAGACAGTAACAGTGTCCCAGACAGATACAGACTCACTAACAGACAGAGGATCCCAGACAGTAACAGTGTCCCAGACAGATACAGACTCACTAACAGACAGAGGATCCCAGACAGTAACAGTGTCCCTGACAGATACAGACTCACTAACAGCCACAGGATCCCAGACAGTAACAGGGTCCCCGACAGATACAGTCTCACTAATAGGCACAGAATCTCAGACAGTTACAGGGTTCCTGACCGATACAGACTCATCAGGTGAAGGAGTGTCGCTTTGAAAGCTAGTGTGCTTCCAATTAAACCTGTTGGACTATAACCTGGTGTTGTGTGATTTTTAACTTTGTACACCCCAGTCCAACACCGGCATCTCCGAATCATAACATGGTTAAATTTTCCATATTTATTTTTAGTTTTATTAATTTGCATGTAGCAAAGTCATGCACAATGTGACAAAGCTGATCTAAAGGTGACTGGAGAAGAGATGAAGAGAAACCATTCACTTAGAGAATTATGGGGATCGGAAATATTCTGAAAGAGCTGATTGTGAAAGCACCTTCAACAGGGACCTGGGCCACTTACAGAGAACGAACAAGGTAAAGGATTACAGACAGAAAGCAGGAGTATAAGTCTGAGTACTCCTTCAGAAAGCTAGCACAAGTCTGATGTACTGAACAGCCTCTGTCTGTGTTGTCTGTCTCAGTGGTTCTGTGACTGCACAGGACGTGAGTGTGCAGCTATCTTCAACTCCCACTAATCCACAGGGACTCTACGAAGAGGTCACATTTTTATAATCACCATGATATACAATTATCAGAAAGTAGAGACAACAATTTATTGCATTGTCAACATGATTGGCAGAAAAAGACGAGAGCTAACCATAATTAAATACTTCCCTTTCACAAAGAAGGTCATCATCTCAAAAAAAAAGATGAGATAATTACTAGGTCTGGAAAGCAGGATTGACTTTAAGGCTGCTCCATTGATAGCACAAAGAAAATCAAGGTGGGGGGATGGTGGTGGTGGGAGAACAATCCCTGCAAAATATGCCCCCAGAGTGTGATTAAAAAGTGAGGCAAAATAGAAGGATTTAGACAAGTGTCAGTCAGTTTGGCTTTTAGAGAAGAATGAGCTTGAGAAATCCTCCTCAGCTGGGGAACAGTCTCAAATGTACTTAAATAAAAAGGAATATGTTTTCAGCAGACTAGGCTTCGCTGTTTTCATGCCTAAATTTGTGTGTTTTGCTCCTGTCTTGTGTTCAAATTTGAACTTAAATTCTGTTTTAAAATTCTGGAAATAGAAAGGCTGATATCAGATAAAGTTAAAAATCACACAACGCCAGGTTATTATAATCCAACAGGTTTATTTGGAATACAAGTAAACCTGTTGGGTTATAACCTGGTGTTGTGTGATTTTTAATTTTAGGTTAGATTAGATTAGATTAGATTAGATTACTTACGGTGTGGAAACAGGCCCTTCGGCCCAACAAGTCCACATTGACCCTCCGAAGAGCAACCCACCCAGACCCATTCCCCTACATTTACCCCGTCACCTAACACTACGGGCAATTTAGTATGGCCAATTCACCTAACCCGCACATTTTTGGACTGTGGGAGGAAACCAGAGCACCTGGAGGAAACCCACGCAGACACAGGGAGAATGTGCAAACTCCACACAGACAGTTGCCTGAGAATGGGAATTGAACTTAGGTCTCTGGCGCTGTGAGGCAGCAGTGCTAACCACCATGCCGCCCACCCCAGTCCAACACCGGCTCCTCCTCATCATGATATCAGATCGATTGACCATGAAGCTGTTAGAATTTCACTGAAAAGCCCAATTGACCCACAACTATCCTTTTGGGAAGAGAACCTGCCATCCTTGTCTCATTTGACTCCAGTCACCCACCAACACATTTGACACTTGACTGCTCCTAACCCCAGCAAACCACATGCTACAGATGGACAATTGATGCCTGGCTTACCAGTGGAGCTCACCTCCAGTGAATGAGTTATTCACATTGTAGAGGTGTTCTTCTTCCTCTTTTTGCAGTTCTGGTGTACTGCAGTGTGTTGTGGCCCTTTTGAACAGTGTCTTGATGCAACTTCTTTTGTGCAACTTCTTTTGCACCTATACAATGTATTCGCCAAAACGGATACCCGCGCAATTTCATCAACAGCTGCCTAAGGGAAAGACAATGGAACGAGGACATGCCGCAACCCAAAGGACTAGCCACACTACTATACATCAAGAGCATTTCCGAACTGACAGCCAGACTACTGCGACCACTAGGACTCATAACAGCACACAAACTAACAGCCACTCTCAGACAACAACTCACCAGACGAAGGACCCGATACCCAACATGAGCAAAACCAATGTAGTGTACAAAATCCCATGCAAGGACTGCACAAAACACTACATAGGACAAACAGGAAGACAGCTAATGATCCGCATCCATGAACACCAACTAGCCACGAAACGACACAACCTGCTATCCTTAGTAGCCACACACTCAGATGACAAGCAACATGAATTCGACAGGGACAATACTACTATTATAGGACAAGCCAAACAGAGAACAGCCTGGGAATTCCTAGAGGCATGGCACTCATCCACAGATTCAATCAATAAGCACATCGACCTGGACCCAATATACCGGCCACTGCAGCGGACAGCTGGAACTGACAACCGGAAGCGGCAGGTACAAATCACTACAAATGCCGGAGGAAACATCACAGAAGCGCTTCACAGGAGGCTCCCAAGCACTGAGGATGTCACCTAGACAGGGGTCGAAATGTTTGCAACACAAATTCCCAGCTCAGGGAACAGAACCACAACAATGAGCACCCGAGCTACAAATCTTCTCACAAACTTAGGATAGGTGTGTGTTTCTCTAGAGAAGCCCTCTGTTTTCATTCATTTTCCCAGTACTTAATCCCTCTTGCCCTATCCCCATTCAATAGTTGAAACATCTCCGTACCATCGCCCCAACCCTGCTCAAGAATTGAAGGCCTACTCCTAGTTCAAAAGCCATCGTACGCCCCCAAATCATCACTACAGGCTTTACCTGGCTCACACAATGGGAGGTAGTGATGTCTGGAAAGGTTACTGGATTAGTAATCTCTGGAGATATAGGTTCAAATCTCATCAGGACAGGTGATGAAACATGCACGCAGCACAGACGTGGAATGAAAGGCTAGCCTAACACATGACCAATTTTGTCATAAAATGTTCACTAATGTCCTTCAGGGAAGGAAACTGCCATCCTTACATGGGCTGGACTACACGTGACTCCAGACCCACAATAATGTGGTTGACTCTTAACTGCCCTCTGGGTTGGGTGAGAAATGCTGACCTAGCCTGCAACGCCCTCGTCCTGTGAATGAATAATAATAAAAAAAGAACCTATCTGGTTAGCTAATGCTTTTTATGAAGTAAATCTGCCATCTTTACCTGGTCTGGTCTCCATGTGAGTCTAGCCCCATAGACTGTAGTTGATTTGAAACTACCTTTGATGTGGCTTTGCAAACAATTCAGTTCCAGGGAAATTAGTAATAGCCAGTGACACAAACAAATAAAAAAAAGTGCCTAACCTGAGCCAATAAAACTGGATCACGTTCAGGAAATACTAATGTGGAGCATGGTTTGTTCTGAATAGCCACAACCTATTTACACATTTTAATTTAATTTATTAAAATGCATTGTCCAATTTCTGCTAGAATTCCCTTTTGTCAATAAACTAAAGGGGACTGCTGAATTTTCAACCAGATATTTAAACGTACGATTGCACATGTTCAACAAACAGTGGAGACTGGGAGGTTTTTAATGTCCTCAGCATTATTGGCCTTGGTGAGTTAGAGTGAGCATGTGTGTGGGTGGATTTCCATCCCACACTATATTACCCGTCAGAAAGCATTACATGCTGAATGGGCCTGAGCTGCCCTTTCTTTGAGCTTAAACAGAAACAGCACTGTTGTTTCTTTATCAGAGATTTATTCCGTCTTATCAACATTGTCATGCAATTCTGCAGTATGATTTTTAAATTTTCATCCTCCTCTTACAGAATTGAATGGTTACTTTACATAAGAAAGCATTCTTTTTTGAATAATTTATTACAGGATCTGGCTTGGTTGGGCCAGCATTTATTGCCCATCCCTAATTGCCTGTGAGAAGGTGCCTTCTTAAATGACTGCTGTCCACTTGACATAGGCGTTAGGGAGGGAATTTCGGGATTTTGACCCAACAACACTGAAGGAACAGTGGTGTATTGTCAAATCAAAATGGTAAGTGGCTTGGAGGGGAACTTGCAGGAGGTGATGTTCCCATGTATCTTTAGCCTTTTTGAACCCATGTTGGCTCCCTCCGAGGGCAATTCATCTTCTCACACTCACAGGTCACCAACCCTACAGGATTGGCCTGGAGTCTTCAGGAATTGAAGAGTGTTCTGTAGGACCCTGCTGTGGTCAGTCACAAGCCAGGATCTCCCATGAGTCAATGGGAATGTTTGACCTCTGCAGCGAGGCTTCAGAGAAGGAGAAACATCACTGAGGGGAGAGGTCACTTTGGGTAGCTCTGGGGAAAAATCAAAGGTAAAGTCACCATTATCCCGTTGTCCCACTCTCCCTTTAGAGAAAAAGATGCAGGTGGTGGTTTAACCTGCAAGTTACCACATCTCAGAAATTGAGAAGGACAATCTTACATAGTAACCTCAGCCGGTGTGGGAATTGAACCCACATTGTTGGCATCACTCATAGACTCATAGAGTCATAGAGATGTACAGCATGGAAACAGACCCTTCGGTCCAACCCATCCATGCCAACCAGATATCCCAACCCAATCTAGTCCCACCTGCCAGCACGCGGCCCATATCTCTCCAAACCCTTCCTATTCATATACCCATCCAAATGTCTCTTAAATGTTGCAATTGTACCAGCCTCCACCACTTCCTCTGACAGCTTATTCCATACACGTACCACCCACTGTGTGAAAAGGTTGCCCTGTAATTTCACTGTTCGTTAATTTTCCCAGATGCACTCCGATGTCCAGCGATGCATGAATTCAGACAGCAAAGGCAGTAACTGTGCAGGTTCTCTCTCTCTCTCTCTCTCTCTCCTGCACTGTCCTCACCATGTGCTTCCTTTGTCTGTTCTTCTCCCTTTTAAAACTGCTGTTGTTTTGACTTTTTTTCCCCCGAAGTTCCAAAACAATGCAACAGCATATAAAACAGTAATTGCTGCTCCTGGAATTCGAGGAAATCACCTAAAATACCTCAAAAAAAAGGAGCAGCTGTTACAGCCAGAAATGTTTTTCTGTCCTCCATCTTGGATTACCCAGAATCCTTTTCCATAGTGCAAACCAGCCAACTGAGATGGGGCTTCCAAAAAATATTTTTTTCTGTCATTTTATTTGAACATGTCTCTGTTCCAGATGTAGAAATATTGAAAAAGTAGAAAAAGAAAAGATTGTTTGGCTGACAGTTGAGCATTATCCAATTGGGTCATGGGTCAATTGGTGTGAAGGTAAAGTTACTATTGTGTTACCAAACCATGTGGCTGCTCTCCCATTAGAGAGAGAGAGAGATGACTGGTGGTGCTGTAATTTGAGAGTCACCATGCCTCAAATGAGATTGAGAAGGTGGTGTCAGTGCAGGAATTGAGTTCGAGACCAAAAAGAACTGCAGATGATGTCGTGGTCCTGTTCGCCGAGCTGGGAATTTGTGTTGCAGATGTTTCGTCCCCTGTCTAGGTGACATCCTCAGTGCTTGGGAGCCTCCTGTGAAGCGCTTCTGTGATGTTTTCTCTGGCATTTATAGTGGTTTGTCTCTGCCGTTTCTGGTTGTCAGTTCCAGCTGTCCGCTGCAGTGGCCGGTATATTGGGTCCAGGTCGATGTGCTTATTGACTGAATCTGTGGATGAGTGCCATGCCTCTAGGAATTCCCTGGCTGTTTTCTGTTTGGCACAGAGGGTGGTGGGTGTCTGGAACGCGTTGCCAGCAGAGGTGGTTGAGGCAGGCACGGCAGATTGATTTAAGATGCATCTGGACAGATGCATGAGTAGATGGGGATCAGAGGGATACAGATGCTTAGAACTTGGGCGACAGCTTTAGACAGTGGATTTGGATCGGCTCAGGCTCGGAGGGCTGAAGGGTCTATTCCTGGGCTGAAAAATTTCTTTGTTCTTTGTATCTTCAGATGCTGCTCCAATTCCCTTTCGAAAGCCATGATTGAATACAATCATCCAAATTAGCAGCAGAAATAGTTCACTCACCCCCTCAAACCTGTTCAACCTTTCAATAAGGTAGCTGATCTGAATCCTCCACATGCCTGCACATCAACTGCTTTCTTTAAAATATTCAGCGAGTCCACCTCTATTGCTTTTTGAGGAACAGAGTTCCAAACATGCACAACCTTCTGAGAGACAAACAATTCTTCTTATCCCTGTCTTAAAATGGGTGACTCCTTATTTTATTGTCTCAGTGCACGGTCAGTTCCCTGGGTTCAACCTTTCTGCAGTGTCTTTTATAACCACAGAACAGCTCCTTACGAATGACTTTTAAAGTCTAAGTTAAAAAACCAGGTTACGACACCAGGTTATAGTCCAACAGATTTACTTGGAAGTGATTTTTGACTGTGTCCACCCCAGTCCAACACTGGCACCTCCACATCATGGCTTTTCAAGTCTCGTTAGCATTATAATTTATGCACAGCAAGATCCCACAAACAGAACAGTGATACGATCAGATGGCTGAGGTATAAATATTGTTAAGGCCAGCAAGAAGAACTTCTGCCGTTAGCTTTGAATTAGTGGCCACAGGATATTCCCCATCCACCCGAGAGAGCTGACAATTCCTGATATTCCCGGTAATGCAGTCTTCCTTCAGTTACTGCACTGGGACAATAGCCCAGATGCATGACTTGGGAGCAAATTACTGCAAATGCTGGAATCTGTACTGAAAACAAAATAAAAACACTGGAGATCACAGCAGATCAGGCAGCATCCATGGAGAGAGAACAAGCTAATGTTTCGAGTCTAGATGATCTTTCATCAGAGCTGATGTGAAGTGTGGAGGGGGCAGCATTTTTGCAATAGTCGGGTGCTGGGGGAGAATTGGTACTGATAGTTCAGATTAAGTGTTCAGAATGTGAGAATGGCAGAACAATAGTGTGTCTAACTGCCAAACTAGAAAAAACAGATGATCCCAGTGAAGTAGGAGGAAGTCAACAGTAGCTTTGTTTATCATTTCTACCACGTACAATTGATACAGTAAAAACGAGACAGCGTTCCTCCAGGACCGAGGGTGCTACATGGACAGCACAAACTACACCATCATACGCAGGGCGGCATAAAGTGCAGAAGAAGTGTAAAACACGCAAGCCAGCACAATAATTCCTGACAGCTCAAGACACGGTGGCTCAGGGGTGTAGAAATTACTGTGTACTAAAAGAATGATAATTAATAAAACATTGTTCTAGCAGCAATTCAAAGTTGTGCAAAGAGTTTCAGATGGAATAGAATCTGATCATGCAGTGTTAAGGAGCCTGATGGCCTGGGGGAAGAAACTGTTGCACAGTCTAGCAGTGAGAGACCAGTATCTTCTGCCAGATGGCAGGAAGGAGAGGAGTTTAAGTGAGGGGTGTGTGAGGTCTTCCATGGTCTTAGCCTTTCGGGTGCAACCTGTCTATAATGGAGGGAAGAGAGACCCCGATGATCCTCTCGGCTGTCCTCACTATCAGAGATACATGCTGAGGGGTCTGGAGCTACAGCCCTCCAATATGGTGGCTGACAACCTTAATGCTGTCACAAATGCCATGATTTGGATTGTTTTCCTTGTCGGTGAGACTCCAGTCACATCCACCGTTGAACCAGAAAGGTTTGGAACCACTGTAGAGGGGGTTGCTGAAAACGAGGCCTGTGTGTGAGAACCAACATCTTGTTAATGCATCAAACTCCAGTGTAACCTATCATCAGGAGAGTATCATTGCCACAAAGAACTTGGATGCTGTCCAGACTGATTCACATTTGCCTGAAAAGATAGTTAATACTCAGTTAAATCAGCCATTGCTGCCTCCTTATTTCAATGGGCGGTGGTGTAACACACCATTTTACACTCGAAAATTGTGTTGAGATTAATAGGAATTGCCATTTCTCGCCTTTACTGTCAATCAGTGCCATTATTAAGGGACATGTGTGGGAGGAATCTGTAACAGTTTTACTTACACCCCCTCCGTGCACAGGCTCCCAAGTGTCACTTCAAACAGAAACAGAATTGCCGTGCGCGTACAGCACTTGATCAGGACTGACTGAACAGAACAGGGTGGGGCAGAGTAGAGAAGGCCCCAGGGGTGCCCAGATAGAGGATCTTTCATTTTAAAGGATTTGGTCGGGCAGGCATAGCGAAAATGTTTCTTTCAAAAAGGGAGAACTGAACTGGAGTCATTAATGAAATCCAAGCCTTGGAATGCTCTACTAGTTTAGAGGTAAATGCAAGTTGCTGTGTGAACAGTATCCAATGGAGCCAGTGCACCCTCCTCTCTGACCTATCACCTCCATCCCCACCCCCATCACCTATTGTACTCTATGCTACTTTCTCCCCACCTCCACCCTCCTCTCATCTATCTCTCCACCCTGCAGACACCCTGCCTCTACTTCTGATGAAGGGCTTTTGCTGAAACGTTGATTTTCCTGCTCCTCGAATGCTGCCTGACCTGCTGTGCTTTGCCAGCACCACTCTAATCTAGACTCTGGTTTCTAGCATCCGCAGTCCTTGTTTTTTACAGAGAGCTGGGCTGTGTCAGCTCCCTCTGACATCAGATTTAGGCCCTGATCTTCAGGAGCCTGGATCGCTCCCCTCCAGTGGTCCAGTGTTGTCAGGTTTTGCTCAGGCTCCCCTGCATACATCCCCCTCCCCATGAATGATGAGACATCTTTGTTCTGTTAATTACCATTTTTACAATGGCACTGACAAATATTAAGATTCCTGTTGCACTTAGGGTCACAGAATGGGAAAGGAGTGGGGGAAGTTCCATGGGTCTCACAAGCTCAATGCTTTAGTCAAAAGTGAGCCAGAATTGAAATCAATGGTTCCTCAACTCAAGGTACCAGCTGGGGAAGGCTCTCACTATTAGGGTCATTCAGATGTACAGCACAGAAACAGACCCGTCTGGTCCATGCTGACCAGATATCCTAACCTAATCTAGTCCCATTTGACCCATATTCCTCTAAACTCTTCCTATTCATATACCCATCCAGATGCCTTTTAAATGTTGTAATTGTACCAACCTCCACCACTTCCTCTGGCAGCTCATTCCATACACGTACCACCTCAAGAAAGTTGTAAGTTCAAGTCCCATTACAGCGAGAATGTTTGTTTTTAAATTTGTTCATGGGATGTGGCATCTTGCAGATAGCTGGTGAAGAGCTTCATCATTCCAGATGAAGGGCATATGCCTGACTCTCCTGCTCCTTGGATGCTGCCTGACCTGCTGTGCTTTCCCAGCACCACACTCTCGACACCAATCTCCAGCATCTGCAGTGCCCACCGTCACCATCTTGCAGGTGGCGTTGACTACCCATCCCTAATTATCCCGGAGGGCAGGTAAGAGTCAACCGGATTGCTAAGGGTCTGGAGTCACATATAGGCCAGACAAAGTCAGGATGGAAGATTTCCTTCTCTGAGGAACATCAGTGAACCAGATGTTCTACAATAATTGACAAAAGTAAAATAGTCACCACTAGATTAAATAAAAACTAAAACAACTGCAGATGCTGTAAATCAGAAAGCAGTTCTGCAGAAGGGTCACTGAACCTGAAACGTTAACTCTGATTTCTCTCCATAGATATTGCCAGACCTGCTGAGTTTTTCCAGCAATTTTGTTGTTTTTGTTACCGTTTTCCTTTTCCCCACTATCTGTGGGATTCAAACCCATGTCCTGTAGGATATTGGCCTGGATTATTAGTTGAATAACATTACCACTGCATCAATTCAGGCAGCAAGTCCAAATCTGGGTGGATTCTCTCAACTGATGATAAAAGGTGGCAATTGGAGCTCTTCCCAGTATCAAAAACAGAAACTCTCCACATCATTTGTGGAGAGAGAAACAGAATTAACATTTCAGGTCCAGTGATCTTTCTTTCTCTCCAGAGTCCTGGCCAATATTTATCCCCAAACTAACAACACTAAAACAGTCTATCTGCTCATTATAAAACCCATGAACTTTCTGACTCAGGTTAAACCAGGATTGAAAGGCAAATAATGCAACACATCAGCTCAGGCAAACCCGAGAACTACAGAGCAGTTAAACCTGACAATAGTCATTGGAAAATGCTAGATTCTATTACTAAAGTTCATGGTAATAGGGCACTGAGAAAATAATAACTAAGAGTCAGTCTAGAAGACAACAATGGTTGACAAATCTATTTGAACTCTTTATTGAAATGTCAGTAGCAAGGGGCATAAAAGGAGTCTCGTGGATAAGGCATGTTTGAATTTTCAAAAGACACAGTGGCTCAGTGATTAGCATTGCTACCTCACAGTACCACGGACCCAGGTTCAGTCCCAACCTCAGGTTTCTGTCTGTGTGGAGTTTGCTCGTTCTCCCTGTGTCTGCATAGGTTTCTGCTGGGTACTCCAGTTTCCTCCCACAGTCCATAGGTGTGCCAATTAGGTGGATTTGCCATGCTAAATTGCCCATGGTGTTCAGGGATGTGTAGGTTAGGTGCATTAACCATTGGAAATGCAGCTTTATGGGAATTCGCGTGGGTGGCATGTTCTTTGGAGGGTTGATGTGGACTTGTTGGGCCAAATGGCCTGTTTCCACACTGTGGGGATTCTCTGATTTGATAAGGTGCCACGTGAACAGTTATGTGAGGTTGGGGCATGTGGATTGGGAAGTCAATAATATCACGAATGGAGGCCTGGGTAATAAATGGGTAGGTCATTTTCAAGTTGCTAGGCTATGATGTGTGAGGTGCTCTTTTAGAGAAGAATCCTTACAATGCAGATTGAGGCCATTCAGCCCATAGAGTCTACACTGACCCTGCGGAAGAGCATTTGAGCCTGACATACTCCTCCTGCATTTCCCATGACTAACCCACCTTGCCTGTACATCCCTGAACAATTTCCCACGGTCAATCCACGTAACCTGCATATCTTTGGACTGTGGGAGGAAACCAGAGCACCTGGAGGAAGCCCACGCAGACACAGGGAGAATGTGCAAACTCCATATAGGAAGAAGGGCTGAAGAAGGGCTCATACCCGAAACGTCGATTCTCCTGCTCCTTGGATGCTGCCTGACCTGCTGTGCTTTTCCAGCAACACATTTTCAGCAAACTCCATATAGACAGTCACCACAGGAGAGTGGACCTAAAGCCAAAGATCAGGCATGGTTGGATTCACAGAATCACAGAACTGGAATTAAGATGCGGATCAGATGATTTCACTTCCTGGCATTAGAACAGGTTCATGGGGCAGAATGGCCTTCACCTGTTTCTGTGAAGGAGGGTTGGGAGTGGATTCAGGGGTTAGGAGGGAAAAATGAAAAGCACTCAAAAGGATGGACAATGGTTACAGGTCCAGCAGCAACACTGAGACTTATATTTATAACCATAAAATAGAGATGGATGCTCAGGTGCAGAGAAAGGATCGATGAATGATTTCCATGGGTCAACAAGCCTTATTTGCTGCAAATGAAGGCTGAGAATGTTTGTAGGTAAATCATGTTCTGGAGGCAGTGGAAAATAATTGGGGTTATTTTTAACTTGGGAAGTGGATATGAAGTGAGGGCAACAATTCATGGCTCTATAAACAAAATCAGCTTCAACTTTCACCAACTCAGTACCAGAGCCTGTGATAATGTAGAGATTGGTATCGGATTCAGTTCATGGGGCACTGCTACAGTACTCGGGTGGAAGGGAACTGTTGTGTAGGGATGGGCTTCACCTGAACAGTGCTGGGACCGAAGTCGTGGCAAATTGAGTAACCAGGTCTATTGGGAGGGCTTTAAACTAACTGCTGGGGAGGGGGTGGGGGCAAGAGAGGAATGTCAATTTGGGAGAGGGGAAATAAAAGCATATGGCAGCATTACAGTCCAGCAATTTGGATAATGACACCCAGAGTGGGACAGAGTT
Source organism: Chiloscyllium plagiosum (assembly GCF_037043375.1). NCBI lineage: Eukaryota > Metazoa > Chordata > Chondrichthyes > Orectolobiformes > Hemiscylliidae > Chiloscyllium > Chiloscyllium plagiosum. The sequence goes on from NW_028270154.1 coordinate 12,264,135, forward strand.
TACAAAAACAGAAAAGCACCAGTAAATAGGGACAAAGATAGATGAAATGATCAAAAGGCAAAAGTAACGGCTCTTAGATCCTTAGAAATATTACGGCACATTTGGTCGAACCTGTCCATGCTAACCCAGCTGCCCTTTCTAATCCCGTCCACCTGCATATGGCCCACAACCCTGCATCTTACAACACTAAGGGCACTTTTTAAAAGAGTTTAGAGTCTCTGCCTCCATCACCAACTCAGGCAGCGAATTCCAAACACCCACCATCCTCTGCATTAAAAAATATTTTCCTCTCATCCCCTCTAATCCTGCCACGTCTCTTGAATCAATGACCCCTGGGTTTTGAACTCTCTGCCAAGGGAAATAGGTTCCTCCTGTCTACTCTATCTCCACCCCTCACAGTTTTGTATCCCTCTATTATGTCACCCCGAGCCTTCCCTGTTCTAGGGAAAAGAGCCCTAATCTCTCCAATCTCTGCTCATAGTTGCCACTCTCCAGCAGTGGCAACATGCTAATAAATCTTCTCTGCTCTCTCCCCAGAGCAAATACACCTTTCTTGTAATGTGGTGACCGAAAATGCTTGATATACTCCAGTTGTGGCCTCTTTGTTTGAATGCATGCATACTTGGAACAAAATTAATAAATTAACAGCAAAAGTATGTGAGCTTACAGCTATTACTGGTTTCCAGGAGATCAATACTAAAAACAAAATATTCAGGGGTGTGTAACTTTACGAAAGGATGGACAGGGAAGAAGGGATGGTGGAACAGTGTCGTTGGTATGGGATGGAACAAGAAATGGTCTTGGATCAGAATTCATAGAATGAAGAGAAGAAGAGTCTGTCAGGCATAATCTATAGGATCCCTTACAGTAACTATATGTTGGGACAGAGATTTAATCAGGAGACAGTGAGGGCAGCCAATGAAGTTAGTCTAATAATCACGGGTAGCTTTAATTTTCATGTGGATCGAGATACCCAGACTGGCAGAGGTAACCATGGAGAAGAATTTATAATATATTTCACACAGTTGCATGGAACAATATGATGGATCCAAACTGGGGTAAGGCTATTTTGAAAACAAAAACAGAAATTGCTGGAAAAGCTCAGCAGGCCTGGCAGCATCTGTGGAGAGAAATCAGAGTTAACGTTTCATTTCAAGTGAACCTTCCTCAGAACCTCAACCCGAAATGTTAACTCTGATTTCTTTCCACAGGTGCTGCCAGACCTGTTGAGCTTTTTCAGCAATTAGAGTCATAGAGTCAGAGAGATGTACAGCATGGAAACAGACCCTTCAGTCCAACCCGTCCATGCCGACCAGATATCCCAACCCAATCTCGTCCCACCTGCCAGCACCCGGCCCACATCCCTCCAAACCCTTCCTATTCATATACCCATCCAGATGCCTTTTAAATGTTGCAATTGTACCAGCCTCCACCACTTCCTCTGGCAGCTCATTCCATATACGTACCACCCTCTGTGTGAAAAGGTTGCCCCGTACATCTCTTTTATATCTTTCCCCTCTCACCCTAAACCTATGCCCTCTAGTTCTGGACTCTCTACAGCATCTGCAGTTCCTTGGGTTTTTATGAGGCTATTTTGGATCTAGTGATGTGTAATGAGGCAGGTTTACTAAAGGATCTCAGAGTAAAAGATCGCTTTGGAAACAGTGACCATAACATAGTAGAATTTAGCATTCAGTTTGAGAGGGAGAAACACAAGTTGGAAACAACTGCACTAAACCTAATGGGAATTACAAATATATGAGGGTAGAGCTGGCTGGAGTGGATTTGGAAAGGGTTTAGAAGCAAAAGTGTTTGAGAAACATTTAAGTAAGTAGATCATGGCTTAAAGTAAATAAAAATCCTAGTGAGAAAGAAGGAATCCGGGAAGGAGATATACCAACCTTGGTTAACTTGGGAAGTTAAGGATAACATCAAATTGAAAGGAAAAGCATACAGTATCGCAAAAAATTAGTGGTAGAACAAAGGATTGGGAAAATTATGTATGTAAGTTAGCTCGCTGAGCTTGAAGGTTTCAAGGTTTTCTGAGGTTTTGTCACTATGATTAGGTAACATCATCAGTGAGAGTCTCCAATGAAGCGCTGGTTGTATGTCCCGTCTCTCTATTTATAGGCCTTGGTTTCTTAAGGTGGGAAGTAAGATTGGGAAAATTTTTAAAACCTTCAAAATACAACAAAATAAAACAAAGTTGGGGACGATAAACTTTGAGGGTAAACTTGCAAGTAATGTCAAGGCAGATCGCAAGAGCTTCTTTAAGTATATGAAGAAAAAGGAGGCCACTCAAAAAATGAAGCTGGGGAAGTGACCATGCAAAACCAAGAAATGGCGGAGGAGTTGCATTATTACTGTACATTAGTCTTTACTATAAAATAGCAAATAGCACTCCAAATAGTCGAATGGCAAAAGGAGGAGAAGAAATAAATACAATAATTATCACTAGAGCAACAGTGCCAGGAGGCTAAAGATCAATAAATCCCTTTTGATCTGTTGGAATATTAAAGAAGCTGAGAGATAGAGGATGCATTCATAGTAACCTTTCAATACCCCTTCGATTCTGGAAAAATCCCAGAGTTGGAAACTGGCAATGTAACACTTTTAATTCAAAAGTGAAGGAATCAAAAATGGTTGGCCAGTTAGTATAATGTCAGTTACTGGAAAAGTCATAGAATCCCTACAGTGTGGAAGCAGGCCATTCACCCCATCGAGTCCACACCAACCCTCCGAAGAGCATCCCACTAAGACCAACCCCCTACCATATTCATGTGACCCTACATTTCCCATGGCTAATCCACCTAGTCTGCACATCCCTGGAAACTATGGGGCAATTTAACGTTGTCAATCAACCCTAAGCTGCACATCTTTGGACTGTGGGAGGAAACCAGAGGACCCAGAGGAAACCCATATGCACACAGGGCCACAATATTATTATATATCAATTAATGAGATGGATGGGGTAAGTGAATGTACTGCCACCAAGTTTGAGGATGACACAAAAATAAACGAGAAGGGAAGTGGTGAGGATGACCCAATGAATCTGCAGAGAAAGAAGAGGTGAAGTGAGTGGGCATAACCTGACTAGGGAAATGTGTTATCATGCACCTTGGCAGGAAGAGTAGAGCAGCTGAATATTATTTAAATAGAGAAAGACAGCAGAACAGAGGGAGTCCTTGTGCACAAATCACAAAATGCTAACATCCAGGCTGAGCAGGTAACAGAGACGACAAATGGAGTGCTGTCTTTTATTTCGAAGAGAACAGAGTATAAAAATAGGGAGGTCTAGCTAAATCTATACAAGGCACTAGTCAGACCAGAGATGAATATGTGAACAGTGTTGGGTCAGTTGTTGAAGGATACTAGCATTAGAGGAAGTCCACAGAAGGTTCATTTGGCTGATTCTGGGTCTGGAGGGACTGTCTAATGCAGAGAGGTTGAGTAGGTTGGGCCTTCACTTATTGGAATATAGAAGACTTAAAGGACAACTTATTGAAACATAAGAGAGCAATATGGTTGACTCTTAACTGCCCTTTGGAATTAGAGATGGGAAATGCATTCTGGCATAGCCAGAGATATCCACGTATCATGATGAATCAATATAAATTCTTAGGAGACTTGACAGGGTAGATGTGGAAAGGTTATTTCTGCTTGTGGGGGTGTCTAGGACCAGAGGATATCTTCCCAGAATAAAAGCTTGCTGATTTAGGATCGAGATGAGCAGGGAGATGAGGAGGACGGTTTTCTCCCAGAGGGTACTGAATCTGTGGAATTCCTTACTGCAGAGGGCTGTCAAAACTGGATCATTCAGCGTACCCAAGGCTGAGTTAGATTTTTAATCAGTAAGGGATCAGGAGTTGTGGGAAAAAGCAGGAGAGTGGAGCTGAGGATTATGAGTGAAGCCATAATTGCATTGAATGGCGAGCAGATTATCAAGGGCGAGCAGATTATCAAGATTATCCTCCTCATTCTTAAGATGACAACAACTTAAAAGCAACTTGTATCAACATTTCTAATGTATGTTTTGAAGCAGGAGGAGATCATTCAGCCCCTTGAGTCTGTTTTATTAGTTCATGGCTGCCTCGTACCTTATCATCCTACCTAATAGCACTGCGTGGCTGTACTAACATCATGTTGTGCTCTGTCTCGCAGCTAGAATGCTATATACCTTTGAGACACATGCTCATGCTCTCCTCATTTCTGCTTCTATGTTTAATGGTCTAACGTTGACAGTCATCTATAAATCTCATGCAAGTCAGAGTTAGGAACCAGAACCAGGCCTTTCAAGCCTGCTCTACCATTCAATAAGATCATGATTGATCTTCCATTTCTCCTTCACCTTGGTGAAAAGTCCCATTCTCTCTGCTTACCATGGGTTCTAAAACTCTCAATCTTCCTCATTTTGTTGCACGCGGTCAGCATTTAATGGCCATCCCTAATTGCCCTGGAGAAGAGGCGGTGAATTACCTGTTTGAACCTATGCAGTCCATGTTTTCTGCACAGTCACAGTGGGCTATACCTCCAGCAAGGTATTTGTATCTGATAAGGTAATGTTTACGTTACCTCCTTTAACATAAGAACTATACATGGGTAACATGGTACTGAAATATACATAAAATTTACTTTATATATATTTCAAATTAGTTTATATAAAATCTACCCACTAGAGTTTAGAAGAATAACAGGGGACCTCATAGAAACGTATCAGATTCTTAAGGGTAAATGCTGTGAGGAAGGTTCCATTCATGGGATAGTATAGGACCAAAAGGTGCAGTCTCATAATTAAGGGACATCAATTTAGAGCCATACAGTCCTACAGCACAGAGACAGGCGCAAATCAGGTGCCACGCTCCAATTGATCCTTCAAAAGTGACAACTCTGTTCCACTGCCCTTTGAAGAAGGGCTTATGCCCGAAACGTCAACTCTGCTCCTCGGATGCTGCCTGGCCTGCTGCGTTTTATCCAGCAACACATTTTTCAACTCCACTGCCCTTTAACTCAACAATCGAGCTCACTCTGAGATCCTTCACTGAATGTGTTCTGATTGATGAACAAAAGGTTCAGGTGATTGTGAGAGAGACTTTCTGTGTTGTCATTGCTCTGCTTTGACAGGATTGTGGAAGTGACTCAAGTGATAGCTTAAAAATTCCAATAAGCCACTGGAAAGACCTGAATGCTTATCATTCCTTCTCGAAAAGCAAGTTTTCCCTCCCCATACCTCCCACCTTCTGCCTTCCCATCTATAAATACTGCACTGAAAGAAATTATTATTTTATATAAGAACTGTCATACCTTCTTCCTGTTCCTCATATCGTTGATGTTAATGGCTTCAATTTCCTCCTCATTCTTAAGATGACGACAACTTAAAAGCAACTTGTATCAACATTTCTAATGTATGTTTTGAAGCAGGAGGAGATCATTCAGCCCCTTGAGTCTGTTTTATTAGTTCATGGCTGTCTCGTACCTTATCATCCTACCTAATAGCACTGCGTGGCTGTACTAACATCATGTTGTGCTCTGTCTTGCAGCTAGAATGCTATATACCTTTGAGACACATGCTCATGCTCTCATCATTGTATCATATCAATTTCTCAGACTCCATCTAAATGGGGAACTCCTGAAGCGTGGTATGCTATAGAAATGTGCTACTGTTTGGAACTGAACAAAGTAACACTGACCCAGATACTAAAGTGTATGCGTCTGTAACATAGGTGTATAACTGAAGCCATAATAAAGGTCTATTGAATCATTCCACAAGACTATACGAAATGGGAACAGAAGCAGGCTATTCAGCCCTTTCAGTCTTTCAGTTGGGTCAAGGCTAATCAGACAACCCTTGCTTTATCCTGTAACCGTCGATTCCCAGACTGATCAAAATCTATCTCTCTCAGCCTTAAATATACACAAGGATTCCACCCCCACAGCTCTCTGAGGGAAGGAGTTCCAAAGACTCACAACCCTCTGATAGGAGACATTTTTCCTCATTTCAGTGTTTTCCCCGGGGTTGGGAATTGAGGACTAGAGGGCATCAGTTTAAGGTTAGAGGGGAAAGAATAAAAGGGAACCTGAGGGGCAACTTTTTTACACAGGGAATGGTACGCATATGGAATGAGTTGCCATCAGAACTTATAAATAACATTTAAGAGGCATTTGGACAAATACATGGATGGGAAATGATTGGAAGGATATGAGCCAAGTGCAGGGAAATGGGGTTAGAGTGGATGGACATTTTGGTCAACAACATTTTAAGTTGTCGTCATCTTAAGAATGAGGAGGAAATTGAAGCCATTAACATCAACGATATGAGGAACAGGAAGAAGGTATGACAGTTCTTATATAATTTCTTTCAGTGCAGTATTTATAGATGGGAAGGCAGAAGGTGGGAGGTATGGGGAGGGAGAAACTTGCTTTTCGAGTTGGAATGATAAGCGTTCAGGTCTTTCCAGCGGCTTGTTGGAATTTTTAAGCTATCACTTGAGACACGTCCACAATCCTGTCAAAGCAGAGCAATGACAACACAGAAAGTCTCTCTCACAATCACCTGAACCTTTCGTTCACCAATCAGAACACATTCAGTGAAGGATCTCAGAGTGAGCTCGATTGTTGAGTTAAAGGGCAGTGGAGTTGAAAAATGTGGTGCTGGAAAAACACAGCAGGCCAGGCAGCATCCGAGGAGCAGAGTTGACGTTTCGGGCATAAGCCCTTCTTCAAAGGGCAGTGGAACAGAGTTGTCACTTTTGAAGGATCAATTGGAGCGTGGCACCTGATTGACAATGCCTGAAGCCTAATTGTGGTTTCTGGCAGGACGTGTAGCTCAAATGTCCACATCACTTGATGATGGGGTGTAATGTTTCTATGCAATTTGTAAAGAACCGAAAACTTAGCAACACACTCTTTCATATCCAATGACTGTGGGTAACCAAAGGGCTCCTCACCAGAGCTGCTGAGGAAGTTTGCATTAATTGTGCAATCTCCAAACTTTTTTGGAAAGCTTCTCTACTGTTCTTCCTTGGAGTGTTGTTAGTACACAGTTTCAGACAAAGAAGAGCTGCTTTTCTTTAAAGTCAACTGCAGGATGTGAGCTTCACTGGCAAAGGCAAAGATTAGTGTCCATCCCTCCTTGCTCTTAAGAAGCCTCCTTGAATGATTGCAATCATAGAATCCCTACAGTGTGGATACAGACCATTCAATCCATTGAGTTGATGCCGACCCTCCAAAAATCCCACCCGCTGCACCCTATCCCTGTAACCCTACATTTCCCATGGATAATCCACCTAACCTGTATATCTTTGGACTGTGGGAGGAAACCAGAGCGCTCGGAGGAAACCCACACAGATACAGGGAGAACGTGTAAACTCCACACCCCTGCACTGTATAGGGATGCCCACAATAGGGAGGGAGTTCCAAGATTTTGACCCAGCGACACTGAAGGAATGGCAACATAATTCCAAGATAGGATGGTGTGTGGCTTGGAGGGAAACTTGCAATGTTCCCTGCAGGACAATAAAAATTGAAGTGGTGAACAGATTCAGTCGCGATGTTTAAAGTTGTGAGGAAATGAGAAGAAGCTGTTTTCTTTGGCAACAACATCAATGACTGGACAGTACAGCTTTAGGATAATTGGCAAAAAATGGAAGAGAATGAGAAGAAATGTTTACATAGTGGTTGTTATAATCTGGACTGCACTGCTTGAAAGGTCAATGAAAGTATATCTAATCGAATAATTTTAAAAAGACAATAGGATAAATACTCAACGCAAAAAAAAACTGGGCTATGGACAAAAAGCAAGGGAGCAGGACTAATCAGATAGCTGTTCCAAAGAGCTGACACAGGAATACTGGACTGAATGGCCTCTTGCTGTGCTGTAAGATTTCCGAAGACTATTGCGCCACCAAATAGGCGCACAATGATTTACTTCCCTATGATCCCAGAATAGTCTGCAGGGAGAAAGATGCTGAAAGTCATTGTTTAATGAGAGCCAGTTGCCAGATTCTGTAATGTAGCATGTGTCAGGAAGAATTGGTGAGAATGTGTTTCATGAGCTGTAATTCTTGCCAAGTGCTCCTACTGCCATCACATATAATGAGTGCAGCGGAGACAAAGTGACACTAAAGGAAAATTAATGACTTCCGAAAGACAAGCAGAATGGGGTGGAATCACTAGGGTTGGATTTTGGAATCCTCTCAATGATACAGTGTGACAAAATTACCATTTAGGCCACCAGGTTTGACCAGTTTCAGCCCCCCTGTTGTTCCACCATAGCCCTGTATATGTTTTCCCTTCAAATAGCTCTCCAGTTTTCGCTGTTAAATTACCCTGAGGGAGAAATGGTGACTCAGTTCACCTGAGGGCTGACCTGTTGTGCATTAAGTTTGGAAGGGTGGTTGGTTTTATGGAGCCTTTGAGAGTGGGATATTTGGCATGGAGGGGGTCGGGGTGGGGGGGAGGGGGGGAGGGGGGGGGGGGCCCACAATGAGGCAGGACGCCAAATTGTGAATTTCCAATGGTGTGTTGTGAGATGTTTTAGGTGTGTTTGCCCTCACTGTCGCCCTGTGGCAGAATACCATTTGTGATAAGTTTGCATGCCATGAGTACTCATATGTGTAAAACTTCCTTTGAAGAAAGTCCACCTTTAAGTCAATAATGCACATAAGATGCCTGTGGCACCCGTGCATAGTGCTTCCAAATAAATCTGTTGGATATAACCTGGTGATTTTTAACTTTGTCCACTCCAGTCCAACACCAGCACCTCCACATCATGTTTGTCGAAAGGCAGTGAGTATCAGTCAGCTTTACCAGTCCATCAGGATTTTGCCCGAAACGTCGATTCACCTGCTCCTCAGATGCTGCCTGACCTGCTGTGCTTTTCCAGCACCACACTCTCAACTCTGATCTCCAGCATCTGCAGTCCTCACTTTCGACCAGTCAGCTTTACACTATTGTGTCTGAGGGAGAGGTTTTCTTTGGTTAACTCTAATGGGGGGGGGGGCGTGGGGGTGGTGGGAAAATGGCAGCTTCTATGGAGGACTGACATGAGGGAGTCAGTGGTGATGGGAGGACATGGAGTGGGGCAGGGGATGGAGGAGTGAAGTGGGAATGGTTTGGCTTCCTGAAGGTGTGGGCAGCACAGCAAGTCAAGGTGAGAAAATGAGGGCCGTCAATGTCAGTGTCAGTGCTGCCCGCACGAGCGCCTATCTCAGGGTGATGGCTCCCAGTGTCCATAGAGAACTTTGCGTTCACCACAGCAGAGCGTGACCTCGGACAATGCCCTCAACAATCCTTAGGGAGTGGGCGAGGCGGTCAGCTGAGCCAGCAGGTTCAGACTGATCCTACAGAGTGGAGGCAACTACACTGGACACTGATATTAATGTCCTGGATCAGTGGTGCTGGAAGAGCACAGCAATTCAGGCAGCATCCGAGGACAGGCAAAATTGATGTTTCGGGCAAAAGCCCTTCAGGAACTGATATTAATGTGGTGGTTCTGTTTGCCGAGGGAATTTGTGTTCCAAACGTTTCGTCCCCTGTCCAGGTGACATCCTCAGTGCTTGGGAGCCTCCTGTGAAGTGCTTCTGTGATGTTTCCTCCGGCATTTATAGTGGTTTGTCTCTGCCGCTTCCGGTTTTCAGTTGCAGCTGTCTGCTGCAGTGGCCAGTATATTGGGTCCAGGTCGATGTGTTTGTTCTGCAACACAAATTCCCAGCTCGGCGAACAGAACCACAACAACGAGCACCCGAGCTACAAATCTTCTCACAAACTTTGAACTGACATTAATGTTCAGTAAAGAGCTGTATAGGAAATGACCCTAATTATCCCATAACCATCAATGTGTGCCAACATTGAGATGGACCCGTATATACAGCTCTCCGACTAAGCTATTCTCAATAAATAACTGTGATGTCCAAAGGAATAATGCGAAATCAGTGTAATATGAAATATTTACAAGTAGAAATTTAAATTTGAAAAGCATCAATGTTGTGCTCTCAATGAGTCTTTAATTCATGGCAATGGAGTGGTGCAGGGCACATCTTGCTGCGATGAGGAACACATCCCTTTTTGTCCAGGAAGCTCTTTATAACTCAGCACTACCCGCTGCTTTGCCAGCTTTTGTTTATATTTATTCACTTGTGGGACTTGGCATCACTGGCTGGGCCAGCATTTATTGCCTGTCCCTAGTTGCCCTTAAGAAGGTAGGGGTAGGCTCCCTACTTGAACTGCTGCAGTTCACCTGTCATGGGTTGAAGTCTGAAGGTGGCTTAGCCACTGAAAAGCCTCCCAGCCAATGGGATCACTGGTGTTTACCTTGCACATTGCCACTGCAATCGGTTTGATTGTGATCAGGTGGGAATCGACAAAGAGCAAGGGAGTGGAGTTGGCTCACTCCCTCTGGTTACACTTTCAGAAATGGCATGATGTCGTCAAAACTCTCCCCCTCACCACCGCCTACCAAACATTGTCAAGATTAGAAACGCTGTCCCATTTTATCACGCAAACCAGGGAAAGTGAGTTGCGTTGAAGGTGAATGCAAACGAAGCAACCTCCTTCATTGTGTACATTGTGTCGTCATGATCAGGTTAGTGGGCACTCCTTTGTTCTCAACCTCCTCAGTTGGCCACTGTGGAAATTTGGCATGATCGTTAACATGCAGCTAATCCTCAGTAGGACACATTTAACTAGTTCACCAGAAACAATAAGGAGCCAGTTACAAGGTTTTCTTGAATGTAAGGATTTTTATGTCTTACTAACCCTAGAGTAAATAATAAAAATGTGACATAAAACAAACACGTGTACAAAGTTAAAATGGGGCTGGTGTCCAGTGTAAAAAGTAAGGTAAGGTAACGCAGTTTAATTTCCAGAGGGCGTTGTTGAGATGTTAGATTTTAACCTGAGACTATAGTCCATTGAGAATGTCATAGATCAAAGGAAACCAGTTCACATTGATAATATACTTCTCCAATTGACTTTATTTCTGGACTTTGTCTTTCCTATGAAAACAAAGAGAGAAAGAGAACATTTCTCCAATTTATCCCACCAGGTCTACCAAAGCAGTTGTTTAAAGACCAACTGATCTTTGTATTTCCACGTTTGGTTTCGTACTCTCCTAGCTGGGTAATTGTAGGTGATGCTTTCCATCTCCAACATGCGAACTTCTTACACATGTGTAAATCAAACAGCAGATATAGGTCCAGCTGATAGCTTCAGTCTCTTTTGATAATTTTAGTCCAGACTGCTTCATGTTTATTCATAAAGGTTGGCTCACCCTGTGGTCAAGTGATTACCATGGCCATTTCCAAGTCAGTTGTATTCCTTTTTGAAGCCGTTTCAGTCTCAGGCATTAAAATTAAATGACAGAATTCGAAAATCAGTGGTGTATGTTTTGCCACTACTGTGACAGTGTGTCCTATGATGTAGTACGCTGTTAATAGCAAGATCAGCTGTTCTTGCACAAGATTAATGGTTGAACCAAGTCAATTCTAGCTCAGTATAACTCAAGAGTTATCCTGCTCACTCCTTATCCATTCTCCTCATCGTGAGGGAAAGTGGAGAGACAAAGACCCTTTTTCTTACTGGTGCATATTTCTGACACACCTCTGTTCATTTAAACTACTAATAAGAACCAGTTTTATAATTTAAGTTAAGTCCATCTCAGACCTTCAGCAAACCTTAAAGGGACAGGCCACTTTAGCTCCAAAACAGTGCAATAGTGGCCCATTCACCCAAACCCCCTCTGTACCACACCATGTAGAAGCAGCCGGGAACGGCATGTGTGTGTGTGTTTGTGAGTGAGAGAGAGAGAGAGAGAGAGAGAGATCTGTTGTGTGATCTACTACATAGTATTGATCAAATTATCCTTTTTTTTGCAGATCATCAGAAACTGGAGAGAGAAGCTCGGATTTGCCGATCCCTTAAACACCCTAACATCGGTAAGAGACAACAGCAAAAATAATAAGCTTTAGAAAGAAGATTAGAGGAGCTGAGGTACTTAACAACCAAATGGACAAAGTGGAAACAGTTTGTGGCCATTTAGCCTGTCCAGCCTGTTCACTATTCGCTGAGATCATGGCTAATTTGTGATACTGTCTACCTCCCTCTGTACGTTCAGTTAGCGGGTGTCTCTCATTCTCGGATTTAAAGTTTCCAAGCTGTTGTATGTCACAGCAATGCAGAGATAAGACTAGTTTCTTAGTGTGTAACAAGTTCCTAATTTGTGGGCACTCCGTGTTTGGACGGGTGGGCAGTCAGAGGGCCACTTTGTGGGCCTGCTCCTGGGTTAGGCCTTGACGGGTCCAGGCAGTGGCTGTGGAGGGGGTTCATGTTGCCCAATTGTCCGCCTCCTATTGTGGTTACGCCTGCACTCAGGTATCCATTGAGAGGGAGCATGCAGTGTCCGCTGGCACAGTGGAGACACTTAAGAGACTAGTGGGCACAGCAGGAGCTGAGTGCATCATCACCCTGACAATGTGTTTTAAGTTGATAAATTTTTGTTCGATAAGGCTCTGTTAACCTTTGTTGCTTCTGTTACAGTGCCCCACTAGGACTTATTTAAAGTTTGTTATTTTTAGCTTAATTGCAATAGTTGTATATCTCTGCAATCACAAAATGCCTGCACTCGTGCTTATCCCAGCTTCTTAGCTCTGAGTCCTCACTCAGGCTTGAATAGTCAAGCACAGCGAACAAGATCAGTTGCCAGATTCATAATCAAATGGAAAGCAATTTCACAATTGATCCTATATCAATATCAGTTGCTGTTTCCAAACCTTTATTGTTGTGAACTGAAATATTTCCTCACTTAATGCAATAAGTTTTAGCCAACTCTCCCCAGCCATCTACTCCCCAATGAAAGAATATTGTTTCTCCTAATCTGGAGAATTGGATGATGTAGAGCAGGAACTCCAAAGCACCAGGTAAGTACCAGCAGCAAAACCAATGGGAAATCCTCCAAACTTCACTGGAATGAAGATGGTCTCGGAGCAGCTTCCTTTCCCAAACAAATCTGCCCGGCAACAAGGCATTAATCGCTTTAGACCAGCTCTGCTGGATGGGATAGATCTTCTGTGAGCTTGACACCAGATTCCCAAAGCAACTGTTTCGCTCGGAACTCAGTCGCAATAGGAAATTCCCAGAAGGATACGGAAATTCTTTGACAATATCTCCAAAGCATTCTTGCAGAGGTCAAACATTCCGACGACTCCTGGCTTGTGACCAGCTAAATGGGGAAAGATGGATCTGAGAGATAGAAGGAACATGTGGAAGGGAAGTCCAGGCGTTGGAGGAAGAGCACAAACTCCCATTTGTGTCTTTGTACCTAAACATCAGAGGACTATCTGCCTCTTAACTCCTTTACATGATCTGTCGATGGGAGTGATCAGCCAACGGAGACTGTCATTATGGAAGGCTAACCCATGTCAGATACACTGGGACTGAGAGGGACAAGAGAGCTGCCACCCAGGAATGTTTAACTTTCAATCCACCAATTCCACAGAAAATCTAGGTCCAGATAAAGAGACCATTGGAACTGAGCATCACCTCCATGAATCGAACTAATACCCTGGAGCAAAACAGGTCTGGCAGTATCCATAGAGAGAGGAAGCAGAGTTAACATTTTAGATCTAGTGAACTCTTGTGGATGTAGGTTTGCTCGTTGAGCGGGAAGGTTCATTTTCAGATGTTTTGTCACCATACTAGGGAACAACTTTAGTGAGCCTGCGGATGAAGCACTGGTGGCATGGCCCGCTTTCTACTCATGTGCTTAGGTTTCCTTGGGTTGGTGATGTCATTTCCTGTGGTGACTCAATTTCCTGTGGTGATGTCTTTTCCTCAGGGGTTGGTAAATTGGATTCAAGTCAATGTGTTTGTTGATAGAGTTTCAGTTGGAATGCCATGCTTCCAGGAATTCTCCTGTGTGTCTTTGTTTGGCTTGTCCTAGGATGGATGTGTTGTCCCAGTCGAAGTGGTGTCCTTCCTCATCCGTATGTAAGGATACTAGTGAGAGAGGATCATGTCTTTTTGTGGCTAGTTGGTGTTCATGTATCCTGGTGATTAGTTTTCTGCCTGTTTATCCAATGTAGTGTTTGTTACAGTCCTTGTACAGTATTTTGTAAATGACATTAGTTTTGCTCGTTGTCTGTATAGGGTCTTTCACGTTCATTAGCTGCTGTTTTAGTGTGTTGGTGGGTTTGTGGCCTACCACGATGCCAAGAGGTCTGAGTAGTCTGGCAGTCATTTCTAAGATGTCTTTGAAGTAGGGTAGAGTGGCTAGAGTTTCTGGATGTGTTTTATTTGCTTGTTTGGGTTTGTTGCTGAGAAATTGGCAGACTGTTACCTGTTCTTTTTGGATACACTGTATAAGTGACTTTCCTCTGCTCTACATAGTTCCTCTGTGCTGCAGTGTGTGGTGGCTTGTTGAAATAACATTTTAATGCAGCTTCGTTTGTGGATGTTGGGATGATTGCTTCTGTAGTTCAGTATTTGGTCCGTATGTGTTGTTTTCCTGCAGACGCTGGATTTAAGTTCCCCATTGTCTGTTTGCTCTACTGTGACATCTAGGACTGGCAGTTTGTTGTTGTTTTCCTCCTCTTTAGTGAAGTTTATGCCAGTAAAGGTACTATTGATGGTCTTAAAGATTTCCTCTAATTTGTTTCATTTAGTGATAGCAAAGATATCATCCAAGTAGTAGACCCAAAGTTTGGGTTGGATGGTTGGCAGAGCTGTTTGTTTGAGTCTCTGCATTACTGCCTCTGCTAAGAACCGTAATATAGGAAATCCCATGGGTGTTCCGTTGGTTTGTCTGTATGTTTTGTTGTTGAAGGTGAAGTGGGTGGTAAGGCATAGGTCCACTAGCTTGACGATACTGTCCTTGCTGATCAAGTTGGTGGTGTTTGGTGTATGTGTCTTTGGTTCTTCTAATAGTGTAGTCAGTGTTTCCTTGGCCAGGTTAATGTTGATGGATGTGAACAGGGCTGTTACATCAAAGGACACCATTATTTCATTCTCTTCTATCTTGGTGTTTTTGATGGTCTTCAGGATGCCTTCTAGTGAACCCTCCTTCAGAACTATGGAGCAACCCACCCAAAGGAAACTGTAATGATTGGAACCAGGTGGATTTCATTGACTACTAGATCCTTGTTTGGGGTTGTTAACCTGGGGCCGATCAGGGAACCCCTGGCTGACAGATATAAACAGGAGAGTTAAAAATGAAAAAACTGTCAGAGGTTCTGTTCACTCTGACAGCTGGCTCTGAGGGAGCTCGATCAGTGTCAAGAGCTCGCCATAAAAAAAACAAGAGAGTTTGGGTGCTGCACGCAGCGGTCCCCTGCAACCACAGATTGCGGTGGTTCACGGACTCCCAGCCCAACTGCTTGTTCTGTGGCGCTGTGGAGTCCGTGGACCATGTATATATTGGGTGTGGGCGTTTGCACTCCCTTTTTGAGTTTCTCAAAAACCTCCTCCTCTACTTTTGGCTGCACTTCAGTCCCATGCTCCTGATCTTCGGGCACCCAGTACGGAGGAGGGAGGGCAGGTCTGAAGACCTCCTCGTGGGTCTGCTCCTGGGCCTGGCCAAACAGGCCATCAACAGGTCCAGGCAGTGGGCCATGGAGGGGGTCATTAGGGCTGACTGCCTGCCCTCTTCTGCGGTTACGTTAGAGCCCGGGTGTCTCTGGAAAAGGAGCATACGGTGTCCACCAACACCCTGGAGTTGTTCAGGGAGAGGTGGGTGCCGTAGGGAGTGGAGTGCATTATTTCCCCCTCCAACTCTATTTTGATTTAATCCCTGCCCTCCCCTTCACTGTTTGATCACACAGCATTGCCTTTTGTGAAGGGCACTGCTTGTCACTGGCCGCTCGGGTGTTTCCTTTCTTCCTGGTGGCGAAAATTGAATAAAGATTCGTACACCTTTTGTCTTTCACTGTGTCTCACACCTGCACAATATGGATGCTGGGAAAAATATAAGCCCTACCGCAGTTAGGCAGTAGTATGGAGGTAAAAAGAAAAAAAAACAGGAGAGTTGGAATCTCCTCAGTTCGGTGACAGACTCTAAGCTGGTTAGCCACAGCTGGTATATTGCGTACATATAAATAAAGGGTGACTTGGTGACGGGATAACAGCCTCTGGGCAGTTATTTCTGGAACCCATCCCTAAAAATTGAAATTGTCTCTTGCTGGTTGTGACCCTAACATGGCAAATACCTGAAATTTTAGAAGAGTTATTTGCATATGATGCTTTGGCAGTTGTATTTGTATACTTTTTCATATGCTTTAATCATCCAGGCATGCATTGATCATATGATTAACTCATTTGCCATCTCCTGCTTATGATTGGTGTCCAAGCAGGAGGCTGGGAGAACAAGCCTTACTTGGCTGTGTTCTTCCAGCCTCCTGCCTGTCTACCTTAGATTCCAGCATTTGCCCCTTTTTTGTTTCAATGCTTGGTGGCTAGCATTAGGAATATTGTGAGCCATTTTGGGCCTGTATCCAAGGAAGGATATGCTGGAGGGGTCTAGAAGTGATTTATAAGAATGCTCCCTGGGATGAAAGGCTTGGCATATGAGGAATGGTGAAGAACTCTGGCTCTGTACTGGATGCAGTTTAGAAGGATGACATTCCTGATGAAGGGTTTATGCCTGAAACATCGACGCTCCTGCTCCTCAGATGCTGCCTGACCTGCTGGGCTTTTCTAGCACCAGCCCTTTTGGCTCTGACTCCCCAGCATCTGCAGTCCTCACTATCGCCTTGGAGTTTGAGAAGGCAGATGGGATACCTGCCTTTGTTAGTCAAAGTTAAAAATCACACAACACCAGATTATAGTCCAACAGGTTTAATTGGAAGCACTAGCTTTTGGAGCGTCGCTCCTTTATCAGGTGGTGGTACTCCACATTCACCTGATGAAGGAGCGTCGCTCCGAAAGCTAGTGCTTCCAATTAAACCTGTTGGACTATAACCTGGTGTTGTGTGATTTTTAACTTTGTACCCCCCCAGTCCAACACCGGCATCTCCAAATCACGACTTCTTAGTCAAGGCATTGAATACAAGGACAAGGAAGTCATGGTAGAGCTGTGTATAATGTTAGTCTGGCCATAGCTGGGGTACTGTGTGCAGTTCTGGTCACCACATTGCAGGAAGACTGCACTAGAGAGTGACAGAAAAGATTCACAGGATGTTGTCTGGGCTGGAGCAATTCAGCTTTGAAGAGAGACGAGGTAGGTAGGGGTTCTTTCCCCGAGAGCAGAGAAGGCTGAGGGGGCTCCTGATTGAAGGATACAAAATAATGAGAGGCATAGACAGCGTAGATAGGAAGAAACATTTCCCGTCAGTAGAGGGATCAATCACCGGAAGGTAAAGGTTTAGAAATAAGTGACCATACCATGATAGAGGTTTACTTTATGTTTGAAAGTGAGGTCGTTCAATCTGTAGCAAGGGTGTTATGTTTGAATAAAATAACCTATGAAAGCATGAGGCACTAATCAGTTGAGATGTGCTGGGAAAATATATACAGGACTTTATGTAGGCAATGGATAATCTTTAAAGAACTATTAAATATCTGACAGCAACTATACATTCCTCAAGGTGTAAAAATCAGTCAAACATGGCTGACAAAGGAAGTTAAGGAAGTCATTTTGAGGCTATATAAGGACATTGCTTAGGCCATTTTTGGAATGCTGCATTCAGTTCTGGTCTTCCCGCTATAGAAAAGATGTTGTTAAACTTGAAAGGGTTCAGGAAAGATTTACATTGATGCAGCCAGGGTTGGAGGGTTTGAGCTATAGGGAGAAGATGGATAGGCTGGGGCTATTTTCCCTGGAGCGTCAGGGGCTGAGGGGTGACCTTATAGAGGTTTATAAAATCATGAGGGGCATAGATAGAGTGTAGAGCCAAGATCGTTTTCCTAGGGTGTGGGAATCCAAAACTAGAGGGCATGGGTTTAAGGTGCGAGAGGAAAGATAGTAACTATAGGCCGGTGAGTCTCACTTCTGTTGTGGGCAAAGTCTTAGAGAGAATTGTAAGGGATAGGATTTATGCACATCTGGATAGGAATAATGTGATCAAGGATAGTCAGCATGGTTTTGTGAAGGGCAGGTCGTGCCTCACAAACCTTATTGAATTCTTTGAAAAGGTGACGAAGGAGGTTGATGAGGGGAAAGCGGTAGATGTGGTATATATGGATTTTAGTAAGGCGTTTGATAAGGTTCCCCATGGTAGGCTACTGCAGAAAATACGGAGATATGGCATTGAGGGTGAGTTGGAGGTTTGGATTAGGAATTGGCTGGATGGAAGAAGACAGAGGGTAGTAGTTGATGGCAAAGTTTCTTCATGGAGTGCCGTCACTAGCGGTGTTCCGCAAGGATCTGTTTTGGGACCATTGCTGTTTGTCATTTTTATAAATGACCTGGAAGAGGGGTTAGAAGGTTGGGTGAGCAAGTTTGCGGATGATACGAAAGTCGGAGGAGTTGTTGACAGTGAGGAAGGATGTGGCAGGTTACAGCAGGATATAGAGAAGCTGCAGAGCTGGGCAGAAAGGTGGCAAATGGAATTCAATGTAGCTAAATGTGAGGTGATTCACTTTGGGAAGAATAACAAAAAGATGGGGTACTGGGCTAATGGTCGGATACTTGGTAGTGTGGATGAGCAGAGGGATCTTGGTGTCCATGTACACAGATCTCTGAAAGTTGCCACCCAGGTAAATAGTGCGGTGAGGAAGGCATATGGCGTACTGGCTTTTATTGGTAGAGGAATTGAGTTCCGGAGTCCTGAGGTCATGATGCAGTTGTATAAGACTCTGGTGCGGCCGCATCTGGAATATTGTGTGCAGTTTTGGTCGCCATACTATAGGAAGGATGTGGAGGCACTGGAACGGGTGCAGAGGAGGTTTACCAGGATGTTGCCTGGTATGGAAGGAAGATCGTATGAGGAAAGACTGAGACACTTGGGGCTGTTTTCATTAGAGAAAAGAAGGTTTAGGGGTGACTTGATTGAGGTGTACAAGATGATTAGGGGGTTAGATATGGTTGACAGTGTGAACCTTTTCCCGCGTATGGAGTCGGGTATTACAAGGGGGCATAGCTTTAAATTAAGGGGGGGTAGATATAGGACTGAAGTTAGGGGTAGGTTCTTCACTCAACGAGTCGTAAGTTCATGGAATGCCCTGCCAGCAGCAGTGGTGGACTCTCCCTCTTTATGGGCATTTAAGCGGGCATTGGATAGGTATATGGAGGATAGTGGGTTAGTATAGGTTAGGTGGGCTTGGATCGGCGCAACATCGAGGGCCAAAGGGCCTGTACTGCGCTGTATTCTTCTATGTTCTATGTTCTATATAAAAGGGATCTGAGAGGCAACGTTTTCATGCAGAGGGTGGTACGTGTATAGAATGAGCTGCCAGAGGAAGTAGCAGAGGCTGGATTAATTGCAACATTTAAAAGGCATCTAAATGGGTATATGAAGAGAGAGATATGGGCCCAATGCTGACAAATGGATATATATTTAGGATATATGGTCGGCAAGGACAAATTGAGCTGCCAGAGGAAGAGGTACAATTGCAACATTCCAAAGGCATCCTAATGGGTATATGAATAGGAAGGGTTTGGAGGGATATGGGCCGGGTGCTGGCAGGTGGGACGACAATTGGTTGGAATATCTGGTCAGCATGGATGAGTTGGACCAAAGGGTCTGTTTCCATGCAGTACATCTCTATGACTCTATGACTCTAAGTGGATGAGATTTATTTAGGATATGCGGTCGGCATGGCCCAATTGGACCAAAGGGTCTGTTTCTGTGCTGTACAACTCTGTGACACTACACTATGATTGTATAAGATTCAAAAGAAAAGGCTTGTAACATCGCCAGAAATAGTAATAACTCTGAGAATTAGGAGTTTCTAGAAGATAGCAAAGGAAGACCAAGGAACAAATAAGGGAAGAAAGAATAGAATATGAATGCAATCTACCATAAAAACTAAAAATGCTTGTTGCCCATCCAATCGCCCATGACCTGAGTGGCTTGCTAGGGCCATTTCAGAGACCTGAATAGTCAGCCATACAGCTGAGGGCCTAGAGTCACCCATTGGACAGACAAGGTAAGGACGACAGATTTTCTTTCGTAAAGGACACTTGTGAACTATTTGGGGTGTTCGCAACAATCTAGTCATTGTGTGGTCACTATTACTAGTGCTGACTTGTTATGCCAGGTTTATTTAATATGCTGAATTTAAATTTCCACCATGTGCTCTGATTTCCTCTTACAATCCAAAGTTCTGCAGGTTAGGTGGATTGGCCATTGGAAATTACCCATAGTGTTCAGGGGTGCTTGACTACATGTGTTAGCCGTGGGAAATGCATGGATAGGATAAGTGTCTGGGTGGGCTGACCTTCGGAGGGACAATGTTGACTCATTGGGCCAAAAGGCTTGTTTCCACACTGTAGGGATTCTGTGGAAATTCCCCATTCACTGTGGTAGGATGGTAGAATCCTGGGAATATCCATCCAGACTTCTCAATTCGTAATTCAGTATCGTAACAAAACTTTTGCAGCTCTGCATATTTCAAACTGGATTGCTCTGTATAGGACTCAGCACAGGGCTGAATGGCTTCCTTCAGTGCTGCAGAATGTGATGCTGTTCCTGGCTGGGAGATTTCCGCTGTTGTATCTGACAGCATAGAATTTTCCTGCCTGTTCAAATCATTGTAAGGAAGATTGTAGGTTATCAAGTGAACAAATAAAAAACCCAACCTATGATTCTACCATCCAAAACAACTGTGAGAGGATGTTTTGGTAAACCCATGTACAAATCTAATGTATCTAGTTTATCGGGAGATCGCCCTCAATATTGCTTTAAAGAAACTTAGAGCCAGCTTGCACACTGAGATTAGAATAATGCATGTGTGGTAGTGTCCCTGCCTTTGAGCCAGGAGATCTTGGTTAAAACCAACTTGCTCCAGAGGAGTTTAATAACATCTCTAAAGAGGCTAATTAGGAAAATGTAAGAAGGAAAAGTGGACAATGAGAGGGGGGTATAGTGGTAATGTCACTGGATGGGTAAGGGGAATGAGGGAGGGACAAATAATGCTGGAATAACTCATGAAAGAAAAATATCTCGAGGTCCAGCATTAGGGATGCAGTTCAAATTCCATCATAACAGTAAGAAATTTGAATTAAATTCATAAATCTCAAAATAGAAGCTAGCCTCAGTTGTGATGGCGATTAACCTATCGTTGTTTGCCTTAAAGAGTCATCTAGTTCATTCATTTTCTTGTATTGAAGGAAGTCTACCATCCTTACCCAGTCTGGCCTATTGGTCACCCCTGGCCCACAGTGGACTCTCAACAGCCCATTGAAGTGGGCCCAGCATTCCCCTCAGTTTAAGGGTAATAGCCAGCAATTCCCACATCTCTTGAAAGAATAATGGCAACATATATGGCCAACAGGCAGTACCTTCCAAACCTGCAACTTCCAGGCGAGGTGAAAGCCTCATGGTGTTATCACTGGGCTGTTAATCCAGAGGTCCAGGTAATGGCCTGGGGATCCAGGCTAGAACTGAACAATGGTGGAATTTGAATTCAATAAATATCTGGGATTAAGAGTCTAATGATGGCAATGAATCCACTGTCAATTATCGGGCGGCACGGTGGCACAGTGGTTAGCACTGCGGCCTCACAGCGCCAGAGACCCGGGTTCAATTCCCGACTCAGGCGACTGACTGTGTGGCGGTTGCACATTCTCCCCGTGTCTGCGTGGGTTTCCTCCGGGTGCTCCGGTTTCCTCCCACAGTCACAAAGATGTGCGGGTCAGGTGAATTGGCCATGCTAAATTGCCCATAGTGTTAAGTTAAAAGGGGTAAATGTAGGGGTATGGGTGGGTTGCGCTTCGGCGGGTCGGTGTGGATTTGTTGGGCCGAAGGGCCTGTTTCCACACTGTAAGTAATCTAATTGGAAAAACCCATTTTGTTCACTCATGTTTTTTAGGGAGAAAAACTACCGCCCACAGCAATGTGGTTGACTCTCAACTGCCCTCTGGGCAAATTAGGGATGGACAATAAATGCATGCCCAGCCAGTGACACCCTCACCTGTTAATGAATAAATTAAGCCACCCACCACCCCCACACCTAGAACAACATGTGCACAGGAATGCTGCCCTTGATAAGGCCCTTTCATAGTTAGTTATCCTCCTAACTTGGAACTGTATCACCATTTCTTCGCTATTGCTGGGTGAAAACCCAGAACTACGACCCTATTAACACCGTGCACAAACAGAGGTAACATTAACCACTGAAGGCAGCACACCACCGCCTCCTCAAAGGCAGCTGTAACAAAAATCAATTTCCGGACAATGTTTTCTCATATTAATTCACAGGATTTGGCATTGCTGTCAAGGTCAGCATTTATTGCCTCGAATTGCCCATGTTATAATTAAGAGCCAATGACATTGGTGTGGATATGGAGTCACATGTAGGCCAGACCAGGGAAGGCTCGCAGTTCTTTATCCCAAAGCCAGGTGTAGGTTTCTGCACAGTTGACAACAATTTCATGATCATCATTAGATCATTACTCCAAATGCTTCAGGAATTATGTAATATATGTGGAAATATATTATGTTCCAGTAACCCCAGGCCTCTGGATGAATTTATTTATTTTTTAGTGGGATACAGGTGTCGCTGGCTGGGTCAGCATTTATTGCCTGTTCCTAGCTGCCCCTTGAGAAGGTGGGGGTGAGCTGCCTTCTTGAACCTCTGCAGTCCACCCGCTGTTGGTTGACCCACAATGCCATTAGGGAGGCAATTCCAGGATCTTGACCCAGCGACAGTGAAGGAATGGCTGATATATTTCTAAGGCAGGATGGTGAATGGCTTGGAGGGGAACTTGAAGGTGGTGTTTCCATGTACCTGCTGTCCTTGCCTTCTAGATGGAAGTGGTCATGTGTTTGGAAAGTGCTGTCTGAGGATCCAGCTATGCCTGTCTCTTTGTTGGCTACGTAGAACAGTTGATCTTCCCTAATTACACCGGCACCACTCCCCACCTCTTCCTCCGCTACATTGATGACTGCATTGGCGCCAGCTCGTGCTCCCGCAAGGAGGTTGAGCAATTCATCAACTTCACCAACACATTCCACCCTGACCTTAAATTTACCTGGACCATCTCTGACACCTCCTTCCCCTTCCTGGACCTCTCCATCTCCATTAATAATGACTGACTTGACACTGACATTTTTTACTAACCCACCGACTCCCACAGCTACCTGGATTACACCTCTTCCCACCCTACCTGTTGCAAAAATGCCATCCCGTATTCCCAATTCCTCCGCCTCCGCCATATCTGCTCCCAGGAGGACCAGTTCCGCCACAGAACACACCAGTTTTCCTTCTTCTTTAGAGACCACAATTTCCCTTCCCACGTGGTTAAAGATGCCCTCCAACGCATCTCGTCCACATCCCGCACCTCCGCCCTCAGACCCCACCCCTCCAACCGTAACAAGGACAGAACGCCCCTGGTGCTCACCTTCCACCCTACCAACCTTCACATAAACCAAATCATCTGCCGACATTTCCGCCACCTCCAAACAGACCCCACCACTAGGGATATATTTCCCTCCCCACCCCTTTACGCCTTCTGCAAAGACCATTTCCTCCGTGACTACCTGGTCAGGTCCACGCCCTCCTACATCCCACCCTCCCACCCTGGCACTTTCCCCTGCCACTGCAGGAATTGCAAAACCTGCACCCACACCTCCTCCCTCACCTCCATCCAAGGCCCTAAAGGAGCCTTCCATATCCATCAAAGTTTTACCTGCACATCCACTAATATCAATTATTGTATCCATTGCTCCCGATGCAGTCTCCTCTACATTGGGGAGAGTGGACGCCTCCTAGCAGAGCGCTTTAGGGAACATCTCCGGGACACCCGCACCAATCAACCACACTGCCCTGTGGCCCAACATTTCAACTCCCCCTCCCACTCTGCCGAGGACATGCAGGTCCTGGACCTCCTTCGCCGCTCCCTCACCACCAGACGCCTGGAGGAAGAACACCTCATCTTCCGCCTCGCAACACTTCAACCCCAGGGCATCAATGTGGACTTCAACAGTTTCCTCATTTCCCCTTCCCCCACCTCATCCTTGTTCCAAACTTCCAGCTCAGCACTGTCCCCATGATTTGTCCTACCTGCCTATCTCCTTTTCCACCTATCCACTCCACCCTCCTCCTTGACCTATTACCTTCATCCCCTCCCCCACTCACCTATTGTACTCTATGCTATTTTCTCCCCACTCCCACCCTCCTCTAGCTTATCTCTCCACCCTTCAGGCTCTCTGCCTTTATTCCTGATGAAGGGCTTTTGCCCGAAACATCGATTTTACTGCTCCTCGGATGCTGCCTGAAGTGCTGTGCTCTTCCAGCACCACTAATCCAGAATCTGGTTTCCAGCATCTGCAGTCATTGTTTTTACCTAGTTAATTTTAATCCTACTGCGAATCCTCTTGCAAGGATGCCTGCCCTGAAAAAGTTTTCCTCCTTTCTCGACAAGAATCTCAGGGAGTCTCTCTCCCACTGCAACTCCCAGGTCATTTCCTCTGCCCTGAAGCTCTTCAACCATGTCCTGAAACAAACTCGCTACCACAGCCACATTTGCTTCCTCAGTGCCTGCCTCCATAACCAACTCATTTCACACGGACTCCGGACCACCTTTAAACCAGCAGAGTTCGGACTCGAACAGGACAAACAGTACAGACTACAGAATCAAAATCACCAGCAACAGTTCTCCTTCAAGATCCTCCGCTCCACGCTTGCAGCAATGCGCCGGCACCTAACCTCTCTACAGTCTGCCCTGCCTCAGCTGAGGGCCACACTCTCTCAGAATTGCAAAGGACCCACTCTGTACTACATCCTCAGGAGAATTCATACTCTCAACAAACAATATTTCAATTCCATCTCAAACATCAAAAACTGTAAGTACAACAAACCTTTATCCACCCAC
Source organism: Chiloscyllium plagiosum (assembly GCF_037043375.1). Classification (NCBI taxonomy): domain Eukaryota; kingdom Metazoa; phylum Chordata; class Chondrichthyes; order Orectolobiformes; family Hemiscylliidae; genus Chiloscyllium; species Chiloscyllium plagiosum. The sequence continues at coordinate 12,289,096 of NW_028270154.1, forward strand.
CTCCATAACCAGCGCTCCTCAAACATTCCAGAAGATTCCCCCGGCCTCTGGAACTGCTTGGACGCCATTGGCCATGCGGCTGGTGCAGCTGCCACCCCCACGCTGATTGATGATGTCATTTCCACCCCCATCATGGCCACTCCCACAACCACTTCCACCCCTCACAATTCCTCATGCATCACACGTGACATCACTTCCGCCCCTCACATCATCGCTGATGTCACACGCTCAGTGACTTCCGCCACCCCTACCGCCGTGTCTGCCACCACTTCCGCCCCCACCAATGCCACTCATCTGCATTCTGCTGACACGCCCCCCACAGATCCCACTGTCACCATTCCCGGCCCCCAGAACAGTGAGGGGAACACCACCCCTGCTCATGACTCCACTCCAATCCCCCCACCATCGCACCCACTCCAGTTACCGGCTCCGTCTCCACTCCCAGCTCCACACCCACACCAGATCCCAGCTTCCAGCCCTGCCGAGTTTTCACCATCCCTCCAGACCTCCCCCTCACTGAGGACAAACGATTAGTCCACAGCAAATGACTCACCTTCATCCCCCTCCGTCCACGCATCAATGAATTTAATACATGCCGTGACGTCGAACACTTCCTCTGTCACCTCCGCCTCCGAGCTTACTTTCACAATCAGGACTCCCGCCCACCTTCCAAGGACCCCTTCGCCCACCTCCAACACACTGCATCCATTTGGACACACCGCGCTGGCCTATTACCCGCACTCGACCTCTTCATTTCCAACTGCCGCCAGGACATTAACCACCTCAACCTGTCTACCTCCCTCCCCCACTCCAACCTCTCACCCTCACAATGTGCAGCCCTCCAATCCAATCCCAACCTCACCATCAAGCCAGCAGATAAAGGGGGCGCAGTGGTAGTCTGGCGCACTGACCTCTACACCGCTAAAGCCAAACGCCAATTCGAGGACGCCTCTTCCTACCGCCACCTTGACCATGATGCCACCCCCATCACCAAACAATCATCTCCCAGACCATACAGAACCTCATCACATCAGGAGATCTCCCACCCACAGCTTCCAACCTCATAGTCCAGGAACCCCGCACTGCCCGGTTCTATCTCCTTCCCAAGATCCACAAGCCTGACCAGCCTGGCCGACCCATTGTCTCAGCATGCTCCTGCCCCACTGAACTCATTTCTACCTACCTCACACTGTCCTATCCCCCCTAGTCCAGCAACTCCCCAAATACGTTCGAGACACCACCCACGCCCTCCACCTCCTCCAAGACGTCAGGTTCCCCAGCCCCCAACGCCTCATTTTCACCATGGATATCCAATCCCTCTACACCTCCCTCCGCCATGACCAGGGCCCCCAAGCCCTCCGTTTTTTCCTCTCCCAACGTCCCCAACAGTACCCTTCCACCGACACTCTCATTCGTTTGGCCGAACTGGTCCTCACCCTTAACAATTTCTCCTTTGAATCCTCCCACTTCCTCCAGATCAAAGGGGTAGCCATGGGCACACGTATGGGCCCCAGCTATGCCTGTCTCTTTGTTGGCTACATAGAACAGTTGATCTTCCGTAATTACACCGGCACCACTCCCCACCTCTTCCTCCGCTACATTGAAGACTGCATTGGCGCCACCTCGTGCTCCCACGAGGAGGTTGAGCAATTCATCAACTTCACCAACACATTCCACCCTGACCTTAAACTTACCTGGACCACCTCTGACACCTCCCTCCCCTTCCTGGACCTCTCCATCTCCATTAATGACGACCGACTTGACACTGACATTTTTTACAAACCCACCGACTCCCACAGCTACCTGGATTACATTTCTTCCCAACCTACCTCTTGCAAAAATGCCATCCCGTATTCCCAATTCCTCCGCCTCCGCCATATCTGCTCCCAGGAGGAGTAGTTCCACCATAGAACACACCAGATAGCCTCCTTCTTTAGAGACCGCAATTTCCCTTCCCACGTGATTAAAGATGGCCTCCACGGCACTTCTTCCACATCCCGCACCTCTGCCCTCAGACCCCACCCCTCCAACCGTAACAAGGACAGAACGCCCCTCGTGCTCACCTTCCACCCTACCAACCTTCGCATAAACCAAATCATCCGCCGACATTTCCGCCACCTCCAAACAGACCCCACCACCAGGGATATATTTCCCTCCCCACCCCTTTCCGCCTTCTGCAAAGACTATTCCCTCCGTGATTACCTGGTCAGGTCCACGTGCCCCCTACAACCCATCCTCCCATGCTGGCATCTTCCCCTGCCACCGCAGGAATTGCAAAACCTGCGCCTACACCTCCTCCCTCACCTCCATCCAAGGCCCTAAAAGAGCCTTTCACATCCATCAAGGTTTTACCTGTACATCCACTAATATCAATCATTGTATCCGTTGCTCCCGATGTGTTCTCCTCTACATGGGGGAGAGTGGACGCCTCCTAACAGAGCGCTTTAGGGAACATCTCCGGGACACCCGCACCAATCAACCACACTGCCCTGTGGCCCAACATTTCAACTCCCCCTCCCACTCTGCCGAGGACATGCAGGTCCTGGGCCTCCTTCACCGCCGCTCCCTCACCACCAGATGCCTGGAGGAAGAACGCCTCATCTTCCGCCTCGCAACACTTCAATCCCAGGGCATTATTGTGGACTTCAACAGTTTCCTCATTTCCCCTTCCCCACCTCATCCTTGTTCCAAACTTCCAGCTCAGCACTGTCCCCATGACTTGTCCTACCTGCCTATCTCCTTTTCCACCCATCCACTCCACCCTCCTCCTTGACCTATCACCTTCATCCCCTCCCCCACTCACCTATTGTACTCCATGCTACTTTCTCCCCACCCCCACCCTCCTCTAGCTTATCTCTCCACGCTTCAGGCTCTCTGCCTTGATTCCTGATGAAGGGCTTTTGCCTGAAACGTCGATTTTACTGCTCCTCGGATGCTGCCTGAACTACTGTGCTCTTCCAGCACCATTAATCCACCCTCTGAAATGGCTGAACAAGGCATTCAGATCAAGAGCAATTAGGGATGGACATCAAATACTGACTTTGTCCACATAGTGTGAACAAATAAGGGAAAGAACAGTTGCCAGACAGAAAAAGAAACTATTCTCATGTTCAGTCTATCATCCTGACAGTCATTTAATGCTAATTGAGTTGTTAAGTAATCCTTCCTTCACTTGCTAGCTGTGGTTCTTTCACATGTTGTGGGCTCAGCTCCCACTCAAAGTGGACATGCCGTTTAAACTAAGGAGATGTTTTCTCTCTCTGGTGGGTGTTAAAGATCTCTTGGTGCTCTTCAGAGAAGAGGTGAACTCTTCCTGGGGCCGATGTATCTGTCTAAACCTATCACTAGAACAGACGATCTGATCATTCTCACATTGCTGTCTGTGGGATCTTGCTGTGCACAGATTGACTGTGGCATTTTTGAAATTACAACAGTGACTATGCTTCAAAACTGCATCATTGGCTATCAAGAGCTTAGGAGTGCCCCGCAGTACTGAAAGTAACATCGAGTCCTAGAGTTGAATAGCACAACAGACCCTTCAGTTCAAGCAGTCCACGCCAACCAGATACCCTAAATTAATCTAGACCAATTTGCCAGCATTTGTCCGATATCCCTCCACATCCTTCCTACTCATGTACTCATCCAGATGCCTTTTAAATGTTGTAATTGTACCGGTCTATACCACTTCCTCTGGCAGCTCATTCCGTACACGCATCAACTTCTGCGTGAAAAAATTACCCCGTAGATCCCTTTTAAATATTTCTCCTCTCACCCTAAACCTATGCCCTCTAGTTCTGGACTCCCCCACCCTGGGGTAAAGACCTTGACTATCCACCCAAAAAGTGCAATAGGAATTCTTAATTTACAATACATCCTCAGATGTGACGTGAGGTGGACCCCTGGTGGTAGTGAGCTTTGCAGACCAAAGCTTGATCTAATTGAATGACAGAGCAGGCTTGAAGTACCGAATGCCCTCCTCATGTCTCTATCTTGCAATGACTCGAGAGAGAATTGGCATACAGTCAGTATGATATTCCAACTCCAGCCCCACATCCGATCAAAACTGTATGAAATTAGAAAATCAAGTCATAAATGCATTCTCTGACAAGCTGGATGTGAGAACCCTACATTGTAGCTCAGACAATCTGTTTATCTGTTTAATGTGTGTTGAAAATTGCCTTGCAGTCAATCTTGATGTAATTAGACACCACTACTTTGATACCCAGGAGACTTTAATTATAGCAATGCCTAAAGTTTTGTTATAACAGGGCCTCCTCTTCCCTAGGCACTGCCTTTAGGCTTGTTCATGCAAGTAAGCTCATGCAGCTCTTTATATCTTATTTTTATCCATTCTCAGACACACAAGTCACTAAACATAGCAATGCAGATTAATACAGTAATTGGGAAGTAGCAAACCAAGCACTAAGGTCCCTTTCTAGAGGGATAGTGTTCGAGAGATATCATAATAAAATCACAACCTTTGTTCACTCAGTTTTTATGTGTGTTCATGGGTGCTCAACATTGCAGGTTAGATCAGCATTTGTTCCAGGAACTATATCAGCATTCCTTCATTGTCACTGGGTCATGTACTTACAGCTCTTTACCTAAAGTACTCTTGGTGTATCAACATCCTATAGACTGCAGCGGTTCAAGATGTGGCTCATTGTCAGCTTCTCGGGGGCAATTAGGGGTGGCCAACAGCTTTGTTGATCAGGGAGAAAGTGAGGACTACAGATGCTGGAGGTCAGTCAAAAAGTGTGATGCTGGTAAAGCCCAGCCGGTCAGGCAGCATCTGAGGAGCAGGAGAGTTGACGTTTCGAGCAGGAAGGTTCCTGATGAAGAGCTTACGCTCGAAACGTCAACTCTCCTGCTCCACAGATGCTGCCTGACCGGCTGGGCTTTACCAGCACCACATGTTTTGACTCAGCTTGGTTGAGTAGCATGGTAAATTCTAGAACAAGTCTTCAGTATATTGTGAAAGCCCATTGTGTTTGGGGTATCCAACAAGTTCTTGATTTAGCAAGGAGTGAATTGAATTGGCTTAGGACCGGCTTCTGTGATGCTGGGGATCTCAGTTCTGGCCTTGTGTCTCACAAGACATTGGAGAAGGTGCAACAGAGATCTTCAGGAATGGTAACAGTTTACACTGGCTAGGCAACACTGAACAAGGTTGGACTCTCATTCACTATAAGAGAGAAGTCTGAGAGGTGACCAGAGGCAGTTCTTCCAGGAGAATGAGAGGGTTTGATTGATTAATTGTCAGGTAAAACCCTGGGAGCTGACCCAAAGTGAACAGCCTTCACTATAAGATGGTCAGTAATAAATCTAGTTGGGAATTAAGGAGAAAGATCTTCACCAGAGGACAGTGAGAATGTGAAAACTGCTGCCACAACCAATAGTTGAGAGTTGTGTGCATAATATGGAGGGAGATGATGGTGTCCTGGTAATGTGGTTGCCTCAGTAACCCAGCGGCCCAGGACAATGCACTGAGGACATGAGTCCAACTTCCATCATGGTTTCAGGTGAAGCTTAAATTTAATGAATAAATCTGACAGATAAAGTTATAGTCAGTTCTGCTATAACGTGGTAGTTCCGTTCTCGTGCAATCCCATGTTATAAGAAAATTGTGTAATAGCAGCATCGTTTAAACTAATGGGGCTAGAATCGCATTATAACTAATACACGCTTTAAACATTCATGTAACAGAAACATTGTCCCCAATTCATCAATTGTGTTATAGCAAATTTGTATTAACAAAATGTGTGTTATAGCAGAACAACCTGTCGTTTCATGATAGGAGACTATTTATCATCGATTGACATAGACACATTTAGTTTACAACATACCAAAGAGGAGTCATCGAACTTGAAACATTAATTCTGTTTCTGATGTTGCCAGACATACATGAGTTTGTCTAGCATTCCTGTGTTTTTTTCTCCTGATTCACTAATGGTGTATAGGGAAGGAAATCTGCCATCTCTACCTGGCCTGGACTACATATGACTCTCAAAGCAGAGCAATGTAGTTTGACTGAGTTCAAAGACATCAAATTCTGGCCCACATTCCAGGATAACAAAAAACACAACCACTACTTTAACAATCTCAGTTTCTGCCCTCCAAACCCACTCTTCTTTCAGATGAATATTACAAAAAAAGGACTTGGTAATACAGAACTTGAATGCTGTTAAAAAGAGACGGACATTTTGCATTCAGCATGATAAAAGCAAGAAAGCCAAATTTCAAGTGATCCCAACAACTTATACCAGAGAGAAAACAATTGCTGACTGGTTAGCTAGTTGACCCTGAATGGATGAAATATTGGCACATGGAAGGAAAAGCAGGAAGTATAGACTCCCCAAGCCCCTTGGTAGCTCAAGCAAGACACAAAGCTCGAATATATTCCTTTAGTTTGCAGAGAATGGGTTCCTGTTTCTAAATGTATAACACTTCTCGTAAGTGTAAAAGTACCATGTTATAAGTTTGACTAATTGTCTTAAATTGGTTATTAGTGTCACTATTAGTGCAAGATAAAAAGCTTCAGGGACTGTCTTTTCTGCAAGATTTAATATGAAAATCATGTGTTCATTATCTAAACAATGAGCTGTAAGATTTGCAATCTGGTCTTTCTTTCACTTCCCATAGCCTAATGTGAAGGAATGAGCTCGAGACACAATGTACCAGATGTAACGGGAACATTCAATATTGTCTCTCATCCTTGACTAGGAGTCGAAAATTGACAAAACTTGAAGAATTCATCAGTTATGTACATTCATTCACTCCAACACTACTTGAGCTGAATGATTTAGCTGTGACACATTCACAGGGTATTCTTTATATTAAGGCAATTTCCTTTCTGTGTGACCCTTGGTTTGCTCCCTCCGCTAATGGTATCAGAGAGGATAAAATACATTGAAGACATCAAAGGAGCTAATATTTGAAACATTTTACTGGACTTATGAACTTATTTATTTCACTTGTCTAATCTCCTGCAGTAAAATAATGTGCACATGACCTGAATGCAGGAAGAGGTCTTTCAGCTCCTCCATAAGACCACAAAATGTGGAAGTAGGCCATTCAGCCCATCAAGTTCTGTCCACCATTCAATTAGATCATAGCTAATTCCTCACATATAGTTAGATTATGGCTGATCAAATTCTTAATTCCATGCACCCACCTTGGCTCCATAACATGTAAGACCCAAAAACAATTTCAATTGCCTCTCATGTTTTGAGGAAGTGTACTCCAAATTTATACTAGGTATGATTCCTGACAATACTCCCATGAGTTGTCTTTGGTTCAAATTTTTGTGTTCCAACCCCTCACTTTGGACTCCACCTCCCACCAAAGGCAATAGTTCCTCAATATTTTTAATCAGACATATTATGGCATGTACATGGAGTAGGTGGGACTTGAACCCAGGTCTCCTGACTCAGAGATAGGGATTCTGGATCAGTGGTGCTGGAAGAGCACAGCAATTCAGGCAGCATCCGAGGACAGGCAAAATTGACGTTTCGGGCAAAAGCCCTTCATCAGGAATAAAGGCAGAGAGCCTGAAGCGTGGAGAGATAAGCTAGAGGAGAGTGGGGGTGGGGAGAGAGTGGCATAGAGTACAATAGGTCAGTGGGGAAGGAGATGAAGGTGATAGGTCAGGGAGGAGAGGGTGGAGTGGATAGGTGGAAAAGGAGCTGGGCAGGTCGGACAAGTCCGGACAGGTCAGGGGATCGAGTTTCTGGAGGTTAGAAGCTAGGATGAGGTGGGGGAAGGGGAAATGAGGAAACTGTTGAAATCCAAATTGATGCCCTGGGGTTGAAGTGTTCCGAGGCGGAAGATGAGGCGTTCTTCTTCCATGCGTCTGGTGGTGAGGGAGCGGCGGTGGAGGAGGCCCAGCACCTCCATATCCTCTGGGATATGGAGGTGCTGGGCCTCCTCCACCGCCGCTCCCTCACCACCAGACGCATTGAAGAAGAACGCCTCATCTTCTGCCTCGGAACACTTCAACCCCAGGGCATCAATTTGGATTTCAACAGTTTCCTCATTTCCCCTTCCCCCACCTCATCCTAGCTTCTAACCTCCAGAAACTCGATCCCCTGACCTGTCCGGACTTGTCTGACCTGCCCAGCTCCTTTTCCACCTATCCACTCCACCCTCTCCTCCCTGACCTATCACCTTCATCTCCTTCCCCACTGACCTATTGTACTCTATGCCACTCTCTCCCCACCCCCACCCTCCTCTAGCTTATCTCTCCACGCTTCAGGCTCTCTGCCTTTATTCCTGATGAAGGGCTTTTGCCCGAAACGTCGATTTTGCCTGTCCTCGGATGCTGCCTGAATTGCTGTGCTCTTCCAACACCACTGATCCAGAATCTGGTTTCCAGCATCTGCAGTCATTGTTTTTACCTCAGAGATAGGGACACTGCCTCTGTGCCACAATCTTATATACTCAATGGATATCAAACCAATATGTACAATCTGACCGTGAAATTTTAAAACCTCAGCACCATTCTCATGATACAGAAACAAAATACTGGGGATATTAAAGACCTGAAACACAAACAGAAAGTGCTGGAAATGCACAGCGAGTCAGGCAGCCTCTCTGCGGAGAGAAACAGAGGCAACATTTCACAGAAACACTGAAAATAACAGCAGGAGTAGGCCATTCAGCCCCTTCAAGCCTGCTCCACTATTCAATATTATCATGGCTGATCATGGAATCATAGAATCACATAGCACGGAAACAGACCCTTTGTTCCAACTTGCCGATGCCAACCAAGTTTCCCAAACTAAACCAGTCCCACTTGACTGTGCTTGGCCCATCTCCCTCTAAACTGCTTCTGTCCATGTATCTGTCCAACATCTTTAAATGTTGTAACTGTCCTGGTATCTACCATTTCCTCTGGTAGTTCATTCTGCATATGAATCACTGTGTGAAAAGGTTGTCCCTCAGGTCCCTTTTCAATCTTTCTCCTCTCACCTAAAACCTATGCCCTCTAAGCTCCCCCATCCTAGATAAAAGTCCTTTGCTATTCACTTTATCTACACCCCTTGTGATTTGATAAACCTCTATAAGGTCACCCCTCAAATCTCCTGCGCTCCAGGAAAGAGAAGTCCCAACCTAGCCAGCCTGTCCTTGTATATCAAGTCAACCGTGTTTCCCATTCCGGTTTCACCTAAAGAAGTGTCTCACTCCTCCAGCTTGAGAAAACCTAACATTGGAGTTCTGATGAAATGTTGTCAGTTTGAAACATCTTTCTGATGCATCTGCGGTGCATTTTTCCCAATATCCCTCTGAAGGCACGGTGCCCAGATCTGAGGGTTGTTATTTGTACTGGCACAACACGGCTTCCACCCTTCTATACTGCAGTCTCCATGAGCGGACATGAAGCCAGACGTTTCAACTGGCCGCATGATAGCAGCACACTGGGGGCTTTCCAGTCTTTTGCACTTGCAATGATCCAATTTCACCAGCCTCCAAGCTCATTAGAGCTCAATCCTCATAAACCATCGGAATTGTTCATGCAATAATGAGGCCGTCCTGGAACCAACGCTTTGGAACTTTGAACAACAGAAGGCACAGAATTAAAGGTCAACCAGTTCCTGAGCAGGAATACCTGTTAATATTGCTTTAATGAGTTTCAAGCTCTGTGCTGATGACGTGCACAGTTTAAATGATGCTGTTATCACCATGGCTTCCTGCTCTGGTGAGGTTGTTTTCTTACCCAGGCATGTGAAGAGAGTGGTCTCAGCCGAAACACTCGTCTCTTTTTTTAAGAATTGTTGAAAACAAATAAATGGGTCAGCTCCGGCATCAAGGCAGGTCAGAAAAGGATGTAGCCAGGGTTGGAGGGTTTGAGCTATAAGGGGAGGCTAAATAGGTTGGGGCTGTTTCCCTGCAGCGTCGGAGGCTGAGGGGTATAGAGGTTTATAAAATCATGAGGGGCATGGAGAGGGTAAATAGACAAGGTCTTTTCTCTGAGTTGGGGGAGCCCAGAACTGGAAGGGCATAAGTTTAAGGTGAGAGGGGAAAGATTTAAAAGGGCAGCTTTTTCACGCAGAGGGCGGTGCGTGTATGGAATGAGCTGCCAGAGGAAGTGGTGGAGGCTGGTACAATTACAACATTTAAAAGGCATATGGATGAGTATATGAAAAGGAACGGTTTGGAGGGATATGGGCCAGGTGCTGGCAAATGGGACTAGATTGCTCTAGGATACAGCGCAGACGTTTTGGACTGAAGGGTCTGTTTCCGTGCTGTACATTTCTATGACTCACTGACCGTCCTCAGTGAGCGAAAGAAAGTCTTCCATTCCGCCTCTCATGATTTCCAGGATTTGGTCAAAGCAACAATTTTTTTTAAGAGTGTAGTTGCTGTCATAATGTAGGAAGTGCAGCTGTCAATTGTTGCCAAGTAAGATCCCACAAACAACCATGTGATAACGATCAGATCGTTTTAAGGGCCAAAGCTGAGGGAACAGCAACTAGATACAAGTGAGGCCTCAAGGTTCAAGTGGACCAAATAGTTGTTCTCTCAGTGCCTGGGGTGAGGAGGAAAGCCATCTCCTAATGTCCACTGTGGTACCAACCAGAAACTATGCCAGTGGACACCAGGGGTTATCGTTTCAGTTTAGACTGAGATGAGGACATACTTCTTTACCCAGAGAGTAAAGAGCCTGTGGAATTCTCTAGGATAGAAAGTACAGTAGTTCAGACCCAAATGTTGAATATTTTCAAGAACTAAATATAGTTCTTCAGCCTAAAGGGACCAAAGGGTATGGGAGAAAGTGGGAACAGGGGATTGAGTCGGATGATCAACCACGATCTGATTGAATGGTAGAGCAGGCTCGAAGGGCTGAATGGTCCACTCCTGCTTCTGTTTTCTCTGTTTCTCTGAGGCATAAAAAAGAGCATCAAAGATGTCGCATGAGTTTTGTGTGTCTGTGTGAGTGAGTGTGTATGTGTTTGTGTGTATGTGTCTGGGAGCCTTGGTGCCTCAGTAGTTAGCACTGCTGCCTCACGATACCAGGAACCCGGGTTTGATTCCACTCTCGGGCAACTGGCTGTGTGGAGTTTGCATGTTCTCCCTGTGTCTGCATGGGTTTCCTCCCACAGTTCAAAGATGTGTTAGATGGATTGGTAATGTTATCTAAAAGAGAAAGACAAACAAAAAGATTTCGGGAGGGAATTCCAGTGTTGGGAGCCCCAGGCAGCTGCAGGCATGGCTGCCAATGGTGGAGTTGCTAAAATCCTGGACGTTCAAATGGCCAAATGTGGATATCTTGGAGGCTGTGGAGCTGCAGGAGATTGCAGAGAGAGGGTGTTCACTTGCCTGGATGAGTGCAGTTCCAACAACCCTCAAAATGTCTGACTGATTCATTTCCTTCATGACTGACACACAGTAGCAGCAGTGTGTATCATGGACAAGATGTGAGACAGCAGGTCACCAAGCCTCCTTAGACAACACCTTCCAAACCCTTGGCCATTACCATCTAAAAAGAGAAGGACAGCTGATACTATAGGAACACCCCCCCCCCCCCCCCCGCAAGTTCCTCTCCAAATCACACACCATTCTGAGTTGGAAATATAATGCCATTCCTCCAGTGTTGCTGGGTCAAGATTCTAGAAGTCCCGCCCGAACTACACCACGTGGATTGCTGCACTTTAAGATAGTAGGTTACCACTGCCTTCTCCAGACATCTAAAGGCAGACAATAACTGCTGGCCTCTCCCACGATGCAAACAAATGAAAAACTGTGACTGATTTGAGTTGAGTACATGCAGACATTCCATTATATAAATATTTAAACTCTGTGCAGTTAAGTACATAAGTGTAGAATTTGAAGGATCCAGCTCAAAATGGAAACTTTCAGATGTCAGAAAAATCTTCTCACTCTGAATTGACAAGAAATTGCTTTCCTATTGATGCCAGCTCATTGAAAACCTTCAAACAGGCTACCATGGAACTCCGTGGAGCTAGATGGATATAATGATCTGGATCTTGATGTGTGGGTGACTGTTTCAAAATTGACACTGAACTTGGAAGAATTGTAAATTGTGAGAAGGAGAGTGTATAACTCCAGAAGGACAGAGACAAGTTGGTGGAGTGGACAGGTAGGTAATAGGTAAGGTTCATTACAGAGAGGTGTGAGGTGATGTATTTTAGTTGGAAAGACATTGAAAGACAATATCAAATAAATAATCCTAAAGGGGGTGCAGGAGCGAAGGAACCTTGGTGTAAACGTGCACAGATCATTGAAGGTGGTCGGACAAGTGGCAAGAGCGCACAGTGTTCTCGGCTTTATTAATAATGACGTAGTATACAAGAGCAAGGGGGTGATGTTGAACTTGTACAAGTTCTGCTGGAATATTTTGGGGCAGCACATTAACAGGAAATGTATAGGAGGGAGAATGCAGAAGCGATTTACATGAATGGTTCCAGCAACAAGGAATGTCAGTCCTGAGGTTAGATTGAAGAAGTTGGGTTGTTCTCCTTGGAGAGAAGAAGGTTGAGAAAAGATATGATAGAGATTTTCAAAGCCATGAATGGGCTGGATACGATGAAGCTGTTCCCACTGATTGAAGAAAATACCAATAAGAAGGTTTAGACTTGAAGTGACATGCGAATGAAGCAACGTTGATGTGAGAAGAATTGTTTTCACCCAGTGAGTATTTAGGATTTGGAAACCATTGTCTGGAAGTGAGTGGAGGCAGATTCTGTTGAGGCATTTAAGAGGGGCACTGGATGATTATTTGGATAAAAATGGTGTGCAGGGATATGGGGAAGAGGCAGAGATTGGCTCAAAGTAATAGAACCATGGTGGGCATGATGGTCTCTCTGCTGCATAGCAAGGAAGAAATAATTGGCTCCTGGCTAAACAAGGCCTCAGTTTTAAAGTGCTTATTCTTCTTTTGGTATCTCTGCCTGACCTCACCCCACCCTCTCTCTGCAATCTCCTGCAGCTCCACAGCCTCCAAGATATCCACATTTGGCCATTTGAACGTCCAGGATTTTAGCAACTCCACCATTGGCAGCCATGCCTGCAGCTGCCTGGGGCTCCCAACACTGGAATTCCCTCCCGAAATCTTTTTGTTTGTCTTTCTCTTTTAGATAACATTCCTTACCACCTGTCTATTTGACCGAGTACTTGGTCATTTGACCGTCTCTTTCATGAGGTTTTGTTTGATAACACTATAGAAAAATCACCTTAGAAGAGTTTAGTAAAATGTTAACTCGGCTGCAAAGTGCTGTTCAAGTTTGATTGATTGCTGATGTTTTACAGCATTAATGTTTCAATCCTCGGATGTTTGTTTCAAAGTGTTTCTCTGTACAGTGTTTAGTTTGTGAATAGTTTGCCATCCAAACCCAGAGTTATAATTCAAACCAATCCCTTTCAGGAGGTGCCTGGTAATTGAGTTACCTGACAATTAGAGTGTAGGTGTTAGATGAACAATGTGTGCACACGGATCTGCCAAAACCAACTGACCCTGACAGCTATTTACATATTATCTGTAATAATTAGACATGATTATGTTCTGAATGTAATGCACACACAAGTGGCAAGTATCAGGAAATTGAAAAAGAGCATTCAGCAGTTGTTATGATTCATGTTAATTCTTGTAAACACTGAATGTAATTATTCTTTAAATCAGTTACCGTGATCACGCAAAGTTTATACAAGCTCCAAGCTACTCCATTATAGCACAGAATATATTTTCCACTTTATAGGATCGTTTCTGCCTTGTGCAACTCTTCAATCGCATTATCTTTTATTTGAGAGATGGCAGAAGTAAATTAATATTGCTAAGAAAGTGCTGGAAACATGCAGAGAAATCATTTCTTTCTGCAGGGAGATCCAAACTGGAGGCTATTACAAAAGACACTCATGAATAAATCCAACAGGGAGCTCAGGAGGAACTTCTTTATTCAGAGAAGGGTAGATTGTAACCCATTAAACCCCCTTTGAAACCACCTTGTAATCCTGTGATCCCTACCCCCTGGAAGGACGAGGGCAGCAGATCCATGTCATTACTGTTCCCTCCATGTTCCCCGCCAAGCCACTCACCAGCCTGGCTTCGAATTGTACAGTCACTACGGTTGCTGGCTCAAAATCCTAGAAACTCACACCATAACAGCACTGTGGGTGTGAGAACAATCTTCACCTTCTCAAGGGCATCGAGGGATCGGCAATGAATGCTGACCCAGCCAGCAATGTCTAAACTCTCTTAAATAAATTAGATTAGGTTAGATTACTTACAGTATGGAAACAGGCCCTTCGGCCCCACAAGCCCACACCGACCCTCCGAAGAGCAACCCACCCAGATCCATTCCCCTACATTTACTCCTTCACCTAACACTACAGGTAATTTAGAGTGGCCAATTCACCTAACCTGCACATCTGTGGGAGGATACCGGAGCACCCGGAGGCAACCCACGCAGACACGGGGAGAATGTGCAAACTCCACACAGTTGCCTGAGGCGGGAATTGAACCCAGGTCTCATGGCGCTGTGAGGCAGCAGTGCTGACCACTGTGCCACTGTGCTGCCCTATTTTAAAAATGTAAGACGTCCCTGATGTGCTATATGCCTACTTGTATTGCTGTTATGTAACATTCATAGTTGACTGGCTGACTAACAAACTGACGAACTGCTGACTGGCCAGCATCAAATGAGAACCATTAATTAATATTTTTACACATGTGGAACTTGCTCCAGCAGGCAGTAGTTAAAGGGAAGCAATGGCCTAGTGGTATTATTGCTACGGCCTGGCATAGTCATACTCATGGAATCATTCCTCACAGACAATGTCCCAGATACCATTTGTTAAATTTTGCAGTTGACTCTGACTGGTCAGAACTGGGAAGTGAACCAAGAGAATGGCAACTTCATTAAGTTAAAATGGTTACAAGTCTTGTACGTTGTTGTGGGTAAGCTACCACAAGTTCCCTGCAATTTGGCTACTTATTAAGAAGTCTCACAATCAAAGACTGAAACAATTAGTTCAACTTTATGGCATGTAGTAACCAAAATAAGACCCCTCGAAAAAGCAAATTAAACCTCGCAATCCAATGTGGCTATTACCTGATTAGTGATGGAATTTAGCTATGATTCCAACAAACAGTGACTGTCTCAGGATGTCCATGGTTCAATTCTGATGCAGTATTGTCTTTGAAGTTCTGCCATTGAAGAATCCTGTAGTTGAATTCTTCTAGTATTTTCTGTCCTTCAAGTTTACGGTGTGACTTTGTTGATGATCCTTTAGAAATTTTCATCCACAATATGAACCACTCCTCTGGATCTATCAAAGCTGCAGCTTATCTTCTTATCAGAAGTAGTTTTTCTGTTCCTTGTTACATTTGGCAATAACTGTCTGCTTGAAGACATGACTTTCCTGCAATTAACTCCTTCAATTCTTCAGCAGAGCAATCATTTGCCCTTGTAGCATAAGACAGCCAGTGTTAAAAGGTTTAGTTTATGTAGCTTCAACACTTTCTTTTCCCAAGCATGGCTAATTGCTTTCAGTTCCTGTATAACAGTTTGTTCTTGTCTCTTAACAGTTTATTCCAAACAGAATTATTACTGATTCTTTCAATCCATATACAGTTATTAAAGTTCTCAAGTTTACACTATCACAACATGTTCTTTCTGTCTGCAAATTTCAGGGCCTTATATGTTAATACCTATCAAGGTAAATTATTACATGTAGTTTCCAATACAAATACTGCATTGCAAGACTGACATTATGACTTTACAGTCACAGATTGAGTGAGACACCCAGTTCCTATGAGACTATAAACTACACTGTGAATAGAAATGAATTGGCTTTATTGTCACGTGGACTCAGATGAATGAAATGCACTGAAACGTTTGCAATAGCACCATCTTAGGTACAAGATACCTAGGTACAGATATTTAAGTATTTGGAGTAAAATAGAGGTTGTTGGCTCAGGAATACAATCTTATCACAGAAGTTTCCAAAATTACAACAGGAAATCGAATGCCCGACCATTATGAAATGTCTGGTTAATGAGTTGTTGGGTTTGTTAGCTGCCCAAACAACTTCCTGTTGCTCGTTACAATTTTCAGGTGTCCGTCCTGGAAGTGTTTTACACCAGCGATGATGACGTGACATCAGGGTCTGCTACCAGGGCCATGACTGAAGAAAGGTTACACCTGAAATGTCTACACTCTACCTCCTGATGCTGCCTGACCTGCTGTACTTTTCCAGCAACACATTTCCGTCTCTGATCTCCAGCATCTGCAGACCTCACTTTCTCCCCATTGTGGTTTACTGGGAAAGTCACCAGATTAGTAATCCAGGAGCTACAGGGAGAGGCTGAATAAGCTGAGGCTCTTTTCCCCGGCAGCGTCAGAGGCTGAGGAGTGACCTTATAGAGGTTGATAAAATCATGAGGGGCATGGATAGGATAAATAGATAAAGTCTTGTCCCTGGGGTGGGGGAGTCCTGAACGAGAGGGCATGGGTTTAGGGTGAGAGGGGAAAGATTTAAAAGAGATCTAAGGAACACCTTTTTCACGCAGAGGGTGGTGCATGTATGGAATGAGCTGCCAGAGGAAGTGGTGGAGGCTGGTACAATTGCAACATTTAAAAGGCATCTGGATGGGTATATGAATAGGAAAGGTTTTGAGGAATATAGGCTGAGTGGTGGCAGGTGAAACTAGATTGGGTTGGGATATCTGGTCAGCATGGATAAGTTGGACTGAAGGGTTTGTTTCCATGCTGTACATCTCTCTAACTCTATGTGGATTCAAATCCCTCTGAAATAAATTATTAAAATTTGAATTGAATACAAAAGTTATTGCAATAGCCTCCGTTGTCAATTGTTGCAACAAACTACTTGGTTCACTGATGTTATAAGGGACAGAAATCCTCTGTACTTACCTGGTCTGGTAACTCCATGTAACTTCAGATCCACAGCAATGTGGTTGACTCTTAACTGTTTTCTGAACAATAAATATTGGCCCAGCTACCACTGCCCACACAAACTATAAAGTCTGTTGGCTTTATGTGAATAACTTATCTCCGAGAGTTTTGTAACCTTCAGCAAAATGTGAAGAGACAGTTAGCCTGGAAGGGACCACAAAACTTGTAGCTGTGACTAAATTCCTGTTTGCAGCATTTACCCCTCTTCCTGCAGCATTCAGTCCTGATTGGTCATGGAGCCCACTGCCCTTTTGCTACTTTAATTGGCCATTGGTCAATCTCTCCCTTGTCTGCCACTAATTAGCCATGTGATGTTTGATTTGATAGTCAGGTGAGAGCAAAAGGAGCCCTCAATTTTAGCTCCACTAAAAACATGTAACCCAGCCCAGCCCTAGAGGGAAAAGCTAAGTCAACATTTGAAATATTGCTTTCAGTTGGATCTCTCTCTTTCTCTCTCTCTCTTCCCAAACTCTGCATTTTGAATTAAATTTACACAGGAATATGGAGCAGGAGTAGGTCATTTGGCCATCCAAGCCTCCTATCCCAGTCAATATGATTGTGGCTGATTATCCAACTGCTCCAGATTTCTCTTTTGGTCCCTTTAGCCTTGAGATCTATATCTAACACCTTCTTGAAAACATTCTATTGTTGGCCTCAACGAGACCTGGGTGACCTCATTTATCAGTCATTGGGAGTAAGCGTGAAGGTACAGCAGGTGATGAAGAAGGCAAATAATATGTTGTCCTCTGTTAGTGAAGGATTCGAATACAGGAGCAGGGATGTTTTGCAACAATTATACAGGGCATTGGTAAGGCCACACCTGGAGTATTGTGTACAGGCTTTGTCTCCTTATCTGAGGAAAGATGCTCTGACTATGGAGGGAGTACAACAAAGGTTTACTGGGGCAGCAGGACTGCTTTATGAAGAGAGACTGGATTGGTTACGGCTCTATTTGCTAGATTTCAGAAGAATGACGGTGATCTCACAGAAGCCTATACAATTTTAACAGGACTAGACAGGGTAAATGCAGGAGAAAATGAGGACTGCAGATGCTGGAGATTGGAGTCAAAAAGTGTGGTGTTGGGAAAGCAGAGCGGGTCAGGCGAGGAGCAAGAGCATTGACATTTCGGGCATAAGTCCTTCATCAGGAGGTAAATGCAGGAAGGATGTTAAAGAGGACAAGATCCGTTCTGAGGAAGGGTCACTGGTTCTGAAACATTAACTCTGATTTCCCTCCACACGTGCTGCCAGACCTGCTGAGTTTTACCAGCAATTGCTGTTTTTGTTTCTGATTTCCAGCATCCACAGTTCTTTCTCTTTTTTCACCTTGGTCGCAGTAATGGAGACAATGACAATACCATTAACTTTTGTAATAACCCATCTGGCTCACTGCTGTCCTTTACTGACATCAATCTGCTGTTTGTACCTGGCCTACATGTGACTCCAGATTCTTAACTGCCCTCTGAAGAGGTTGACTGAGCCACATAGTTCAAGGGCAATTAGGGATGGACAATACCTTGCTGAGATATTTGTATCATCAATAGCCACAAGTGAGGTGGCAGAAGACTGGAGGTTGGCTAACGTGGTACCACGATTTAAGAAAGATGGTAAGGAAAAGCCAGGGAACTAAAGACTGACATTAGTGGTGGGTAAGTTGTTGGATGGAATCCTAAGGGACAGGATTTACATGTATTTGGAAAGGCAAGGACTGATTAACGATAGTCAGCATAGCTTTTGTATGGGAAATTGTGTCTCACTAACTTGACTGAGTTTTGTGAAGAAGTCACAAAGAGGATTGATGAGGGCAGCTTGGTGGACATGATCTATATGGATTTCAGTAAGGCGTTCGACAAGGTTCCTCATAGTAGACTGGTATGCAAGGTTAGAACACATAGAATACATGGAGAACTAGTCATTTGGATGCAGAGCTGGCTCAAAGGTAGAAGACAGAGGGTGGTGGTGGAGGGTTACTTTACAAACTGGAGGCCTGTGACCAGTGGTATACCACAAGGATCGGTGCTGAGTCCATTGTTTTTCTTTATTTTGATAAACGATTTGGATGTGAACATAGGAGATACAGTTAGTAAGTTTGCAGATGACACCAGAATTGGAGCTAGAGTGGACAGCAAAGAAGGTTACCTCAGAGTACAATAGGTTCTTGATTAGATGAGCCAATGGGCTGAGGTGTGGCAAATGCAATTTAATTTAGATAAATGTAAGGTGCTGCACTTTGCAAAAGCAAATCAGAGCAGGACTTATACTTAATGGTAAGGTCCTGGGATGTGTTGCTGAACAAAGAGACCTTGGAGTGCAGATTCATAGTTCCTTGAAAGTGGAATCACAGGTAAATAGGACTCTAAATGTTGGCCTTATCAGTGCTGCTCATGAATAGATACACTTTTGAAAAGCAGGAGAAAGAAAATGATTGAATCCACTATCTGAAAGGATGGGGAAAATAGATTTGACCGTAACTGTGTAAAGAGAATTGATAGATACTTGAAAGGAAAAAGATAATGGAGGTGGAGGGCAGGGGGTGTGGAAACTAATTGGATCACTGTTTAATTTTGGGCTGTATCATTCATGAACCTGTGAGTGAGTCGGCACCTGCTCTTTGGGTGACTGTGCCTCAGATTATTTGGAAGATTTACACGTGACCTACTGGCCTCCACATCGTGGTGAATGTGCAACATCTTCAGTTAATGCCCTGTCAATAATGGAATGCAATTATCACCAATCTATAATCAAGCGGTTTTAGTACAAAGAGTAAATGGTATCTCCCCTTAGGCTCCCTGGAACACTTAGTCCCATTTTTCACTAATAAGATTCAATAACTGTTACTTATCTGATCATCCTTGCAATTATGTAATGCCTTGTATTAGGAAAGTACTGATGTTCTGAGCACATTAATGACACTTTATCTTTTTCAGTCTGATGACTAGTTGACACTGCTATTGTTGGTATTCATGATGCACACCATAGCAACATTCCCTAGCAACAAAAGCAATTACTGCTTTTCTACATTGGGTGGGTCATGGACCTATTCTTTATGGGACATGTTGATGCTCAGATGCGGATGGAGCTTAGCTTCTGCGCAATGCAAACAGCCAAGAAAAGTAACAAATAGTTCCAGCTCTTAACCATTCTTCTGTTTAAACCCACTCCACCCCCCACCCTCCAGAATGGGTCTGTAACTACCTCCAGCCCAACAACCCTCTGAAATCTTGGTACTCCTTCCTTTCCAGCTTCTTGCATATCTACCCAATTTTAATCAATCCTCTTTCTCTCCTTTGTTAAAATGACCCTTAAAACCTATGACTTTGATCAGGCCTCAGGGGAGTTTGGCCACCACCAGCTGTGATTCTGCCATTGTAAATCATTTAGTAAATATCGATTAGACAGTCCAATAATGTGTTAAGAATTAAACTCGAAACCTGTTTAAAATAATCAGTCAGGCTCACAGTGTGATGAAGTTGGATGCGCTTGAAGCTATTGGCACCCCAGACTCCGTTTTATGTAAATAAAATGAATTTTATAGATATTTACACCCTGTTCATTGGGAATAATGGGTCATAAAGATTTCCGATTTCTTCTGCATTCCCATGGTAACATCCCAACAAATCAGAGTCTACCTGCCTGAACTCAGAAATGGGATTGTTTTGGTTGTGCTCCGGCCAACCAGCCAGCCTCATCTCGCACTCTGTCAATTTTTTTCAAGTCTGTTTCTTGTGTCCTAGTCTCAGCAAAAAGCTTCAACTTCTGGTCTCCTTTTGACAATAATCAGGCTTCGGCTCACCTGGATTAGTATCTCCTTGCGTGGCTCAGTGTCAAACGATGCATCTTTGAAATGCCTTTGAGCATTTCACTTTGACGACTGCTGGTTGTCTCTAAGTTGTGGCTGCACCTGCAAGCAGAAAGCAAGTTGTGTGACACCCAAATAGCAGCAGCAGCAAGTTGCAAAGCCCAGCAGGGAAAATGGCTGGTAACGTGGCAGCAGATAGAGTTCAATGTGATGAAAGTGGAGGCACCTGGAGGAAAACGAACTTTCATTTCAATAGCACCTTTCAGAACTGTAGGACATACTGGGAAAGTGATGGCCTAGTAGTATTATTATCACTAGATTGTACACCTAGAGATCCAGAGAATGTTCGGGGACCTGGGTTTGAATTCCACCATAGCAGATGCTGAAATTTGAATTCAATTTTTAAAAATTGGAATTAAAGAGTCTAATGATGACCATGAATCCATTGTTGGAAAAATTCATCTGGTTCACTAATCCCTTTAGGGAAGGAAAACTGGTATCCTTACCTGGTCCAGACCCAATGTGGTTGACTCTTAACTGCCCTCTGGATGGACAATAAATGCTGACCTCGCCAGCAATGCTCTCATCCCATGAATGAATAAAAAAATCCCAAAGTGCAACATAGCCAATACAATACTTCTCACTGTGGTAATGTGGGAAATGTAGTCAATAATGTATGCACAACAGACTCCCACCAACCACAATGTGATAATGGCCAGATAATTCACCGTTAATGATTCTGTTTGGAGAATGAATATTGACAGAAGTCTGGGAAATGATTGCCAGCTCATCTCCAGTAGAAAAGTAGAATCTTTTCTATCCACACGTGTCTTCACTGTGGTGTACCATCTGAAAGAAAGCATCTTTGACAACTGCAGCAGTTCAGCTCAGCATTACCATTTCGTGGGAAGTTTGGGATGGCTAATGAATGCTGACCTTCTCTGGGCTATCCACATCACTTAACTGTGAAGCAGGGAGAGAGAGAAGCTTGTTGGGAAATTCACCAGTCAGGTCTGCCAAATCCGACAAAAATAGACACAGGTACGTTGCTGTTGGGTCATAATGAGTTCCCTCGACTGGAGTCAAACCAAATGCTGTTGAAGGCAAAACAGAAGTACAACTGAGTGGCTTGTTTGACCACTTCAGAGGGCACATCACAGTCAATCATACTGGCGTAGAATCGGAAACATTAGAGTTATCAGCAACTCTACTGAGCCCTGATGACCCCATTCTCGACGCTGAGGCAACTTGGATCTAGCTCTATGAGCACAGAACGACTCCACACACCCCAACCCCCACCAAAAGCCTGCAAACACAATATGACAGCCCCAGACAAACCTTTGAGCTTTGAGCGCTATGACTGTCAGCCTGTGTGCCCATGGAGAGCATTCCATCCAGATTAATACTACCCTCACTCCCTGCTCCCCCAACATGTTTGCACAGTTTGAGCTTCCGTTTTATGTAGGACAGAAATTTGGGTAAAGATGCTTGACTGATGTGTTCTTTAATACCCTAGAACTCAATTCAGAAGACGCCATGATTTGCAAACTGTATGTGGGCCAGGGAATAAAATATGGCTTTAACCCCCTTGTTCACTAAGTGACTGCATTGTTATACTATGGATCCCTGTTTCCATGTAAAAATAATCTCATCAAAACAAAAACAGACATTGCTGGAAACATTCAGGCAGGAGAGAAATCTGGTTCAGTTTCTGGTCCAGTGACCCTTCTTCAGAACTGATGGTACCCCACCCTCTATAATACTTCAAGAACTTTGCAACAGGGGTATACTGTCTAGATTGTTTGCAGTATCATTCAGTACTGCACTGTAGAATTTCACCAAGAGTTTTCTGACAGCATCTTCCAAACTCAAGACTACACTTTTGTCTAGAAAGACAAGAAAACCAACTGGGTTTTTTTTTGAAAGATGGTTGACATGGTTTTCATTAGGAGAAAGTGAGGACTGCAGATGCTGTAGATCAGAGCCGATAATGTGTTGCTGGAAAAGCTCAGCAGGCCAGGCAGCATCCAAGGAGCAGGAGAATCGACGTTTTGGGCATGAGCCCTTCTTCAGGAATTCCAAGGAGCAGGAGAATCGACGTTTCGGGCATGAGCCCTTCTTCAGGAAGAAGGGCTCATGCCCGAAACGTCGATTCTCCTGCTCCTTGGATGCTGCCTGGCCTGCTATGGTTTTCATTAGGCCAGTTCTCTATTCCAGATTTTACTAAATTAAAATTTCACAATCTGCCACAATCAGATTTGAACCCATGACCCAGAACATCAGCCTGGGGTTCTGGATTGCTAGTACTGACCCTCCAGGAGATGCAACACTCCTTCAGAACTGCCACTCAAGAGGGTGATTTGTATGTGGCATGAGCTTCCCGAGGAAGTGGTGAATGTGAGTACAAGGGTAGACCATTTAGGACAGAGATGAGGAGAAACCTCTTCACCCAGAGAGTGGTGGCTGTGTGGAATGCTCTGCCCCAGAGGGCAGTGGAGGCCCAGTCTCTGGATTCATTTAAGATACATGGGAACAACACCACCTTCAAGTTCCCCTCCAAGTCACTCACCATCGTGAATAAATAAAAAACAAAAAAAATAATAATTTTCAGGTTCAGTAAGCTGCAAGGTTTGGGATTGGGTCTACGGATTAGTTCCTTCTGAATTAGAAAACAAACCTGTCTTCTCTCTAAAAATCCAATGACAACAATTTGCATTTATAAAGTGTCTTTAACATCGTCTTCCCAAGATTTTTCACGGGAGAGTGATCCAGCAAAACGTAATCACCAAACTACATAAGGGGATATAAAGACAGGAAATCGAGGCTGTGGGCTTTACGGGGGAAAACAAGGTGGCAATGTGTAGGGATGGAATTCCAGAGGTTAGCCTCGGGAAACAGACAGTGGCCAACTATGGAATGATTAAAATCTTGAATGTTCAAAAGGCCAGAAGTGGAACAGTGTAGAGTGTTGGAGGGCTGAGGCTGTACAGGGATTTGAAAGCAAGGATTGGCTTTTAAAACATGAGATTTTCCACAAATGATCCAGAACTAATTGGGATCATACCACAATTTGATCATTCTGACCCCATTATCTCTCTGGAATGGTAATGATAGCATTGAAGTCGAAGTTAAAGTTCACTACCTCGGCAGGTAGGACATGTTCCTGGAGGTTTTATATCACTGTTAGCACTTCCTGGTGGTCTTGTCTCTTGTGTGGATTACCCTTCCTTCTCACAGCCAAGAGGAAAAGTAGTTGTTACCTGATTGTGTGATACTGAACTCTTTCTCTCTTAACTCTTAACCGCTGTCTGAAATTATTTTTATTTGGGTGGCTTCACTACCTAAGCCAGCATTTATTGCCCATCCCTAATTGCCTAGAGATAGTAGTTAAGAGTCATTCACATTTCCGTGGGTCTGGAGTGACATGTAAGTCAGACTAGGTAATAGCAGAAGATTTCCTTCTCGAAAGGACATTAGTGAACCAAATGGGTTTTTTTGAAAGATGGTTGACATGGTTTTCATTAGGAGAAAGTGAGGACTGCAGATGCTGTAGATCAGAGCCAATAATGTGTTGCTGGAAAAGCTCAGCAGGCCAGGCAGCATCCAAGGAGCAGGAGAATCGACGTTTTGGGCATGAGCCCTTCTTCAGGAATTCCAAGGAGCAGGAGAATCAACATTTTGGGCATGAGCCCTTCTTCAGGAAGAAGGGCTCATGCCCGAAACATCGATTCTCCTGCTCCTTGGATGCTGCCTGGCCTGCTATGGTTTTCATTAGGCCAGTTCTCTATTCCAGATTTTACTAAATTAAAATTTCACAATCTGCCACAATCAGATTTGAACCCTTGATCCAGAACATCAGCCTGGGGTTCTGGATTGCTAGTACTGACCCTCCAGGAGATGCAACACTCCTTCAGAACTGCCACTCAAGAGGGTGATTTGTGTGTGGCATGAGCTTCCCGAGGAAGTGGTGAATGTGAGTACAAGGGTAGACCATTTAGGACAGAGATGAGGAGAAACCTCTTCACCCAGAGAGTGGTGGCTGTGTGGAATGCTCTGCCCCAGAGGGCAGTGGAGGCCCAGTCTCTGGATTCATTTAAGAAAGAGTTGGATAGAGCTCTCAAAGATAGCGGAATCAAGGGTTATGGAGATAAGGCAGGAACAGGATACTGATTAGGAATGATCAGCCATGATCATGTTGAATGGCAGTGCAGGCTCGAAGGGCTGAATGGCCTACTCCTGCACCTATTGCCTAATGTCTATTGTCTATTGTCTAATGACAACATTTAAAAGACAGTTGGATAAGTACATGAATTGGAAAGGTTTGGAAGGATGTGGGTGAGAAGCAGGTAGGATTATGTTCAGCATGGACTAGTTGGGCAAAAATGTCTGTTTCTGTTCAGTATGACTCTATGACTCAGTATTACCACATGTGGAGTACAGCATTCTCTCAGTACTCTCCCTCCAATTAGTGGAATGCTTCCTTGTTACTAACCCCCCAGCAAGCGTCACATTCTCTCAATCTCAGATACAACAACTGAGCTGTGAGCAATTGCCATTGATTTTAACGCTGCGTGGCAGTGAATAACACTACCCAGAGATCAGTCAGGGTCAAAGGGAGAACTTCACTGGGAGTGTGTGACACAAGAGGATAGCATTGTGTTCTGTTTAAAGTTATATTCAATTACCACCATCCAAAAAAGAAACTATTTGCATTTCCATAGCATCTTTTGAGACCTCAGAAAACACTTGACTACCAAGAAAGTACACTCACTGTTGGAATGTAGGAAACGTAATTAAATTTCTCACAGCAAGGTTCCGCAAAAATCAATATGATAATGAGCACACCATCCACTCTTTTAGTGATACTGAATGGATAATAAGTGGCACAGGGCACTGGGGAAAACTCATCCAATTCTTCTTGGAAATAGCAGCCAGAGGATCTTTTAAATCCTCCTGAGAGGGCAGGTGTGACCATGGTTTATCACCTCATCCAAAATGAAAAGGCTTTCCAACTTGCAGCAAAGCCCGAGTACTTTTCTCAGAGTATCAGCCTGGGTGACATCCTCAAGCCTGTACACTCTGGGACTTGAACCCACACTCTCCTGATTCAGAGACCAAGGAGTGCGACCCACTGAGACACAGAGAGCAGCTTCTGTTTTCATGTCAAGCCAGTTTAAGAACGCCTCTTGATTTTATTATGATCTTGCAATTTCTATGAAAGTGTTTGCGAACCGACCTTATCAAATGTCTGCTGAAAATTAAGACATGGGTAACTCCAATGCACTCCCTTTATGCATGAATGCAGCCACACTTAAGATCCACACTCGGTGAAGTCCTTGCTTGTTCTGCTGGTTATCTTTCTTGACCTCATGCTATGCTCAATTGCAACGTGTCTGAAATAATTGAATCATTTCTTTGGTAAATGACTGAGTTACGGATGTGGAACTGAATGCTCTATTACTTTTGCTTATAACCTTTCTGCAATCACAAGTGGCTTCTCAGCTTTCTGAATTGCCACTCTCTGCAAAGAGATAAGAATGGCTGATCTCTTGGAGGTCTCTTTCCCTTCTTGCTCTTTCTGTCTCTCTCTCTCTCTCTCTCTGTGTCCCTCAGGTGAAAAATTAAACCAAGGGTCCATTACCTCATCAACAAGACACAAAACACCCCTTTACCATCCTTTCATAGAATAGAAAGAACAATCACTTTGTGAGCACGTGACTCAGTGGTTAGCACTGCTACCTCACAGCGCTAGGGACTCGGCTTTGATTCCAGCCACAGGTAACGGCTGTGTGGAGTTTGCACTTTCTCCCCATGGCTGAGTGGGTTTCCTCCCACAGTCCAAAGATGCGCAGGTTAGGTGAATTGGCCATGCTACAGTGTCCAGGCATGTTAGGTAGCTTAGTCAGGAGAAATGTAGAGTAGTAGGGGAATGGTTAGTGTGATCTTGTTAGGCTTAATGGCCTGTTTCCACACTGTAGGGATTCTTTCTATGAAAATCAGATGATTCAATTCATTAACAAATTCACTGTTTGTGGCACCTTCCTCAATTCGGTTCCTATTCATCTGCATGATGGTTTTTTTTCTTTCATTCAAGGCAAGTAGTCATCTGTGGCTGGGCCAACATTTATTCTCCACCCCAAGATATCTTTGAGAAAGTGGTAGCAAAAAGCCTTCCTGATCCACTGCAGTCCTTGTGCTGTAGATCTTTCCACATGCTATTAGGAAGGGAGTTCTAGGATCTAAACCCAGTGACTCTTAAAGAACAGCAATACCATTCAAAGTCAGGATTATGTTGGACTTGGAGGGAATCTTAGATTCATAGAGATGTACAGCACGGAATCAGACCATAAGACCATAAGACATAGGAGTGGAAGTAAGGCCATTCAGCCCATTGAGTCCACTCCGCCATTCAATCATGGCTGATGGGCATTTCAACTCCACTTACCCGCATTCTCCCTGTAGCCCTTAATTCCTTGTGACATCAAGAATTTATCAATCTCTGCCTTGAAGACATTTAGCGTCCCGGCCTCCACTGCACTCTGCGGCAATGAATTCCACAGGCCCACCACTCTCTGGCTGAAGAAATGTCTCCGCATTTCTGTTCTGAATTTACCCCCTCTAATTCTAAGGCTGTGTCCAGGGGTCCTAGTCTCCTCGCCTAACGGAAACAATTTCCTAGCGTCCACCCTTTCCAAGCCATGTATTATCTTGTAAGTTTCTATTAGTTCTCCCCTTAATCTTCTAAACTCCAATGAATACAATCCCAGGATCCTCAGCCGTTCCTCATATGTTAGACCAACCATTCCAGGGATCATCCCGTGTGAATCTCCGCTGGACACGCTCCAGTGCCAGTATGTCCTTCCTGAGGTGTGGGGACCAAAACTGGACACAGTACTCCAAATGGGGCCTAACCAGAGCTTTATAAAGTCTCAGTAGCACAACGGTGCTTTTATATTCCAACCCTCTTGAGATAAATGACAACATAGCATTCGCTTTCTTAATCACGGACTCAACCTTTAGAGAAGGTTTACCTTTAGAGAATCCCCGACTAGCATTCCCAGATCCCTTTGTACTTTGGCTTTATGAATTTTCTCACCGTTTAGAAAGTAGTCCATGCTTGTATTCTTTTTTCCAAAGTTCAAGACCTCGCATTTGCTCACATTGAATTCCATCAGCCAATTCCTGGACCACTCTCCCAAACTGTCTAGATCCTTCTGCAGCCTCCCCACTTCCTCAGTACTACCTGCCTGTCCACCTAACTTCGTATCATCGGCAAAACTTCACTAGAATGCCCCGAATCCCTTCATCCAGATCATTAATATATAACGTGAACAGCTGCGGGCCCAACACTGAATCCTGCGGGACACTGCTTGTCACCGGCTGCCATTCCGAAAAAGAACCTTTTATCCAAAAGGTCCTTCGGTCCAACCCGTCCATGCTGACCAGATATCCCAACCCAATCTACTCCCACCTGCCAGCACTCAGCCTATATTCCTCCAAACCCTTCCTATTCATATACCCATCCAAATGCCTTTTAAATGTTGCAATTGTACCAGCCTCCACCACTTCCTCTGGCAGCTCATTCCATACACGTACCACCCTCTGTGTGAAAAAGTTGCCCCTGACGTCTCTTTTATATCTTTCCCTTCTCACCCTAAACCTACGCCCTCTAGTTCTGGACTCCCCACCCCAGGGAAAAGACTTTGTCTATTTACCCTATCCATGCCCCTCATAACTTTGTAAACCTCTATAAGGTCAAGTTTCACAACATCTTTCTGATAGGAAGGAGACCAGAATTGCAAGCAATAGTCCAACAGTGGCCTAACCAATGTCCTGTACAGCCGCAACATGACTTCCCAACTCCTGTACTCAATACTCTGACCAATAAAAGGAAAGCATACCAAACACCTTCTTCACTATCCTATCTACCTGTGACTCCACTTTCCAGGAGCTATGAACCTGCACTCCAAGGTCTCTTTCTTCAGCAACACTCCCGAGGACTTCACCATTAAGTGTATAAATCCTGCTAAGATTTGCTTTCCCAAAATGCAGCACCTCGTATTTATCTGAATTAAATTCCATCTGCCACTTCTCAGCCCATTGGCCCATTTGATCAAAATCAGATTGTAATCTGAGGTAACCTTCTTCACTGTCCACTACACCTCCAATATTGGTGTCATGTGCAAACTTACTAACTGTATCTCTTATGCTCGCATCCAAATCATTTATGTAAATGACAAAAAGTAGAGGGCCCAGCACCAATCCTTGTGGCACTGCACTGGGCACAGGCCTTCAGTCTGAAAAACAACCCTCCACCACCAACCTCTGTCTTCTACCTTTGATCCAGTTCTGTATCCAAATGGCTAGTTCTCCCTGTATTCCATGAGATCTAACCTTGCTAATCAGTCTCCCATGGGGAACCTTGTCGAACACCTTACTGAAGTCCATGTAGATCACATCTACCGCTCTACCCTCATTAATCCTTTTTGTTACTTCTTCAAAAAACTCAATCAAGTTTGTGAGACATGATTTCCCACACACAAAGCCATGTTGACTATCCCTAATCAGTCCTTGTCTTTCCAAATACATGTACATCCTGTCCCTCAGGATTTCCTCCAACTTCATCTTACAACTGAACATGAGTATGCCAACTCCAGAAAACATCAAGGAACTCAAAAGGGATTACAAAGGTCATGGAATTCCCCTTTGATTCTCCAAAGCTCATTTGGGAAACAATCTAAAGGAATGCAATGCCATTGAATGTCAAGGGGAGATGGTTGGATTCTCCCAAATTGGAGATGGTCATTGCCTAGCAACTGCATGGTGAGAACATTACTTACCCAAATTTGGATTTTGCCAGGTCTTGCTGCCTATGGACATGGGCTGCTTCAGTATCTGAAGGTGCTAAACATTGTGTAAACATCAGTGAACATTCCCACTTCTGACTTTGTGATGGAGGATAGGTCACTGATGAAGCAGCTGAAAATGATTTGGTCTCAGATGCTCCCCTGAGATTCTTCCTTCAGAATAAATCATTGGTTGTAAAGCAGTTTTATTGAAGTGCTGTAAGGAGGATCGGATGCTGTCAGTTTTATTACTGATCAGGCCTGGTCTGTTAAGCTCCAAGAGGTCAGTCTCCAGATCTCAATTTGTTCACAATTGGAAATTTTCCGCCTTGACATTAGATGTCAATTTGCCAACCTTTCAAGCACTGTGTGATCTCCAAAGCAGGCCCCTTCATTAGGTGAGGAGGCTACTTGTAACATTGGCACCTGTCCTCCATTTTGGGCTGTTTCAGCACATCATGAAAATGACTGATCATAGATAGGAATGGTTCCAATTGTGTGAAACACAAATCCTCTGAATATATAAGATAATCAATTATCAATCTTTTACTTCTCTCCAATTCCTTCACCCCCATCTACACACCTTCCTTCATAGCCTCTACCTCTACCAATCCACCTTCTCTCTAGATCTCTCTTGCTAACCCAACCACTGTCTCATCATATCCCTCACCTGCGTCCAACTTTATCCCATATCTCCCACCCCACACAACCAACTTCTCCCCATATATTTCACGGGTACTCACCTACTCCCTATATCTCTTATCCACAACCACACCTACTCCCCATGTTCTTCACACATTGCCAACCACCATTTCCCTATCCCCCTTACCCTTCCCACCTACTCCCCATGTCCGTCACCCCTCTCCCCTACTCCCCCATCTCTCACCCTACCCACCTACTTCCCATATCGCTCACCCCTCCCCATCCAGTTCCCATATCCCTCATCCCTACCCATTTACTCCCCATATCCTTCACCAATACCCACCTACTCCCCATATCCCTCACCCATATCCACCTACTCCCCATATCCCTTACCCCTACCCACCTATTCCCCATATCCCTCACACCCAGCCAAGCACTATTTCCCTCTACTGCCATCCAACCACATTCTCCCCACATCCCTCACTCCTACCCACCCAGCAATGGCTGAGTGGTTTTATCACTAACTGATTAATCCAGAAATCAGCTAATGTTCTGGGGACCCTAGTTTGATCCTGCCATGGCAGATGGGTGAAATTTGAATTCAATACAAATCTGAAATTAAGAATTTAATGATGACTATGAAACTATTGTCCATTCGCAAGTTTTGTGAAGATTTGTAGCTCAGGTTGAGGTTCTGGATATAAGTTTGCTCACTGAGCTGGAAGGTTCTTTTTCAGACATTTTGTCACCATACTAGGTGACATCATCAGTGAGCCTCCGGTGAAGTACTGGTGGTATAGTATGACTGTTGTCGATTGTTGGGGGATAAAAAACATCCTGTTCACTGATGTCTTTTAGGGAAGGGAAACTGCTGTCCTTACTTGGTCTGGCCTACATGTGACTCCAGACCCACAGCAATGTATGTACCATTTAACTGCACTCTGGGCATTAACAGATAGGCAATAAATTCTGGCTGTAGCAGTGATACCCACATCCTGTGAATGAATAAACAAGTCCTACAATAGAGTCAAACACTTCTCCCGACATCACAAATCCCAAAACCTATGGTGGTCATCAAAGGAGTTTGTTGAGATGCAAGTCCTAGAAATATCAGGTATCTACAGAACAGTGAGCTAAACTGGGGTACGTTCTCTGTCTCTCAGATTTTTACACCAACTACCCTGAAAAACAGAGAAAACAAATCGCCTTTTCAAAGTTAAAGGCAAGGAAGGGACCCATAGGTTGATGAGAAGAAGCTGGTGGGAATGGTAGAAGAATTGAATGTGATGGTTAAGATTCAATGACAGGTTATGAATGATGAAGTTTTCTGACTTTTAAGTAAAGACTGCTGCAAATATTTAGGTCATAATTTGTATGGTTCAGAATATAATTCTCAATTTTAGAAATTAAAGTTTTCAGTGTAAAAAAATTGGGGCATCTGTTTGAGAAACTGGCAAAAAGAACTCTGCCGTACATGCAATATGAGTCATAATTAATCTGCGTTTATCTTTGAAGGATCAAGTTGATAGTGAAAGACAATCTAAATAATGCATGTACCTTCTCTAGTCCTCTTAGGAGAACCAGTTAGTCAGGTAAGACATCAATTATACCCATTCGAAATAGAAATTGTTCATATGGGTTTCTGAATCAAAGTGAAGATAAAATAATGTGCTTTCATTTATTGTTGAAATCCCAAAGTACACCATATTGTCATTGAAATGGTTGTTCGGAATCAAAGATTCTTTTATTTTGGTTTTGTTTGGTGTAACCTTCATCTCATTGGATGAAGACAGCAGTATGAGATGATTACAGCAGTATGAGATGATTACTAGTTGAGTCGGCACGGTGGCACGGTGGCACAGTGGTTAGCACTGCTGCCTCACAGCGCTAGAGACCCGGGTTCAATTCCCGCCTCAGGCGACTGACTGTGTGGAGTTTGCACGTTCTCCCCGTGTCTGCGTGGGTTTCCTCCCACAGTCCAAAAGATGTGCAGGTCAGGTGAATTGGCCATGCTAAATTGCCCATAGTGTTAGGTAAGGGTTAAATGTAGGGGTATGGGTGGGTTGCGCTTCAGCGGGGCGGTGTGGACTTGTTGGGCCGAAGGGCCTGTTTCCACACTGTAATTAATCTAATCTAAAGCAAACAAAAACAACTTTATCATTCACTGTGCAGCATGTGGATGGAATGCAGGTTTGGTTTGAATTTGTTGTGTGGAAAATACAGGGATTTGCTTCATTTGCAGCTGGGGGGAGAAATTTTCAGTGTTTCTCATAGATCCTTATGGTAGAAAGCAGTCAGTGGACTTAGTTTGGAAGTTGTGAGAAGGTAGTTATGTGTCTGTGGACAACCAGAATACCAAGTTGAGCCAGTTGAAGTGCTGAGCTATTAAAAAATACTTGAAGGATTACTTAGCCAAAAAAACTAATGGAAGGATCCATGTAAAATATTCTCTCAAAGAATATCTAGAACACTGAGGAGAATTAAAGTAATTTCCAGAGGGCTGTGGCATACCTTGTAAGTTGGTTCAGAAAGAAGTTAATGAACCATTAGAATTTCTGTAACAGAAAGAAAATTCTCAGTTGAATACAAAGTAGAACTCAATTCAAAGGGTAATTAATTCTGAACTGTAATGTCATTAACAGTGCTTGTTTTGTTTGGCTCTTACCTACAATAAAGCTTGTTTTTGTTTCAAAAGTGAGATCTTGTGGTGTAATTCTTTCATTAATTATGGAGTGCTTGGATTTCTCTTTAAATGTTAACAAGCCATAATAGGATTGTAACAGGGCTGTCTTTATAATTAATACCTACAGTGCCACAAAACAGTTATTGTTCTTTGCCCAGGATAGGCAGCTGCCTGGGCTAAGCATCGATAGGGAGGAGTAAATAATTGCAGGGGTGTGTTGTGGGATTGAGACTAACTAGATTGCCTCCAGAAAGATTCAATGGGCCAAATAGACTCCTCTTGTGCTGTGAATAGGATTCAGTGGTGTAAGTGAAGGAGACCGTTCTGATTGGTTCCTAACATCCATCAGCCTTTTAGCTCAAGTGACCCCTTCATTCATTTTCATTTTTTTTCTTTGTTTTACAGTGAGACTGCATGACAGTATATCTGAGGAAGGCCACCACTACCTGATCTTTGACTTGTAAGTAGAGCATCACATTTTTTAAAATGTTATATTTAACAGTCATTTTCACTCCCTCATGACTTCCCCTCAAATGCTGATTGATTCCAGCAACGATTTTATGTAGACATGTTTAATATCATGGAAAAGGACATGGGTTCAGGCCACACTCCAGAGACTGCTGCAGTCTTGGGGATGGGGGAATACTGAGGGAGTGCTGCACCATCAGAGTTTGAGGATCAGCAGTGAGAGAGCACCATTCTGTCACAGGGTCAGTACTGAGGGAGTGCTGCACTGTCAGAGAGTCAGTACTGAGGGAGTGCTGCACTGTCAGAGGGTCAGTACTGAGGGAGTGCTGCACTGTCAGAGGGTCAGTACTGAGGGAGTGCTGCACAGTCAGAGGGTCAGTACTGAGGGAGTGTTGCACTGTCAGAGGGTCAGTAAAGAGGGAGTGCTACACTGTCAGAGGGTCAGTAAAGAGGGAGTGCTACACTGTCAGAGGGTCAGTACTGAGGGAGTGCTGCACTGTCAGAGGGTCAGTAAAGAGGGAGTGCCGCTCTATCAAAGGGTCAGAATGGAGGGAGTGTTGCACTGTCAGAGGGTCAGTACTGAGGGAGTGCTACGCTGTCAGAGGGTCAGTAAAGAGGGAGTGCTACACTGTCAGAGGGTCAGTAAAGAGGGAGTGCTACACTGTCAGAGGGTCAGTACTGAGGGAGTGCTGCACTGTCAGAGGGTCAGTAAAGAGGGAGTGCCGCTCTGTCAAAGGGTCAGAATGGAGGGAGTGTTGCACTGTCAGAGGGTCAGTACTGAGGGAGTGCTACGCTGTCAGAGGGCAGTACTGAGGGAGTGCTGCACTATCATGGGGTCAGTACTGAGGGAGTACTGAGGGAGTGCTGCACTGTCGGAGGGTCAGTAAACAGGGAGTGCCACACTGTCAGAGGGCAGTACTGAGGGAGTGCTGCACTGTCATGAGGTCAGTACTGAGGGAGTACTGAGGGAGTGCTGCACTGTCGGAGGGTCAGCACGGAGGGAGTGCTGCACTGTCACAGGGTCAGTACCGAAGGAGCGCTGCACTGTCACGGGGTCAGTGCTGAGGGAGTGCCGGACTGTCAGAGGGTCAGTGCTGAGGCAGTGCCACACTGTTGGAGGGTCAGTGCTGAGGGAGTGCACACTGTCGGAGGGTCAGTACTGAGGGAACGCCGCACTGTCTGGCACAATGCTGAGGGACTGTCGGGGGGTCAGTGCTAAGGGAGCTCTGTACTGTTGGAGGCGCAGTGCTGAAGCTGCATTGTTGTTGGTCAGTACTGAGGGAGTTGGTCATCACTGTCAGAGGGAGTGCTACAAAGTCAGAAAGACAATTGTATTGGAGAGCAGCACAGAGTGAGTGTAACTAGAGCCCCGAGTCTGTAGCAAAATTTAATTTGTGACAATGGGTGACATACTTTAAGGTTGAAAATTAATTAACACTTTCATGCGTAATATTTTATACTTCTAAAATTTCCAACATGATATGTCCTTCTCTAACTATGTAACCTCCACCTCCCCTTTAACCTTTATCCTTCTTCCCTCGAACTCTGCTCTTTTGTACCTTCTACACCCCCTTCATCCACATGACTTCAGTTACCAGGACTCTAAACCCTAGAACAGTCACCCAAATAATCTGCTTCTCCAACTCTCTCTCTCTTTGTCTATCTCTGTCCTACTTTATGTCCTGCTCCTCAAATCTCTGGTCACCTACCTTAAAGGTTTCCTCACGTGATTTGTGTGGCATTGTCCCAGATGGCCACTACTGAACCCTTGTGCCATCTCCACAAGTACATTTTGTAGCTAAAGTTATTTGAGACAGGTCACTGCCTTCAGTCATCCTTTGTCTGTGCTTTTTCTTAGAGTCTACTTAGTGATTAATGGCAGAGTGTACGCCACTGTAGAGCATCTACAGAAGAGGCAATGTTCTGGAATTACAAGAACTTTTATTGTATGATAGCAATAAACAACTCCATTTTGTCAGGCACATTGACCCAGAGGTGATACAGATCCATCTGCTCTCTCTAAAAATCAGAGTAGAACTCCTTATCTCCACCCACAGAGTGTGTGTGACTTCAGTTAAATGGGTGAAGCCAATGGATCGCGAATGTTTACCCCTTGAGAGCCATTACAGCATTTAGCAATTTTTTGTCAATTTCTGTGTAATAACTGCCTCTGTGGTGCAACTTGTAATGTTAAAGGGACTATATATTTGCAAGCAATTGTTATTTAATCCCAGTGATCTGGGTCAGTACTTTGGTCTGAATATTAGCTCTGTGCTAAGCAAGCTTTTAGCTCATTTGTTTTTCTTGCAGATTGTCTCTGTGCCTCAGGCAGGAGCTCATCATATGTGGTATATTTCTGCACCGAAAACAAATGATCAAAAAGTCTGTGCCTGTCCTGGAAGTGTTTAATATGGACAGTGTAGAGGAAGATTTATTCCGTGTCTAACCCCATGCTGTCCCTGTCCTGGAAGTATTTGATGGGACATTATAGAGAGAACTTTACTTTATATCTAACCCTGTGCTGTAGCTCTCCTGGGAGTGTTTGATGTGGACATTGTGGAGGAGAATTGTGGGGTTCTGAGGAAGGGTCACTGGACTCGAAACTTTAACTCTGATTTCTCTCCACAGATGCTGCCAGGCCTGTAGAGGAAGATTTATTCTGTATCCAGCCCCATGCTGGAGGTCTTTATTGGAATATTAGAGAGAGGTTGACTTGGTTTATAACCCATGCTGTACCTATGTTGGGAGCATTTGATTGGGACAGTGTAGAGAGAGCTTTAATCTGTATCTGAACTATACTGTACAGATCCTAGGAGTGTTTGAGGGGGCAGTGTAGACAGAGCTTTACTCTTATTTAACCCCAGGCTATACCTGTCCTGGGAGTCATAAAGCGGAGGTGCAGTAATGCTTTGTACTGGGGTGGACAAAGTTAAAAATCACACAACGCCAGATTATAGTCCAAAAGGTTTATTTGAAACCACAACCTTTCGGAGACCCCATTCCTTCCTCAGGCAGCTAGTGCAAGAGAATACATTGGACACAGAATTTATCAGTAAAAGATCAAAGGGTCAGACAACTTATGCAAACGTATTGAACAAACTTAGATGGCTATTAAGTCTTTCATCAGTTAGAGCGGAGGTGCAGGTCTCAATTGATTAATATGTAAATCCCAAAATTTCTTTCAAGTCACTGTCCCAAGATAAAACTTTTGGTTTTATCAGAATAAAGGTGAAACCTCAGGCCAGACAATGCATTTTAGCTGTGAGGCTATGTTTCAAGTCTGTATCTCAACCTAGAGTCATACTGGTTTTATTTCCAAAGCAGGAATTTATAAAATGCCACGTGGAGTGACTGTGTGCTTTTTGAACAAAATACAATGTATCTTCAAATACAAATCTGCAAATGCAAATTCACCCAATAGACATGTGTGTGTGTCTGTGTGTGTGTTTGTATGTGTGTGTTTGTATGTGTGTGTGTGTCCTAGGAGTGTTTGATGGGGATCATGTCGGGGAAGCTTTACAGTTTTTCTGAACTATGTTGTACTTATCCTGGGAGTGTTTGGTGGGAACATTGTAGATGGAGATTTACTCTATATTAAACCCTTCTGCATATGCCTTGGGCTTGTTTTCTGGAGCAATGTAGTAGGATCTTTACTTTGTATCTCACCAACTCTGATTTAATTGAAGCCTTAAATCATCCATCATCTTAAAGAGAATAGAATTCACTGGAAGTGAAGTGTCAGGTTAAACAAAAGGATAGAATAAATCATGCCCAGTAATCAGGCAGTATTCTGTCATATTTGGCAGAACACTGAATAATCAAACCTCCATATCCAACCATTCCATGGAGAAATGATTGAAGGAACAAACAATATTTCATGTGCATTGGGGCATGTGCACTTGAATCTTTTTTAGTGCACCCCTCGGGCAATGTCTTGCTTTGAATATTTATTAGATCTACTTGTCAGGAAAGTAAGATTTGCATTTATAGAGTGGGATTCACAGATAATGGATTTATTTTAATGAGGGTAGTCACTGTTAGGTTGAGTCAAATTTATTAGCTGATATGAACACAAGCTCTGTTAAATGTTCAGATAATTTTATTTGTACATTCTGTTAACGCAGGGGCAAAATGTGACCCAATGAACCTGGGAGATTCCCCACCTCCCTTCATCAAAGTCGTGAATTAGAATCCCTACAGTGTGGAAACAGGCCCTTCAGCCCAACAAGTCCACACCAGCCCTCTGGAGAGTAACCCACCCAGACCTATTCCCCTACATTTTACCCCTGACTAATATACCTAACCTACACAACCCAGAACACTATTGGCAATTTAGCATGGCCAATTAACCCTAACCTGCATATCTTTGGATTGTGGGAGGAAACCCACACAGACACAGGGAGAAGTTGCAAACTCCACACAGACAGTAGCTGGAATTGAACCCAGGCCCTAGCACTGTGAGGCAGCAGTGCTAACCACTGAGTCACCATGCTGGCCATGTGGCTATTTTTTTTTCCACTTGAAAGGACAGCCAGTCAGGCCTTCAGTACAATGTTTTATCTGAAAAACAGTAGCTCGGATGGTGCAGCATACCCTCAACACAAAGGGTCATAGAACCTCGGAACAGAAGTAGGCCATTCAGCCAAGTCCCCTCTTCCATTCAATGGCTGCTCTGATAATCCTTAACTCCACTTTCCTGTCCTTTGCCCATAACCTTGATTCCCTCACTGATTAAAAAAATTAGGTATCTAGGCCACCCACTGCAGTGAAGAATTCTGTCAATTCACTACCCTCTGAGAGAAGAAATTCCTCTTCATTTCTGTCTTCAAAGGCCAATCCCCCAAACACTCCAGCCTTTCCCCATTTAAGTAACATTCAACTCTTCTATTCTCCCTGCCAAAGTGCATAATCTTATTTCAACTGTAGAAAGTTGCAGCACAGACGATTTTGGGGATCCTCATACGTGAATCAAAGAAGCGAGCTTCCAATTTCAGTCGGTAATTGCGTCTGTTGGCATCTGTTTCAAAGGGAATAGGGTATAACAATATGGAGGACGCACTAAAATCCTTCAACACTTTAGTCACAAGCACTATGAGCAGTTTTGGGTCCTTTATGTAAGGAAAGATATACTGGCATTGGAGGCAGTTCAGTTGAGGTTCACTCAGGTGATTCCAGGTATAGAGTGATTTATGAGGAGAGGTTTTTTTAGGTTTTCCTTGTACTCTCTGGAATTCAACCTAATTGAAATCTTCCAGACTTTTAGGGACTTGACAGCTTCATATGGAGACAATAGTTCCCCTTGAGGAAGAATCTAGGGTCACAGAAATCCATTCAATACTGACACCTTACCCCTCAGCTCAACAGTGCAGCACTCTCTCAGTACTGACCCTTTGACAGTGCAGCGCTCCCTCAGTAGAGACCCTCTGACAGTGTGGTGCTCCCTCTACAATGACCCTCTGATAGTGTGGTGCTCCCTCTACAATGACCCTCTGATAGTGTGGCGCTCACTCTAATCATTTGAATTATAATCTCAGTGCTTAAGGCTTGTGAACTTGCACTCTTACTCTCTCCTCTTTATAAAGTATATACTTAATAAAAGTTGTTCACTGACATGGATGTGGATTACCTTTGATCCATAACCCCGAACTAACCTTATGACTTCAGTCGGATGAAATGGTGTGCCCTTGATTGTAACGTCTCTGGAACTGTAACACACTTGCATACTTGCCACATGGTTCATGAATTCCCTTTATTCTGTCTCCACAGAATCACTGGTGGTGAGCTGTTTGAAGACATTGTGGCTCGTGAATATTACAGTGAGGCTGATGCCAGGTAAGTGCACAGTTTGGACACTTCCACGTGGGCACTCTCATTCAATTAGTTCTCATCGCCCTGTGCTTTCTCTAACACAACTCAAACTTGGTTCTGCCTCTCACCTGGAGCGTTTGGCATTTCCAGGTCGGTAGAGCTTGTCTCTGGGAGTGAGATTGGGGCAGTGGGAGGCGGGGAGCGCAAATCCAAGTTCTCTCTCGGGTGTTACACTACACTGAATGAAGTCTTTCTTTTTATCCACTTGTTGGGCATGGGCATCACTGGCTGGGCCAGCATTTATTGTCCGTCCCAGTTGCGCTTGAGAAGATTATGATGAAATGCTACAGTCCACCTGCTTTGGGTTGACTCACAACACTGTTCAGGAGGGAATTTCTTAACAAGGTACAATTGGACCCAGAAACTAAGGAGACCAAATGGTAATGAAGAAATAACCACATCCAGAGGGTAAGAGCAGGAGTCGATTTGTTTGATTTCAAAATGTGCAGAATTACGGAATCTTAAGGCAAATGTCTTCACTATCCCCTCACTGGACTAAATGACAGGGCGGTACAGTTTAAAATCATGGAATGAAACAGCCCAGAAGGAGGACACTTGGCCCATTGCACCTGTGCTAGCTCTTTACAAATGCGATCTAATTGGTTCTACTCCACACTTCTTGCCTTGTTCCTTAATCCTAAAACTTCTCCCCTTTGAACATAGAATATAAATAGAACATAAATCAGTAAAGCTCAGAATCAGGCCCTTCAACCCACCATGTCTGTGCCAACATGATGTCATTCTAAATGAATCTCATCTTCTTGCATGTAACCCATATCCTGCTATTCTCTGTCTGAATGCCTCTTAAACATTGCTATTTTATCTACCTCTACCATCTCCCATGACAATACATTACAGGCACCACTGTGTAAAAAACACTTGCCTCACACATCTCCTTTAAACTTTCCTCTTCTCACCTTAAACTGTTGCCCCTGGATATTTGATGTTTCTGCTCCCAGAAAAAGACTCTGACTATACACTCTATCTAAGCCTCTCATAATGTTATAGACCTCAATTAGGTTGCCCCCTCAGCGTCCAATGTTCTTGCAAAAACAATCCAAGGTTGTCCAACCCCTCCTTATAGCTTTGGAGATGCCGGTGTTGGACTGGGGTGTACAAAGTTAAAAGTCACACAACGCCTGGTTATAATCCAACTGGTTTAATTGGAAGCACTAGCTTTCGGAGCGCTGCTCCGTCATCAGGTGGTTGTGGAGTATCAGATCATAAAACACAGAATTTATAGCAAAAGTTTACAGTGTGATGTAACTGAAATTATATATATTGAATTATACATTATATATTGAACAAACAATTCAGGTCTTTTTCAATATATAATTTCAGTTACATCACACTAAACGTTTACAATAAATTCTGTGTCTTATGATCTTATACTCCACAACCACCTGATGAAGGAGCAGCACTCTGAAAGCTAGTGCTTCTAAGTAAACCTATTGGACTATAACCTGGTGTTGTGTGACTTTTAACTTCTTATAGCTGGTACACTCCAATCCAGGCAACATCCCACTAAACCTCTTCTGCACCTCTCGAAAGACTCCACAGTGTGGCAATAAGAACAATTCATAGTACTCCAGATGTGGTCTAACTAAAGTTTCAGACAGCAGCAACATGACTTGCTAACTTATTTCTCAATGCCCCAGTTGATGAAGGCAAACATGCTACACGCCTTCTTTACCATTCCATCCACTTGCCTTTCCACTTACAGGGAGCTATGGTCTTGCACCCCAAGATCCCTCTGGATATCACTATTCCAAACAGTCCAGCCACTTACAATATAATTTCCTCTTGTATTTGACCTCCCAAAATGCATCACTTCACACTTGTCTGGATTGAACTCCAGGTGCCATCTCTCCTTCCAATTTTCCAACTGTTTCATGCTGTACATCTCTATGACTCTATGACTCTATGATATTCCACACAATTTATTCTTCTGGACCACAGGGACTTTGTCAAATGCTTAACAAAGTCCATGTTGACAACATTGACTGCCCTACCCTCATCAATATCTACGTCACATCCTCAAAGAGTTCATTCAATTTGTGAGACAAGACCTGTTTCACACAAAGTTATGCTAACTATCTCTAATAATTCTTCAAATGCAAGTAAATCCTATCCCTAAGAATCTTCTCCAATAATTTCCATACCACTGATGTAAAGCTCACTGGCCTATAACTTCCTGGATTATCTATATTGCCCTTTTTGCAGAAAGGAACAATGTTAGCTATTTTCCAGTCTTTTGGCATGTTGCCTGTGACTAAAAAGGATATAAAGATCTCCGTCAAGATACCAATCTCCTCTCTTGCCTCCTTCAATATCCTAGGATAGATCCCATTTGGCCCTGGGGTCCTATCTACCTTTATGGTTTTCAAGATAGTCAACACTTCCTCCTCCTTAATATCAACATGCCTTAGAATATCAACAAACCCCTCTCTGAACATACCCCATCATCTGATGTGAAGTACTCATTAAGGACCTCACCCACTTTTCCTCTAGCTCCAGATATAAATTCCCTCCTTTGTCCTTTAGAGGACCGACTCTTTCCCTAACTACTCTCTTGCTCTTAATACACGTATAAAATGATACAGAATTCTCCTTAATCTGATTTACATTTCATGGCCCCTTCTAGCCCTCCGAATTTCTTTTCTGTTTCCTTTATATTCCTCAAGGGCCTTGCCTGATTTCGGTTTCCAAATTAACTCAACTTATATCTCTCATTATCCAAGGTTCCCGAATCTTGCCATCCTTACCTTTCATTCTCACAAGAACATGCTGGTCCTATTCTCTGGTCAACGAGCTTTTTACAAGACTCCCACATGTCAAATGTAGATTTACCTTCAAATAGCTGCCCCCAATCCAGTAACACTGCTGTAATTATCCTTTCCCCAATTTAGCTCTTTCACCCAAGGACCAATCTTTTCCTTATCCATAAGTATCTTAAAACTCACAGAATTATGATCACTGTTCCCAAAATGCTCCACCACTGAGATAGTAATCATCTGGCCAGGCTGACTCTCCAATACAAGGTCTAATACAGCCTCTCCCCCAGCTGGACCATCTATGTATTGTTTCAAGAATCCCTCCTGGATGCACCTAACAAATTCTGCCCTACCTAAGCCCCGGCACTAAGCTGTCCCAGGACATTAAATCATCCACTATAATAACTGTTTTTACATCTTTCTGTGCTGTGTTTCCATATCAGTTCCTCTATCTCCCACTGACTATTGGAAGGTGTACAGTATTACCCCATCATAGTGGTTGCACCTTTTTTATTCCTGAATTTTACCCACGTGGCCTCACTGGATGAGCCCTCCAAGATGTCCTCTCTTAACACAGTTATGGCATTCTCCTTAATCCACATCTTTTATATCCTTCTCTATCTCACCCCATGGAGTCCTTAACCAAGACATTTCTAAACCCTGGAATGTTGAGCTGTCAGTCCTGCCTTTCTCTCTGTGGTGACTACCACATCACAGTGCCATGTATTAGTCCAGGCTCTAAAATCATCTGGATTAGTGGTGCTGGAAAAGCACAGCAGTTCAGGCAGCATCCGAGGAGCAGTAAAGTCACCGTTTCGGGCAAAAGCACTTTATCAGGAAATCAAGCAGAGTGCCTGAAAGGTGGAGAGATAAATGAGAGGAGTGGGGTGGTGGGGAGAAAGTAGCATAGAGTATAATAGGTGAGTAGGGGAGGGGATGAAGGTGATAGGTCAAGGAGGAGGGTGGAGTGGATAGGTGGAAAAGAAGATAGGCAGGTACGACAAGTCATGGGGACAGCGCTGAGCTGGAAGTTTAGAACTGGGGTGAGGTGGGGGAAGGGGAAATGAGGAAACTGTTGAAGTCCACATTGATGCTCTGGGGTTGAAGTGTCCCAAGGCGGAAGATGAAGCGTTCTTCCTCCAGGCATCGGGTGGTGAAGGAGCGGTGGTAAAGGAGGCCCAGGAACTCCATGTCCTCGGCAGAGTGGGAGGGGGAGTTGAAATGTTGGGCCACAGGGCAGTGTGGTTGATTGGTGCGGGTGTCCCGGAGATGTTCCCTAAAGCGCTCTGCTAGGAGGCGTCCAATCTCCCCAATGTAGAGGAGACCGCATCGGGAGAAACGGATACAATAAATGATATTGGTGGATGTGCAGGTAAAACTTTGATGGATGTGGAAGGTTCCTTTAGGGCCTTGGATGGAGGTGAGGGAGAAGGTGTGGGCACAGGTTTTACAATTCCTGCAGTGGCAGGGGAAGGTGCCAGGACGGGAGGGTGGGTTGTAGGGGGCGTGGACCTGACCTTCCCATAAACCTTGAGCAATTTATCAACTTCACCAACACATTCCATCCTGACCTTAAATTTACCTGGACTATCTCTGACACCTCCCTCCCCTTCCTGGACCTCTCCATCTCCATTAATGACGACCGACTCCCACAGCTACCTGGATTACACCTCTTCCCACCCTACCTCCTACAAAAATGCCATCCCGTATTCCCAATTCCTCCGCCTCCGCCGTATCTGCTCCCAGGAGGACCAATTCCACCACAGAACACACCAGATGGCCTCCTTCTTTCGAGACCGCAATTTCCCTTCCCACGTGGTTAAAGATGCCCTCCAACGCATCTCATCCACATCCCGCACCTCCGCCCTCAGACCCAACCCCTCCAACTGTAACAAGGACAGAATGCCCCTGGTGCTCACCTTCCACCCTACCAACCTTCACATAAACCAAATCATCCGCCGACATTTCTGCCACCTCCAAACAGATCCCACCACCGGGGATATATTTCCCTCCCCACCCCTTTCTGCCTTCCGCAAAGACCGTTCCCTCCGTGACTACCTGGTCAGTCCACGCGCCCCTACAAACCTGTGCCCACACCTCCTCCCTCACCTCCATCCAAGGCCCTAAAGGAGCCTTCCACATCCATCAAGGTTTTACCTGCACATCCACCAATATCATTTATTGTATCCGTTGCTCCCGATGCGGTCTCCTCTGCATTGGGGAGACTGGACACCCGCACCAATCAACCACACTGCCCTGTGGCCCAACATTTCAACTCCCCCTCCCACTCAGCTGAGGACATGGATGTCCTGGGCCTCCTTCACCACCGCTCCTTCACCACCCGATGCCTGGAGGAAGAACGCCTCATCTTCCGCCTCGGAACACTTCAACCCCAGGGCATTATTGTGGACTTCAACAGTTTCCTCATTTCCCCTTCCCCCACTTCACCCCAGTTCCGAACTTCCAGCTCAGCACTGTCCCCATGACTTGTCCTACCTGCCTATCTTCTTTTCCACCTATCCACTCCACCCTCATCCCCTCCCCCACTCACCTATTGTACTCTATGCTACTTTCTCCCCACCCCCACTCTCCTTTCATTTATCTCTCCACCCTTCAGGCACTCTGCCTGTATTCCTGATGGAGGGCTTTTGCCCGAAACGTCGATTTTACTGCTCCTCGGATGCTGCCTGAACTGCTGTGCTTTTCCAACACACCTAATCCAGAATCTGGTTTCCAGCAT
Organism: Chiloscyllium plagiosum; assembly: GCF_037043375.1. Taxonomy (NCBI): domain Eukaryota; kingdom Metazoa; phylum Chordata; class Chondrichthyes; order Orectolobiformes; family Hemiscylliidae; genus Chiloscyllium; species Chiloscyllium plagiosum. The sequence goes on from NW_028270154.1 coordinate 12,333,847, forward strand.
TGTTTTTACCCTCTAAGATCATCTGCCTTATCCGTTATACTGCTTGCATTAAAATAAATACACTTCAGACAACTAGTCTTGCCATGTTAATAAACTTGGCCCTGCTTGTTCTTCCTATTAGACTGACTTGATTTAGCCCATCTCTTCTCAATCACTCCATGTGGTGACCTACTATTCTGGTTCCCGCGCACCATGCCATACTAGTTTAAACCCTCCAGAGGCACTAACAAGCCTCCCTGCTGGAATATTGGTGTCCCTCCAATTTAGATGGAACCCATCCTTGTTGTACATGTACCCTCTGCTCTGGAAGAGTTCCCGATGATCCAGATATCTGAAGCCCTCCCTCCTGCGTCAGCTCTTTAGCCACACATTCAACTGGATTATCTTCCTGTTTTAGACCTCACTTGCATGTGACACTGGGATTAATACTAATATTACAACTCTAGAGGTCCTGCTTTTCAATTTCTATCTAATTTCCTGGATGCACTTCACAGGACATGTGTATGTCATTAGTACCAATACAGATCATAACTTCTAGCTGCGCACCCTCCTCCTACAGACGATTCTGTGCCTGCTCAGAGACATCCTTGACCCTGGCACCAGGCCACGCACCATCTTGGAGTCTTCCTTGCAACCACAGTAACACCTGTCTGTGCCCCTGACTATAGTGCCCCTGTCATTACCGGCCTACACTTTGGCCCACCCTGCTGTACAACAAAGCCAGTCGTGGTACCTGGCTGCAGCCTTCCCCTCAGAGGTCACCACCCACCAACAGTATCCAAATGGTATAGATATTTGAGAGGGAAATGGCCACAAGAGATTCCGGCACTGCCTGCCCACACTTACTCATTTACCTGGAGCTAGAATCTCTGCATTTGTAATAAATAGGCATTCTTGTTGAGTACAGAAACGCTGTCCATGCTTTCTCTCAACCTGGATCTAAAAGAAGGTAAATTGAGGAATTTTATAAAATGTCCAATTTCTGTAATGGCAACAGGAATAATGGGGCTTGATTTTGAGCACACCATTCCAGTGAGGTGTGACACAGACATGAGGAACTTCATGTTCCTATGTTTATGTGGAGAGATGGATTCCTGCTTACATGAGAAAAGATTAAAAAGAAATTTAGTAGAGAGATTCAAAATCATTAATAGTTTTGTGAGACTGAATAAGAAATAATAATTGCTAGTAGTAGAAGGATTATTAACACAGATCTAAAATAATTTAGCAAGGGAACAAATGGAGAGAAAAGGGGAATTGTTTTAATACAGTGAATTATGATTGGGCTCAGTGATGGATTTCAAAAATGAATTGGATAAATGTTTGAAGGGAAAAACAATTAGGACTTTGGGATAAAAGCAGGGGAAGAGGGATTAATGTACATCTCTGCCAAAGAGCTAGCACAGGAACAATGGGCCAAAGGTCTCCATTTGCAGTATCAAACCCTGTGGTAGCGCAGATTGAATCTAAGCCTGTCTAGATTATAGTCCAACTGGTTTATTTGGAAGCACTAGTTTTTGGAGCATCGTTCCTTCATCAGGTGGTTGTGGAGGTTAAGATCATGGACTATAACCTAGTGTTGTGAAATTTTTAACTCTGTGCACCCCAGTCCAACACTGGCACCTCCAAGTCGTGTCTCGATGATGTTTGTCATGGTATGTACAACGTCCAGTGATGATCACTTTTACTCTTATCCTTTTCTTGGGTTTTATTCTTTCCAGTCACTGCATCCAACAGATCCTGGAGGCTGTTCTACATTGTCACCAGATGGGAATTGTACATCGAGATCTCAAGGTGAGGCACCCTGACAATTTATCCATGGAGCAGGTCTTCCAGATAGATCGAGCAGATTGATACTGCCAAGGCCTTGGAGAGGGAATAGCAGAAATGTAAACAGACAAAGAAACTAGGAGCAAAAGGAAGGATGATTCTGTGTCTCACAGCCAAAATCCATCCCTCACTTCATACCTATTGACATATGATACAGAACTGGTTCAAAGGTAGAAGACGGTGGTGGTGGCGGTTGTTTTTCAGACTGGAGGCTGTGACCAGTGGAGTGCCACAACGATCGGGTCCACTACTTTTCGTCATTTATATAAATGATTTTAATGTGAGTATAAGATTTATAGTTAGTAAGTTTGCAGATGACACCAAAAGTAGTGGACAGCGAAGAGGGTTACCTCAGATTACAATGGGATCTGGATCAGATAGGCCAATGGGCTGAGAAGTGGCAGATGGAGTTTAATTCAGATAAATGCGAGGTGCTGCATTTTGGGAAAGCAAATCTTAGCAGGACTTATACACTTAATGGTAAGGTCCTAGGGAGTGTTGCTGAACAAAGAGACCTTGGAGTGCAGGTTCATAGCTCCTTGAAAGTGGAGTCTCAGGTAATGAGGATAGTGAAGAAGACGCTTGGTACGCTTTCCTTTATTTATTAGAGTATTGAGTAGAGGAGTTGGGAAGTCATGTTGTGGCTGTACAGAACATTGGTTAGACACTGTTGGACTATTGCGTGCAATTCTGGTCTCCTTCCTATCGGAAAGATGTTGTGAAACTTGAAAGGGTTCAGAAAAGATTGACAAGGATGTTGCCAGGTTTGGAGGATTTGAGCTATAGGGAGAGGTCGAATAGGCTAGGGCTGTTTTCCCTGGAGCGTCGGAGGCTGAGGGGTGATCTTATAGAGGCTTATAAACTCATGAGGGTCATGGATCGGATAAATAGACAAAGTCTTTTCCCTGGGGTCGGGAAGTCCAGAACGAGAAGGGCATAAGTTTAGGGTGAGAGGGGAATGATATAAAAGAGACCTAAAGGGCAACTTTTTCATGCAGAGGGTGGTACGTGTATGGAATAAGCTGCCAGAGGATGTGGTGGAGGCTAGTACAATTGCAACATTTAAAAGGCATTTGGATGGGTATATAATAGGAAGGGTTTGGAGGGATATGGGCCAGGTCCTGGCAGGTGGGGTTGGGATATTGGACAGGTTGGACCGAAGGATCTGTTTCCGTGCTGTACATCTCTATGACTGTACATATCTAAATCTCCGGCTTCCAAATATATATACAGCATAGAATTTGGCCCTTCAGCTCACCAGGTCTAACACCAAACCACTGTAATCCTATTTACCTGCACTCAGCCCATAACCCTCTATACCCTGCAATTTTAAGCATTCCTCCAGATGTTGGGGGAGTACCTTCCTCCATCACCCACTCAGGCAGTGCGTTCCATATTTCTATCACCATCTGGTCTTTCCTCAGATCTCCTCTAAACCACTACCTCCTCACCTTCAAGTAGTATCCTCTGGTTGTTCTTCCAGCCTGCGCTGAGCTTCATTGGAGCACTACAACAAGCCTGAGACAGCGATGTTGGCCAGGGAACAGGGTGGGGTGTTAAAGTGGCAGGAAACTGGAAGCTCAGGGTCTTACTTGTGGGCAGAATGTAGGTGTCCTGTGAAGCAGTCACCCAGTCTACACTCCATTTCCCCGATGTTGAGGAGACCACATTGTGAGCAGCGAATGCAGTCGGCTAGATTGTGAGAAGTGCAGGGGGGCATGGCGGCACAATGGTTAGCACCGCCTCAGGCAACTGTCTGTGTGGAGTTTGCACATTCTCCCCGTGTCTGCGTGGGTTTCCTCCGGGTGCTCCGGTTTCCTCCCACAGTCCAAAGATGTGCAGGGTCAGGTGAATTGGCCGTACTAAATTGCCCGTAGTGTTAGGTAAGGGGTAAATGTAGGGGTATGGGTGGGTTCGCTTCGGCGGGTCGGTGTGGACTTGTTGGGCCGAAGGGCCTGTTTCCACACTGTAATGTAATCTAATCTAATCTAATCAGGTAAAGGGTTGCTTCAACTGGAAGGTGTGTTTGGATCCTTGGATATTGAGGAAGGAGGGAAATGGGCAGATGTTACACTTTCAGCGGATGGAGGGGAAGGTGCCGTGGGGCTGCAGGGGGAGGGGTGATGTTAGGAGTGAAGGTACAGTGGGCCATGGTGACCTGGAGGGAACGGTCCCTGATTAGATTAGATTCCCTACAGTGTAGAAACAGGCCCAACCAGTCCACTCCGACCCTCCAAAGAGTAACCCACCCAGACCCATTTCCCTCTGACTAATGTACCTAACCTCATGGGCAATTTAGCATGGCCAATTCACCTACCCTGCACATCTTTGGACTGTGGGAGGAAACCGGAGCACCCAGAGGAAACCAACGCAGACGTGGGGAGAATGTGCAAATTCCACACAGACAGTCACCCAAGGCTGGAATTGAACCTGGGACCCTGGTGCTGTGAGGCAGCAGTGCTAACCACTGAGCCACCGTGACGCCCAAAAATATGGAAGGCATCACAAATTTGCATGTCATCCTTGTGCAGAGGCCATGCTAATCTTCCAATTTTAGTATATATATGCTGCCGAAGCAAGCACTATGTGAACCACTATGTCCCTGTGGAAGGCTGACAAGTGAGGGGAGGGGGATATGTGTCTGGTGGTGACATTCTGTTTGAGGTGCCAGAAATGGCGGCTAGCGATCTTCAGAATGTGGATGCTGGTGAGATGCTCAATGAGGACAAGGGTGAATCTTCTTGGCAACTTCTCCAGTGCAATCACATCCTCCAGTAATGTGGTGACCAGAACCGCACACACTATTTCATCTGTGGCCTAACCGATGTTTTATAAAGTTGTAACAAGACTTCCTTGTTCCTGTGTTTTGTGCCCCAGCTAATGAAGGCCAGATCCCATAAGCCTTCTTCTCCAACCTATCAACCTGATACCTTCAGGGATCTTTGAACTTGTGCACCAAGATCTCTTTGTTTTTCAGTACTTCCAAGGGACCTACCATTCATTGTGTATATTATTCTTTTATTAGGCCTCCCAAAATGCATCACTTCATACTTATTGGGATTAAATTCCATCTGCCCAATTTACCAGCTGATCAATATCAAACTGTAGCCTGCAATGACTCAACTTGTACTGCCTGCTATGGTAGAGAATTCAGTAATTTCACCAATCTCTGAGTGAAGAAATTTCTCCTCAGGCCTAGCCCACACCCTGAGACCATTATCCTTTGTTCCTGAGAACTCCCAGACTCTCACCTCATGACCAGAGGGTGCATCATCCTCGTACCTAGTCTGTCCAGCCCTGTCAGAGTGCTATATATTTAATAACAGTAATATCAAAGATGAGGGACTTCAGCTTTGTGGAGAGACTGAGATTGTTTTCAATGTCAATTCTCGACACAGCCCATTCCATTACATGATTGTTTAAGAATGCAGAGGGTGGTGCATGTATGGAATGAACAGCCAGAGGAAGTGGTGGTGGCTCGTATAATTACAACATTTAAAAAGCATCTGGATGGTTGTATGAATAGGACGGGTTTTGAGATACATGGGCCAAGTGCTGGAAAATGGGACTAGGTTAATTTAGGATATCAGGTCAGTGTGGATGAGTTGGACTGAAGGGTGTACGTCTCTGACTCTATCCAAAAGCACAATTTTAAAGAAATGGAGAGGGCAGTTCTTTCCCAGATTCTGGGGACATTATTCATCACTCAACCAACTGCTTCAATCCAATTACATTTTCAAAATTACAATAGTTCTTCAGAAAAAGTTAAGAGGATATTTAATAGAGGTGTTCAAATTCATAATGGCTTTTGATAGCATAAACAAGACAAGTGTGTTCTCAATGGTTGAAGGGTGTGGGTGAGGTGTATGGAGAGTGTGATGAGGATGTACTGAGAGGGAGAGAGTTGTTTGTCAGTAACTAGACGATGCAGATTTAGCAGAGTCCACAAAGAAGCTGAAAGAAAAGCATTGAGCAGTTTAAGGCTTCACTCGCTAGAGTGTAGAAGAATGAGAGGATATGGGTTGGGACTTCTTTCACTGAAATGTAGGAGATTGAGAGATGACATTTTAGAGGTTCCTAAAATCATGAGGAGACTAGATAAGGTGAATAGCAAAGATCTTTGTCCGAGGGGCATCCAAAACTAGAGGGCATATTTCTCAGGTGAGAGGAGAAAGATTTAAAAAGGTCATGAGGGGCAAATAAGAGAGTGATTCATGTGTGGAATGGTGGATGCAAATACAGTTACAACATTTATAAGACATTTGGGTAAGTTCATGAATAGGAAATATTTGGATGGAAATGGGCCAGGGGCAGACAGGTGGGCATAGTTTAGTTTGGAAACGTGGTCTGTGTGGACTGGTTGATCCGAAGGGTCTGTTTCTGTGCTGTATGACTCTGTCTAATTGATACTGTACATAAGATGCTAAGGGGGATTGACAAAGTAGATACTGGGGGGACGTTTCCTCATGGGGGGCAATTTGCAATGAAAGGTTACAGTTTTAGATTAAGGGCTAACACATTTTAAAATGATATGGGGAGGCGGTGGCGTGGTTGTGTTATTACCAAACTGTCAATCTCGAAACTCAGGTAATGTTTTGGGGACCCAGGCTCCAAGGCAGACAGTGGAAAATGAAATGAATAAAAATCAAGAATTTAGAGTCTAATGATGACCATGAGTCCATTGCCAATTGATGGTAAAAGCCATCTGAATCAATAATGTCCTTTAGGGAATGAAATTGCCATCCTTACCTGGTCTGGCCTCCATGTGACTCCAAACCCACTGCAATGTAATTGACCCTCGGTAGTCAGGGATGGGCAATAAATGCTGGTCTAGCCAGTGACATCTACATCCCATGAATGAACAGAAAAAGGAGGAATTATATCTCTCAATCTGTGAGATTCATTATCCCAGAGTGTGATGGACACTGCAACATAATTTAAGGAGGAAACAGATTTTTAATTCGTAATAAATTGAAGGGTCATAAGGATCAGGCAAGAGAATGGAGTTGTGGCCCAGGTGAGATCAGCTGTGATCATATTAAATGATGGAGCAGGCTTGAGGGGATGAATGGCCTCTTGCTATTCCTCGCCCTTATGTTTTTATGAGGAGAGCTTTGTGAGAAAGTGGGCTCTCAAAATGGTGATGGCAGCAGGTAGTAACTCTCAAAGGGGAATTGGGTAAATTGTGGGAATGGAACTAATTGAAAAACTGTTGCATTAACTGTCTCTCACTATCTGCTCTCCAGCAGCTACGTGTCCAAAACTCTGCCGATGTATTAACTTTCATTATGTCCTATTCACCAGTCACCCTTGGGCTTGGTTTTCGTTAAGTAACACTTCAATTTTAAAATCCCTACCCTTGTTTTCAAATCCCTCTGACTCAGTGCAGGAGAATTAGGAAGCAACATTCAATGATGAGGCACAAAGGAGCAAAGACTTAGTCAAAGATCTTAAAAAGCAACTCAAAACAAGAGAGGAGTGGCTATCACATCCTCCTAGTTGTAAACCTGCCTGAAGCACACATTTTTATACCCACGACACCTTCCTTTACCAATCCCCTCCCCATTCATCACAAGCATACCCCTATCACCTTACTGCTCTTTACCGAGTGCACAGAGCAGAGTTGAAATCTGTCCCTCTCACTCCCAACACGGTGACTCAGTGGTTAGCTCTGCTGCCTCACAGTGCCAGGGACCCAGTTTTGATTCCAGCCTCGGGCAACTGTCAGTGTGGAGTTTGCACATTCTCCCTGTGTCTGTCTGGGTTTCCTCCGGGTGCTCCAGTTTCCTCTCCAAAGATGTGCAGGTTAGGTGAATTGGCCATGCTAAATTGCCCATAGTGTTCAGGGATGAGTAGGTGAGACGCATTAGTCAGGGGAAATGTAGAGAAATAGGGTAGGGGAATGAGTCTGGGTGGGTTACTCTTCAGAGGGTTGGTATGGAATTGTTGGGCCAAATAACCTGTTTCCACACTGTATTGATTCTATGAACAACCTTTTTTTAATTAGGCGAAAGTGAGGACTGCAGATGCAGAGTAGAGTCAAGAGTATGGTGCTGGAAAAGCTCAGCAGGTCAGGCAGCATCCGAGGAGCAGGAGCATCGATGTTTCGGATGTTCCTGATGAAGGGCTTTTGCCCAAAATGTCAATTCTCCTGTTTTTTTTGTTATTTGTTCATGAGATGTGGGCATTACTGGCTGCGCCAACATTTATTGCCCATCCCTAATTGTCCAGAGGGTAGTTAAGGGTCAACCACATTGCTGTGGGTCTGGAGTCACATGTAGGTCAGACCAGGTGAGGGTGGCAGTTTCCTTCCCTAAAGGGCATGAATGAACCAGATGGGTTTTTCTGACAAACAACAGTGGATTCATGGTCATCATTTGACTCTTAATTCCAGACTTTTTAATAAATAGCTGTGGCAGGATTCAAGCCTAGGTCCCCAGAACATTACCTGGGTCTCGTGGTGAATAGGTCAGCGATAATACCACACGGCCCCGACATCCCTGGTCCTCCCCCATTTTGAGGCTGGGGTCCACTTTCACATTTCTACACTAAAGGTTGTCAGGATTTCACTGAGCAAGGGGCATTAAGGATTACTAAACCAAGACGGAATGATGGAATTAAATGACAGATCAGTCATGATTTAAAATTGTGGGTGGCACGGTGGCTCAGTGGTTAGCATTGCTGCCTCCCAGCACCAGGGACCCAAGTTCGATTCCCGCCTTGGGCAACTGTCTGTGTGGAGTTTACACATTCTCCCCATGTCTGCGTGGGTTTCCTCCGGGTGCTCCAGTTTCCTCCCACAATCCAAAGATGTGCCATGCTAAATTGCCCATAGTGTTAGGTGCATTAGTCAGGGATGTATGGGTCTGGGTGGGTTACTCTTCGGAGGGTCAGTGTGGACTTGTTGGGCCAAAGGGCCTGTTTCCGTACTGTAGGGGATCTAATCTAAGGGAGTGACGCAAAAAACTTAAGAGGCAGAATGGCCTCCTGCTGCTCCTTTGGAGTTGAAGTTCCCACCAGCAGCTGAAAACAAAGTGGAATTTTAATGGTTAATTTTTGTGGAAATACACTGGAAACTTTCAATTTCCAGCCCACATTTACTCTGTGCTCTGGGTTAATTAGCTTCCAGATCTTTGGCGAGCTGTTGTGTATGGGGGAGGGTGGCCATATGACATTCTAATCTAATCTGCATACTCCCACTCTCAATCTGAACAAACACAGCAGTACTCAGAGTTAAAGTTACAATTCCTCAACATCACTCCTTCCTTGACTTGGATGACTAGTTTTTCCCACGCTAACAACAACCATAACTTGCATTGATGTGGAACCCTTAACACATTGGATTGCCCCATGGAACTTCACAGGAGTGACCATCGAATCATTTTTATCACAGATCCATTTAGGAGAGACTAGGCATGACCTACTGAGGATCCCCAGCACGTTTTTCTCTTGTACCAAGACCAATGTTGGTCAAAGAGGCAGGCTCTAAGAAACAAATAAAAACAGAAATTGCTGGAGAAACTCAGCAGGTCTGGCAGAATCTGTGGAGAGAGAAAATGTTTTGGATCCAGTGACCCTTCTTCAGAACTGATAGAAGCACAGATAAGTTTGTATTTGTGCTGACGACAAAGTTGGGGTAGCAAGTGAAGTGAGGGGAGAGTGAATGGAGAGGAAGCCCAGAGAGGGAGATAAAAATGGTGGTAAGACATAGGGATTGTTGATAATAGACCAGGGCAGAAGAGAAGCGAGATAGGTGCTAATGGGGGCCATGAGTAGTTGAAAGTAAGTTGGAAGCAGCCCATGTCTTTCACAGGACCTGGGGTATTGGGGTCGGTAATGGACACAGGAGGAGGTGTTCATGCTGTAAGTGATTAAACTCAATGTTGAGTCCTGAAAGCTGTAAGGTTCCCAAAATGGAATTTGAGATGTTGTTGCTCCAGCTTGTGTTGAGACTTGCTGGAACACTGCAGCAGACCCACGGCAGAGACCTTGCCGTGTGAGCAGGGTGGTGTCTATTACAGCAACTGGCAACAGGAATCTCTGGATCATTGTTACAGACAGAACGTAAGGGTTCTGCAAAGCGGCCACCCAGTCTGCCGTTCGCCTCCCCGATGTGGAGGAGTGTGAGCAGGTTCACAGTGGGCCAGGTTGAGTGAAGTACAGGCAAGTCACTGCTTCACCTGTTTGTAAGAAGTCTGGTACAGGTGGAGAGAAAGGCAGAAAGCTTTCGGGAGTGAAATCTGGAGCAAACAAGGCTCCAGCAGCTACAGGCCGAGCCACCAATGGTGGAACGCTGAAACTTGGGAAATTGGAAAAGACCATAATTTGAAGGATCATGATGTTCCAGAGGGTAGGGCATGGTGTCATCGAATCATAGAATACCTACAGTGTGGAAACAGGCCATTTGGCCCAACAAGTCCACACTGACTCTATGCAGTGCATCCCACCCATACTCACCCTCCTACCTTATCCCTGCATTTGAATCCTTTGCTATTAGAGGTTTCTGGAAAAGCAAACATTTTCTCTGATTTAAGTATTGAGATTTAAATATTCTCTGCTTGAAACACCCTTCTCTTGTTCTGGGTTCTGGCTCTGTCCTAGATAACAGTCTGTGATTAAACTGTCTGTTCACAACCTTGGGGTTATATTTGTTCCTGAGATGAATTTCCAACCTCCTGTTTGTGCCATCACTAACCACCTTTTACCAGCAGCTGACTTCACCCTGTTTCAGCTCATCTGCTGCTGGAACCCTCTCATGCATTATGTCGTGACCTCTCATCCTGACCCTACACACTCCCTGCTGCTCTTCCACTGCTCTGCCCTCGGTCAACTTGGCGGCATCCAAACTTTGCTGCCACTGTTGTGACTCATGTCAGGTCCTGTTCTCCATCTCCCCTGTGCTCACTGACCTACAATCACAGCAGTGGTGCAGAAAGACATCATCATTCCTGCACCAGCCCTTCAGATCAGCATCATTACCGACGGCCAATCTCCTGCTTTTTCACCAGGCCCTTGTACGAAATGGGCCCTAGTCGAGCCGCATCTTGATTTTAAAATTCTCGCCTTTACTTTCAGACCTCTCCCTGACCTCACTCTTATTCTTAATTATGACAGTGTGTTGCACTTGCATGTATTGGAAGCTGCATACATCACCACAACGTTAAAAATCACACAACACCGGGTTACTGTCCCACATGTTTATTTGGAAGCACTAGCTTTTGAGGTGCTGCCTCTTCATCAGGTGGTTGTCAATACATCAATACACACAGCTCTGGTCACTGCAAACAGAAAGATACATATACTGTGGTTGTTTCAGCTAAACAACATAGGTGCCAATCATCTCTGGCTCATTTCTTAGGGCAATACCTTAATCAATCAGAGTCAACCTATTTTGTTTAAAATTTGAAAAGTTCTTGGCAGTTAACTGTCATTAACTGGTGCATTGTCCATGGAATGTTCCTATCAATCAGAGCCCAATTGCCAACCAATCAGCATTTTTATTTCATACAGAATAAATGTTATTTTTTTATTTTTGTATTAATTCTTGTGAAGATTTACAAGGATGTTGCCAGGGTTGGAGGGCTTGAGCTATAGGGAGAAGCTAAATATGGTGGGGCTGTTTGCCCTGGAGTGTTGGAGGCTGAGGAGTTTATAAAATCATGGGGGACATGGATAAGATAAATAGACAAGGTATTTTCCCTGGGGTGGGAGAGTCCAGAACTAGAGGGCATAGGTTTAGGATGAGAGGGGAAAGATATAAAAGAGACCTAATGGGCAACTTTTTCACGCAGAGGGTGGTGCGTATTATGGAATGAGCTGTCAGAGGAGGTGGTGGAGGCTGGTACATTTACAGCATTTAAAAAATGAATAGGAAGGGTTTTGAGGGATGTGGGCCAAATGCTGGCAAATGGGACTGGATTATTTTAGGATATCTAGTCGGCATGGATGAGTTGGACTGAAGGGTCTGTATCTGTGCTGTACATCTCAATGACTCCATGACTCAATAATTGACCTGAAGCATGTATGATGAAAGAAGTCTTTTCAGCAATACTCCAGTTCAGTAGAGGGACAAACATCGACATGCCTTGAACCTGGTGTGCAAGGCATAAATTTCAAAACTTGCAAACGGTGCAAAACTTGGAATTGTTGTGTGATAGATGGTAATAAACTTCAAGAGGACATGAGCTCATGAAATGGGCAGACATGTGACAGATGACGTTTAACAGAAAGGTGTGGAATTATATATGTTTGTCAGAAGGATAGACAATCGAAAATAGAGGGTGCAATTCTGAACAGAGTGTAGGAACAGAAAGATCTGGGGATATATAGGCGCAGTTCATTGAAGGTAGCAGGGCAGGATGAGAAATTGGTGAGTATTGTATTTGCAATCCTGTACTTTATAAGTAAGAGTTCAAAAGCATTACTTTATAGTGAACCTTTATGAAGTTTTGGTTTATCCTCAGCTGGAGCATTGTGTCTATTTTGGGGGAAAATGAAACATTGTAGGAAGGATTTAAAGAGAGTGCAGGAAAGATTTACAAGAGTAGTGTCAGAGATGAGGGATTTCAATTGTGTGGATAGATAAGAGATGGTTTCCTTTGAGTCAACCATTGAGAGAAGGGTTGAGAGAAGTGTTCATATCTCTTAAATAAGTGTGTATGGGTCTGTTAATACTGAAAAGCACCACCCACAAGATGTTATCTGGAATTAGCGGGAGAACAACTTAGGATCCTGAAGGAGTAAATCCTACCATCCATGACGTCCTCATTATCTTTGTATCAAAATCGTTTACACCAGTGTAATTTTATTGGTGCTAACAAGCAATACTATGCCCTCTTCCGAGCGAGTGACTCTTCTTGTTAGACTAGCACGTGGTTTACCTTGACCCTATCAATCTCTGCCCTGCAAAAGGTAGCAGACCAACCTCATGATGAGCAAGAATGCCAATAATCTCATGCAACATGGTGATCAATGGGAGGGGTTGCTTATACATCGAGATCCAAGGTGCCTGTGTACAGTAGATGGAGAGGAACGGTTCCCATTGGGTGGAGGATTGAGAGCCACAGCACACTAATTTACAGTGACTGGCAAACAAAAACCATTTTCTAACACAGCAAGTGGTTACAAATTAGAATACTCTGTCTAAGAAAGAGCATGGTGTAATTCAACTGAGGCTTTCATTTTTAAGGGAAAGAAAGTGTACAGCCATAGAGAAATTAGTAATGAGTTGAAGGACAAGGAAGTTAAGTTGACATTGAGTTGAGATCAGCCATGATTGTATTAAATGGTAGACCAAACATGAGGGGCTGAATGGTCTACTCCTGCTCTTAATTATTATATTCTTATGAAATGGTAGGGAATTGGACGTCACTTGGAGAGAAGCAGAAATAGCTCAGTGGACCAAATGGCTTTCCTCTGTGCTTTAGAAGTTATAAATCATAGAATCATAGTATCCCTATAGTGCTGAAAGAGGCCATTCGGCCCACCGACCTTCTGAAGAGCATCCCACCTAGACCACACAATCCCATCCCCACCTCCAAACACCCTGTCCCTGTTACTTCACATTTCCCATGGCTAACCCACCTAACCTACACATCTTTGAACTGTGATTCTACTCTGTACACTTCAGCTATGATCTATTGGAATGATGGGACAGGTTTGAGGGACCGAATGGTCTGCTGCTATACTGACATGATGAGTATGGTTTGACAAGTGATCTAAAAGGAGACACAATGTACCATTGGTGTAGTTTGTCAGAGCAGTCAGCTTCTATTTAGCTGTGTCTTGCTCTTCTAGCTGGGCTCCATTGACACTAATCTATGCTTTTAAAGCAGTTATTTTGAACAGGAGCTGGATTGCAGCAGGTTTGATGTAATCATTATGGACAACTGCAGAGAAATGTGCAAAACTCTTCAGCCCTTGTATCATGTTGATAAGGGCACAGATGCAAAGCAATGCAAAGTAATTTGTACGTTTCTAAGAGAGGAAGGAAGGATTATGCAGACAGCGTGTGTCAGAGATGTTAATTGAATTCCAAATCATAGCTGAGTGCGAGATGGTCTGCTCCTGTTTGGTTGATAATCTGATGATTGCACTCTGTGCACTTACACTGAATGCAGAATGTGACAGGCCCACAGACTGGAAATCTCACGTTGTAAGCAACAGACTTGTTAATTTCACTGCCGCCTGTCATTTGTTGATGTCCCCTCCTGTATTTTTCACCCCAATTGTTCAGTTATTGCAAACACTAGCGTTTGCGTAGCGACTTTGACCTGGCGAAACATCCCCAGGCGCTTTGCTTGAGCTTGCATCGAACAGCAATTTTGCAACCAAGGTGTCTATCGAGATATTAGGGCAGGTGACTAAAGGCTGGGTCAGAGAGAGAGGTAGAGAGGGTTTAAGGAGAGATATGTAGAACTCAGGGGCTCAAGAGAATTGGAGTTGTCCGGTTGGAGGATATTGTGGAGACAGGGAAGGACAGGACTCTGAAGGGAATAAAACACATTGAGAGGTGATACAATATTAGCAGGATTTTTTTTAGCAGGTTATGTGTGAATCGGTTTTGTACATTGTGGTTAGAAATTGAGTGCCTTGTGTTCCTTTGGAAGACAATTATATCAAGGGAATTCAAGCAAACATCTGTGATTCCCCCTGGGAGGCTGTGTTGAGTGTTTGGAATCCCAAGTCTATATCCTGTGCCAAGTGCTATCATCAGGCTCAGGTCTGTCCTGTCAATATACACAAGCAAAGAACAAAAGCCTGCATTTATGTAGCACCATTCATGAGATCATGGTGTCTCAAAGCTCGGCCGGTAGAGTACCTTTCAAAATGTGGTCATTGTTGTATTATACAGGGCTGGCCTCCCATCCCACAGCAACGTGATTGACACTTAACAGGTTCTGAAATAGCCTCGCAAGCCATTCAATTATCTTCGAGAATGTGACTCACCACTACCTTCACACGGGTAATTCAGGAGGTGCAACAAATGCAGGGCTGAGGGTGTATAGGGCTCTGGTCAGACCACATTTGGAATATTGTGAGCATTTGTGGGCTCTCTAACTGAGGAAGGATGTGCTGGCTTTGGGGCAGGTCCAGAGGATATTGACAGGAATGATCCCGGTGATGAAGGCCACATCATATGAGGAGCATTTGAGGACTCTGGGTTGATGAGTTTAGAAGGACGGAGAGAGTATCTGATTGAAACTCACAGAATATTGAGAGGCCTGGACAGAGTGGATATGGAGAAGATGTTTCCAATAATTGCAGAGACTAGGACCCAATGGGGACAGCCTCAGAGTAAAAGGATGACCCTTCAGTCATATCAGTCATGATTGAAAGACAGAGCAAACTCAAAGGGCCGAATAGCCTAATTCTGCTTCTATGTTTTATGTCCTTGCCAGTTACATCCATGTCGCAAGAAAAAAATAAATTTTAAAAAGGAGCAGCCAATATCTGCACAGCAAGCTCCCCCAAACAGCAATGGGGTAAATGACAATGACATAGGATTTGTTTTAGGCCCATCCATGAGGGCAAGTGAGGTCTTGAGATAGCAGGATAGTACGCTGACGGTGTCCACTCCAGCAACACAGAGTGGGAGGTCAACCTGGATTCTGGCCTTTGAGTCTTCAGTGTGGGGCTTGAACACAACCTGATCTACGTCAAACATCAATGAGGGTAAGATAATGAGGAAAGAATTAAGAGGGAATTTGATTTAGCCTGGAGGAGTTCGCAAGTTGACTTGAATGAACCTGAGGTATGAGTGGAAAAAGGTGTACCTCATGAATTAAGTCTCTCTCTCTCGTTCTTTCCATGTTTCATTGTCACTCTTGTCTCTCTATTCCCTGACCTCAGCCTGAAAACCTGCTGCTCGCTTCCAAGTCTAAAGGAGCTGCTGTGAAACTTGCGGACTTCGGTTTGGCTATAGAAGTTGAAGGGGACCAACAAGCCTGGTTTGGTGAGTATTGAAGCCAAAGGTCTGCCCCACGTGCATCATAATGGAATCAAATGAAATTTCCATTCTGCCAGAGACACCCAGTAATCCAGAGCTCCAGCCGTCGTGAACCCTGCTATTTCCAGGGCCGTGGGTGAACAAAGATATTTTCACCTCCATTTTGGGGGAGATACAAGGAGTTGGACGTGGAATAGGGTTTTCTTCAACTGTGAAGTTACTAAAGATTCCTGCAAACTTCTTCACCCTTTTATCCTTAATGCCTGTCAAAAATGGGGTATATTCTATGAAACACAGGCTATTCGGCCCGACAGGACCTTTTTTTTATTCACTCGCAGGATGTGGGCATCTCTGACTAGGCTGTGGAATTGTGAGAAACAGTTAGGATTGCCTGATGGGAAAATTGGCCAACTCCTGGGAGTTGGCCAATTTTCCCATCAGGCAATCTTAACTGTTTCCCACAATTCCACAAGGCCAGCATTTATTGCTTATCCCTAATTGCACAGAGGGCAATGAAGAGTTAACCACATCTTGGTGGGTCTGGAGTCACATATAGGCCAAACCAGGTA